>NC_067220.1:35671108-36402774 GCF_019924925.1 Ctenopharyngodon idella
CAGGAATAGTTGTGGTTGCTGCATCAGTTGTCGAACTTGGTGCTGCAGTTGAGGATGTTTGAGGGGCTCTTGTGGTAGTCAAAGTCGTTGGCGCATCAACAGTTGTTGTGGTGTCAGATAAAGTTGTGGTTGCTGCATCACTTGTCGATGTTAGCGCTACAGTTGAGGATGTTTCAGGGGTTGTTGTGGTAGCCAAAGTTGTTGTTGTTGCATCAACTGTTGTTGTGGTGTCAGATATAGTTGTGGTTGCTGCATCAGTTGTCGATGTTGGCGCTACAGTTGAGGATGTTTGAGGAGTGCTTGTGGTAGCCAAAGTTGTTGTTGTTGCATCAACTGTTGTTGTGGTTGCTGCATCAGTTGTTGTGGTTGCTGCATCAGTTGTCGATGTTGGCGCTACAGTTGAGGATGTTTGAGGAGTGCTTGTGGTAGCCAAAGTTCTTGTTGTTGCTTCAGCTGTTGTTGTGGTGTCAGATATATTTGTGGTTGCTGCATCAGTTGTCGATGTTGGCGCTACAGTTGAGGATGTTTGAGGAGTGCTTGTGGTAGCCAAAGTTGTTGTTGTTGCTTCAGCTGTTGTGGTGGTGTCAGATATAGTTGTGGTTGCTGCATCAGTTACCAACATTATTGGTACATTTGAGGATGTTTGAGGGACACTTGTGGTAGCCAAAGTCGTTGTTGTTGTTGTTGCACCAATAGTCGTTGTGGTGTCAGACATAGTTGTGGTTGCTGCATCAGTTGTCGACATTGGTGCTACAGTTGAGGTTGTTTGAGGAGTGCTTGTGTTAGTCAGAGTCGTTGTTGTTGCACCAATAGTTGTTGTGGTGTCTGATATAGTTGTGGTTGCTGCATCAGTGGTCGATGTTGGCGCTACAGTTGAGGATGTTTCAGGGGTGCTTGTGGTAGCCAAATTTGTTGTTGTTACATCAACAGTTGTTGTGGTTGCTGCATCAGTGGTCGATGTTGGCGCTACAGTTGAGGATGTTTCAGGGGTGCTTGTGGTAGCCAAAGTTGTTGTTGTTGCATCAACTGTTGTGGTGGTTGCTGCATCAGTTGTCGATGTTGGCGCTACAGTTGAGGATGTTTGAGGAGTGCTTGTGGTAGCCAAAGTTGTTGTTGTTGCATCAACTGTTGTTGTGGTTGCTGCATCAGTTGGCGATGTTGGCGCTACAGTTGAGGATGTTTGAGGAGTGCTTGTGGAAGTCAAAGTCGTTGTTGTTGTTGCATCAATAGTTGTTGTCGTGTCAGACATAGTTGTGGTTGCTGCATCAGTTGTCGATGTTGGCGCTGCAGTCGAAGATGTTTCAGGGGTGCTTGTGGTAGCCAAAGTTGTTGGTGCATCAACAGTTGTTGTGGTGTCAGATAAAGTTGTAGTTGCTGCATCAGTTGTCGATGTTTGCGCTACAGTTGAGGATGTTTGAGGAGTGCTTGTGGTAGCCAAAGGTGTTGTTGTTGTTGCACCAATAGTTGTTGTGGTGTCAGACATAGTTGTGGTTGCTGCATCAGTTGTCGATGTTGGCGCTGCAGTTGAGGATGTTTCAGGTGTGCTTGTGGTAGCCAAAGCTGTTGTTGTTGTTGCATCAACAGTTGTTGTGGTTGCTGCATCAGTTGTCGATGTTGGCGCTGCAGTTGAGGATGTTTCAGGGGTGCTTGTGGTAGCCAAAGTTGTTGTTGTTGCATCAACTGTTGTTGTGGTGTCAGATATAGTTGTGGTTGCTGCATCAGTTGTCGACGTTGGCGCTGCAGTTGAGGATGTTTCAGGGGTGCTTGTGGTAGACAAAGTTGTTGTTGTTGCATCAACTGTTGTTGTGGTGTCAAATATTGTTGTGGTTGCTGCATCAGTTGTCAATGTTGGCGCTACAGTTGAGGATGTTTGAGGAGTGCTTGTGGTAACCAAAGTTGTTGTTGCACTAATAGTTGTTGTGGTGTCAGGAATAGTTGTGGTTGCTGCATCAGTTGTCGAACTTGGTGCTGCAGTTGAGGATGTTTGAGGGGCACTTGTGGTAGTCAAAGTCGTTGGCGCATCAACAGTTGTTGTGGTGTCAGATAAAGTTGTGGTTGCTGCATCACTTGTTGATGTTAGCGCTACAGTTGAGGATGTTTCAGGGGTCGTTGTGGTAGCCAAAGTTGTTGTTGTTGCATCAACTGTTGTTGTGGTGTCAGATATAGTTGTGGTTGCTGCATCAGTTGTCGATGTTGGCGCTACAGTTGAGGATGTTTGAGGAGTGCTTGTGGTAGCCAAAGTTGTTGTTGTTGCATCAACTGTTGTTGTGGTTGCTGCATCAGTTGTCGATGTTGGCGCTACAGTTGAGGATGTTTGAGGAGTGCTTGTGGTAGCCAAAGTTGTTGTTGTTGCATCAATAGTTGTTGTCGTGTCAGACATAGTTGTGGTTGCTGCATCAGTTGTCGATGTTGGCGCTGCAGTTGAAGATGTTTCAGGGGTGCTTGTGGTAGCCAAAGTTGTTGCACCAATAGTTGTTGTGGTGTCAGATATAGTTGTGGTTGCTGCATTAGTTGTTGACATTGGTGGTACAGTTGAAGATGTCTGAGGGGTGCTTGTGGTAGTCAAAGTTGTTGTTGCATCAACAATTGTTGTGGTGTCAGATATAGTTGTGGCTGCTGCATCACTTGTCGATGTTAGCGCTAAAGTTGAGGATGTTTCAGGTGTTGTTGTGGTAGCCAAAGTTCTTGTTGTTGCATCAACTGTTGTTGTGGTGTCAGATATAGTTGTGGTTGCTGCATCAGTTGTCGATGTTGGCGCTACAGTTGAGGATGTTTGAGGGGCACTTGTGGTAGTCAAAGTTGTTGGTGCATCAACAGTTGTTGTGGTGTCAGATAAAGTTGTAGTTGCTGCATCAGTTGTCGATGTTGGCGCTACAGTTGAGGATGTTTGAGGAGTGCTTGTGGTAGCCAAAGGTGTTGTTGTTGTTGCACCAATAGTTGTTGTGGTGTCAGACATAGTTGTGGTTGCTGCATCAGTTGTCGATGTTGGCGCTGCAATTGAGGATGTTTCAGGTGTGCTTGTGGTAGCCAAAGTTGTTGTTGTTGTTGCATCAACAGTTGTTGTGGTTGCTGCATCAGTTGTCGATGTTGGCGCTACAGATGAGGATGTTTCAGGGGTGCTTGTGGTAGCCAAAGTTGTTGTTGTTGCATCAACTGTTGTTGTGGTGTCAGGTATAGTTGTGGTTGCTGCATCAGTTGTCGACGTTGGCGCTGCAGTTGAGGATGTTTCAGGGGTGCTTGTGGTAGCCAAAGTTGTTGTTGTTGCATCAACTGTTGTTGTGGTGTCAAATATTGTTGTGGTTGCTGCATCAGTTGTCGATGTTGGCGCTACAGTTGAGGATGTTTGAGGAGTGCTTGTGGTAGCCAAAGTTGTTGTTATTGCATCAACTGTTGTTGTGGTTGCTGCATCAGTTGTCGATGTTGGCGCTA
This sequence comes from Ctenopharyngodon idella, assembly GCF_019924925.1. Lineage (NCBI taxonomy): Eukaryota > Metazoa > Chordata > Actinopteri > Cypriniformes > Xenocyprididae > Ctenopharyngodon > Ctenopharyngodon idella. Next base: position 35,674,538 of record NC_067220.1, read on the forward strand.
CAGTTGAGGATGTTTGAGGAGTGCTTGTGGTAGCCAAAGTTGTTGTTGTTGCATCAACTGTTGTTGTGGTTGCTGCATCAGTTGTCGATGTTGGCGCTACAGTTGAGGATGTTTGAGGAGTGCTTGTGGTAGTCAAAGTCGTTGTTGTTGTTGCATCAATAGTTGTTGTCGTGTCAGACATAGTTGTGGTTGCTGCATCAGTTATCGATGTTGGCACTGCAGTTGAAGATGTTTCAGGGGTGCTTGTGGTAGCCAAAGTTGTTGCACCAATAGTTGTTGTGGTGTCAGATATAGTTGTGGTTGCTGCATTAGTTGTTGACATTGGTGGTACAGTTGAAGATGTCTGAGGGGTGCTTGTGGTAGTCAAAGATGTTGTTGCATCAACAATTGTTGTGGTGTCAGATATAGTTGTGGCTGCTGCATCACTTGTCGATGTTAGCACTAAAGTTGAGGATGTTTCAGGTGTTGTTGTGGTAGCCAAAGTTCTTGTTGTTGCATCAACTGTTGTTGTGGTGTCAGATATAGTTGTGGTTGCTGCATCAGTTGTCGACGTTGGCGCTGCAGTTGAGGATGTTTCAGGGGTGCTTGTGGTAGACAAAGTTGTTGTTGTTGCATCAACTGTTGTTGTGGTGTCAAATATTGTTGTGGTTGCTGCATCAGTTGTCAATGTTGGCGCTACAGTTGAGGATGTTTGAGGAGTGCTTGTGGTAACCAAAGTTGTTGTTGCACTAATAGTTGTTGTGGTGTCAGGAATAGTTGTGGTTGCTGCATCAGTTGTCGAACTTGGTGCTGCAGTTGAGGATGTTTGAGGGGCACTTGTGGTAGTCAAAGTCGTTGGCGCATCAACAGTTGTTGTGGTGTCAGATAAAGTTGTGGTTGCTGCATCACTTGTTGATGTTAGCGCTACAGTTGAGGATGTTTCAGGGGTCGTTGTGGTAGCCAAAGTTGTTGTTGTTGCATCAACTGTTGTTGTGGTGTCAGATATAGTTGTGGTTGCTGCATCAGTTGTCGATGTTGGCGCTACAGTTGAGGATGTTTGAGGAGTGCTTGTGGTAGCCAAAGTTGTTGTTGTTGCATCAACTGTTGTTGTGGTTGCTGCATCAGTTGTCGATGTTGGCGCTACAGTTGAGGATGTTTGAGGAGTGCTTGTGGTAGCCAAAGTTGTTGTTGTTGCATCAATAGTTGTTGTCGTGTCAGACATAGTTGTGGTTGCTGCATCAGTTGTCGATGTTGGCGCTGCAGTTGAAGATGTTTCAGGGGTGCTTGTGGTAGCCAAAGTTGTTGCACCAATAGTTGTTGTGGTGTCAGATATAGTTGTGGTTGCTGCATTAGTTGTTGACATTGGTGGTACAGTTGAAGATGTCTGAGGGGTGCTTGTGGTAGTCAAAGTTGTTGTTGCATCAACAATTGTTGTGGTGTCAGATATAGTTGTGGCTGCTGCATCACTTGTCGATGTTAGCGCTAAAGTTGAGGATGTTTCAGGTGTTGTTGTGGTAGCCAAAGTTCTTGTTGTTGCATCAACTGTTGTTGTGGTGTCAGATATAGTTGTGGTTGCTGCATCAGTTGTCGATGTTGGCGCTACAGTTGAGGATGTTTGAGGGGCACTTGTGGTAGTCAAAGTTGTTGGTGCATCAACAGTTGTTGTGGTGTCAGATAAAGTTGTAGTTGCTGCATCAGTTGTCGATGTTGGCGCTACAGTTGAGGATGTTTGAGGAGTGCTTGTGGTAGCCAAAGGTGTTGTTGTTGTTGCACCAATAGTTGTTGTGGTGTCAGACATAGTTGTGGTTGCTGCATCAGTTGTCGATGTTGGCGCTGCAATTGAGGATGTTTCAGGTGTGCTTGTGGTAGCCAAAGTTGTTGTTGTTGTTGCATCAACAGTTGTTGTGGTTGCTGCATCAGTTGTCGATGTTGGCGCTACAGATGAGGATGTTTCAGGGGTGCTTGTGGTAGCCAAAGTTGTTGTTGTTGCATCAACTGTTGTTGTGGTGTCAAATATTGTTGTGGTTGCTGCATCAGTTGTCAATGTTGGCGCTACAGTTGAGGATGTTTGAGGAGTGCTTGTGGTAACCAAAGTTGTTGTTGCACTAATAGTTGTTGTGGTGTCAGGAATAGTTGTGGTTGCTGCATCAGTTGTCGAACTTGGTGCTGCAGTTGAGGATGTTTGAGGGGCACTTGTGGTAGTCAAAGTCGTTGGCGCATCAACAGTTGTTGTGGTGTCAGATAAAGTTGTGGTTGCTGCATCAGTTGTCGATGTTGGCGCTACAGTTGAGGATGTTTGAGGAGTGCTTGTGGTAGCCAAAGTTGTTGTTGTTGCATCAATAGTTGTTGTCGTGTCAGACATAGTTGTGGTTGCTGCATCAGTTGTCGATGTTGGCGCTGCAGTTGAAGATGTTTCAGGGGTGCTTGTGGTAGCCAAAGTTGTTGCACCAATAGTTGTTGTGGTGTCAGATATAGTTGTGGTTGCTGCATTAGTTGTTGACATTGGTGGTACAGTTGAAGATGTCTGAGGGGTGCTTGTGGTAGTCAAAGTTGTTGTTGCATCAACAATTGTTGTGGTGTCAGATATAGTTGTGGCTGCTGCATCACTTGTCGATGTTAGCGCTAAAGTTGAGGATGTTTCAGGTGTTGTTGTGGTAGCCAAAGTTCTTGTTGTTGCATCAACTGTTGTTGTGGTGTCAGATATAGTTGTGGTTGCTGCATCAGTTGTCGATGTTGGCGCTACAGTTGAGGATGTTTGAGGGGCACTTGTGGTAGTCAAAGTTGTTGGTGCATCAACAGTTGTTGTGGTGTCAGATAAAGTTGTAGTTGCTGCATCAGTTGTCGATGTTGGCGCTACAGTTGAGGATGTTTGAGGAGTGCTTGTGGTAGCCAAAGGTGTTGTTGTTGTTGCACCAATAGTTGTTGTGGTGTCAGACATAGTTGTGGTTGCTGCATCAGTTGTCGATGTTGGCGCTGCAATTGAGGATGTTTCAGGTGTGCTTGTGGTAGCCAAAGTTGTTGTTGTTGTTGCATCAACAGTTGTTGTGGTTGCTGCATCAGTTGTCGATGTTGGCGCTACAGATGAGGATGTTTCAGGGGTGCTTGTGGTAGCCAAAGTTGTTGTTGTTGCATCAACTGTTGTTGTGGTGTCAGGTATAGTTGTGGTTGCTGCATCAGTTGTCGACGTTGGCGCTGCAGTTGAGGATGTTTCAGGGGTGCTTGTGGTAGCCAAAGTTGTTGTTGTTGCATCAACTGTTGTTGTGGTGTCAAATATTGTTGTGGTTGCTGCATCAGTTGTCGATGTTGGCGCTACAGTTGAGGATGTTTGAGGAGTGCTTGTGGTAGCCAAAGTTGTTGTTATTGCATCAACTGTTGTTGTGGTTGCTGCATCAGTTGTCGATGTTGGCGCTACAGTTGAGGATGTTTGAGGAGTGCTTGTGGTAGCCAAAGTTGTTGTTGTTGCATCAACTGTTGTTGTGGTTGCTGCATCAGTTGTCGATGTTGGCGCTACAGTTGAGGATGTTTGAGGAGTGCTTGTGGTAGTCAAAGTCGTTGTTGTTGTTGCATCAATAGTTGTTGTCGTGTCAGACATAGTTGTGGTTGCTGCATCAGTTATCGATGTTGGCACTGCAGTTGAAGATGTTTCAGGGGTGCTTGTGGTAGCCAAAGTTGTTGCACCAATAGTTGTTGTGGTGTCAGATATAGTTGTGGTTGCTGCATTAGTTGTTGACATTGGTGGTACAGTTGAAGATGTCTGAGGGGTGCTTGTGGTAGTCAAAGATGTTGTTGCATCAACAATTGTTGTGGTGTCAGATATAGTTGTGGCTGCTGCATCACTTGTCGATGTTAGCACTAAAGTTGAGGATGTTTCAGGTGTTGTTGTGGTAGCCAAAGTTCTTGTTGTTGCATCAACTGTTGTTGTGGTGTCAGATATAGTTGTGGTTGCTGCATCAGTTGTCGACGTTGGCGCTGCAGTTGAGGATGTTTCAGGGGTGCTTGTGGTAGCCAAAGTTGTTGTTGTTGCACCAATAGTTGTTGTGGTGTCAGATATAGTTGTGGTTGCTGCATCAGTTGTCGATGTTGGTGCTGCAGTTGAGGATGTTTGAGGGGTGCTTGTGGTAGCCAAAGTTGTTGTTGTTGCATCAACTGTTGTTGTGGTGTCAAATATTGTTGTGGTTGCTGCATCAGTTGTCGATGTTGGCACTGCAGTTGAAGATGTTTCAGGGGTGCTTGTGGTAGCCAAAGTTGTTGCACCAATAGTTGTTGTGGTGTCAGATATAGTTGTGGTTGCTGCATTAGTTGTTGACATTGGTGGTACAGTTGAAGATGTCTGAGGGGTGCTTGTGGTAGTCAAAGATGTTGTTGCATCAACAATTGTTGTGGTGTCAGATATAGTTGTGGCTGCTGCATCACTTGTCGATGTTAGCACTAAAGTTGAGGATGTTTCAGGTGTTGTTGTGGTAGCCAAAGTTCTTGTTGTTGCATCAACTGTTGTTGTGGTGTCAGATATAGTTGTGGTTGCTGCATCAGTTGTCGACGTTGGCGCTGCAGTTGAGGATGTTTCAGGGGTGCTTGTGGTAGCCAAAGTTGTTGTTGTTGCACCAATAGTTGTTGTGGTGTCAGATATAGTTGTGGTTGCTGCATCAGTTGTCGATGTTGGTGCTGCAGTTGAGGATGTTTCAGGGGTGCTTGTGGTAGCCAAAGTTGTTGTTGTTGCATCAACTGTTGTTGTGGTGTCAAATATTGTTGTGGTTGCTGCATCAGTTGTCGATGTTGGCGCTACAGTTGAGGATGTTTGAGGAGTGCTTGTGGTAACCAAAGTTGTTGTTGCACTAATAGTTGTTGTGGTGTCAGGAATAGTTGTGGTTGCTGCATCAGTTGTCGAACTTGGTGCTGCAGTTGAGGATGTTTGAGGGGCTCTTGTGGTAGTCAAAGTCGTTGGCGCATCAACAGTTGTTGTGGTGTCAGATAAAGTTGTGGTTGCTGCATCACTTGTCGATGTTAGCGCTACAGTTGAGGATGTTTCAGGGGTCGTTGTGGTAGCCAAAGTTGTTGTTGTTGCATCAACTGTTGTTGTGGTGTCAGATATAGTTGTGGTTGCTGCATCAGTTGTCGATGTTGGCGCTACAGTTGAGGATGTTTGAGGAGTGCTTGTGGTAGCCAAAGTTGTTGTTGTTGCATCAACTGTTGTTGTGGTTGCTGCATCAGTTGTTGTGGTTGCTGCATCAGTTGTCGATGTTGGCGCTACAGTTGAGGATGTTTGAGGAGTGCTTGTGGTAGCCAAAGTTCTTGTTGTTGCTTCAGCTGTTGTGGTGGTGTCAGATATATTTGTGGTTGCTGCATCAGTTGTCGATGTTGGCGCTACAGTTGAGGATGTTTGAGGAGTGCTTGTGGTAGCCAAAGTTGTTGTTGTTGCTTCAGCTGTTGTGGTGGTGTCAGATATAGTTGTGGTTGCTGCATCAGTTACCAACATTATTGGTACATTTGAGGATGTTTGAGGGACACTTGTGGTAGCCAAAGTCGTTGTTGTTGTTGTTGCACCAATAGTCGTTGTGGTGTCAGACATAGTTGTGGTTGCTGCATCAGTTGTCGACATTGGTGCTACAGTTGAGGTTGTTTGAGGAGTGCTTGTGTTAGTCAGAGTCGTTGTTGTTGCACCAATAGTTGTTGTGGTGTCTGATATAGTTGTGGTTGCTGCATCAGTGGTCGATGTTGGCGCTACAGTTGAGGATGTTTCAGGGGTGCTTGTGGTAGCCAAATTTGTTGTTGTTGCATCAACAGTTGTTGTGGTTGCTGCATCAGTGGTCGATGTTGGCGCTACAGTTGAGGATGTTTCAGGGGTGCTTGTGGTAGCCAAAGTTGTTGTTGTTGCATCAACTGTTGTGGTGGTTGCTGCATCAGTTGTCGATGTTGGCGCTACAGTTGAGGATGTTTGAGGAGTGCTTGTGGTAGCCAAAGTTGTTGTTGTTGCATCAACTGTTGTTGTGGTTGCTGCATCAGTTGTCGATGTTGGCGCTACAGTTGAGGATGTTTGAGGAGTGCTTGTGGAAGTCAAAGTCGTTGTTGTTGTTGCATCAATAGTTGTTGTCGTGTCAGACATAGTTGTGGTTGCTGCATCAGTTGTCGATGTTGGCGCTGCAGTCGAAGATGTTTCAGGGGTGCTTGTGGTAGCCAAAGTTGTTGCACCAATAGTTGTTGTGGTGTCAGATATAGTTGTGGTTGATGCATTACTTGTTGACATTGGTGGTACAGTTGAAGATGTCTGAGGGGTGCTTGTGGTAGTCAAAGTTGTTGTTGCATCAACAATTGTTGTGGTGTCAGATATAGTTGTGTTTGCTGCATCAGTTGTCGATGTTGGCGCTACAGTTGAGGATGTTTGAGGGGCACTTGTGGTAGTCAAAGTCATTGGTGCATCAACAGTTGTTGTGGTGTCAGATAAAGTTGTGGTTGCTGCATCAGTTGTCGACGTTGGCGCTACAGTTGAGGATGTTTGAGGAGTGCTTGTGGAAGTCAAAGTCGTTGTTGTTGTTGCATCAATAGTTGTAGTCGTGTCAGATAGAGTTGTGGTTGCTGCATCAGTTGTCGATGTTGGCGCTGCAGTCGAAGATGTTTCAGGGGTGCTTGTGGTAGCCAAAGTTGTTGCACCAATAGTTGTTGTGGTGTCAGATATAGTTGTGGTTGCTGCATTACTTGTTGACATTGGTGGTACAGTTGAAGATGTCTGAGGGGTGCTTGTGGTAGTCAAAGTTGTTGTTGCATCAACAATTGTTGTGGTGTCAGATATAGTTGTGTTTGCTGCATCAGTTGTCGATGTTGGCGCTACAGTTGAGGATGTTTCAGGGGCACTTGTGGTAGTCAAAGTCATTGGTGCATCAACAGTTGTTGTGGTGTCAGATAAAGTTGTGGTTGCTGCATCAGTTGTCGACGTTGGCGCTACAGTTGAGGATGTTTGAGGAGTGCTTGTGGTAGCCAAAGTTGTTGTTGTTGCACTAATAGTTGTTGTGGTGTCAGGAATAGTTGTGGTTGCTGCATCAGTTGTCGAACTTGGTGCTGCAGTTGAGGATGTTTGAGGGGCACTTGTGGTAGTCAAAGTCGTTGGCGCATCAACAGTTGTTGTGGTGTCAGATAAAGTTGTGGTTGCTGCATCACTTGTCGATGTTAGCGCTACAGTTGAGGATGTTTCAGGGGTTGTTGTGGTAGCCAAAGTTGTTGTTGTTGCATCAACTGTTGTTGTGGTGTCAGATATAGTTGTGGTTGCTGCATCAGTTGTCGATGTTAGCGCTACAGTTGAGGATGTTTCAGGGGTTGTTGTGGTAGCCAAAGTTGTTGTTGTTGCATCAACTGTTGTTGTGGTTGCTGCATCAGTTGTCGATGTTGGCGCTACAGTTGAGGATGTTTGAGGAGTGCTTGTGGTAGCCAAAGTTGTTGTTGTTGCATCAACTGTTGTTGTGGTTGCTGCATCAGTTGTTGTGGTTGCTGCATCAGTTGTCGATGTTGGCGCTACAGTTGAGGATGTTTGAGGAGTGCTTGTGGTAGCCAAAGTTCTTGTTGTTGCTTCAGCTGTTGTGGTGGTGTCAGATATAGTTGTGGTTGCTGCATCAGTTACCAACATTATTGGTACATTTGAGGATGTTTGAGGGACACTTGTGGTAGCCAAAGTCGTTGTTGTTGTTGTGGTGTCAGACATAGTTGTGGTTGCTGCATCAGTTGTCGACATTGGTGCTACAGCTGAGGTTGTTTGAGGAGTGCTTGTGGTAGTCAGAGTCGTTGTTGTTGCACCTATAGTTGTTGTGGTGTCTGATGTAGTTGTGGTTGCTGCATCAGTGGTCGATGTTGGCGCTACAGTTGAGGATGTTTCAGGGGTGCTTGTGGTAGCCAAAGTTGTTGTTGTTGCATCAACAGTTGTTGTGGTTGCTGCATCAGTTGTCGATGTTGGCGCTACAGTTGAGGATGTTTGAGGAGTGCTTGTGGTAGCCAAAGTTGTTGTTGTTGCATCAACTGTTGTGGTGGTTGCTGCATCAGTTGTCGATGTTGGCGCTACAGTTGAGGATGTTTGAGGAGTGCTTGTGGAAGTCAAAGTCGTTGTTGTTGTTGCATCAATAGTTGTTGTCGTGTCAGACATAGTTGTGGTTGCTGCATCAGTTGTCGATGTTGGCGCTGCAGTCGAAGATGTTTCAGGGGTGCTTGTGGTAGCCATAGTTGTTGCACCAATAGTTGTTGTGGTGTCAGATATAGTTGTGGTTGCTGCATTACTTGTTGACATTGGTGGTACAGTTGAAGGTGTCTGAGGGGTGCTTGTGGTAGTCAAAGTCATTGGTGCATCAACAGTTGTTGTGGTGTCAGATAAAGTTGTGGTTGCTGCATCAGTTGTCGATGTTGGCGCTGCAGTTGAGGATGTTTTAGGGGTGCTTGTGGTAGCCAAAGTTGTTGTTGTTGTTGCATCAACAGTTGTTGTGGTTGCTGCATCAGTTGTCGATGTTGGCGCTGCAGTTGAGGATGTTTCAGGGGTGCTTGTGGTAGCCAAAGTTGTTGTTGTTGCATCAACTGTTGTTGTGGTGTCAAATTTTGTTGAGGTTGTTGCATCAGTTGTCGACATTGGTGGTACACTTGAGGATGTTTGAGGAGTGCTTGTGGTAACCAAAGTTGTTGTTGTTGCACTAATAGTTGTTGTGGTGTCAGGAATAGTTGTGGTTACTGCATCAGTTGTCGAACTTGGTGCTACAGTTGAGGATGTTTCAGGGGTTGTTGTGGTAGCCAAAGTTGTTGTTGTTGCATCAACTGTTGTTGTGGTGTCAGATATAGTTGTGGTTGCTGCATCAGTTGTCGATGTTGGCGCTACAGTTGAGGATGTTTGAGGAGTGCTTGTGGTAGCCAAAGTTGTTGTTGTTGCATCAACTGTTGTTGTGGTTGCTGCATCAGTTGTCGATGTTGGCGTTACTGTTGAGGATGTTTGAGGAGTGCTTGTGGTAGTCAAAGTCGTTGTTGTTGTTGTTGCATCAATAGTTGTTGTCGTGTCAGATATAGTTGTGGTTGCTGCATCAGTTGTCGATGTTGGCGCTGCAGTTGAAGATGTTTCAGGGGTGCTTGTGGTAGCCAAAGTTGTTGCACCAATAGTTATTGTGGTGTCAGATATAGTTGTGGTTGCTGCATTAGTTGTTGACATTGGTGGTACAGTTGAAGATGTCTGAGGGGTGCTTGTGGTAGTCAAAGATGTTGTTGCATCAACAATTGTTGTGGTGTCAGATATAGTTGTGGCTGCTGCTTCACTTGTCGATGTTAGCGCTAAAGTTGAGGATGTTTCAGGTGTTGTTGTGGTAGCCAAAGTTCTTGTTGTTGCATCAACTGTTGTTGTGGTGTCAGATATAGTTGTGGTTGCTGCATCAGTTGTCGACGTTGGCGCTGCAGCTGAGGATGTTTCAGGGGTGCTTGTGGTAGCCAAAGTTGTTGTTGCATCAACTGTTGTTGTGGTGTCAAATATTGTTGTGGTTGCTGCATCAGTTGTCGATGTTGGCGCTGCAGTTGAGGATGTTTCAGGGGGGCTTGTGGTAGCCAAAGTTGTTGTTGTTCTTGCCTCAACAGTTGTTGTGGTTGCTGCATCAGTTGTCGATGTTGGCGCTACAGTTGAGGATGTTTGAGGGGCACTTGTGGTAGTCAAAGTCGTTGGCGCATCAACAGTTGTTGTGGTGTCAGATAAAGTTGTGGTTGATGCATCACTTGTCGATGTTAGCGCTACAGTTGAGGATGTTTCAGGGGTTGTTGTGGTAGCCAAAGTTGTTGTTGTTGCATCAACTGTTGTTGTGGTGTCAGATATAGTTGTGGTAGCTGCATCAGTTGTCGATGTTGGCGCAACAGTTGAGGATGTTTGAGGAGTGCTTGTGGTAGCCAAAGTTGTTGTTGTTGCATCAACTGTTGTTGTGGTGTCAGAATCAGTTGTCGATGTTGTCGCTACAGTTGAGGATGTTTCAGGGGTGCTTGTGGTAGCCAAATTTGTTGTTGTTGCATCAACTGTTGTTGTGGTTGCTGCATCAGTTGTCGATGTTGGCGCTACAGTTGAGGATGTTTGAGGAGTGCTTGTGGTAGTCAAAGTCGTTGTTGTTGTTGCATCAATAGTTGTTGTCGTGTCAGACATAGTTGTGCTTGCTGCATCAGTTGTCGATGTTGGCACTGCAGTTGAAGATGTTGCAGTGGTGCTTGTGGTAGCCAAAGTTGTTGCACCAATAGTTGTTGTGGTGTTAGATATAGTTGTGGTTGCTGCATTAGTTGTTGACATTGGTGATACAGTTGAAGATGTCTGAGGGGTGCTTGTGGTAGTCAAAGTTGTTGTTGCATCAACAATTGTTGTGGTGTCAGATATAGTTGTGGCTGCTGCATCAGTTGTCAAACTTGGCGCTGCAGTTGAGGATGTTTGAGGGGCACTTGTGGTAGTCCAAGTTGTTGTTGCATCAACAGTTGTTGTGGTGTCAGAAATAGTTGTGGTTGATGCATCACTTGTCGATGTTGGCGCTACAGTTGAGGATGTTTCAGGGGTTGTTGTGGTAGCCAAAGTTGTTGTTGCATCAACTGTTGTTGTGGTGTCAGATATAGTTGTGGTTGCTCCATCAGTTGTTGATGTTGGCGCTACAGTTGCGGATGTTTGAGGGGTGGTAGTAGTAGCCAAAGTTGTTGTTGCATCAATAGTTGTTGTGGCATCGGGCACAGTTGTGGTTTCTTCATCGGTTGTTGCAGTTGGTGCTATAGTTGTGTAAGTTGGATTGGTGCTTGTGTTTGCCAAAATTGTTGTTGTTGCACCAATAGTTGTTGTAGTTTCAGGCATAGTGGTGCTTTCTACATCAGTTGTAGTGGTTGGTCCTGTCGTTGAATATTTTATAGTAGACAAAGTTGAAGTTGTCTCAGCAATAGTTGTTATTGTTGGAAGTGTTGTGGTTTCAGGCATATTTGTGTTTGCTGTATTGGTTGTCGAGGTTTGTTCTATAGATGTGAGAGCCAAATTTGTTGTTGTACCAATAGTGGATGTGGTTTCAAGCATGTTTGTGCTTGTTGGATCAATTGTAGTTTTTGGTTCTGTCGTTGACTCCTCCACTATTGTTTGAGGGTTTATTGTCGTTGTAGAAAATAGTGTTGAGGTTAAACCTTTTGTTGTTGTTGTTTGATGCACATCTGTGGCTGTAGAAGCCTCATTTTCTGTAGATGTTGTGGTATAAACTTCTGTTGTGTTTGGATCTGTTTGTCCAAGTGCTGTTGTACATCCGTAAACCATCCACCACAAATATACTGTCAAAAGACATATTTCATTGTTGTTTATTTCTTATTTCTTTTTTTAAATACATATTGTTGGTTTGTTTCACATAAATTTCAGTTATTCTTTTATTCATTTGGTCTTTTATATTGTTATTAGGCTTGTCATACTTTCTTTAAATTTCATGTTAAAAACATTGTATTATTTAACATAGATTTACTCACATATCGTGAGGACAGTTTTCCTTCCGCCATCATACCTATAAGTAAATAACCTGTTAATTGAAAATATAATTAGGTATTTCAGTGTTTAAAGACATGTTTAATTTTATATTTTTATAATTTTATACACTCATAATATAGCAGAGCTTTAGAGCTGTGTTTTGTATCAAATTTAAAGTATGTTTTTGCATTGAGAGGAGAGGATAACTGGAGTAAGGTTTTCCAACCAGAGATCTCCAGACATCCAGAAAAACACTAACCAACCATCCATCGCCACACTGATTATAACGTGTGTGTGATTTGTTTGTTTGTTTGCTTGTTTGGATATAGAGTGTCAGCTTCATCTCAGCCTTGCAAAGACAAAGCTCCTTGTAAATCCTGTTTACTCATCAGTTGACCACAACATCACTGTTCAAATGGGGTACACAACACCTAACGCCAACCAGGGGTGCGTTTCCCAAAAGCATCATTAGCCAACAATGGTCACAAGTTTCGTCGTTATCAGCATAGTTCAACAAGTCTGTGTTTCCCGAAACCATACTTCCAATAAACATTCGCAAACAGCATTGAAAAGTTACATGGTTGGAACTACAGCTCACAACCTATGGTTAGAAGCATAGTTTCTTGTTTGCATGACATGGGCTTAATAAATCCTTATCTTGAGCAAAATAAGCAAGCTGGCATTCAGTACAATCTATATCTTTTATTTCGAATACATACAAATGTCATTTACCTCTTTTAGTTTGTCAAGAGATTTAAAGCGCCGTTTTTGAAGAGTGTGCATGTGCGTACGCGCTCTAGTACGTAAGAAGGAGCCTATGATTGAATCTGTAAACAAAGCAAAATAACTGATAAAAATTAGACTTAGCCCTCATATGCCATCTTCGCAATGTATAGCAAAAAAAAAATCTGGCGTTAATTCAAACTCAGATGGATTAATTAAAAGAAGTTATTACTCCACCGCCTGCATGACATAATTTACCAACATGTTGAACGACAGGTTTACGACAATACAGTTTTGGGAAACAGCCGTAACTAGCTAGTTGATTTCTTCAACGATGAATCGTACTATGGTAGTTAAGCAGTGAGTTACATCATTGTACAGGAAACGCACCCCAGGACAGCAAGGAACCTCCGAGTGTTTCATGACTAGCTGAGCCTTACTACCCACATTTCAGCCCGGTCATTTGCACTTTATTAAATCAGGAAAATCAAGCCTTCTTGACAAAGTATGCTGGCTTACATCTGTATTATAAGTTAATTTGTGTTGATTAAGTTGATTTATAAGTCAGTTATAGTTCATGATTGATAGCCCCTAAAGCCAAAAAAAAGTATAGTTTACTTTTTACGTGTACGTGAGAGTCAGCGTACAATGTGTGACGCGAATTTCATCATCAGAAGAGTACGTGCATACTGTATGCCCAACACCGGATTTTTGTACGTGCTGGTCGCAAATGTGCTTTTTTTTTTTTTTGCAGTAATTAGTTTATCCACAAGGTGGCAACTGTGCCCTGGGGGCATGAATTCACAAGGTAGTCAAAGAAAAACAAAATTAAAAATTAGTTGTTCCTAATTGTTGTAATTAGTTATAATTCTTTCCTCAGAAATATATACACCGATGAGCTATTACATTATGACCACCCCCAGCCTAGAGCAATAAACACGCCTGGCAACCGAACGGTGCCACGGGTGCAGTTCACGGAGCAGTATATATACCACCCGAGAACCAGCTTTTGGTCAGTAGAGTGTTTGGTGTCAGAATGGGAAAAGTTGCTGAGTTATCGGAGTAGGATAAAGGATGAATTGTGATGGCACGGGGCCCTGGAGCTTTGATCTTGGAAACAGCATGCCTTGTAGGTTGTTCACGTGCCACTGTAGTGAGTCCAGCCAGGTCACCATGCTAACCACACACCATCACCAACAACGCATGTAATGGGCCCAAGATCATCGAGATTGAACTGTGGATGATTGGAAGAAAGTTGCCTGGTCTGATGAATCATAATTCTTGGTGCATCACGTCGAAGGCCAAGCGTGGATATGCCAATTACCAAGAGAGGCTATGGGGCTGGCAGCGGTTTTCTTGGGACACTTTAGGCCCCATTATCCCAATAGCACGATCCCTGATAGCTTTCAGGTATCTGAACATTGTTGCGGACCAAGTGCACCCATGGCATTACCAACAGGATAATGCGCCATGCCACACTGCAAGAATCGTCAAGGAGTGGTTTGAGGAACATGATAGTGAATTTCTGTTAATGCCTTGGCCTGACATGAACCCAATTGAACATTTGTGGTTCGACTTGGAAAAGGGGGTCACGCTACATCACCACCACCCCGCAATGTATGGGAATTGGAGGACCTGCTGTTGACATTATTGTACCATATACCCCAGGAGACCTATCACCACCTTGTCGAACCAATGCCTTGTCATGTGGCCGCTGTTTTTGCGGGCTAAAGGAGGTCCTACATATTATCAGATAGGTGGTCATAATGTAATGACTCATCTGCGTATATATATGTGAGTGTGTGTGTGTGTGTGTGTGGACTTTAGCCATTAAAAAATTAAATATAATATATCTTGAGTCCTTAACTTTAATATTCTGATTTCACAAATCGGAATAGCAAAGTTAAGGACTCAAGGAAGGGTTAACTGATCAAAACTGTACTGTAAAGGAGTTCACAAATCATAATGGCTTTTGGTCTGTCAGCCACATGTGGGCCACATAAGGGCCGTCAGCCTTTTACAGAACTCAACCATACAAGAATTGCATAAAGTTTCACACATGGGCCACATTTGTTTGTTTTTTATTTGGCTCACTATGGGTGGAGTTATGGTACTGTTTTGGTTTAGTTCTAGCTAAAAAGAAGTGGGCCAGATTTGGGCCGGCAAACACAATCTAATCTGGGCCACACCTCAGCTGTTTATTTGGGCCAAATCTATGCCAAAGGAAATTTGCTGACTAGGTAGTGACGTTAAAGGGATAGTTCAACCAAAAATGAAAATTCTGTCATTAATTACTCACCCTGATATCATTCCAAACCCATCTCAATTATCTCAATTACCACATCTGCTTTTTCACTTTATCTGCGTCGCGTATGTAGCCTGCCAAAGCTCAAATGCAATCGCAATTCATCTAGCATTTGAATTTCCGATGCCTTACACAGAAACCTGTCAATCAGCGTCAGAGGTGGGACTATACTATGGGGCGTGTTTGTATGTTACAAACCCGTGGGAACAGATTGTGAAAGCATGCGCACGGATTATGAATTTGTGGGAAGGGATTTAAAAACCTAGGGTACGGTTTGCAAAATCTGAGCGCACGGATTAGAAATTCGTGGGTACGGTTTATTATTAATCCGTGGGCACGATTTGTTAAACCAAGGGAACAGTTTAAGAATTCGTGAGCACGGTTATAAATCGTCGTCACGGATTATAAATCTCGGCACGGATTGTTTTTTTTTTCTCCTATAGGTGACGTGCCGGGCTCCATACTCTTTAGTAGCCTACCAATGGACCATATGCACAGGATGTTCTTTAGAACTTCCGCAATAATATAAGCCAGCTGGAAGACTTCCCGTGAAATGTCACTTGTTGGTGTGTCGGTATCTTCAATGTCCTGAGGTAGCTTTAACAGCATCACTAGTGTAATAGTTTATAATCAGAATATAGTCAGGAAGGAGAGCGTGGTGCTTTCTGTGTAATTCGTGCACAAGAAAAGTTATTGTTTTTTTATGAGATTTTGTGAGTACTTCATACTTCACCTTGACATTTATTTTTAAACCTAGGCTATTGATTTTATAATGTTTAATATTTTTTCAAAAGTGAAACATGGGAAAAAAAATATTACAGGAAATGTCTAATATGAGCCAATAAATGCTCCTCTGTCACCATCTGCTGGTTAAAGTGCTTTTTATTGTTAAATGATAGTGTTTTCAAATGTTGTATTTCCCACATCTTGAAACGTTCGGTTTTACAAATGGGGACAATCTCATAAGGGTGAACAAATAATTTTGATCACATTTAAAAATAACATTTGAAGTGCTGGAAAAATGTTGCTTGTGTTGTGTGTGTCCAAATACAGACACCATGTTTCTTATTCAAACATTCCCATTAGCTTCATCTTTATTAAAATCAGTAAAACTGGTTTATTGGCGAATTAGGTAAGTGTGATAACTGCATTAAAATATAAATACAACATTAAAAAAGCAACCATTGATGGTTTTGTGTCGATGTACAGCGAGTACAGAATGACAGCTATATTTCCCCGGAAATGCCCAAGCTGGTTTAAAGAAAGCCAGGCAGTAACCGTGCATATGGTCAATTGAGCCGACCTGAGTATTGTTGCTAACCATGTCCATCCTTTTATGACCACATTACCATCTTCTGATGGCTACTTCCAGCAGGATGTCTCAAAGCTAAAATCATCTCAAACTGGTTTCTTGAACATGACAATGAGTTCACTAGGCTCAAATGACCTCCACAGTCACCAGATCTCAGTCCAGGGCCCTCATTTATCAACAGTGCGTAGAAAAGGTTCTATATTTTGTCCTACGAATGAAATTTAGAATATGCCTAAGTACAAGAAAATCCGTTTTGATCAAACGTGCGCACGCAGTTTTTACGCACATGAGTAAGCAATCATTGTTGATAAATCCCCAGGGGCGGATCTAGAAAATTATTTATAGGGTGGCAAAGGGGTGGCATGAGGTCTATGAGGGGTGGCAACACCAAAGCAAGCGCCCATGCACAGTTTTTGGAGATTTATGGCCTGACATACACAATTGTTCACAAACATTGCATTACCACAAAGTAGTCATCTATATACTGTTTAAAATTAAAAATAAATAACAAGATTTCAATATCCATCATGGCACCAAGTAAAGACACTATATGAAAAACATCAACAGATTCTAAATGAGTCTGAGCTTGTATCACTAAAGGAGATGAGCAGTTTTATTAATATTACACAGGCTACTTTTCGATGGTATAAATCACATGTTTTAGTGCAAGTTAAAGAGCAACAAAAACTTGTTTTTTGCAAACAATTTTTGAGTTGCTGTTATTAACAGAGGTGTGAATGTCTGTGTGTTCACCCAGAACACCCTATCAACTACATACTCTAGTAACACCCCAGCAATTGCATAGCAAGAGCCTAGCAACCACCCAGAATCTCCTAGCAACCACCTAGCAACACTTTAGCAATCACCCAGAACATCTATATTCTGGCCTAACTGACCAAAGTTTTTACATTTTTTAAACAAGACTTTAAGTTGGCTTTATGACAAGCCAACATAAATTTGTCTTTCGAACTTTTCAGTCTAGTTATTGTTTTTCTTGATTGGTAATGCACAATTCATGAAACAATTCAACATTTTCTCACAACTATAAACACAATCTCAAAACTATACACCAACTTGTACAAACCTCAAACTTCCAGGTCAAAATAAAACGTTATAGTCAAAAACTTATTCTTGTCTGACAAAATCAAACTTTGGCAACAGATGACACACAAAACGTAACAAATACACAGACTACTGCACTCCCCAGTGATCACTAGTGAGATCAATTCATTTAACACTGTAAAAAATTACCCCTACTGGGCTTCAGGAATTATTTTGCAGCTCAATGTCTACTACACTATACAAAAATACATTTACAGATGCAGATACAGTAAAATACAGCAATGAACTTTTGGAGGGACTTTTTTTTTTTTTCATTTTACTATTGTAAATTGATCTTGCAATAGATGAAAAGCCTGAGAAAAATATGTATGAACTTGGTATGCACCACAATACAGTAAATTCAGCATCCTCTGCACATTTGGCCAAATTTCATTACAGTATACAGTACTATAGCAGTGTATTGGTCTTCTGACACAAGACTATATCCCTAAGCAGTCATTTCTCAGTTCTGCAAAAATACAGTAGGCTACACTTAACAAATGGCTACAAAGAAAGTTGACAATCACAATATTGAGGTTGTACAACGTGCTCCAGTTTACTGTATAGAATAGTGAAATTTCTCTCATCTAAAGTACTGGTACTGTGTAAGTTAAAAACCCCTGTAAATTATTCATTCAGCTCTCTCTTAGATTTTGACAGGTGTGTCATCAGTTTTGCTACCTAATGTTGTCATTGTTAAACGTTTTGAGAAATGTGTCTTTGTTTTAAAAACTGAACGAATGGTTTGGAAAACTGGGCCAACTGAATCACTTATAATGTGTTAGAAATCGAGAAAGGCTAAAATACATTTAGATTCTTACCTAACTCTGCTATTAGTTTCTGTGATCGGGATCTTCTTATTTATTTCATGTTATTGATTCGTCGGATGGCAAAAAGACCTTTATCCATGATGAAAGTGGAGCGGGCGGTCGGTGAATCAGCTCGCCAAACAATTACGAAAATGAATCTCAGACATATTCGGATGGGATTACCTTTCTCACAGGACTTCTGAGTTAACCGGGAAGCAGTAATTGTCCGATTCACAAACAAATGTGGAAAAAAATTCCTAACTGAACTTGGCTGCGCTGTGTTTTTGACTCTCAAAGAACCGGTTCATAAGAGTCATTTGTTAATGAAGCTACACTGGGCGCGCTGCATGCAACCATCATGCACAGTTTATTGAAAGACGTGTTTTTTGCCATTATTTTGCGTTACGCTGTTTTTTTTTTTTTTTTTTTCGGTCATCACATTGAAGCGCCGCTGCTGAAAAGCACTACTTGAAACACTGCTTACATTTATATTTTATTCTGTGATAATTTTGGGGTGGCAGATGGGGTGGCAAAGCACTAAACAGTATATAGATGACTACTTTGTGGTAATGCAATGTTTGTGCCACCCCGGTAGATCCGCCCCCTGCTTCTAAGTAAGAAGACATCTGTAGAGTATGAACTGTCGTCAGTTGCTGCGCGAGTATCATAAATTCCTCCACAATTTCACCGATTACCTCCATTATTCAAAGCATTCGACATGAGATTTCCCCTCTTGACAGTCGACTGTGAGTGACGTCACTTATCATACAAACACGCCTCATAGTATAGTTTCACCTCTGATGCTGATTGACAGGTTTCCGCGTAAGGCATCGGAAATTCAAATGCTAAATGAATTGCGAATGCATTTGAGTTTTGGCAGGCTATAGCTATACACGAGGCAAAGAAAATGAAAAAGCAGACGTGGTAATTGAGATTGCTATCAAATAATAACAAGGTCATAGCTCGTAAAACATGGGAAATACAGTTGCAGCTGGACTTTGCTTTTCCATTTGAAATTTGGCAGTCACTGTGCGTTCGCAACAGCGAAAACAATAATGCAAGATTTGCAATTGCTTTTGGATTATGTCACAATTTATGCGTTCACATATGAAAAACGCAATTGCAAATACATTTTGCAGTTTATTTTGAAAATAGTCCGGAATATCCTTCCATAAATTAGGTTTTACTCTCATATAAACACTGATCAGCAAACATAAACCGAACCTGCATGATCTGATGTCCTTGTTTTGTTAACAGTCCAACTCATCAAACTAGCTTGTAACAACTGCGCAATGAATCAGATTGATTTTAAATAACTTTCTTTTTATCTAGATTAATATGAAAATATAAAGACAAGGGGCAAAAAAAAATCTGCTCAAGGAATGAGGACTCGATACACTTAATAGGCTACATTTAGCCTATAGAAATATGAAATGATTAAAAATGATTGAAATTGTTATTTAGCATTTTTCATTTCACTTATAATGGAAGAATAACACGTTACAGAGAACAACAGGCAAACACTTCGATTACCCTATTTGTTTTTGTTTGTTTGTTTGTTTGTTTGTTTTTAATTATGCTATTAACATGTCTATGTGGCAGGCGTGAAACTGTCTCTTTTTCTAGCAAATGTTCGGTTGCTTACTATTTTAATGTTTCGAAAATCACTCATTAAATCGATAGCTACATTTATACATGATAAAGTCGCCGGACCAGACAGAGGAATATAAAATAATTTCGTTTTACTCCAACACAAGATTAAGTCTTAAATGCAAATTCAGAGACATTAGAAAATGTAAAAAACAAACAAACAAAAAATCTAGTTTAAGAGTACCATCTATATTTCATCACACAATTTACAATGTTATCAGCTTTTTATTAACCTACCCCTTCTCGCTGTTCAAATTCATAACCATGCGCGCCAAAACAGTGTAATTCTTCTTGCAGAGCCTTCTGCGATTTGTCCTTCAATCTTAAAATTAACAGACTGGCAAGAAAAATGTAGATAATGGTATTAGAAGTTTTTAAGGTGTGGTGATTTGTGAGTGATCACTGAAGCGTGCATTTGGAAACACGCTAGGTGTTCCCTGTTACTGTCAACTACTTTTGTCAAAAACGAAAGTGAATCGGTTATCACAGATTTTCCATTACAATATTCAATTACATGAGCTTTGATTTTATGCACAAAATTAAATGAATAAATTAGAGCTTCATTAAAAATATTTAGGCTATATAATATATTTGCATATTTGTGTTTGAATCCAGAGGCAGATTTAAAAGGCAACATTTGTCTACTTTTATGTCTAAAAATTGATTAGGCTAGCTTATAATATATTCTCTTTTTCCATCAGCAGAAATTCGCGCCTCTGTCATCATGCAGTGAGGTATAGACTTTATATTTCGCTTTTTGTCTTTTAAAAGTATCTAATTTCATACAGTAGGCTATCATTTGATCTAGTTATTTTAAAGTAGGTTAAAGCAATTAAGTTAACTATGAATTACGATTGTTCACGATTCTCAGCTATATTGGCGTAACAAAATAGCCTCGGTAAATTATAAAAAACGTCGAATTCATGGAAATGTGTAATTAAGAACTGTCAAGTAAAGTCAAGTCACCTTTATTTTAGCGCTTTATACAATACAGATTGTTTCAAAGCAGCTTGTGAAAAACGGGAAAATAATGATCAATAACTCAAAGAAATGTAAATTCAGCAGCTCAAAAAAAAAACAAAAAAAAAAAAAAAACTGTCATTTCTCAGCTGATGCCAGTTCAGTTGTCTTTTGAGAAATTCAGGTAGAATTGCTCCTAAAGCCACACCACCTTCTTGATGACGTATGCAGATACAAAGGATTTAGTAATTACCAACTTTAAGCTTGAATAACTACTTTGAAATACCATCGCATGATTACAGGGTTTGTAATAGCAGAGAGTGTGACAATTACATAGTCATCAAATATACAGTTACCAGAGGTACCATTTTCTTATAATGAATAACAAAATCATACAACACCATTTATTATTAATATTATTATTATTATTATTATTTATTAACATTCACATCAGCAGATGTAACACTGTCACTTAAAGAGTGGCATCATTTTTATAACAGCAGTATCTGCAAACAATCTTAGAAAATCAACTTTCTTTCTTTAATACATTCTTTTAGGGTGTGAAAACAAAATTACAAAAGCTGCTTAATATGCACAGATGTGCAAATAAACAGAGACTGTTGTCATACACAGTTCTTTGTCTTTGTTGCTCCTGCATTTGAATAAGATTGTTAAATAGAAGGCAGAGCCATCAAACCTGTTATGTCAACTCAGGTTATTACTCATGTCAGGGTTTCATTCTAATGTTTTTGTTTCTTATTCTGTATGGCTCTGATTTCAAAAAAAAAAAAAAAACTTGTCTTATTGGATAATAAACTTGTCTTACTGGATAATCTACAGATTTTATGAACTTGATCCTAGTCCTGAAGAACCACCATCTTGCAGAGTTTATCTCCAAACCTAATTAAATACACATGAACCAACTAATCAAGGTCTTAAGGATTAGAAACCTCAAGGAAAGTGCATTCAAACAGGTGCCCTAAAACATTTCCTGATACAACTATACCAATCCTAGTGATTTCAAAGTTCTAAGCTAAAGAGGATATTCTCAAGCACAAAGTTTTCACTTGGAATGGGCTATACGTAAGCATTAGCTGGACAAAGGTGAAAACCTTTTCTGTTCTATGGAAACAAAGGGTAAGGAATTTGAGAATACTTCATGTATTGTAAACCTGACATTTAGAACAAACGGATAAAAATAAATTGCTGCTAAAGGATCAGATAAGGTTACATCTAAATCTAGCTGTTAGATAAGATCAAAGAATACTGATCAAATATAATAAATTCAAGACAACAGACTACATTTGCAATATATCAGTATTTGCTGTGACTTTCTGAAATTTTCAACCCAATTTCATGGGAAAACTGTTTTACAAGGCTGTGATTTCATATGAATTTATATGATATGACTCGAACAATAATGTACGATTTTTAGATTATTAATTAATGTTGTTGCCTGCTGACATGAATCTGCATTAACTAAGTAGTTAACTATTATATTTTAACAGAAAAAAAGCTTTTCCTTTATGATCAGGATGCTGGAGAAATCTTGGACATTCTTCAGAGGTCTTACAGAAATGTATTGATGCGATTCTCATCCAGAGGTATAGGGTGGTACAATTCTAGCAATACGGATAATTGTAAGACTGGTTGCTCGGAATCTTAAATGTGAAGTTGTGTGGCAGGTTTCTCTTGTTACTTGAATACTATGGGTCTAAAATAACAAAGGAAGAGAACAAGGTTGGGAGCGGAGAATAAGTGGAGAAAAAGCAGCATGTCATGAGTAATGAGGGTAATTCAGTATGAAGGTTAATTACTGCACAACACAAGCTTATAGACTAAAAAAGCTTGTAGGAGTGGGTGAAAAGTTATTTTTAAATTCTTTTATTGTTTAAATTATCAAGTGTTAAATGGATAGTTCAACTAA
Source organism: Ctenopharyngodon idella (assembly GCF_019924925.1). Taxonomy (NCBI): domain Eukaryota; kingdom Metazoa; phylum Chordata; class Actinopteri; order Cypriniformes; family Xenocyprididae; genus Ctenopharyngodon; species Ctenopharyngodon idella. The sequence goes on from NC_067220.1 coordinate 35,696,762, forward strand.
AAATAAAAAGTCTGTCATCATTTACTCACCCTCAAGTTGTTCCGAACCTTCTTTCTTTTGCTGAACACAGAAGAAGATATTTTGAAAAATTTGGGTAATCAAACAGCTGACTTCCATAGAATTGGTGGAAAATGAAATATCATATGTACATTTAAGTAATTCTCCCATAACAAGTGATTGATCACATATGCCAAGGGACCGGCCATACTGCATATCTTTATGGGCTAATATCATCACTCAACTAATAATCTTGTTTGACTGAAGTGGTTGCTTTTCTGTATGAAATTTATCATATTTATACAAAAACAACACATTCCATAGCTATTCTGATGATTTTGTCGAAGACAAAAGAGTATCCTATAAATGATAAATTATGGTTTTAGTCCACAATATTTTCATAATTGTCCATGTCAGTGTCACTTTATTTATAAAGCTCGATTAAAACAACAGCTGTTGACAAATGCGCTGTACATATGATTAAAACTCAATACATATAAAAGCAAAATAGCATCACATCACTGATTAATGCTATATGCCAAATTTACACTGCAAAAGTGGCACAGAAGCGCTTCTGAAGTGGCAATTAGGTATCTTTACACAGACTGTTTAATTCTGCTCAGAAGTGGCATAAATGCATTTACACAATAATTTTAACTGCATATTTTTATACTAAGGACTGGTGGGTCATAATTTAGTCTTTTATGCTGCATTGCATCACAATTTTGAGCAGGCACAGAGCAGCCTTAACTCAGCTATAAAGATGGCTATAGAAAACAAATAAGATTTAGTTTGATTTAAAATTATATACAGTTGTAGCAGTTCTGATACTAACAGGTAGACTGTTCCGCAGGTCTCTTTCGAATGGGAACTCACACTGCATCAAAGGCACTTTGGGAAATGCCTTGGCATGATGATGTCTGAAGTAAGAATAGAAACGCGGCATTGACATTGCCCTGCGACAGCCCATGACGTCACTCTAGTGTGACTGTGAGTATAAAAGGAGCACCTGGAGTACACATCATTAGCTTTTTTGCTTTTTTGTGACCCCTTGTTTGAAGTGTGTTTAGGCGACTGTCACCATGGCATCCTCCTCTGACAAGCACTTTAGGAAGTGTGTTCACCCATGTCAGCACTATCTGACACTGAATGATACACATGATATGTGCGTTATTTGTCTGGGAGAGGATAATGCGTGTTCCGTTCTCGAAGGAGCGGAATGCGCAGATTGTGAGTGCTTTTCTAAAAGCTCCATTTGCGCCTGGCCCTTTTCTTGAGGGAATCGAGGCAGGCATTGGTCCCCGGGGGATCAGGACCTGCTGCAGCTGAGGCACAATGGAGAATGAGATCCTGGGGCTCACAGGTCGAGCTTTGAACAAGGTACTGTATGTCTCTCTCTCATTCCTCTGCTGCTGGCGTGAGCGCTGAGCCAGATGAGGGCATTCTTTCTTTAGAATCATCCGATCAGGCGGATAGTGCTCTTCTGGCTTCGAGCCAGGAAGAGCAGGATGTGGCTGCGCTGGACGAGGACATTCTTAAGGAGCGTATGCGGCTGCGGGTCAGGCTGGGGGAGCATTAGACACTGTGCTGCAAGCTTTCCAGGCTGACCTGCTTAAGGACCTGGATATGGGCAGGGTCTTTCCCCTGAGGCAGTTACAGAGCTGTCTGTTGCAAACTGTTGCCGCGATTGGTCGCGCTATGGCAGCTATGGTGGCCACGGAGAGACATCTGTGGATCAATCTGGCCGACATCGGGGAGAAAGAAAAACGCTTTCTTCTGGATGCGCCAGCCTCTCAGCTGTTCAGTACATCCGTTGAGGCAGTGGTCGATAAGTTTAGAGAGGCAAGTGTGCGGTCCGCAGCTTTTAAGAAATTTATACCGTGCCGTTCCAGATCCACGCCTCAAACCTCGGGGGGTCCTGGGCGGTCTGGGTCTGCGGGCCATAGACAGGCCCAGAAACAGAGTGTCACCTCTCTGGCTCCTCCTCCTGATACCAGGAGTAAGTACCAAATGAGGCAGGACATGAGGAAAAATAAAAGGGATTTGATAGAGGGCATTGTAGCCAAGCGTTTGGGTGGCAGAAATCCACCCCACGCTAGAGGGAAATAATATCCCCCTTTTGGTTGGCTGAGGCCTTCTTTCATTTAGCTGGCACCGAGTTTTATTTAATAGCAAAACTCATCTGAGCTCCCTTTTGGACTAGAATATCAAGTGTTGGCACTTTCTAGGCCACCTTGGTATCTGTCTTTACAGTGCTGTCACCTGAACCCTAAATTAAACAGTACAATTGGTGTCTGTTTCATTGCAGTTTGACAAATCATCAAGTGTTCGGCCCTGTTTTGGGCCGCCTTGATAAACTGCTCAGGCCACTGCTCATCTGGATTCAATTAGACAGTGTTTTATCTTCTGTTGGCTCCTTTAAGCCACCATGATAACCTGTCTCTTGGGTTCAGTATGACATTCAGCATGGCATATTCGGACAGCGATGTCAAGCGTTTTTTTTTTTTTTTTGTCGAGCAACCTTGGTAAACTGTCGTTGATTTGAGTGTGTTTGGCATCTTTCTCACTATAGTGAGTTTTTCGGCTAAGGCCTCTGCTCATTTTTGAGCCCTATTTCAAGTTCAGCCTTTCTTAAGCCGCCTTGATGAGTGGTCTATTTTGTTGAGTTCTGTTTTAAAATTGAGTGAGTTTGGCCTCCTCTCGCTATAAAGAGTCCCTTCCGCTGAGGCCTCCACTCATCTGAGCCCTATTTAGATTACTTTTCAAGCGTTGACCTTCCTTGGCCACCTTGATAAGTTGTTGAGTAGGTTTGGCCTCCTCTCTCTATGAGAGTGTTTTCTGCTGAGGCCTCTGCTCTTTTGGGCTTATGTCAGATGTTAGAATCATGCATTCGGATTCCTTTGAGGCTGCCTTGATAAGCCATCTTTGATTTATCATGTTTGGCCTCCCCTCGCCTTACAGTCCTTCTGTAGAGGCCTTCGCTTGCTTGAACTACAGTTTAACAGTGACATCATGCGTTCGGCCCTGTTTAGGCCACCTTGATAAACTGTTTTTCACTGTTAGTTACCTTTGGATGGTTCATCGGGTGTTTGCCCTCTTAGCAGCCTTGATACTGTCCTTTGTCCATCTCAGGCAGGGACACTGACTTTAAGTCAGTGGGAGTTCTCTATCTCTTATCTCTCCTGGGGCCGTTAGGGGTTGAACCAGATCCCCCTGATATAGTGACAAGGCGATGAAACTAGTTTTCCTTGCCTGTATTCTCTTAAAGGTAATACTTATCTTTTTTTTTTTTTTTTTTTTTTGTATTACCAGAACTGAGCTCTGCCCTGCTTTTGGGCATGAGCTAGGGTTTTTCGCCTTAGGGAAGAGTGTCACTGACAGCCATACTGACCTGGTGAGGGAATTGGCTTCCGGTATTTTTTCTGTTTAGCCTTCTTTTGCTCGTCATCCCTAATTAGTTGGTTATTCCCTCAGCATGGCAGAATGGGTATTCATTCCCCAAAGTATCTTTGATGCAGTTTGAGTGGGAACTTCTCAGGTTATGCATGTGACCATGGTCCCCTGAGAAGGGGAACGAGACACTGCATCTCACTGCCATGCTTCGGTTTACCTGGCCAGGTCACCTTCAGACAAAATGCTGATGACGTGTACTCCAGGTGCTCTTTTTATACTCACAGTCGCACTAGAGTGACGTCATGGGCTGTCGCAGGCCAATGTCATTGTTGCGTTTCTATTCTTACTAAAGACATCGTCGAGCCAAGGCATTCCCCAAAGTGTCTTTGACGCAGTGTCTCGTTCCCCTTCTCAGGGAACCATGGTTACATGGGTAACCTGAGATGTTCTAGTGCTGCTTCTGCAAACGCTCGGTCACCTCTAAGTTTCGTCTAGTCCTTGGAACAACTAATAGTCTCTGGTTTGAGGATCTCAGATACTTCCCCAAACAATATTCAGACAGGAGATCAGCGAGATAGGATGGTGCTATAAGCCATTTAGAGATTTATAAACTATTAAAAGAACATCAAATTAAATTCCGTAGAGGACCGACAACCAGTGTAATGAGATTAAAATGGGGTGATATGTTCATGTTTGCTGACATCAAGAGCCTGGCAGCTGCATTTTGAACCATCTGAAGCCTAGAACCAATTCCTATATAGTGTGAATTGCAACAGTTAAGCCTTGAAGTAATAAAACCATGAACTGCCCTCTCAAAATTGTTAAAAGACAGAAAGGTCTTCACAGTTTATTTTACTGTGCACAATTAGATGTGCACTGTAAAATAAAGAAATAACTAAGCATTATCACAAACCAAAGTAATCACAGCTGTGCCAATATCCACTGGAACAGCATGATCAAGAGTGTGATATTGCTTTAATACAACAGTTCTGTAAACAAAAAGTTAATAAGCAGCTTATATTCTAGACTAAATTTGGACATTTAGCTTGCATATTTGTCTGTGCCAACAAAAATTGATCCCAAAGAATGTACATAGACACACTCTTGGAGGACCATTTATATTTCAGATGTGACCTCTAAGTGATTGTTAACATTTCAAACTAATTGATTTCATGAAAGAAAATTTATCATAAACGTACTACAACATACTAATAGTAATACTATTAGAAAGGTTCATCATTGCAATGAGCATTAAGAAGTACAGGGAGGGTCATGTGAACACAGAAGATTTTTCTTCTTTTTGAATTGTTGATTGATTGTTGTAAATAGGGTGTATGAATACATTTGAATTTCAGTTGATATATGCCAACAGAATAATACAAAAGGCAGCGTAAGAACTGGTTCAACAATAAATAGGAATGCCCAGTGTTGCTATTGCTTTCGGGGGGAGTGGGGTGTAGGAGTTGCACACTCCAAAAAATATTCAATGAGAAGGAGAATCCCTATGCATTTTTATTTTCTGTAGATGCATAAAATATAAATAAATCAATACATAAAATGACTGATTCTTTGCATGCAGTTTGATGGAGTGTAGTGACAATATTTTGGCTCAAACAATGGTTGCCATGGAATTTGTTTTTGTAAATGATCTTTTGTCTTGGTCCATAAATAATATTCTGTTATAACTATAGCTGCTCTGAAATGTATCAAATATCATCTGGTATAATTGCTATGAAATTGCTCATACTGTTTCTTTCAAGTCACAAACATAATTGCACAAGTGCATAAATCATTAGACACACCTCAACCAGTTGGCTTGCACACCCATTGTGGTATGTATGGTGTTTAACAGCAGTTTTTTGTCAAACCTCACTGATGTGAATACATTTTATGGCTGTTTTGAAAATATATATATTTTTTATTTTTTTATTTATTTATTTTTTTTTTTACTGATGGTGGGTTATTCTTGAATAATTGTACTGATGTCCAAAAGGAGATTGCAGGTAAAGAGGTGTAACATGCTTGACATATTTTATGACAACTTACTGTCAGTGACTCATCAATAATACATCAAGAGCATTGGAGCAAAGCTTGAATAACAAATTTGAATAAATAAAGAGGAAAGAAAATAACGATGTTATTGAAATATGTTCACTTAAATTCACTGAAATATGTCCTCTTTTTGATCTACAATTTACTCATTACAAAGATCTAGCTTCTTTCATAGATGCTTTCACATTAATGAAATGGCTTATGCTGCTTGACATGCTCTTCTGCTCCCAATATCCTAACTTGCTTGGTCAATTTATGATTATTTCAATCAGCTAATTAGTTTTGTTCACCACCATTTTGATGCTGCAATCAATATAGTGAATACACAGCTAGAATAGTTGTCAGAACATTAAAAGAGCACACAAAGAAGCCATTTTAGGGTTTATTCCCAACATTAATATTATTCTCAACATATAGTCATTCCCACAACAACAACAACAAAAAAAAACAGTCTGGGCATGACTACTACATCTTAGAGACAGTCAATGACCTAGTGGCAAAGTAGCCTACTGAGCATTGATTTTATAGTAACATACAAAGCTGATGCGCAAAAGCAGGCCACACCAGAAATGTGTGATTCATCTTTTGTCATGTTAATATTATTAACATGGCAAACATGTTAACTTAATTAACTATCATTTGTCACAACTATAATCTATCATTAACATGATAAACATGTAACATCATTAACATCTTCCTTTGGTAATGCTATTCATTCAGCCTGTTTCCAATCATTGCTTTCATGAGTCATACTAATTTTCTACATTCTTGACCAAATTTTATTTATATAACACTTGTATCTTTCTCTGTTAACATATTTAATGCAGTTTCCATTCTATTGACTCCGAAAAATGGAATTGATTAGTTGCAAAAGCTTGTGGTAAGGTGTCTCATGGTGGTGCAGTAGCTACATAGACTAATTGAACATTGATTGAACAGCTTGGTTCACAGTTGTATTTCACAAGTTCACATGTTCATCTAATCCTTGACAGTTGTCAGGGTAAACAGGTTAGTAGAAGTATTTTAGTAGAATTTTTTGTTGAGAAGGAAACTTGAACTGAATTGAGCTAAATTACATCACTGTTTCAGCAGAGCTTCTTTAGCTAATTCGACTTTGTTTCATAATTGACTAATTTTGCAACATTGACATTGTTACTGAACTGAATGGAGTTAACATTGATCTGACTCATAGTGAATAATGAGACTAATTGTCTTCTGTACAGCTGCTTACAGCTGAACTGAACTCACTTCACAGTTAATTAAATTACACAGTTATTACTGTTTTTCTTAATTGCTAACACACATGAAACAATTCACACTTTTCTCACAACTAAAAACACAATTAGCATACCAGTTTTTAAAAACCTCAAACTTCCACGTCAAACTCAAATATTTCATTCAGCAACATTCTATTCCGTCAAAAAGGCGCTTTTTGATTTATTTTTTTTTTTGAAGTTCTTTTTTGAAAGTGTATAACTCAGGCCCTGAGTGATCTGGCACCTGCAGACAGTTTTGGTTGTTTCCTCTAGATTTCAGCAAACACTGGAAAAAAATAATTTTTATCTCTATCTTGTTGTATGCAAGAGTAATTCAAATGCACCTGAAGGAAAGAATATTAGCTTTTTTATGTAATATCCGCCTACCAAAATTTAAAGTCTTCCCATAACCATATACAGTGGTATAAATGCAATATCCCGGTGTCATTTTACAGAAAATCCTTTGACATTACATAAAACACTGCTGAAAGTGATAAATATTATAATATAAATATTATCTTTTTGTAGCTGTTTGTGACTGGTTAAAGCAGTCATCGCAGTTGGAATGTGACGCTTGTGTTTGTTTTCTTTGAGTGATCATATTTCACTGCTCGATTTTTTGGAAAATCATTCGATCTATGATTGTCACACAATGAAATATTGTGGGCAAATTCCTTAGAAAAAATGAATATGTATAAAAAATACATATTCGTAGAAAATTTTCTTGGCCATCATCAAGCGGAAATTCGTGTCTGTGACCAACGCACGTAAGCTCAATTTGATTGCTTTATGTATCATAACAAACAAAAGTATTGGCATTCTCTTTAAAGTTTAGATTCTAAGCTTTCAAATGATATCAAATATGGGGTGATACCATAGGGAAGCCTTTAAAATGGATGTGTAAACATTGTAACTTGAATTTTCGGACCCTCATAAGGGTCCGTGGAGTTAAAGGAAACACCAGTGAAATCAATTTAAAACACTATTACAAAAACCTCTAATTGGGAACCAGGAATCATGCAGTTCATTGTCTATTACAGTATGCAACATATATGGAAGGGTGCAGATACAGTAAAATACAACAATGAGCTTTAAGAAGAGTTTATTTTCATTACACTGCTGTAAAATGATCAGAAGAACGTGACCAACTACAGTGATTCATATTTCATCAGGATCAAATGTTCTTTGAGTCCCCTACCCTTTATTTTTCTTTTCCACTCCTTTTCCTCTGTCACCTTTTTCAGGTCTTGCACCAGTGTTAGGATGTATTTCCCAAAGCACATAATCACCTGTGGCCCTATTTTTATAATCCTGAGGTTCTGATTAGAGTGTCATCAGTTTCGCTACATAATGTTTACACATGGATTCTGAATGATAACATGTTTAAATCTGTGAAAAATTAGGGCATTTTTGTATAAAGTTTTGTGGAAAACATTGAGAAAATTGGAATGTGTGTGAAAACAGGTCAAATGTGTTTATAGTTTTGAGAAATGTGGTGTTATATTAAGAACTGGATAAATGGTTTGGGAAACTGGGCCAAATGAATCAGTTATAGTGTGACTTCATCTGAATAATGACACTATTGTCTTTCTTTAGAGCTGCTTTACCGCAGAATTAAACATCGGACATCACTGATCATTATTTATTTTATTTTAATTTTTTTTGTGTTTCTTACTGTAAAGCTGCTTTTAAACAATCTGTATTGTATAGAGCTATATAAATAAAGGACACTTGACTTGTTCTTTTAAGGATGGGCTCAAGTAAGAGACTTCTAAGACTTCATTTTCATAAAAAATGATGGGTGGACGGTGGGACTAAGAAGTGTCACGGCATTGAGGTAAGTATACTCACTTGAAAGTACTAGATAAACAAGCTCCACCTAAACCTTCATTTAGAACTTTAGGGAGTGGATATGGGACCTCCATTATAGATGAGCTTGTCGTCAGCATATTTGCATTATTCTTTTATTCACAATGCATTTGCAAAGTGACATTTACTGACAATAAGCATGAATCATCTTCGTTATGCTCATACTTTTGTTCCGAAAGACACTCATTGAGAAAATATTTCTTGTATGGCAGTTCTTGTCTCCACCTGTCTTGACAGCTGGACTTTCAAGTGTGATCTGAGCAGCTGTTCAGATATCTTGATATCTTCTTGTATTTTTTAATGCAGAATTGATCTTGATGCAGATTAACATCCTTAATAAAATTAAGACAATCCTTATTATTATTATTACTACATGTCCATTAAAGTGCAACAGCTGAAAATTTTATCAATGAACACAATTTACAACTAATGTAATTTATAAATAACTAAATGTAATTAAATACTAATTTATTACTACTAAAATTCAGCGTTTGAGAACAGTTCATGAATATACACTTATAAACAACTTGGTGATTAAGTTTATAATGCATACAGTAGGAATAATGTCACTAATGACTGCCATGATTTCATGCATAATTTACACTCTTAATCAAACTAAATTTGATTAAATTTAATCAAACGCTAATCCATATTATACCAAGGGTATAGTTAACTAAAACTAAAATCATAAAAAAAAAAATTGTCACTTGAAATAAATGTTAACTCAAATAAAATAAAATGTATTTAAAAAACATTCTCATTTTCATGGGCATTGGAGATAAATAGTTTGTAAATAAAGTGGTAAATTTTGTTTTGTTTTTTTGGATAAAGCACTCACGTTGCTTAATTGGGGTTAAACCACTGATGTCACATGGATTACTTTAATGATGTCTTTACTACCTTTCTGGGCCTTAAAAGTGGTAGTTGCATAGGCTGTCAAAGAAGAGACAGAAAGCTGTCAGATTTCATTAAAAAGATTGGTAACACTTTATTTTAAGGTGACAGTTACCCTTTACTACATGTGCTTATTATAGTAACAGTAAATTATGCATAATTACAAGTAACTGACCCTAAACCTAACCATAACTCTATGTAGTTAATTAATATTACTCAGTACTTATTTCAGTAAGTACAATATAACTGTCACCTTAAAAGTAAAGTGTAACCAAAAGATCTTAATTTTTTGTTCCGAGGATGAACGAAAGTCTTACAGGTTTGAAACGACATGAGGGTGAGTGATTAATGACAGAATTTTCATTTTTGGGTGAACTAACCCTTTAAGCCCTAAGTGGCTGCAAGAATCTAGGAAACAGAATGTATGTTGTGACCTATATGTCAACGTAATTTTGGCCCTTGCTCTCCTTCAGGTCATGAGCCACTCATACACCTCACCCCAGCTGATACATTAGCTTCATAGAAATGAACCAGAAAGGAATATAAGGAAGTATTTCTTTGATTCATTGGCTAAAGCCCTATTCGGACGGGTTTAGTTTTACATGGGGAGGTGGAGTAATGTAATTTTACCACAGGATGTCTGTAATATTAATGGCCAATTCGCACGGGATAAGAAATCTCAGTAAAACTAGCAGAAGTGGGAGGGGTAACTCGATTTATGCACCGCCGTCACCTCCCTGTCGTCATGTGGGTATACGCTGCTTCCTGATACCATGTGCGCAAACACATATAATCTAAATATATAAAGTATATATAACAGTTAGGTCCTGTCAAACGATTTATTAATTAAATTCTGATTGGATTCAGTTGGTAATAGGCACTTAACTAAAGCTAAAATTAGTTATGTGCCTCTGACAAGTGCTTTCGACCTTCTTTTTGATCTGAATGGTATGTGGAAAATACTTGAGGTTTGCCACAGAGTTGTCCCACCACCTACAACACAGCGCTTCCATGCTTGAAAACGCGCGGAAAACTACTTTTAAACAGGAAATTACGGAATTTTAACGTAGATATTTACAGCGGGTCTATTCAAACGGATTACCTGAGGTAATTTTTCCTGACCTTTTTACAGAAGGTAAAAGTCGCCGTAATCTTTACTGACATTGTCCGTAACTATTACTGAGATGGCACATTCGGACGGGACTAAAATCACTGAGAAGCTTTGGTAATAATTACTTTACCCCACCTCCCCGTGTAAAACTAGTCCCGTCCGAATAGGGCTTTAGTATGTCAATGGTAATCAAAGTCTGAACATACACCTGTCACAGTTTCAGAACCGAGTGAACAGCTCCTTCTGGTGGACAAAAAGTGATAAAACATGGTTACTGACATAAAAGATTTTCTGAAATTATTATTCCTCTTGTACTTTTCCTTTTCAAATAAAATTACATTACAGGTGATATGTGATTTTGAGAGTAACCTGTCATGAAAACAATGAACATAAGCAACATAAAGCACTGTTATTAGCGATCCCATAAGAAATAATGTTCATTAAATCATTAATTCATTAACCATTTCAGTCGAATTGGGGTCGGCAACCTTTTCCTCATGAAGTGCCATTTTTAGGTTTCTGAGTTCACTGAATCACTGTGCCACACCTATGGACAATTTAGCATCTCCAATTCACCTATAATGCATGTTTTTGGATTGTGGGAGAAACCAGAGCACACAGACAGGGAGAACATGTAAACTCTACATAGAAATGCCTCATGCTTCAGGTTAATTTAGATGTACTTTAAAAAATAAAAAATAAAGCAACAAAATTTACATTTACATTTACAGATCAACACCTCAAACTTGCTGTGCTCTTCAAACCATTCCTGAACCATTTTTGCTTTGTGGCAGGGCACATTATCCTGCTGAACACGGCCACAGCCACCAGGGAATACCATTTCCATGAAAGGCTGTACATAGTCTGCAACAAAGTAACATCCACATGGATGGCAGGACCCAAGGTTTCCCAGCAGAACATTGCCCAAAGCATCACACTGCCTCTGCCGGATTGCCTTCTTCCCATACTGCATCCTGGTGCCATGTGTTCCCCAGGTAAGCGGCGCACACGCACCCAGCTATCCACATGATGTAAAAGAAAACGTGATTCATCAGACCAGGCCACCTTCTTTTATTGCTCTGTGGTCCAGTTCTGATGCTCACATGCCCACTGTTGGCGCTTTCGGTGGTGGACAGGGGTCAGCATGGGCACCCTGACTATGTCATTTGCAACAAACTGTGATGCACTGTGTATTCTAACACCTTTCTATCAGAACTTATGAAGTATTGCACCCGTAGAAGGGAAAGTCCAGCCAAGTGTACCACGTCAACCTCCTGAAAGAGTAGTGAGAGAAGGCAGCAGATGAAGAGAAAGTACTGTTTGCCTGCAAAGGAGCCCCAGAAGAAGAGGAGGGTGAGGACGAGATGGAAGATGTGGCTGTACAGAGAACTCCGGCAAAGATAACCCTGGAACACCTGGAAGAGGAACAGAGGAAACAGTTGCTACAGATTGTAGACAAGCACTCAAATCTCTTCAGGACAGAGCCAGGAAGAACCGACCTGATTGAACACACCATCCAGCTCACTAATTCAACTCCTATTCGACAGCCCTATTGAGTGCCTGAACGACTGATAAAGCCTATGGGGGTGATCGAACAGTGCATGGAGCAGCCCAATTGTCCTGGTACTAAAAAAAGATGGATCACTGAGGATCTGTCTCGACTTTCGGAAGCTCAATGCTGTCTCCAGGTTGGATGCATACCCAATGCCTTGGATTGATGAGCTGGTGGAACGAATCAGCCAAGCCAAATACATCACCACCTTAGACCTTTGCAAAGGATACTGGCAGGTGCCCTTAGCCCAACAATCCAGAGAGTACACAGCCTTTAGAACACCCTTAGGACTATTCAATTTTACAACCATGCTATTCGGGTTACATGGAGCTCCAGCTACCTTCCAATGGCTGATGGATCAGGTTCTATGAGGGGAAGGGGACTGTCGAGAACGTGGTCATCTACAGTGGCAGCTGGGAAGAGCATCTACAGCACCTGAGCAGAGTCTTACAGAAAATCAGTGAGACCGGCTTGATCTTAAATGTGACGAAATGTGAATGGGCAAAACAAGAGATGCAATACCTGGGATTCCTGCTGGGTAACGGTGAGGTTCGACCACAGGTGGACAAGGTGGAGGCGGTACGAAGCTGTTCAAGACCTTCTTTGGACTGGTTGGATGGTATCAAAGGTTTATACCAGAGTTCTCCAGTGTCGCAGTACCCCTGACCAATCTCACCACAAAGTTGGTTCGAAACCCAATACCCTGGACAGAGGAAGCTGAGCGGGCGTTTCAACAGCTGAAGGAGAGCTTATGTAAAAGTCCCTTGCTTCGAAGTCCTGATTTCTCCCAGAGATTTCTAGTTCAAGTGGATGCTTCTGCCAATGGACTGGGAGCCGTACTGGTACAAGGAGAGAAGGGCCAGGAACACCCAATCCTTTACTTAAGCTGTAAGCTGCTACCCCGAGAGATTTTCCACTGTTGAGAAAGAGGGACATGCCATCAAGTAGGGATTGGAAAGTCTCCAATATTACTTGCTGGGAAGAGAGTTTGATCTCGAAACGGACTATCGAACATTGATCTGGATAAACTCAATGAAGGATCAAAACGCAAGGATAACAAAATGGTACTTGTCACTGCAGCCTTACCACTTTAAGATCAGACACCGGGAAAGAGAACTTGACTGCTGATTACCTATCCAGATTGCCGAGTTCGTCAATCTAGGAGAGGAGGGAGGTAATGTAACAGAGGGCTCTGTTTTCTGTTCTCTGGGCTTTGTCATCCTGTTTTCCCTGCCCTTGGGTGCACACTAGGGTCAGGTTGACGATCCAGTTGCATACATAACGCACACACATATTCATTCCATTACTGCACCTTTTCGCCATATCCCACAATAAACACACACAGACACCAGATAAGTTCACCAATAAATGTTTATTGTACTTATTTGCACATTATGTCTCGTCTTCAGTTGTTGTCTGTCTGTGTTGCGTTTAGTCCAGGTAACCGGAAGCAAGTGGCAAACCCCCGCAATCACTCCGGTAACTGTGCCGTCTTCAATGTTGTTTGTTTGGAGAGAGGTGGGAATACAAAACCCAAGTTACCATATGTATGAAAATGAATATTATATATATATATATATATATATATATATATATATATATATACATATATATATATATATATATATATATATATATATCGTTATGATGAATATTAAAGATTGTGTGTAATACTGAAGATTCCCAGATAGCAAGGTGACATTGATTCAATGTTGAAATTCCATCAGAATCATCATTTTGGTTGAGATTGAAAATTCAATGCTAAATAATATTGAATCAACGTTGAAATTTCAATGCTTTTCAGTGTTGAAAAAGACAACATTGAATCAATGTTGATTTTTGGTCAGCTTCATCACTGGTGGAACTTAGACTATGTCAATCCATCTGTCCCCTCATTCAACACTTTATTCACATTAGCATTCATGCTCCTCATGACCCTTCCCTCTAGTCCCACAAAAATAAAATAAAAATAATAAAAAAAATAAAATAAATAAATAAAATAATAATCCTGCCAACTGAAGTGTGTAGATAAACTCCAACCAGTTGGAAGTCAGTGAGATGAACCAGCTGGACATTATTATTATAATAACGTTACACTCTTTCAACAACTAATTTCTATAAAAACTAATATAGTTGTTAATAGATAATGAATTACTATTGTCCAAACCAGATGTTCATTAACTCACCTTTATGCCATCCCAAATGCATGTGACTTTTGTGTTGTTGTTTTTTTTCTGGAAAATATCTGTTTTGTAATAATTTTATTTTGCCTGTATTCCCATGTGTTATTTTTTCAGAAAAAGTATAAATTTGTTTATTTTGTAGTCATTCTAGCAAAAGGCAATGAAACTGGTTTGTTTTATGTACACAACTTTAACCAGACAGGTAATTGTGAGGGTGACCTTGAGCAGCTCTTTGTGGTGGTGTTCATTATTCTGAAGGAGGGGGAGAACTTCATGAACCACCTGCTGACATTGACATTGTGATTGAGGGAGTTAAAGTTTTGAATCAACTCACTTCAGTCACATCAGCTTGTGCCCTGCTTCTGGATATGATATACATCAACCTATAATGGTTTATATTAAATAGTCATAAATTTGAATTCAGCGTGTTTTAACTTAAACCTTTTTTATTTTTTTATTTATTTATCATATTTTAAGTTTCACTTAATTTTGTAGTACATTGTAACAGTCACATTTCCAAATATTTATGACCCACCTTCTCTCAGTCATACACTACTACCGATCAAATGTTTAAGAACATTGTGCAGTTCTAACTTCCTGTTTGTTTTTGTTTTCTTTAGATGCCTTACAACAAGTGAGGGCTGAAAAAAAGGAGGCCTCAAAGTTTGTATTTGCTGTTTCTGCAAAACTGGCTCTGTTATGCTCCTGATCAGCTTCGGGCATTGCTCGTGGTGGAAATCCCTGAGTTCATCAGAGTATCAATTTAATGAATAAGGACATACTTTTTGCATTAGAAGAGTAGCTTCAATCCTTGAAAAGCTTCAAGTCCTGAACAGTGAACTGTGGTAGTGTTTCAGTCTGTAGTACTGTGTATCTGTCTTCGTTTCCATGTGTATTTACTATTTACTTTTTTACCATTTTACAGATGCAGTTTGCATTTATGTTGTCACAGTTTTCCAGGCTCTTTTTCTAATGACTAAAATGCATGTTTGAGCTGTTTTAACTGAAAGTAACTTGCACTGACATCTTACAATTTGTCTGTGCTGTTGTTTTGTCTCAAGATGAATGCCAATAATGCTTTTTTTTTTTTTTTTTTTACTACTTATCCCCTTTCACAGACAAGGCTTAAATCTAGTCCCAGACTAAAATGTATGTCTGAGCTGTTTTAACTGAAAACATATCTTAAAATATGTCACTGCCATTGTTTTGTCTCAAGATAAACACCAGTAATGATTGTTTTTTTCTAAGGCATGTCTATAAAAGCTACTGAAATAATTGAACTAAGGTCTGATCCTGGCTTAGCCTAAGCCCATATTAACTACAGGCCTTACATTGTCTCTGATTGAAATGAGTAGAAATAGACATTTAACTGGCTTAGAATCTTGCTGTACATAAAGCAAGATTGATTTGATATTGTTTCCACGTCAATTCAATGTTAAATAGGTGATTTAATTAAGGTTGAAAAAACATTGATTTTACAACCATGTTGATCTATTTTTCATCATTGAAATAACATTATTTCAGGGTGCAAACCTGATGAAAAATCAACTTAAAATTCAACGTCGTTCAACGTTGATTCAATGATAATTTGGTTAATGCATTAACATTGATTCAACGTTGATTCAAGGTTGTTCTGCTATCTGGGTTATATGTTATGTATATTGTTATTTATGAAAAGTTATTGTTTTAATACTCAAATTTGGAAGAATGTGGAGGAGTCCATGTGGGTGGAGCTTCCAATTTAAAAGCCAGGTTTGTTTGTTTGTTTAGTGTGGGTTGTAGTTTGGAGTTTGCTTGTGAGTATTTCGTGTGTTTACCTTTTTGTGGAAGGATTTATCAGCCAAGTGCTTCGGTGTAAATATTTTGTATATTTCCCCCTATTTTTCCTATTTTTTATTTTACTTTTTTGGTTTGGTCTTCATGTCAATGTATATATTTTTGCACTTTTGGTGAACTGTAAATAAGAACACTATCATTAAAACACCTTGTACAAAAGTGCTATTACGGCCTTGCTATCAGTTTTCTTGTGCGGAACCATTTTATCATCACGCCTCGTCACAAAGCATTAACTTCTTGAGCAATTTGAGCTACAGTACCTCATCTGTTGGATCGGACCACACGGGCCAGCCTTTGCTCCCCACATGCAGCAATGTGCCTTGGCCGCCCATGACCCTGTCGCCGGTTCACCACTGTTCCTTCCTTGGACCACTTTTGATAGATACTGACCACTGCAGACCGGGAACACCCCACAAGAGCTGCAGTTTTTGAGATGCTCTGACCCAGTCGTCTAGCCATCACAATTTGGCTCTTGTCAAACTCGCTCAAATCCTTACACTTGCCCATTTTTCCTGTTTCTAACACACCAACTTTGAGGACAAAATGTTCACTTGCTGCCTAATATATCCCACCTACTAACAGGTGCCGTGATGAAGAGAATTAGTGTTATTCACTTCACCTGTCAGTGGTCAAAATGTTATGCCTAATCGGTGTGTGTGTGTGTGTATATAATTTTTCATGTGCAGATGTTTGATACTGTCCAAACATTTTATTTCCTCTTTCAAAAAAAAAAAATTTGATCATCAAAGGGTTAGTTCACCCAAAAATGAAACTGTCATCATTTACTGACCCTCAAGTTGTTCCAAACCTGTAAGATCTTCAGAACACAAATGAAGATCTTTTTGATGAAATCCGAGAGATTACACAGCTAACACTTCGACGCTTCAAAAAGTTCATAAAGAGATTGTTAAACTAATACATATGAATTGAGTTTAGTCCAAATTATCTGAAGAGACACAATCATTTTATATGCTAAACAGTTTTAATTTAGGATTTTATTCAAGCGTCAACATTCATTAACTCACACCAGTTGTTGTAAATGGAAGCTCAAACAATAAGCATGCTTGCTTGACGTGCAAGAACCAATGAGGTTCATTCTCGCATGGTTTGGAATGACATGAAGTAGAGTAAATGATGACAGAATTTCATTTGTGGGTGAACTAACCCTTTAATGCAAGAGGAGGTTGCTGGGTTTTATCAGATTACAAACACTTCACATTATTTTTTTCACAACTTCAGAAAACTACAATTCATGTGAACAAAAATGGCATTTATTGTTGTAGGCAGGCAAAAAAAGAAACCAAAAACAGTTGAGGCTCATCTTTAAGTATAAAAATTCTCAATATGAAACATTCTTAAAATATAGTAAACTAGGAAAATAGAAGAAAACATCAATATAAAAGAGAAATACATGAAGAAAATTAAACAGATGAGTAACACTCTGTACCTTTGGGTGGTGAATGCATAGCATACACTCTTATGTTTAATCAAGCACAAATGCAAGCATACACATGATGCATCGGCTCACACACGCAAGGATCCACATGCACAGATACATTCATGCCAAACAATGGCACGTTCTTTAGGTCATTAGAAGTTAATCATTATAAAACAGGTCAATAAATGACCTAACATACAGACTGGCCCAAAAACAGTACAAGGACAGTAAAGAACAGTTAAAAAGAGCTAAATCATATTTTATACAAAATCCTTGAGTTTGCAAAATTCATTTTGGCAAACGATTACTAAACTGACCCTTGGGGATCAGTAAAGTTTTAACTATCTCTCTACCCATCTATCTATCTATGAAGTGCTTGCTATTCTTCTGTCATTTCACTGTATCCAGCTCAATCTTAATTCATTTATTCTTCTGTATTAAGGATGAACATATTTAATGCTGTACTCATAGTGAAGCAGCACCAAATTGGTTTTCTGTACCGTGAAAGGGTGATATTTCATAATGTATAACTATTTAGATGCATTAGACATTTTTTTTCTCAATGATCATATCAAGTACTGTTATATTATCTGAAGAACAATAATTAGTCGGGGTTCATATAAACCAGCATGAATGAATTAATTCAATGTTTCCATAAAACTCATTTTGAAATCAATTTGATATTAAAATTTCTGCTCTATTTTGACCCTTCAAAACTCTGAATCTTATGCACACACCATCATCCGTACAAAAATATTACAAGTTCTCAGTAAATTTTGAATACATGGAATGATCTATGAAAATACAAATTATAATAAAAGCATTCCTATGCAAACTATACTTCTCAGTTTTAGTGAACAGCTTCCAGTTAGAGGTACAAGAGTTGACTGTTTTACACAACTTACACAAACTCACACTGCAACATAACTTAAGCATATAAAACATCTCTGCTGCTTCATTAACCAGCATTTTCTTAGTCTTTCAATTCCCTCGTTTTTCTACATCATGAGTCCCCTCCACCTCCCATTCTTGCTTTTCACACATTCCTTTCTTTCCTTTTTCCTTCAAACCATTCACCTTTAACCAAATATCATCTTAGTTGTGTTACTTCATGTACTTCGTATTGAGATTATAGAATACACACTAAGTTGTGCCTCTGTTTTAATTCACACAGTTATTTGTACCAGTTGGTCACATTAGTTATTTTCATATTTAAATCACACATATTTCTGTGCTCCCTATTTCAAATGCACATCTAGTACCATCATTTTTCTTCCATTGCCATCGAGCACATCCTCTCACAGCTGCTGTTCCTCGTCTTCAGTGATGCCCTGGGCTTTGAGCTCCTCTAGCACATTGTCGAGATAGCCAGAATCTGGAAAGCCATGTCCAGTAAGATTGGAGCCAAATTCTGTCTTGTGGTGGACCTCATTCCAGATGACAGTGTCTGATTCTCCTGTGGTGCTGGAGGTTCCCACTGAGAAGATCAGCCGTCGGTCCCACGCCACCAACAAAAGCCTTAAGACCTAAGAACCGGACAACATATTGATATAATTGGAAACCTTCAATAATAATTAAAACTACATTAAATATTAAAGTGTTCTAAGGCCCTTTTTGGTGCATTTAGTTTAACAGCAATAAAATGTTGCAATGCTAATTTTTGCAAAACTCTAATAAAAGTAACCTTACCCTTGTAATGCATTTAAAAAAAAAAAAAAAAAAAAAAAAATACCCCTTTGCATTCCCGAGTCCGTTTGGACCCATTGGAACGCCAGCTTATAAAACAGTCTTAACAACTTCATTTTTTCCTACTAAAACCATGTTTCTGAGCAGTAACTTCTCATTAATGAGTGAATGCACAATTTCTTTAAAGGTTCTGAATGTTACCATGTTTTTACCATGCTATTACTACATTTACCCCCTTTTTATTCATTAAAAAAAATTATACATTTTTTTGAAATATAAACTTTTACAAGAACTACAGCAAAAACCAGTGTGATGCAAGAACATATATTTTATCAATATTTATGAGAAATCTTATTTGAATATATCAATATATTAAATTTATAAGGACATATAATATGAGTTGCTCAAAACGGTCTTTAATTTATGAAAATTACACATTCTTGTTCTAACAAAACAACATCAATATTACTATGAAATGTTTTCAAACAAAAATATATTAATTTTACTTACATAAAAAAAAAAAAAAAAAAGATGACATACAGTCTTAATCTTCTTTTCATGCTGCAGTGGTTCAACAATAGGTGGCAGCAGAATAAAATGTGGACCTCTTCTTTTTTTTAAACCCTCTTTCCTTTTTTAAATTTAGACTATTTGGTCTATGAATTTCTAATCTACAAACAGATATTAATTTAATGTCATTTAATTTGTCATAATTTCATGTGTAAAGCCACAGTTCATTTCCAGGTCGAAACGGACCCACAAAAGGAGTAACAATTTAGTTTAAATGGTTATATCTCTTACATTTAAAATAATAAAAAAATCTGTAAAAAATAAATAAATAAATGATGTGTATTTTGACAGTCTTAACGGATATCTAAAGTTTCATTTTCATACTAAAAACTACTTTTTTAGAAATTTTATCTCATCTGGGTCAAAACGGACCCGAATGCATTAGACTTAAGTTTGTCCTTAGAGAAATAGGTGTATTTATAATTTTGTCAACTGAAACTCCTTGACAGCACAGAGTTGAGGTCCATTCGTCCATTCCGTAATATTTTACAATATCGTCCCCTTGAAATTATAAGGTTCTATCTGACATTTTTGTCAAAATTAAGTTATTCGCATATTCTTATTTTATGACAACTTATTTACATTATATGGTGTGTTTTTTTTTTTAATGTTGTGTACATTTTGGGACTTATTATTTAGAAAACAAAAAGGTTCTATCTACAAAGTTGAACGGAATGCAAAAACTTTGAAGCTCAATATCTCAAAACTGCTCAGAATGCAGAAAGAACCTTATAACTCCAAGGGGACGATATATTTATATAGAGATATGTTTCCAGTTTATTTCTGTTGACCAGTAACTGAAAAACAATTCCATATGCTGCAGTGACGTAAAAAAAAGATTTCATTTAAATGAGTTCATAAAAAAACAAAAAAAAAGGTTACAGAGGTTACATTTTTTTTCATATTGCACTGTATGGTTGGTAGGACTTACCTTGCGTCCTTTTTCATTGTCTGGGAGATAACAATGTCGGGGAAATCCTCTTGCAGTGAAAGGCTTCCGTGGATTTGGATGCTCAGGACCCTTGAGAGAGACAAGAGAGAAGATATTTTATTAATATGATAATGATGGCATGTAGGCCAAATGTAAATGCAACCAAGATGCTCTGAAAATGGACTACAATCTAACTTTCTCAAATATAACATATATGAATATAATTTCTTATATATAAATTATAATTTTAATAACTTATTTCCTGAATATATTATATATATATTATATATATATATATATATATATATAGAGGAGTTTAGTTATACCTGTATCCCAGCCGGTATGTTGTAGATGATGCGAATGGTTTTGCAGTCTGGGTGTCCTGGAAGTGAGTGCGGGATGACATGGTACTCCATCTTACCAGGCGGCTGGTTGCCTGTTTTTACTCCATATATTGTCTTGCATGTTGGACACTGCAGACTGCCATCTTTGTTGCCATTGTTGTACATGGCCACTAGGCACTGCAGGTGATAAAGATGCCCACATTGCGCCAGTCGTCCGACCGACTCTGCACGTGAAACACTCGCTACACCTGGACCCTTATACCCCGAGGGCCCCCCCAGAGCCTCCATACAGATGGTGCAATCCTGAAAGGAAATACACAAAGCTGAAATAGCATGCCATTAGCCAACACGTAGATATAAAAGGTTAAGAAATGGATTTTATTAGTTTACATCAGGGGTGTCCAAACTCAGTCCTGGAGGGCCACTGTCCTGCAGAGTTTAGCTCCAACTTACCTCAACACACCTGCCTGGAAGTTTCCTGTATGCCTAAAAACCTTGATTAGCTTGTTCAGGTGTGTTTAATTGGGGTCGGAGCTAAAGTCTGCAGGACAGTGGCCCTCCAGGAGCAGGATTAGACACCCCTGGTTTACATCAATGTTTTTTTTTTTTTTTTTTTTTTTTACATCCTCCTTTAGCCAATAAGATGCGGCATTTTATATCCAGCCAGTCTTTTTAGATGGAGTGTTTGGTTTCTAAATGTCTCTTGAATTTCAATGGTTTTATGATTTTGGCAACCAACAAATCGTCACACAAAAGGCATTGTAATCAGAACAAAAAATGTTTATCCTGGTATCTAATGTAGTCTGGGTCATGTTTTTTTTTTTTTTTTTTTTTTAAACTTGCATAGTTCATACGTTATAGTCACATTTAGATTAGAGCTAATATAGTTTACATTTTGTGACGATACAAGCAATCATGCAGCTGAGATTTGCAATGATATAGTATATATTGCTTTACATGACTATGCAGAATAAGTATGATGTACTATATATCCAACTTTTTAATAGATTGTTGGGTGATAATATAGTTTACATATTTCGACAATATAACAATCAAGAAGTTGACTTTAGCTATAAAGCACACACTGCTTAACGTACTGTATGTATCTGGGTAAGGCTGCATATACATTTTTTTTTATTAGTATTATTAATTTGTTATCTGGTGATATTTAGAAAAATTAAACCTATGAGGTTTTGTTCAATTTATTACAATTTGGTGTTATACATTTTTATTAATCAAAGTATGACTAATGAATTTGCACCAAAATACTGCACAATAAAATCCTTCATTTAAAGAAAAAACACATATTGTTACAGTTTTAATTAGGCACAATTGCATGGTTAGTTCCATCTTATTATATGCACTTATATGTGTGTGTGCGCAGAATTTCATGTTTATTTTGTACGATTTGAGAGAAATTTTTAAAGTAAAATTCATTCTAAAATAAACTGATGCGCCTTTGGAAAAGACACTAACTTTTCCTGTCTCTACATGTTTTCCAGAGGATCCGTAAAACCACAGATCTACGGTAATACATGCCCTGTATGCAACCTTTGCTGCCAACTCAGATATCATCTAGGCTGAAGCCAAAAACAGAGTTACAGAAGAGGTTTAGATCACGTAGAGATTAAAGACAAATTAATAAGGATGTCTTACTTCTTCTGGTGGATTCCTGACCTTCTGTAAATACCTTTTTACCACTTCCTCCGGTGTTTTACCTGGAAAACAAATCACTTTATGTTTAGTATGCAATATGAGATTTCAAATTTGTTGTGTGTATAAATCTGCTGAATGACAATCGATGGGAACAGCTTGTAGTGACTGGTGGTCGTTGCATTTCAGTGGTTGCCACAAGCCTAAATCTGTCATAACAAGTGAGACCCCTTTTGCCACCAGAACAGCCTGAACGTTTTGTGGCATGGATTAAAAAGATGCACGAAAACTTCCTTAGGGATTTTGGTCCTTGCTTCCTTAACAGCAACTTTCAGAAACAAGCTTATGCAGTAGTGCAGTACAATGATTCATCTGTGAAAAATGTCTATAAGTACATGGATTCTCACCTTTGCGGGCTTGTTTTTTGGTGGTCTTGCGGCAACAGTGCCCGATGCCAGGAATTGGTCTGATGTCGCTCTTGCTGACAGGTGGAGGATGCAGAATTAGTTTTGGTGGACGGGTCAAACATACAGGTAGTCCTGCTGCACTCATCAGAATACCAGTAATACCTGCAATGCATCATAATGCATATGTTTTATTAAATTACAACTTGTCATTTATCAGTTTTATTTTAAACAATTTCTGATAGTGTATTAAGAATGTGTCTTGTTTTCCTACCGGCTAAAGCAGGATGGACAGGGCTGGAGCCATTAAGATTCTTCACTGGTACTGTCGGTACCCTAGGAGAAAAAAAGAAAAAGAAAAAGAAAAAACACAATGACAATGGACAATGAAAGGACAATGAACACACTGACTGCTGCCTTACAGAATGTTCTCCTATATCTCCAAAATGCAACTCTTCTCAAAGAGTCAAACCAACAGATTAAGTAATTTGACAGACAAATTATTTAACATCACTCACATGAGAGCAAACGACAACAATCCAATCAATTCCTAATGGACAACATCAAGTCCCTCCCTACTACACATTGAAAAGCCATCTCACTGATTTACATCACAACAGGGAAGAAAAGATTATCGCAACTTCTGTTTCATGCAGACTTTAAGAGACAACAATTTGTTTCATAAAAGCAATGGACACAATGAACCTACAAACTTCAAAACTGCAGCATTTTTACCTCTTGAACTTGAAGATTTTATTCAGTGTAGAATTAAAAATTAAATACTGATATCATGTTAATACTACCCATGTGATAATATACAGCACCAGTATAAAAAAACAAAAAACAAAAAAAACCCACAAAATAAAGAGTTAGTGTAGTGACAGCCCTAATTCAGTGTTTGATTCCTCTGAATTTACTTCTGTAAATATTGTGTAAAACTAGGGCACAGATGCTACCAATTTCATCATTACCAAGTATCTTTTGGCAACCTATTAAATTTCAAAAGTTCAACGTGAAGTACTTGTTCAACGACTAGCATGCACATAAACCATTGTTCTTCTTCTAACATCAACAGTTATATGATACTTAGTGCAATTTAAGCATCAAATTACTATTTTACTCTTATATAAGCACATTTTTGGTCAAATCAGAGTGAAAAATGGGAAACAAAATACCAAAAGGCAAAAAAACAAAACAAAAAGCAACTGTAATATAAAGCCCTTTTACTTCCCTCTTGTCTGTAGTGTTTTCCCACACTTGTTTTCTTATTTACTAGATGGTATGTTGGCCGCCAGCCTTTTATTGAAAAAAAAAAGAAAAAAAAAAAAAGGTTGTGTCTGTATGTAAATAAATAAAAAAAAAAAAGTGCATGAATATAGCAAAGTGTGTTAGTTTTGGTCACAGCTGTTGATGGGTCTGTCTGTATGCATGTCTTGATCTTCCTCATCTGTTTCTAAGCCTAAAGCTGCGTTCACACTACCAGCGACAAAGTGGCACGATCCCTCATTCATTTTAATAGAGAGCTGGTGATTTCCGGTGACACAAGCGACGCGTCTGTTGGCGACAGGATGTAGGCATGTCCAGCGACACGATAAAGTTGAGATACGATTAACTTTATGCAAAAGTCGCTCTACATTTGGGAGCGACAACCAATAGGAGTGAAGTCAGTGGAGCCATGTCATCCATCACTACATCCTGTAGTGAAGTGTTGAGGCAAGATGGAGAAGTTAATTTTAGCGGTCAGCAACTTTCCTATAATTTATGATATGTCTCTGTGGTACTCGCTGTGCTGACTCTGAACATGAATGGCTGAATGCTTTTGTCGCAGATAAATAGCTGCGATGGCAAAGAACACTCGCTGTTTCTCAATCATCTTTAATACTAAGCATTTTACGTACGGATTCCATTTATATTTAGTCTTTTCCTTCCAAAATGTTTGTTTTTAGCTGCAAGAAAACTGAATCATTACAACATGGAGCAACATCTGTGAAAACGAACTAACAGCGAACTAACTAACAGCTAGCCTGAGAAATATCTTGATTTTTAGTTGTTCTGACCAATTTTAACACTTGTTTTGTCTTATTTTAAACAATTTTAAAGTCCCCCTATAGTCAATAATTTTATCCCTTAAAACTCATCTTTGATCACCAAAATTAAATATGTAAAGTTTTTCCTGTGAGAAAAAAAATTATTCATGCCTTAAAATAGCTTGAATGTAACTCCAAAAAAACCCAAAAAACAAAATAACGACTTATATAGTGATGGCCGATTTCAAAACACTGCTTCATGAAGCTTCGGAGCGTTATGAATCAGCGCGTCGAATCAGCGGTTCGGAGCGCCAAAATCACGTGATTTCAGCAGTTTGGCGGTTTGACACGCGATCCGAATCATGATTCGACACAAAAGATTCAAAATGGTCTGAAGCTTAATGAAGCAGTGTTTTGAAATCGGCCATCACTATATAAGTCGTTATTTTGTTTTTTTGGCGCACCAAAAATATTCTCGTCGCTTTATAATATTAATATTAAACCACTGTACTCACATGAACTGATTTAAATATGTTTTTAGTACATTAATGGATCTTGAGAGAGGAAATGTCATTGCTGGCTATGCAGGCCTCACTGAGCCATCGGATTTCAACAAAAATATCTTAATTTGTGTTCCGAAGATTAACGAAGGTCTTACGGGTGTGGAACGGCATGAGGGTGAGTAATAAATGACATTATTTTCATTTTTGGGTGAACTAACCCTTTAAAGCATATTAAAAACACCACATAGACATATAAACAACATTAAAAACTTGATTTTTACCACAGGGGGTGGTGAAAAGATGACTCAAGTCATCTCGAGTCCCCCTAGGGAGTTTGTTGAGGCCCCCTGGTTGAAAACGACTGTTCTAGATTCTTCCTGTTTGTCTGTGCATAGTGATTTGGAATAATTTTTGAATAGCGTAATTTCAAGTGTAACAAGTACATAGCTGACCTAAATAGCAATGCCTCCGTTTACGGTTACATATCCTTATTGTCATGATCCCTTCCTTCCGAAACTCAAATAACAATAATGTTCTGATACCAGCAAAGGATATGACAAGTCAGTTGACAAAAAAAAAAAAAAAAAGCTGCAGTGTGACATTTAGGGACAGGTGAATCTGTAATAAACAACACCACAATAATAATGAAAAATAAAAAACTACTATATACTGCCACGATTTTTTTCTCTTGAACGGAGGTTCTGTTTAAGGCACACTTTATTTGCAACATATGTTTTTCACATGAAAGTGAAAACTGAACCAAATATGCTGAAGTGGTTAAGTGGTAAAAGAAGTACTTGTTGAGTGTTTGCTTAAAATGATGACATGACAGGTTACTAATGCATTTTAGACAATCATCAACACTGCAGCAGTAGTTTTAATTTATATGCCGGTTTTGTTTTCCATTGAAAAACAGAAGTGTCAGACATGCGAGGGTAGATGGCTGTTTGGGTAAGGCCAACAGGGAAGCTTTTGACCTCCACTGAACCCTTGATCTTGCCTATACAACAGACTTGTCTCTTTGTTTTCTCTCTCTCTCACACACACACACACATGCTCAACAACTGCTGCTCTATGACTCCAGATGGCTTTACGTCTGAAACAGAACATTCCATTAGAAAGAGCACCAGATTCATAATGTTCTCCTGCATTAGAAAGCACACATGTGTAAGATGATAGGTTATTTATTTATTTGTATTTGCTTTGTAATATAGCCTAGGTCCAGTTTGTATTGATCAATATATTGATATCATCAAAATAAGATGCAAGAGAGTAAAGACTCCAATTCTACCTGTGGCTGTATCTAAACATACAGGTTATTCTTAAAGACGTCCAGAACTTCAATCCACCCTAGCTACATCCAAAACCCCCATCACCAAAAGTCACATCTAATGCTTCAGGAAACACTGGGACACAATTGTTACAACATTCAATGTCAAAACCTTTTGCTCGTTACCCCAACTCCTTCCTAACATAGACATGCACACACACTCTACGATGTCAAACGCTTTAGTGAGACAGCATTGTGTTGCTAATGCAGACCAGCCCATGTCATGTCAACAAAGGTTGCTGCAGAAACCCAGCGTGAACACGAAATCACCACTGAGAGCTGCGGGAAAAGCCACAGAAACAGCTATAGACATAAAGGGGGTGGGGATGGAACGAACAAGACCATTCTGTCCCCAGATGGTCATCAAACAGAGCAGACATGGATGATTTAGCAGTGTGAGAAACGTGAGAAACACACTCCTACACAGAAGAGGGGGAAAAATATGAACACACTCGCTATGTTTCTGTCCAAAGTTGCAAATTTAACTTATGCGCAAAATTAGCAGATAAAGCACTGTTCTTATCCAGTGAGCTGAAGAGAAAAAAATAGTCACTTCATGATAAACTGGCGATAAATATCACTAAGAAAAATGGAGTTGATGAAGTAGGAGAAGTCTCTGAACAATAACATTCATAATTCGTATATATAATACGAATTACGGAGCGCGCAGATGAAACACAATAAACGCCATCATGTTAACTTGCTTTCTGAGGAGGATGCCTGCTGTTTGGGAATGCAGTCATTTAAGATAGTCCTGGGAAGTAATTGTACCGAACCAAAACACCATTTCAGATACTGTGCAACGAGATTGGTCCGCTGGTTGGTCCAGTTATGCTGTCCCATTGAAAGTCACATGTCTTTTTTAATCCGCATTGAGGAATTTATTTAGTAAATGTGTTTTAATCATAGTTTATAAGCATGTTTTCTTATTGGATAAAAAAATATTCCGACTCAGCGTACGTTTTTTTATGCGCATTTTTAGAATTTATACGCATCTTGGCGTTTCCTTCCAGTGTTTTTTATGTTATATCCCAAAATGCACATAAAAATTCACAAAGGTTTTCTACCAGAGTAATCACAGGTTACTCTCTGGCCACTTTCTGGCTGTCAGTGGAACATGCCGTATAAATCTAAATATAATATTAGTATATTAATATTATAAGACATTATAATATCATAAAAACACACTATTGTTAAAAAGTTTGGGGTCTGGAAGATTTTTTAATGTTTTTGAAAAAACATTATTACTTTAATTTAATTTTTGCATCATTACTCCAGTCTTCAGTGTCACATGATCCTTCAGAAATCATTGTGAATTAAATTCTAATATGCTTAATATGTAACATTTCTTATAATCCATGTTTGAAACCGTTGTGCTGCTTAACATTTTTGTGGAAACCAAATTCAATTTAATCAATTTAACATTTATCCTTGCTTAATAAAAGTATTAATTTCTTTCAAAAAAAATCATACCGATGGTACTGTAATGGTATTGTATATGAATAAAAATGCCTTTTCTTACCCAGAGGCAATAAGGGCCCGTGATTGTGCCATGGCAATTCTCTGCAAAGCAGGCCGACTAAGCCCTGCCAGACTGGCACGAGGTGGTATTGGGGCAGCACAGGCAGCGGAGCGCTGAGAGGCCAACATTGTTGCAGATGACATCTTAACTGTGGATGGTGTAGGACTGGTTGACGTGTTAACAAGTATGGCAGTTGGCACAAATGTTGCTGAAGACGATGTGTTTGGGGCGGATGGAGGCTGCTGATTCGATGATGGCAGAGTTGGAGGTGGGGGCAAAGATGAAGGCGTTGGGCGACTAGAGGAGACTGAGAGATTGGCAGTGCCTGAAGTGAGAAGGGACAAAGACTGATCAAAAACAGCAGAATTCTTGGCTTCTTCCGAGGGCGAGCATTTTAAAGATGCGCCATGTGGTAGTGTATGAGAATACGAGTTTAAAACAGACATGGATGCAGAGGAGGATGGAAGTGTCCCAAAGTTGGATTTAGGACTGTTTGGCTTTGTTGCACGTCCTAGTGTCTGTGATGCAGTGCCATTTGCCTTTACACTCAACACCAGCATGCACTGCTGGCAGGCACAGGGCTGTCCAAGAGGAGCAAGAGATGATACAGAAAGCATCCCGCTTGGGTAAACTGCACTTCCTTTTCTACTTAGGGTAGAACCAGAAACGCCTACCCCAAGCAGTGCCCCGTTTGACCCTCCACCTGATGTAACTCCTCTAGCCATGCCTCCAGCCCCTGAGCCAGTACCCCAAGCCTGTGAAGTTTTAGGCAGAGGCCCAGTAACTAGAGGGTAAACCATGTCTGAGCGTCTCTGGATGCGCCTCTGCCGCTGCGTTTGCCTGTTAATCTGGGTCATGGTCTGGAAGTCCACAAAGTAGCAAAAGCCCAACGATGTCAGGTCCAGCCAGGGTTGCTGTCGGTCCCGTGCCGCTTGCAAGGCAATGCTCACCTCCATGTCATAGGCTGTCCAGGAACCTGTGTCATTTTCCCACTCCCATATCCAACCTTGGCCTGGTGCTGAGGTGGGGTCATAGAAACTCCGTCGCACTGGTCTTAACGTACCTGAGGAGGTAAACGAAAGGGTTATAAATCAAATATTAAAAAACAAGATATAATTAACATGTTAAATAAAGTGTTTTCCTACAAGAAAGGCAGCCAGTCAACATGTTACGCATGTAAAGGCCCTGATTTACTCACGGCAAAGTTCTTTTTGTTCATCTCTCGAAGTAAAAATATGTTTAAAATAAATGAGCAGCGGTATACAGTTAACGAACAAATCAATGTCACCTGGGAGCAGCGTTTAGGTGAACATACAAATATGGAATGCACACCTTTTCTCTCAATAACAAAATACAGTTATGAAAGAAACTGACCATAGCAACTTGGATACATTTGCACTAGCTCTGTAATTTGGCACTCCAGTCAAGTCACGTCACGTTTATTTATATAGCACTTACAGATTGCTTACAGCAAGCAGCATTACAGTAACATGAAAAAACAGTGTGAGTGTCTCTTTCAGCTAGAATAACAGCTTCAATTTCTACTATAAAACAGCTCTCCAGCGTGTTCATGTTTTTACTCAGACGTCTGACCTCGATGGACTGAATAGAGGAAATTTCCATGTCAAAGAAAGCAGAGCCCCAGAGCACACCTACTTATTGAGTAATAGCCATGGACCAATGGTAGTTCGAAGGTGTTTACCATAATAAAGCAGTTTCAAACTCTCAAAATGAACTTCATTTGTTCAAAATTACATCACACCAGTTTGTTATTCGATTTCACTTGAAGTACATCAGGGCCTTAACTTTCATTTGACCATCAGCCTTCCACTTTCTTCTTTCATAATATAAGTAACAGAACAATACTGTAAATCAACGACACCCAACTGGTATTATAAGAGAGAACAGCAGGATTGATAATGGCACAATGTCTCCAATGTAAGCATTAAATCCTCCATTATAACGACTGAATGCCTATTGTTGTGCTTTGAGAATCCTTTGAATTTAAACCCATTCATCAGAGCAGAAATAGGTTTACACTCTTTCCAGTAAGACTGATCAGATCAGGATCTTGAGTGTTTAGAGCAAGAATTCTTCCATTTAAAGCAGTAACTGGGACAAACATGCAACATTCATTTAGCTAATGCACAAAATACATTTAGGAAGTCATGACAGTGCTGGGACACACAAACAGAAAGAAAAAACGCATGTGAATAAATAGATTTGAGCATTAAGCAAAGAGCACTGACCACTGAGCACAAAAGACCCACTGAGGCATGAACTTTAGCACAAGAAGAGAACTGGGAGTTCTAGAAGCCATAAAACGAGTGAAAGGACATATTCTCTTTTTAACACCCATACACACCTACTAGATCTTCAAATAGTACAAAACACTTCATGTGTGCACGATTCTGCAGACATTATGGAACTTTATAAAGCACGTTCCAGAAATGAGGTGGAGTAAAGCAAGACATCAGCTTTGATCATCCTTTATTGTGTCTGAACTCACTTTACCAGCTCTGAGCCTCAATCACAGTCATGCCCTCTCAGCTCTATTGTAATGTCTTTTGTTAACAGATATATAGATAACTATTTGCCTATGCTTTTTTTCCTTTTGCTGCTTGTGAGAAGTCATTTCACTGAATTATACAGTCAAGCTAATGATAAACTGTATTATGGGATTATGTGGTATTTAACCATATGCGAATAGCATATATGTCTTAAGGCAGGCACACTGAAATTATGTATCTCAGGGGCTGCTTTTAGAAAATGTGGTGTGTTCAGGGGCAAGTGAATATAATAATTTTATTAGAAATTAAAATATATTAAAAAAAATATTTCAAATGTAATTTATTCCTGTAATGGCAAAGCTGAATTTTCATCAACCATTTCAACAACCATTACTGTGTTCATGTTTTTACTTGCGGACGTCTGACCGACAGACTGAACAGAAGAAATTCTCATGTCAAAGAAGGCAGAGCCCCAGAGCACATCTACTTATGGAGTAATCACCATGGACCAATAGTAATTTGAAGGGGTTTACCAGTCGAAGCAAACTTTTACAGAAAGTTTTCTTTGGCAAGCTGTTTCAAAACTCCCAAAATGACCTTCATTTTGGCCTGATTTTGTTCAAAATGATGTCACACCAGTTCGTTATTTAATTTAACTCATAAGAGCCTTAACTTTCATTTGAACATCAGTAGCCTTCTACTTTGTTCTTTCATAATATAAATATCAGAGCAATACTGTAAATCAAAGACACCCAACTGGTATTATAGGAGGCATGTCACAATGGCCCTCATTTATCAAATGATCGTATGCCAGAAAACTGCGTACGTTTTTTTCCACGCAAAATGTGGCATTTATCAATATGAGCGTGAGCAGTGGCTACGATCAAATCTCACGCCAGGTCTCAGCTTGTGTACGAAAGTTTTTGAGTTAGCGGAAACTTGAGTGCAGCATAGTAAATCTGGTGGAGAACTGTTACGAGAACATTTAGATTATTTTCCTGACCGACAATCACTCACTAACCGATCATTAACCATTAAACGACACGATTAAAATGTCAAATTAAAATTAAATTAGAATAGATGCGTCTTAAAATACCACAAATGGTTTTTTTTTGTTTTTATTTCCAGGGACTTCGCTTTGGATGCGCAAATGGCAACATCAACAGTCATTAGGATTCACACATCATGCACCTGCAACGCAGAGAAAAACAATAATATAGCCTAAAAGGAATAAAAAAATAGGACTACACAAAATATATTTCACTGAAATAATTAACAGATTAACAAAACAAAAGAGAAAAACTGAATCAAGTAGGGCTAGTACAGGCTACGCTCGCATTGTATTTGTTTTTTTTAATTATTGATCGTGCAGGCGCCTCGCTCACACATGCAGACCCAACATATCAGTTCTAGCATTGCTTAATTTACATTTTAGCCATTTATCAGCAAACTAAAATGAAGACAAAGTTAACACTGCTCAGTTTAAATGGTCCGCTATCCATCTGTACCAGTCGGTGCACGCAACGCCCAACCAAACACGTTTTTGCACATGAGAAAGATGATGTTTTACATGATGTTTTATTAACAAAATTCGGGAGGAGCAACGTTTAAATAATCTGACTAATCGTCACGTCATTTCAGCCAGCTGTTAGCAAACAGTAATCAACATATCTACCCAGTCAGCATGAGTGAAACATATATAGTCACAGTCGACTCACCCATATTCCTCGACAGTTTTACAGCATCCCTCCACCACCCCGTCTCCTCACACTTGCCTGGTTACTTTCCTAACCAGAATACGGTGGGAGTACTCTGGGTTCGGGCCAAATACCGAGCTCGGAGCCCTCTCCTCAGACAGCACGCCAAATACGCATACTATTATGCATACTATTTACTATCTGATTATTTCTAAGTGTGAACTCGTGAAGTGGATATTGAAACAAGAGTGAAATAGAAAGCCTTGTTTACATAAGGAACAGTAGTTCAGCAAGCAATAAATGTTACATCGCGAATATGGAAACGTTTGTCTTCTTCCCGAATGAGAGAGGTAGGCTATGTGAGCCCAGTTCAGTTTTGCTTTAAATAAATTAATTTCTGCTTTAAATTGAATGCCACTGTAGCCTAATTTGTGTTTCAATTTATAATATATAGCTACTTATTTTTCGTTCTTGTTCTGTTTTGAATAAAATAAATTTAAAGGATTTTCTGTGGAGTGAGGTACTAAAATAACGAAGTTTATATAGGCCTATATTAATGTTTGTAAGTATTTAGTTTTATTTACCAATATTTTTATTTAAATTAATTTTATTATTTGCAATTACATGGTCGAGGGGTGTTTTTAGAGTAAGATAAGTTTCTTTTTCATGCGATTACTTCATCTTCATGGCTGGGTTACGTTTCTCTGTGTCGTAAACTATAGGGCGAGGCTTCTAAAATTTGGGGCGTGATATTTAAATGACGATTGTTTTCAGCCGCCACATTTATCAACACCCATTCATACGTGCGAAGGAAATGGCCGCATACGAAAGTTTAATGAATCACACGTGAGCGTTGTCGTAAGCTGATTTTTCCATTCGGATGTACGCTGGTTTCTACGTTCGTTTGATAAATGAGGGCCCCTGGCTCTAATGTAAGTACTACAATCAATCTTCCATTATACCGACTGAATGCCTATTGTTAGGCTTTGCAAATCCTTTGAATTTAAACCTGTTTATCAAAGCAGAAATAAGTTTACACTCTGTCCAGTGAGACTGAATTGGCTGGGAATAGATCAGGATCTTGAGTGTTTTTTATTCCTGTGATTTTCAACATCATTACTCCAGTCTTCAGTGTCACATGATCATTCAGAAATCATTCTAATATGCTGACTTGCTGCCCTTCTGATCAATTCAATACATCTTTGCTGAATAAAAATATAAATTTCTTTAAAAAAATGTTAGGCTACTGACCCCATTTGAATGGTAGTGTACTTGCATGTGCTGATTGTTTGCATCACGATTTTGAAAAACATAAATAAATAATAATAATAATAATAATAATTAATTACTTCATGAATTGTGATACATTTTGTGACTAAATTTGATTATTCTAGCAATTAATGTATTTTAAGTTTTTCGACCCCGCCTGCACTGCAAGCAACATGGTGTGACGCTCCCATAAGTCTCCCAACAAGGCTGTATGCACTTCATTTATGGACAATCTATCACAAAAAAACCCTCTCATGATATCGTAATAGCAGGACTTGACATTAACACCCACCAAATGCGGGTGGATTTCAGGAGTGGCGTGTAACGCAGTCACTCCTACTAGCCACTTTGGCGGGTTGAATTTTATATATAATATAGGATATACAATTTTCAATTGTAGTCTTTTAAAAAGGCATCTGAAATAATAAAGTATGTGCAATGTAGTGTTGTCAAAAATATTGATTTTTCATTAATACATATTGATACTGAAACAACAGTTCCAATACTTATTTTCCACAGATTAGATACACACACAAACCCACCTCCCCTCACTCACTTGTTTCATTTGCTCTGGATGAATATTGTTGGTGTTACAGGGCTTGAATTTCAGCATGGGATTGCACGTATTGCGCATAATTTTACTCATTACCGCAGATTTTGTGCTCACACCTGAAGTACACGCACATAAGCCGCCTTATACTAAATTGAGTTATTTTTCGCTGTTTATATATTGTGCTTAAACAGTAAAATACATACAAAGTGTAAGTTAACAGTATAATGGATCCGTGTGTCAGGTCTTAAAGTGACAGCAGCCTAATATATACCTGCTGACAAATTATGAGATGATATTAAAAATATCGGTAACACTTTACAATAAGGTTCATTAGTTAACATTAGTTAACTACATTAGTTAACATAAACTAATAATGAACTGCACTTATACAGCATTTGTTAATCTTTGTTAATGTTAATTTCAACATTTACTAATACATTATTAAAATCTTGTTAACATTAGTTAATGCCCTGTGAACTAACATGAACAAACAATGAACAACTGTATTTTCATTAACTAACATTAACGAAGATTAGTAAATACAGTAACAAATGTATTGCTCATGGTTAGTTCACGTAAGTTAAAACATCTATATGGCAGTTTTTGCCCCATGGTATCGATGTCAAAATTGTGGCCAATGAAAATGCTGAGTGGCTAGTAACTTTGGAAAACCCCTAGCCACAGTGGGTGGTGAGCAAACAAGTTAACATCAAGCC
The DNA here is from genome assembly GCF_019924925.1 of Ctenopharyngodon idella. Classification (NCBI taxonomy): domain Eukaryota; kingdom Metazoa; phylum Chordata; class Actinopteri; order Cypriniformes; family Xenocyprididae; genus Ctenopharyngodon; species Ctenopharyngodon idella. Next base: position 35,732,058 of record NC_067220.1, read on the forward strand.
CTGGTCATAAGTAAAGTAAATGATTCCATCAGGATCTGTCAGTATTGATCGTGATGCACTGAAATTGTTATTTAATACTACAGTCTCAGTTCAATCTAGATAAAACTAGATAATACTGTGCCTCCTCTCAGCATTATGGCCACAGCAACAGATGGCCATGTCCACTTTCACATGCCAATCATACTGCCTGCACTTAAGTTTGCAAGCTTGTGCTAGTATGTGAGTGGGAGTAAAAGGCTGTGCTTCAGCAGATCATAAACTGTGACATTGGGTTAAGGATCCCAGGACCTTTGCAGCGTCACAAAGCCCTATACAGCAGGTGTACAGAGACTGTCCATCTGTTCCATTGTTGTTGGCTCTGTGCCTCCATCATTGCCCTGATTTTCATTTCCCTTCCCTCTTTCAAACTAACTTTATTCCCCTTTCTTTACAAAAAAAAAGAAGAAAAAAAAAAAAAGGAATTTATAAGATACAATAAATGCAATGAATTATAAATGCAAAATTATTCCATTAAAACCTCTGACACGTGTCTTATCTAGTGGATTATACCGCCTCTGTAGTATTTGATTAAATAGGATATACATTGTTAATTGTGACTATGATTTCAGTGTAAACACATTTACAGTCTCTGTAAAAAAGTGTGCTCTAGACAAATTTAACCAAAAAAGAACTACATTCATAATGCCTTGAGGGCCCCCCCAGATAGGATCAGGGTCACCTCGCACCACGGGTGGGTGTCCCATGCGTACCCCATTGGGCTTAAGTAAAAATGAGGCACACAAAGGCTTCTTAAAGCATGAATCTAAGGGGGAAAGTGTTGTAAATAAAGAGAAGGGACCATAAACAATTTATTAAGTGTGTTTCAGAACTGAAAATCAGTGAAGATGGACCACAAACAATTTTGGACTAATTAAGATTTTTTTTTAATGTTTTTGAAAGAAGTCTCTTAAGCTTACCAAGGCTGCAGTTAAAAATACAATAAAAACGTAAACATCTGTGGTATTACTATAATTTAATAGAAACATTTTCTATTTCAAGAATCACTACTTCAAAATGTAATTTATTCCTGTGATTCAAAGCTGTATTTTCAGCATCATTACTCCAGACTTCAGTGTCACATGATCCTTCAGAAACCATTCTAATACGCTGATTTGCTGCTTAAGATGCATTTCTTATTATTATCAACGCTGTCAACAGTTTTTGCTGCTTTGTATTTTTCTGGAAACCATAATGCACCATTCAAAAGTTTGGGGTAAGTAAGATTAAAAAAAAAAGAAGAAAGGACACATTGAAACATGACAGTAAAGAGCATCAAAATCAGCATATTAGAATGATTTCTGAAGGATCATGTGACACTAAAGATGAGTAATGATGCTGAAAATTCAGCTTTGCCAACACAGAAATAGATTACATTTTAAAAATATTAAAATAGAAAGCAGTTATTTATAATTGTAATAATATTACACACTATTACTGCTTTTACTGTATTTTTGAGCAAATAAATGTATCTTTGGTGAGCATAAGAAACTTCTTACAAAAGCATTTAAAAATCTAAATTATTCCAAACTTTTGACTTGTGTGTGTGTTTATGGGAAGGAGGGAGTGATAGCAACAGAAATGATTCACAAAATGGTCAGCCTGAAAGAAATTATAACATTCCCTCAGCTCTTCAGCCTAACCATGTGAGAGTCATTGGATGAGGAGAAACACAATCCTGTCCTATGTGTGTGTGTGTGTGTGTGTGTGTGTGTGTGTGTTATACTAATCTTCAGTCTGCAATGGAAAACAGAGTAACTGACAGCACCCCAGGGGCCCAGAGTTGATGAAACTACATACTAGCCTGTTGCACAATAACAACCGCTCCCCTTTTCTCCTCAATCAATCTTTATAGTTTCGTTCTTTCACTTGGAAGTGTGCTCATTTTCCTGGGCAGTGCTTTGTGGAACTCACTCTCCGTGTAAGTGCATCTGAGCAAGCGATTTGGAGGTTTTTTAGGGCAAGCCTTGACAGAGCGATAAGGGTTGTGACTGTCACTAACCTCATATCAGGGATGTCTGGTTGCAAAACATTTCCTGAGTCTCAAAATGATTTGGGTGTTAGAAAAAAGATCATTTTGGGGAGCTGCCTGGGTGTGTATCTCTAAACCATTATTCACGCCAATGCACTTTATCCATGGGGATAAATAGGCAGCTTTGCCCTAAGAATTTGCTATGAGTCACTTTAATCAGTGTTCTCTTACATACCAGACTTCAAATACTTTAAATAGTGCTAAAATTGCGTGATTTTTGCAAGGCCAGACTAACAGACCTAGATAATGTGCTTGTAGCTCATTTCCTTGTAAATTTTATAAGAACACAAGGGTGGAGTTTTGTAACAAGCTGTGCTTACTAGAGCATGACGTGTCTTTTTTCTGTACCTTTATAGTCTCACTCCCTCCATTTGTGTAGTCCAGTCATACAGTGGCCTCAAAAAAGTATTTGGACACATAAAAAAAATGTATGAATTTCATTGCATTAGATGTTTTGCAATCTTTTTGTCTTAATTTTGAGAAATAAAACTACTTTTTTATATTAAATTGTATAACATACATCCTATGTTTGTTAAAATGTCACTTGGTCTCATATTTCGCTATTTAATGAAAAGACATTATATTTGTGGCTTATATATCCAAATACTTTTTGCCGCCAATGTAAAACCATTCAAAAAAAAAAAAAAAACAGCTGCCTGGGTGGAAAGTAGACATAATTCAAAGTAACACTTTGATGGTTTAAACTCATGAGTGCATACATCTAAGTAGATGGGTGTTAAAATTTTGCTGAAGCCGCGAACAACAACACTTCATCAAAACCGTTGAATGCAGACTGAAAGAGAATGTTAACTATAAGCATAGATGTGCTTAGATTTACATTGTATGTTAAAATTATATATTCACCACTTACTTTTTATCAGTACATTTGCTTTAACCATACCTGAGAGGCACTTAACTGTGTCAAGACCTTTTTAACAATCTCTCCATTACATTAACAAATTTTCTTTTACAAGTACTTGTTTTTTAATTACTAGCAAGTAACCAATAATGACTAATATCTTCTTTAGTTTCGCCAAAACATACTAGCACTCATTCCTTAGCGACTACTCATAATCCCAATAGTGGCAACTAACTATCCCATTGTTAGTCATAATAACCAATTTCAACATTTACATGGGGAACTGTGGTTTAGTTTTGACTGTTATGTATTATAATTGTCGCTGGATTCTATTCCAGTTTCGTTCATTAGGTACTAGCACTGCTTATTAGTAATTTCAATAGTTACTAGTATCTATTCCAGTTTTACTAGCACCAGTTTATGAGACACTAGTATTCATTCCCAAAGTGTATTGGTAACATTTCTAACCTCACTAATTGCAATTGCTTATTGAATCAACATACAAAGACTACTTACTTTATAGTTCAATTAAAAATATTGCTGGTAAGTTTTAAAATGTTACTAATAACAGTGGTATTTTTATGTGTCAATGTGACTATCAGCAAAATAATAAGTAATGTAATAAGTAACTTAATGAATGCAAGATGAAGGCATTCCAAGATACTAGTCACTATTAGATTACTTTTAAGTAATATAATAGACAAGTCCATAAAATAGAAACTAGTTCGTTGTAAAGAATAAATGTTAAAATGGCTTGCCACATGTAGAATGATGCGCTTCTGATTTTCATCTTACCGGTATCCTGTCTGAACTGATGCATGGAGTGTAGATCGATGATATAGGGCGACAGGCGGCTGTCAGCTTGGCCTAGAACGACGCTGCCGCCGCGGGGATCGCTTCTTATCACCTCCTCTATGTGGTGAGACACGGCTGGGCTGTACGGCCGCCAGCGCCCGTGCTCGCTGAGCCATTCCCAGACGACCACGGCAGAAGCCAGTAACATCGTGTCCCTACAAGCAGAATAGAAAAACTTAGTACGCATCTCTTGATTTCAATAACCGGTTTTGTGAACGCATGAGGACAGATTTGGTAATGTAAAGCACGGTAATGTTGTAATGACTGGTTTGTAAAACGTCGATAGACACACGAGGATTTGTTTTGAGCGTTTATAGTCCGGTTCTCTGTATATAAGCATAAAATCTCAGGTGCACTCACATTTATGTAGAAAATGCTTATCGCAGCATCAGGAAATAAATCTCCGTATAATTTCCATGGCTGATCGCAACAACTCCTTACGAGTGTCAACAAACAGTCAACGGACCAATATTCCTCTTTCTTCTTTTACACATTCGGCGTTGACTGTCGCTCAGTTGGTGCTTCTCCTCCTTTCTAATAGTTTCTTGTGGCACGAGGTGCGATTTATCGAAAATCATGTAGACTTCAAGTAAATGATCTCTGGCAAAACGCTCGTGGTTTTGTGTTCAGCGCACTGAGTTGACAAAGTGACACCCAACACCTCCTATCATCACACATGAGCGTGAGTAATGCTGGAACTAGTGCTGGAAAGTCCGACTCATATCCGCGAATCGGTTCTTTCGAACAGTTCGTTTTATTGGCCCGCTTAAAAATGAGCGTCATCCCAGCGCGATATATTACATGCTCTAAAATGTACGAGTCCGTAAGAGCAGTGCTGAATCTCTAATATAATAATAGTAGGTAGCTATATTGATCTTAATCGTATTCCATATCTTTATACAGTATGAGACTAGTGTGCTATTCTGCCGAAATCAGAAAACAGTTCTCAGTCAACCGATTCAGTTCGATTCGTGAAATAAATCTGTCAGACCGGTATTGTGAAATGATTCATTTGATCCATTACAATTAGGCTATATGACTCAAAGAAACGATTCATTCACGAATCAGACATCAAACTTTAACGCACCACAGAAGATGAAACCTGTTTGGTTGGTCATGTCTTTTCATGTACTTTGCCGGCGAGTAAAGCAGTGATATGATGGTTTTGTGTTGCAACAGAACGAAACAAGCAATAATCCAACTGCATAAAAGATAAATTACCTTTTAGCCTGTTTTCCTAAATAAACAGTCAAGTTGTAATCTGCTGGACAACTACTATGTTTCCTTCTAAACATGATAAAATATTAAAACTTTTTTTATATGTGCATAATAACTAAATCACGTTATTCTACGCTGTTAAATGCTTGAATCTGATTAGTTGACTAAAGTTTTAATGTATGGCTAAAGTAGTTCCAGGCAGGTCTTGACCGCATTACCGTTCAATATCACTTCGCCAAATGATTTCAGTTAGTTCAAAAGTCCTTACAACCAAAAGAACAACAAAAGAATTAAAACCCACAACGACACTGACCAAACAAGTATAGTAAACAATAGGATAAAAACAAATTATTTCCAATTTTTTGGCGCTGTTCTTGGAGCAGATAAACTTACAGTTTCCGTATTAGTAGAGACGCTGCTGCCGAATACTGCTGAGAGACACACACACTCTGGTAATGTTAATATGTAAGCTTAAAGGGATAGTTCACCCAAAAATGAAAATTCTGTCATCCTTTACTCCCCCTCAAGTTGTTCCAAACCTGTATACATTTCTTTGTTCTGCTGTACACAAAAGGAAGGTATTTGGAAGAATGTTTGTAACCAAGCAGATCTCGTCCCCCATTGACTGCCATAGTATTTTTCCCCTACTATGGTAGTCAATGGGGAACAACTTCAGTGAAGAAAAAAAACAAAAAATCAGTCTTATAATTTAGTTATGTGACACTAAAAAATGTGACAATTAATTGGGTGAATGAATATATGAAATTGAATGCCTGAATCATGTCAGGAAGCCATATAAAATTCATTTTGAGTCTACTTAATTAGGTCACTTAAAATGACTTCATTACATGATGTTGAAGTTACAGTGGGTACGGAAAGTATTCAGATCCCCTTAAATTTTTCACTCTTTGTTATATTGCAGCCATTTGCTAAATTCATTTAAGTTCATTTTTTTTCCTCATTAATGTACACACAGCACCCCATATTGACAGAAAAACACAGAATTGTTGACATTTTTGCAGATTTATTAAAAAAGAAAAACTGAAATATCACATGGTCCTAAGTATTCAGACCCTTTGCTCAGTATTTAGTAGAAGCACCCTTTTGATCTAATACAGCCATGAGTCTTTTTGGGAAAGATGCAACAAGTTTTTCACACCTGGATTTGGGGATCCTCTGCCATTCCTCCTTGCAGATCCTCTCCAGTTCTGTCAGGTTGGATGGTAAACGTTGGTGGACAGCCATTTTTAGGTCTCTCCAGAGATGCTCAATTGGGTTTAAGTCAGGGCTCTGGCTGGGCCATTCAAGAACAGTCACGGAGTTGTTGTGAAGCCACTCCTTCGTTATTTTAGCTGTGTGCTTAGGGTCATTGTCTTGTTGGAAGGTAAACTTTCGGCCCAGTCTGAGGTCCTGAGCACTCTGGAGAAGGTTTTCGTCCAGGATATCTCTGTACTTGGCCGCATTCATCTTTCCCTCGATTGCAACCAGTCGTCCTGTCCCTGCAGCTGAAAAACACCCCCACAGCATGATGCTGCCACCACCATGCTTCACTGTTGGGACTGTATTGGACAGGTGATGAGCAGTGCCTGGTTTTCTCCACACATACCGCTTAGAATTAAGGCCAAAAAGTTCTATCTTGGTCTCATCAGACCAGAGAATCTTATTTCTTACCATCTTGGAGTCCTTCAGGTGTTTTTTCATGTGTCTTGCACTGAGGAGAGGCTTCCGTCAGGCCACTCTGCCATAAAGCCCCGACTGGTGGAGGGCTGCAGTGATCGTTGACTTTCTACAACTTTCTCCCATCTCCCGACTGCATCTCTGGAGCTCAGCCACAGTGATCTTTGGGTTCTTCTTTACCCCTCTCACCAAGGCTCTTCTCCCCCGATAGCTCAGTTTGGCCGGACGGCCAGCTCTAGGAAGGGTTCTGGTCGTCCCAATCGTCTTCCATTTAAGGATTATGGAGGCCACTGTGCTCTTAGGAACCTTAAGCGCAGCAGAAATTTTTTTGTAACCTTGGCCAGATCTGTGCCTTGCCACAATTCTGTCTCTGAGCTCTTCAGGCAGTTCCTTTGACCTCATGATTCTCATTTGCTCTGACATGCACTGTGAGCTGTAAGGTCTTATATAGACAGGTGTGTGGCTTTCCTAATCAAGTCCAATCAGTATAATCAAACACAGCTGGACTCAAATGAAGATGTAGAACCATCTCAAGGATGATCAGAAGAAATGGACAGCACCTGAGTTAAATATATGAGTGTCACAGCAAAGGGTCTGAATACTTAGGACCATGTGATATTTCAGTTTTTCTTTTTTAATAAATCTGCAAAAATGTCAACAATTCTGTGTTTTTCTGTCAATATGGGGTGCTGTGTGTACATTAATGAGGGAAAAAAAATGAACTTAAATGATTTTAGCAAATGGCTGCAATATAACAAAGAGTGAAAAATTTAAGGGGGTCTGAATACTTTCCGTACCCACTGTACATAAATTATGTTTGTTTAACTTAATTGATTCATGTGGGAACAATGTACAAAATTAAGTCATAAAAACTCAACAAACTTTTTTTTCAGTGTTGAGGGGGAGTAAATGATGACAGAATTTTATTTTTTTGGTTGAACTATCCCTTTAATCTCTCTTTCTGGGAAAATCACTGATGTGAATGATGTCGGTTCGAGTCCCACCTCAGACAAGGATGAAATCACCCAATAGTCTACAAAGAATGCTGATTGTGAATGAAAATCAATCAAAATACTGATATTTCACTAAACTGCATAAAATGTAAGCATTCTTTTCTTAATGTATGAACATCTACATGTGTAAATATGCTTTTACGCCTTAACACTTATTTTAACATAAGCCAACCTCCCCACCCACCCCACCCACCCCCGCCGCCAACGCGAACATCATTCATATACTACTTGATACGTTCAAATATGCTATATTGCTTAATATGCTGCATATAGTTAGCAAAACCCATTTCTACACCGGACGCGACCGCCTTGCCGCAATTGCTTGAGGATGCACACTGGACGCAACAAAGTGACCATTGCGGATCATTTTGTTGTGTCAATCGTAATGCAGGAGTTTTGAAGTATGTCAGAAATACTAGAACGAGCCGAGGCATCAGTTTACTCTTTTTAACTGAAACATTAAAAATATAAATAGCTTACCGATTTTAGAGTGACGGCTGGGCTTGTTTTTCATTCAGTTTAACCTTAGTTTTTATCATCTCTGGTATTCTTGATTTTTACAAGCCACCTGTCCATTTTGTTTTTACTGGTAGTTGTTTTTTCTCAAATCCAGTTGCGCGGCTGCCCCAAACCTGCTATAACCATAGCCAACGATTAGCTGGGAGAATAGTCAAATCGCCCCCTCTAGTGGATGACTAAACATTTGCTAGTAAAATCTCACATTTACATCTGTTTCACTCGAGAATTTCACTGTTTCAATTCAGAATTAACAAGTGCCTATAGCCTACGATAAAAATGTCTGATGATAAATTATAATTGCAGTAAACACACAAAGATAGAAATATTGTAAAACTATGCACATATGAATAAAGTGTGTGTATATAAAACATGGAAAATGCCAAAAAAGAACCATATATATATATATATATATATATATATATATATATATATATATATACTGCCGTTCAAAAGTGTGGGATCAGTAAATGTTTTTAAGCTAAGTTATGCCTAAGTTATGCTCAAGGCAGCATTTATTTGATGAAAAATACAGTAAAAACAGTATTGTGAAATATTATTACAATTTAAAATAATTGTTTTCTATTTGAATATATTTTAAAATGTAATTTATTCCTTTGTTGCCAAATCTGAATTTTCAGCATCATTACTCCAGTCTTAAGAGTCACATGATCTTTCAGAAATCATTTTAATATGCTGATTTTCTGCTCAAGAAATATTTATTATTATTGTCAATGTTGAAAACAGTTTTGTACAATTTTTTTTAGGATTATTTGATGAATAGAAAGTTCAAAAGAAAAGCATTTATCTGAAATAGAAAGCTTTTGTAACATTATACACTCCCGTTCAAAGGTTTGGGGCCAGTAAGAATGTGTGTTTTTTTTTTTTTTTTTAAGAAATTAATACTTTTATTAAGCAAGGATGCTTTAAATTGATCAAAATTTACAGTAAAGACATTTATAATGTTACAAATGATTCTTATTTCAAATAAATGATGTTGTTTTGAACTTTCTATTAATCAAAGAATCCTGAAATAAAATTGTACACAACTGTTTTCAACATAGATAATAATAATAATACATATTTCTTGAGATCATAAATAGATCATAAAATACGAGAAAAAATAAATATGTATTAGTACATCGGCGGGTAAAGAGCCCGCCTCCACGGCGACTGCAAAATGAAGATCCGGCGCGTGATTGGCCAAGGATTCCTCTCAATGAAGCCAGAGAACGTCATTCGCTAAGCAAAGATGAAGATACGACGCGCGATTCGCCGAGGAACTTTGACAAAGTTGAAGCCCGAGAACGCCATTAGCTCAGTAAAGGTGGAGACAGCCGCACAGCTAGTTATCAAGTTGAATCCTGTTGAATCCTGTTGAATCCAAGTTGAAATTATAAAATATAAATAAATAACACAATGCGGTGATGTAGGCTACAGACCTTGTCTGAAGTAAATAAAATTCCAGAAGCGTTGACGGTATCCTTAATGCAAATAACAGCAAATTGATTAATACGAATCAGGTGTGTAATTTTATAATTACATTATTTTATATTCTCTAAATAGAATCGGCAGCACAAAACGGAAGTGAGGCCCCAGCGAGATTTGAACTCGCGACCCCTGGTTTACAAGACCAGTGCTCTAACCCCTGAGCTATGGAGCCTGCCGAATATACTGATTTTAACTGAATTGGAATTTACAAATAGCATTTCCTGTATTTATATAAGATGAGAGATATAATTTCACATCGCAAATCAATATTTTGAAAAACAGTTGTTTAAACATTCCATTATGTTTTCGCGACCGTTAAGAATCCTCCATGTTTAAAAATCTAAAAGAATGCGGAAATGAGTCTGAAATTTCTAAGCGCTCGTAATCGAAATTACTTCACTTCCTAACACCTTCAAATCAACTGAATATTCGGGTTTTTTGTCACTATATCGTAACAACTTTTCGAAGCCCGGATAGCTCAGTCGGTAGAGCATCAGACTTTTAATCTGAGGGTCCAGGGTTCAAGTCCCTGTTCGGGCGGTACTGTTTTTAACGAAGTTTTGAGTCTTGCTGCTGAGTTTGAATGCTTAATGTGAAGAGAAAACTCAAGAGACACACAATTCAATTATTTGATACTAGGAAAAAGGCGATGGAAAAGTGCAAGATAAATAACTAAAACAATGGTTGGATTTCACAGCATAATTTTTCATTTTTAAACTACATACAGCTAAGCAAATGAGTAAACAAATACGTTATTGATATGGAATTATAACATAGGAACACTGATGAAGCATTTTTTTTTTTTTTTACCGTAGATCAGGATTACAAAACTTAAATTGTGAACTAAACGCTAATGGATTATATAAATAAGACAGATGAAAGGGAATCCAATGTAAACAATATAGTCGCCTAGGGAGGGCTAATTAAAATACTGATGCTGTACTGTGTCACGATTGTCTCCAGAAATTAGATGCTGTTGAATGACTGCGACATGTTGATAATGAAACAGCTGCTCGTCATTGCCTGTCATATGTCACTATGTACAGTAGGTGGCAGAAATAGGTCGCACTGCAATCAAAGTTCAATAACGCTCCACAAGAAGAAGATATAGAGCGCTGCTGGAAGATTCTGGAAGTCTCTTGTTTGGTACACGGAGTCATAAGACGAGAAGAGAAGATTTCACCATATTTCACGGTATAGGACGATTTATTAAAACAATATTATGTCATGACTCGCGTGGTTTTCGTCGTTGCTTGTTTTTTTTTTTTTTTAATAAAATCCTGGCTTTTAGTAACATTCAGCTCATGGCTTGACATTTCATTTCGCATTATTTTGAAATCAGGAGTTAAAATTCTACGAACACAGCAAAGGTCTAAAATCAATTGTTTTAAAGCGCTTCGTCAGTTTAAATTGTCGTGAATGTTATGGTGATATTAACTGAGTTTAATTGCTTTCTAATAACCAGTGCTGTTGCTATCAAGAGACTGAAAATATGGGCAAGGTTTAGATAAAATCTAACACTAATAATAGTCATTAATTAATTTTTGAACGGTCACAAGTGTCATTTTCTTCAGTGTGTTTTTGAAATGTTTCTTCTGACTAGATCAACCTGTTTGAAGGCAACTATGGTGAAAGAGACTGGTTTTTATGATATGCTGGGTGTAAAGCCTAATGCCAGCCCTGAAGAGCTGAAGAAGGCCTATCGTAAACTGGCATTGAAATATCACCCAGATAAAAATCCAACAGAAGGGGAAAGGGTAAGACTGTCACTCTTTTTATTTATCATCACTGTCTACATTATTCCAGAATACTTGAGAAGACAGCTTTGCAGATTCTTCATTGTTGTCATATAGAAAGTGACCCAAATAAACTGTGTACCTTATAAGGCCACATTTTTATTTTGAAACTGTAAAATGAAAATATTTTATAGATCATATTTAAAGGGGACCTATTTTCCCCTTTTTTACAAGATGTAATATAAGTCTCAGGTGTCCCCAGAATGTGCCTGTGGAGTTTCAGCTCAAAATACCCCACAGATCATTTACTATACCATGTTTTAAATGCTCATTTTTAAATGGAAGTAAAATCATGCTGTTTTCATGCATGTAACTTTAATTGCAAATCACCAGTGTGCCTTGGATACTCTGGCAAAAACTAATAAATCATCTGTTTGGTTTTGATTATCATCTCTTCCGTGACATTGCAGTTCTTCATAATCATGAAAGTTTTTTTTATCTGCGTTTTAAAGCCATATCAGTCTAAACTTCTGATTCATGGTTATCTGAGTGCATGCGCACAGAAAGCTGGATGTCAGATGGCTCGTCTCTTGAGTATTTAAAGGTGCTGGAGTTACGGTTTTGAATGTACTAAAGCATAAAAATACCATAATTGTAGATATTTAGGAAACATGCTGAGTTCACATACTCGTTTCTCTGAAAACCAGTGCTACAGCCAGTTATTTTACTTTGAAATGTGCGCTTCGTGTCGGAATGTCTGTTGCCAATTTATCCAATAGTATTTCGCCACCCCGGGTTGCCAGTTGGCAGAAATGTAGCGAATTGCAGCCATGAAAGCCAGCGAACAAACTGGCTCAGAGATCGCAGATTCTACCCGACCTAAAAAGACTCAGCATCCATCTAAAAATCTCTATGAATGGGGGCATATTAAAACGCGATATTAACTCATCATAAATCAACTAATCAACTTACAATGTGTAAGTCTCCTCGCCTTCCAATGTCAATTGAGCTCGCTCCTGTTGCGTATCCTCAAACCGGCAACCCGCGTGAGCGTTGAGTGTGAGGAGGAGGGGGCAGTACCCATTTCAACCACTAGCTGTTATTCTTACATACCGTAACTGTACCTTTAAACTAAGTTCTCTTTCATGTGTTATTGCGCTTTAAAGGAACACTCCACTTTTTTTGAAAATAGGCTTATTTTCCAACTCCCCTAGAGTTAAACAGTTGAGTTTTACCATTTTCGAATCCATTCAGCCGATCTCCGGGTCTGGCGGTACCACTTTTAGCATAGCTTAGCATAGTTCATTGAATCTGATTAGACCATTAGCATCTCGCTTAAAAATGACCAAAGAGTTTCGATATTTTTCCTATTTAAAACTTGCATTTTGCATTATAGGTGCCCTTCAAAATATGATCTAAAAAAATATTTTATTGATATACAGTTAAAAATGTAATTATGATCTATGTATATGATCTATAATATATATGTACGTGGAAAATAATTGGGTGGTGTGGGGGCCTAAGATGGTCAGTTCGCTTATCTGTGAGTGATTTTATCACTTGGAATTATATATAGCAGTTGAGAGATCTTTGGGTGGTCTCAATGTTTGACCCGTGCGTTTGGGATTTTCACTATTCTCTGGTTTCAGTTCAAACAGATCTCCCAGGCGTATGAGGTTTTGTCAGATGCCAAGAAGAGAGAAGTGTATGACAGAGGGGGTGAGAAGGCGATTAAGGAGGGAGGAAGTGGAGGGCCAAGTTTTGGCTCCCCCATGGACATTTTTGACATGTTCTTTGGGGGAGGGGGACACATGCACAGGGAGAGGAGAGGTAAGTCATGTTTCTCTCTCTAAGCTACAGACTCCACAATTTGTGCAAAACCTGATCATCCATGTTATTCTTTCAAGATTTCTGAATGTTCCAAAGAACATTTTCTTTTTAAGAGAACAAAAATCTTTTTCAGTCACATGGTTAATGTCACAAATTTGCCTAGTTGTTAGCAGAGTTGGATATCGTTTGAATTTATCGATTCCGAATCTTAAGGTGATTTTATGGTTTATGTTCACTTAAGACAAGTGACTGTGTTTTCAGGATATTTTTACATAATTTTATGTATTTCTCCTTTCAAGCGCAAGCAGACGTGAAAGGGAACTCAATTCAGTATTCGCAAGCCGAATTAAGTTCTCTTTCCCATTTTTCGCTTGAATGGTTTAAAATCACATTAAAATGCGCACACAGGAATCGAAAAGTTGAGTCAATTTACATTTTCTGATTCTTGACTTTAAGTATCTGATTTGGAATTCAGAATTGGAATCGATTTGATTTCCAACCATAGTTATTAATAACCTAAAATAGTACAGATTATTTCTTGTATTGTTTTTTGTTGCTGTTGTTTTTGTTTACATTTTTAAAAATCATAAAACATCCAGATTAAGTTCAATTTTTTTTTTCACAAGTTCAAATTTGGTTCACACTTTAGAGGAGATCAAAATGTAGGTTCACATTAATCCTTTGCACTTGGAGTAACCCACAAATTAACCAGCCGAAGTTTCAGAGATAGTCTTAGAGATATTTTGTTGTTCCTGTCACAGGAAAGAATGTGGTGCACCAGTTGACGGTATCTTTGGAGGACCTTTATAATGGAGCCACCAGGAAACTTGCCGTCCAGAAAAACATAATCTGTGACAAGTGTGAAGGTAATAAATGACTGAAATTTATTTGAATAAGGGATTTTTTTCTTTTTTTTTTTTTTTTACTTTATTATAATGTTATTATACCAGTCTTCAGCGTCACATGGTGTTATCATCACAGGTGAAGACGGTTATGCTGCTTAATATTTTTAAGGAAACTGTGATACTTTTTTCACGATTCTTTGATGAATAGAAAGTTCGAGAGAGCAGCATTTATTTGATAAAGAATTTTTACAATGTAAAAGTGTTTGTCACTTGATCAATTTAATGCATCCTTGCTAAATAAAAGTATTAATTTCTTCTTCTTTTTTTTTCAATTATCTGACTCAAAACTTTTGAATGGCAGTGTGTTTATAAGCATTGTATTATAATTATACTGCCTTGTATGGTAGTTCTGGTAGTATTTTTAATAGTTGGATTATTTTTTTTTTTTTTGCATAGTTTTTTTACTGGATATTTTACTACAGGTCGTGGAGGCCGTAAAGGTGTGATAGAAGTGTGTCCATTGTGCCGTGGGGTCGGTGTCCAGGTCAGACTACATCACTTGGCACCTGGCATGGTACAGCAGATATCAACAGTCTGCACCGGCTGCCAGGGGCAAGGTCAGCGACTTGGTCACCGCGACCGCTGCAAAACATGTGCTGGTCGCAAGATACTACGACAGAAGAAGATTTTGGAGGTGCACATTGATAAAGGTAATAATGAAGGATGTCAAAATTAACGTGTTACACAATTAACACAGAGCAGAAACGGCAGTACCAAGATTTTGTTTCGGTGCTGAGTCTATTTTTGCTGTGCTGCTTACACTGAATTAAAGCCACAGTGCATTGTTCTTGTTCAAAATACACCTGCGTTAACAAGAAAAATAACATTTCACCATAAAATCATATAAATGAGGTGTTCTGTGTTTTACAATCACCATATGACATTTAGCGCTGTGAAAAGAAAAAAAAAAGAAAAAAAGTAGTAAAATAAAATACACAAAAACACATCATTGCCAGGAGATTTTGCCCAAGGCCTGTTTTAATTGAGGTAGCCTATATCTTAACTCTAAGATTACTATATATGTGAAGGAGGAGAACACCTGAAAAACGTGACAGAATGTACGCTACTCATATGTATTTGCAGTACCAAATCGCGTTTCAGCTGCACACGACAAATGCTGCCAGTGTGAAAGCACAATGGGCACATGCTTGCTCCCTCATTGCATAAACACAACTTCTGCACTGCCTCCGCTCTGCTTGCGTGTCCAGTGTGAAAAAAGTGTTAAAGTGACAGCAGCCTAATAAACCTGCTGTTGTCTGTCCTTAATGTTAATCAAAGAACTAAAGACAAAAAAGAAAATCACTCACTGCTCTTTGACTGAATCACCCTTGTAGCTTTTATAAGGATTAATTTAATGTATTTAATTTATAATTTATGCTGTGCAGTGTTTGAATATTCAGTTTCTGTATATTTACCTGTTGGACCTACCTAAAAATCTTAAAGCAATGTTTACAAGGTTACATGAGTTAAAAACAATGAAAACAATAACTTTTTTGTGCATTTTAGCAGGGCAGGTAAATATCTGAATCAGCTCACACGGACCAATAATAGAAAAACCTTTGTGTTGAGTCCTGATGTATTAAAGGCACAGCTTAATGTGACACTTATTACAGTGGGTTTATGCGAAGATTGTTTTAAGTTCACCTAAATTAAAAATTATTTAAAAAATATATATTATAAAAAAGTATAAGCCTATTAAATGTTGCAATTGATAGCTTTCAATTATATTGTAATGTAGAATGGCTGTAATTAATGGCCTAAATTGAAAATAAACACTTGTTTTCTGCAGCCTGTTGCATTTGTTTATTCTTGATTGTGTTATTGCAGGTATGAAAGATGGACAGAAAATAGTGTTCCATGGAGAGGGGGACCAGGAGCCTGGCCTTGAACCTGGAGACATCATCATCGTTTTAGATCAAAGAGCACACTCCGTTTTCACCAGGTAAAACCAATCTGTAAAAGTCAGCAAGAAGTAGGGATGAATTAAAATGACTAGATAAAAAAATATATATATGGGCCTTGGGCAATTATTTTCAGAGGTATGTCATTGATTGTAGTGTCCTGTAGAGGGCAGTACAGTCTCATTTATTTATTTCAATATGTCCTGCTTCCTGTGTTCTGTATGTGGGGCAGCCTTTTACAGTACTTGATCATTTAGAGAAGGTAAATGAGGGACGGAATATGTAGATATTATGTATGAAACAAAAAAATAATATTCTTAACATTTCTCTTCTCAGACAAGGAGAAGACCTCATCATGAACATGGAGGTACAGTTGGTAGAGTCATTATGCGGTTTTCAAAAACCCATCAAGACACTGGACAACAGAACTCTACTCATCACATCCCATCCAGGTAAACCATCCTGCATACATATTCCAGCATTACATGCAGTTTCCCATAACATCAGCACTATTGTGAGTCAGTGCTGGTGGATCAGTGAATGATGGCATACTGTAGCATGATGTACAGGTAATGGCTGATGGAAGTTTCTGTCAAGTTTAGAACCTGTAACCATATCCACTTTTAGTGATGCTCTGGGTGGAGGAGAACGGCAGGGGTGATAGTACGTCACCTTGGCAGATGGTGTACCATATGGTCATTTTTGCTATTGCTTTCTCCGGGGTTCCTAATAGGCATCCTTAGTGTCTTGTTGACCTTGTATATTACCATACATCTAACTTGTGCTCAAATTGGTCTACCTTGTTTTGGAGTAATTGGTTCTGATATCTTTCCCAGTTCACCCCTGAGCCGTTTGGAGATTAAAAACTACCAATTGGAAGCTCGGCTAGCTATAGGAATCTTAATAGCAGAGCAGATGTAACTGTTATATAAACTATAGATGTGTAAAGCAAATATATTGCCATTCTTTGTTGCATTAATAGGGGAGCTGATTAGACCTGGAGATAAGAAATGTGTTCTGAATGAGGGGATGCCTCTGCATCGTCGGCCGTTTGAGAAAGGGAAACTCATCATCCTTTTCAATGTGAGTACTAATTATTGAATATGTTAATTGATAAAACTTTGGAAAACTTTGATTTTTCTATTTACTGTATTTTTTGCTTTAAACATTTTTAACTTAATTAAGTTGACTAAGGAAGTAAAAAAATTAGATAAATATTGCTATGCTGTTTATTACTAATCAACACATTAAATATTGTATAATTTATAAACAAAAGTGGAAAACTTAGATTATTTTTAACTATTTGCTGTATTTTATTTCTTCCTTTTAAACATTCTGAACTCAATTGATAACAATGCCTGTTTGATTTGAAATGTGGGGGAAAAAAACTTTTAATACGTTTCAGAGCAAATACATGAATTTCATTTGTGTGTGTGTGTGTGTGTTTACTAAATTTTCCAGGTGTAGTCCACAGCTTTTGTTGCTGTTGTTCTCACTTACAGTGATGATTTACATAAACTAATTTGTGCTACCTTTCTTCTTAAGGTTGTCTTCCCTGATGAGAACTTCCTCCCATTAAACAAACTGAGGGAGTTAGAAAGGTACCTACCTGAAAAACAGGCAAATATTGAGCCTGATGGCATGGATGATGACCTCTATATCTATGCTGACCTTGAAGACTGTGATCCAACCCATGAACGTCATCATTACCACTATATAGAGGAGGAAGACTTTTACCCTTCTGGAGGGGTGCAGTGCCAAACCTCATAGAGATTCCTGTTCCCTGAATCCCTTCCCTTCCACAACAAATGCCACCTCTGCTGGAAAACAAGAAAAATGGACCAAGAGGAAAAGTTCATTACCTCTCAACTAGTTCTGTGCCTAAAATAAGACCTCTTAGTGCCGACCTCTTGTGTCATTGTTTGAAAGAATCTCCTCATCCAAAATCAAATATTTTGTGAAATAAATTTAGGGGATGTGTAAAATGAGTAGTGAGACTGATAACATGGAGGTTCAATTGAGGGCAGAGGCAATGGAAATTCGTGTAGCAATTACAATGGAAATGGAAGGGTCATTCAGGTGTGAAGTTGGTTGTGCCATAAGCCCAGTAAATTCCATCTCTAAAATTTATTTACCTTGAAAATCAAATTTTCGTCATCAGTTTGAGAAAACATTACAATCATTGTGGTGTTTTGTTTATTGCCAATTAATTGTGGGTTACATGTAAGAACATTTGATCTTGATGTTGTTGGACATTTGCTATGTGCCAGTTTATTGCTAAATGTTTTTCTAGAACATTTTGAACTAATAAGAGGGGTGTAACATCCAAGTTAAAAATACATTTTAAATCTTTATTACACTTACATTTTTATCATAATTTAGAAATAATTGCCAATGATTTTAACAAAAATAAGTCATGTTGCATTTGTTCATTCAAATCCTATTTAGAAGCTTATCTAAAAAAACAAAACAAAACAAAAAAACATGAATTGAATGGCACAACAAAATACTAAATATGCCAATTTGGTTTTGAAGGTGTTTTAATACCTCTGCAGAAAATGTATGATCCAGTCTTAAGATTACCTGGAAAGAATAGTGAAACTTTTATAACTTGATTATCTGTTAACTCTGCCTACATTTCAATGACATTTTTGGATATTGTAAATGCACTTTTATCTGTTTTGTTATTAATATTTTCATTTTTGCAGGCAGATATGTCTTATTTGATGATTTTATTATGTGCTGACTGAAAAATAACTGAAAAATGTGGAATTTTCATTACGACCAATAACTTTGCCATTTGTAGTTCTATTTATAAAATGTCACAATGTTACTCATTTAGTCACTTGTATTTTTTGTTTTGGGTGGAATTGAATGTTGGGTTAATTATGACCAACTTTGAGCTCCTGAAGATCCACCTTCTTCCTGTTTGATTAAAAAAAAAAAAAAAAATCATGATGAACATCTTGCATATTAAGATGTCTCTACATCTTTATTGGAGATCTACTGCAAATATCAAGCAATCCACATCTAACCAGTTAATGATGCATCTTAATGACAAATCTTTGAAAAGATTGTCATGGATTATTCATGCTTGAATTTTAATTAAACTGCAGCAATATCAGCACATTATTTACCAACACTGTAAGATACTCAGAGACTTACACTGTAAAGCAGTGTTATACCAATATTCAAACAAAAGTGAATATCCTTGATTAAAAAATAATCTGTAATTATCAGAATATAAACCACACTGATTACTCCCATACAGTATTGCAGTAACTGCATAATATGTTCACCTGCATGCAGTACAAGTAGATGTGCTTGGTTGAGTGTTAAAACACACTAAACCATTATAATCAACACAATATTGTACCATGTGAATTCTAAACATATCAGAATTCTAAATGTACACAAGTACAAATATGTGAAAATGTCCTCAATGTGTCCAAGGCTAGTGCAATGTCACATTATGAGCAAGTACATACTGATTATTTGTCTTTGGCCAAAATGATCAAAGATAATACATACATTCACATAAAAGATGTCAAACTTCAAGAATGGTCTTTGCAAAGAAAACCAGTACATTTACCACATTAATTTTGTTCGGGCTAAATCTTGCATGCAGATATTATCACAGACAATACTATAAAGCCCTTAATAATAGTAAAAGACCAGTACATTCGTGCAGTTTTTCATGTTTACCACTAGAGACTTGAGAGGAACATTAGCATTATGAAGTGAGATGTAGTTAGTTTCAGATGTTGAAGAGGTCCTGAATCTTATGAAGCTGTGGACCCAGTTGGTTGGTGCGTGAGCCTCTCGAAGCATGATGTGGAAAAATGAAGAATTGAATTCCTTGAATGGAAAACAATTTCATAGCAGGCATATAAAGGCAGAGATGTGTGTTTTCGGGGATGCCACAAATCCAGAACATAGAAACACAGGACGCGTATACAGAATTCATATTCTGAAGGACGAGACTCACGGCTTCCAGAGTTTGAGTAGGCCATCTTCGCTGTATGTGGCGATGAGATTCTGATGGGGGTGGTGAGTTATGCCAATCACGTCTTTTTCATGTACCTGTAGAGGATGTACGTAGAAGCACCTGTTTAATTTAATTTGATTTAATTTTTATATCCATTCAGATTTACTATAATATATCCAACTGGTCCTAATTAGAGGTACAGCATTAATCAAATGTTTCAATTTTAAGTTCAGCTGCTTTCCTGATTTCAAAAAACATGGTATGATGTCATCAATCAATCATCATCAAAGAAATAATGATTGATTTCTTTCAAAAGTGTAGCTTGATCAAAGGAGTGACAAAACAAAACATTATCATCAAAGAGACGTTCATCAAAAACATATCAAAGAAATCAAGGAGTTAGAAATTAAACCACAATGGGAAAAAAAAATCCCCCCCAAAAAAAACAAACAAATAAAACAAAACATTATCATCAAAGAGACTTTAAAGATCATCAAAGAGAATTTTAATTCCTCATTCAGATTTAATATATATCTCCAACTGGTCTAATATATATCACACTTTACCAAACTAAAAGAGATCTCGTGGATATGCAGCATGTGCTGTGAGGGCGGACGGTACCGTGAGGGTTCTCTCTAGTTTGCCAGTGATGGTGCTGAAGCAGTACAGCACATAGTCCTCTCCCACGCAATAAATCCACTCTCCACGTGGAGACAACGTGCAGCAAACAAAGTCTCCTCCCCTTCTTACGCCTGAACAGAAACTCCTCATCACCTGAGAAAGAAAGGGGACGGGGGCAACAGAGTGAGAACGCAAGTGCAACGCAGACGAAAAAGTTAAAGGCATGCTTTAGAGAACAACAAAAAGCATGCAAGACTGAGTCATCAAGCACATCAAGAGAAGAGTGGGTGAGGCGGCTGAATAAGGGTAAGCCTTATACGCCATCACAGTCTGAATATTAAGTGCTTAGCTATTTTTAGCAAACCTCACATCCAGCAATAGAGATTTGCTGCTTTTTTTTTAAACTTCTGCTCAACATCCAGCCTTTAGTAAAGGTTTCTAATTCATAAATGGTATAAATTTGTGCTGCCTTAAACGGGTTAGTTCACCCAAAAAGTCATTAATTACTCGCCCTCATGTCGTTCCAAACCTGTAAGACTTTGTTCATCTTCGAAATACAAATAAAGATATTCAATGGAATCTGAGAGATTTCTGTCCCTCCATTGACAGCTACGCAGCTACCACTAGCCACCACAAAAAGTTCATAAAGAGATCGTAAAACTAATCCATATGAATTGAGCGGTTTAGTCCAAATTGTCTGAAGAGACACGATCGCTTTATATGATGAACAGATTTATTTTAGGTTTTTATTTACACATCAGTTATGTTAAACGGAAGCTCAAGCATGACATGCGAGAACAAATGAGGTTCATTGTCGTGTTACGCAGCATGTTTGAGCTTCCGGAAGAGGTTTCTTCTCACGCATCAAGCAGGTTCAGTTGAGCTTCTGTTTATGTTCGCTGATCAATGTTTATATGTGAATAAAAGGCTTAATTTAATCAGTTCATCATATAAATATATATTGTGTCTCTTCAGATAATTTGGACTAAACCGCTCAATTCATATGGATTAGTTTTACGATCTCTTTATGAATTTTTTGAAGCGTCAAAGTTGTGTAGCTGTCAATGGAGAGTACAGAACTGGCTCAGATTTTATTAAAAATATCTTTATTTGTGTTCTGAATATGAACTAAAGTCTTACGGGTTTGGAACAACACAAGGATGAGTAAATGATGATAGAATTTTCATTTTTGGGTGAACTAACCCTTTAATACTGCTGGGAAAATATAGAAACCAGTTACTATAATTTTCACTCCAGTGTAAGTATTTTAAATTAATCTTGGAATATATTTAGCAAGATGCAGAGTATCTTACTTTATGTCTGTGATGTATCATATGCAGGTAAATTTTTGTTCTCACCTGGCCATGAATATTCGTAACAACCACTGTGTTGGTCCTATTACACACCACAAAGTGCTCAGGAGTCTTTGGGACAAGCACAACATTGTTAACAGTGATGTCTGTACCCTCAGGAATGTCAGGGGTTTTTATTGTGTGGGTGCAATCCATTGTCTTCATGTTCCAGACCTGAAAAAAAAATCCACACAAATATATATGAATGTATAAATCAAAAACGCATAAGCTATTAGGTGTGGTTCACTACAGTATGAACACTTACCTTTACCGTGCCATCTGCCGACGCGCTAATGACATGATGGCCATCATGTGAGAAGATGACCTCATTTACATGAGACGTATGGCCTTTAAACTCCTTCAGCGTCTTTCCTGATTTCAAACCATGAAGCCTGATTAAACAAATCCAGGAGTTAGAAATGAAACCACAATTCACAAATTCAACTTATCTCTTTAAAAAGCTTAAGCAAACAAGTGACACCAAAAAAAATAAATAAAAGGAAAATACAACAAAACATAAAACAAACATGTTATAAAGTTATGAATCATGAATAAATCATTACCATCAAAGAGATTTCTTCAAAAAGCTTGAGCAAAGGAGTGACACAAAAAACATAAAAGCAAAATACAACAAAACATAAAAACAAAACATGTTGTGATGTAATGAATCAATCATTATCATCAAAGAGATTTCTTTAAAAAGCTTGAGCAAAGGAGCTACACAACAAACATAAAAGCAAAATACAACAAAACATAAAAACAAAACACGTTGTGATGTAATGAATCAATCGTTATCATCAAAGAGAATTTTAAAATCATACATCAAGGTCATGATATAAGACAGAAAAACAACACAACTTTTGTCTGCAACCTACAATGTGATTTTATCAACTTATTTCTTTAAAAAGTGAAGCTAGAACAAAGCACTAACAAAACAAAATGTTGTGATGTCATCAATTAACAATTATCATCAGAGACTTTTCAAGATCAAAGATCATTTAATTTTAAAAGCATACATCAAGGTCATACTTGAAGACCGAAAAAAGAGCACAACCTTTGTCCGCAGCTTACAACGTGATTTTATTATCTTTACTTAAATTCTTTCCTCTCATGCACATGAAATTCCACCCACATGCACCATGAGAGTCTAGCACTGACGCCCAGCCGCAGAACTACTGCAGTCAGGACTGAGAGAGATGGAGAAAGAGAGGGAGAGACTTTCGCTCTAGGCATGTGATGGAATATTCCTGATGACTCTAAACACCTAGACCTTGATTCATTTAAATTTCTTCCACCTCATCTCTTACTGTCATCAATAGAGAATAAAACAAAGATGCAGCATGAAATACCTCTTTACTGTCGTTTGTCATGTGCACTTACCTAAAATGTACCTACTACTTTCCTACAAATATTTCCAAAAGCTAATAATAACTGAACCAAAAATGACCAATGACATAACCAAAAAAGGTCAACTTTTATTCATCATCTTTAACGCCAGGCATTCACGTGTCTCCCTCACACACACTACCGAGAGCATAAATCCAATCCATTGCAAAGGGGGAGGAGCTAGTATTTATCAATAAGGGGCCAATAGCAGAGCAGCTCGCCATTTCACCCCCCTCTCCCGTTCCCTTGCCAGCTAAGGAGCTGGAATGACAAAACGTCTGCCTCAGTCAGCCGCTGTTTGGGCAGCTGAGCAAGGAACAGAAACACATTATCTGTGTGTGCTCCCTCTCTCATGCACGTGGCCAATCATGGTTCTTTCCACCCACATGCACCATGAGAGCCTAGAACTGACACCCAGCCGTAGAAAGTACTGCAGTCTGTTCTGCGAGAGAGGGAGAGATACTGAGTCTGAGCATGTGACGGAATATTCCTAATGATGTTTAAAACCCAGACCACGACTTCAAATTTCCTCCTTCTCCCCCGCCTTCTCTGTCTACAAAGTATTCACGGTTATAACATTTTACTAAGGTAGCCTACTGTTCCTACTGGCACTTGTTATTGCACCAATTATTGCACCAATTATGAAGGAGTGAAACAATGCAAAACGTCAGACTTGCAAAATTTTTGATATTCATATATATAATAGCATGTTAAACCTGATAATCTGGTCAAAGGAGGCACTTAATAGTTGACTGCTGTCCTTGTTGAAGCAGACACAGGTGACTGCTTTGCTGTGGGCTCGTTCTAATCTATTCAGGCATGTTCCATTCAGAATTCTCCAAACCTGGAATAACAAAATGATACATCTTGTCACATAATGGACTGAATGAGGATAATGGAGATAAGTAAATTCCATGAACTAATGGTGTGCAATGAGGTCTAATTGGGAACATAATCATTCAATGAAGCTGAATGTGCTCCATGAAATATTGAATTAAAATTACATCCAAACAGGGATTTTAAAACAATAATGAAAGACCATACATTTTTTGAAGTATGTTAAAGGGATAGTTCACCCTAAAATTATTTTTTTGTAATCATTTACTCATCCTCAAGTAGTTCCAAACCTGTATGAATTTCATTCTTCTGCTAACACAAAAGATATTTTGAAGAATGTCAGTAACCAAATAGGTGACAGTAGCCGATGACTTCCATAGTATTATTTTTCTACTATGGAAGTCAAAGGTGTCCATCAACTGTTTGGTTACCAACATTATTCAAAATATCTTCTTTTGTGTTCAACAGAAGAAATAAATTCATACAGGTTTGAGGGTGAGTAAATGATGACAAAATTTTCATTTTTAGGTGAACCATCCCTTTAATAAAGAACGGCAGTCGCAATTATAATCAGATGAAGTGTGATTAAAAGACTTAACATATAAGTGGTTAGAGGGCTTAATTAACATTTGCCTTCAGACCTACTGCCCCCTGAGTTTGAGGTCTCTTACAATACTTCTGAAAAGCCTCAAGATACACTACCATTCAAAAGTTTGGGATTGGTAAGATTGGTAAGACTCTTATGCTCACCAAGGCTGCTTTTGTTTGACCTAAAATACAGTAAAAACAGTAATATTATGAAATAATATTACAGTTTAAAATTTTACATTTATTCCTGTGACAGAAAAGCTGAATTTTCAGCATCATTACTCCAGTCTTCAGAGTCACATGAAAGAAATCATTAATTTGTGAAAGTAATCATTTAATAAGGAAGACCATGTTTCTTTGATCTGCTAGAAACCAAGAATGTAGGTCTTTCACTTCTCTACCCATTGTGATAGATAGATAGATAGATAGATAGATAGATAGATAGATAGATAGATAGATGATTGATTGATTGATTGATGAGTGAGTGAGGTCCATACCTGTATCTTTCCATCCTGAGCTCCAGAGGCGATCATGTCGGAGTCATGACTTACTGCCAAGCACAGCACAGCCTCATCCATCATCATGAAATTGTCTTGAGCTTGGTACTTCAGATCCTAGTCACACAAGAAACAAATACAGATAAGCTAACTATTACACACAAAATGCAACCACACATAAACACATAAAATAAACTGGAGGTTTCTGCCCACAGTCTAAGGGAAAATACATCCACATGATGGGTTTCTTGAGATAATAAGGATACTTTCTTATGTCTACTAGAAAGAACTACCATCACAACACACTGTTACAAACAGCCAGAAAACCACATACTTCTGAGTCTCATACTGTATACTCAAATTCCCCAGTAGTGGTGGAAGTCCATGTCTGTGAGCAGGGCAGGATTTATTTTTGGTCCTTCCTCAACTCAACCTGATAGACGTCATAGAGTGTTGGGCTGACCCATATTCTACACCTCTGAGGCTTTAGTAGAAACCAAGGTTCTCCAGACAGAAAAATTAAGCCACACTAAATGTGAGAACTTGTTTTTTGCTCCCACAAAATGGGCCTAGGTCAGCACATGTGTGTTGCCTCTTCTATTCATCAAGGAGATGATGTTCTTGAGCTATGTGGTTGGGAAGATCAGGCTCTGAGAATATAGAGATGAATATAGACTGAAAGTTTATTTTGGTAACACTTTAGTTTAGGGTTCAATTCTCACTATTAACTAGTTGCTTATTACTATGCATATTACTAGGAAATTGGCTGTTTATTAGTACTTATAAAGCACATATTAATGCCTTATTCTGCATGACCATATTCTACATCCCTTAATCCTACTAATATCTCAACTTAACTACCTTACTAACTATGAATAAGCAGTAGTCAGGAGTTTATTGAGGCAAAAGTCATATAATTAATTGGTTAGTTCACCCAAAAATGAAAATAATGTCATTTATTACTCACCCTCATGCCGTTCCACACCCATAAGACCTTTGTTAATCTTCGGAACACAAATTAAGATATTTTTGTTGAAATCCGGTGGCTCCGTGAGGCCTGCATAGGGAGCAATGACGTTTCCTCTCTCAAGATCCATAAAGGTACTTTAACGAAGGTCTTACGGGTGTGGAACGGCATGTGGTTGAGTAATAAATGACAGAATTTTCATTTTTGGGTGAACTAACCCTTTAATGGTTAGTTAATAGTGAATTGGACCGTAATCTGAAGTGTGACATTTATTTTTTGTTAATATAACTTACAGTAAAGTAAAGGTTCTTAAAAGTAAAGGTTCCATAAAAGGGGTTTTTGCAATGATGCCATAGAAGAACCATTTTTGGTTCCCAAAAGAACCTTTTAGTGAAACATTCTTAAAAGAACCATTTTTCTTAGTTTGAAGATCATCTAACTTTTTTCCCCCAATATACTCTCTTAAAAATAAAGGTTCTTCAATGGCATTAATAGTTCCTTGAAGAACCTTTAACATCTATGGAACCTTTTTATTGCACAATAAGTTCTTTATAGTGTAAAAAAGGTTCTTGAAGTGGAAAAAGGTTCTTATAGTGGAAAAAAAGGTTCTTTAGATCATTAAAATGTGCTTAACTCTAAGGAAAAAAAAGGTTCTTTTAAGAACTATTTACTGAAATGTTCTTTGAGGAACCTAAAATAGATCACTGCAAAAAACACCTTTTGGAACCTTTATTTTTAAGTGTGTAAAGAACCTTCTGTGCATTTGAAAGGTTATAATGGAAGAGGTTCTTTATGGAAACATCGATGGCAATTTGCTTTTAAGAGTATATAATTACTTTAAGTTTACAAAACAATCTAGTGGACATACTGCATAGTTGTCAGAGAACCTTGGATGAACCTGCTGGAAAGACGACCATCTCTGCTACACTTCATAAATCAAGTATGGTACAGCGATTAAATGAAGTCAATCATTAAAAGGCAAATGAAAGTCAACTTCAAGGTTTTGTTACAGAACTCAAAGCATTTTATTGACCATTTACAACAAATCACTTAGTAAAGTTAACAACTTTCATAGCTTTTATTATTCGTATGCCGATGATAACCAATTTAGTTCTCTCTTCCCACCCTCTGACGACCAGTTACAGTGGCCTCATGAATCATTTGTCTGGCAAGCATTTCTGCCTGGATGAATGCCCATCATCTGAAGCTGAATATATTGAAAACTGCTGTGCTGCTGTTCATCCCCGCCAAGAACTACCCTTGCCAATGCCTTGTCATTTCAATACACAACTCAATGATCTCATTCACACAGAATGCCAAAAACCTTGGTGCCACACTGGACAAAGACTAACCACAGTCAAAACATGATTCCTCCTGCAGAACATTTGCAGAGTTGTACATTTCTCACCAGAGAAGCTATTGAGATTCTGGTAGAGGCCCTCGTATGCTCTTGTCCTGACTGTGGCGACTCACTCCTGACTGACCTCACAGCACATTTAATCGAACGTCTACTGTCACATTTCACATTACAGATATAGATTGTTAGCAGCTTCACATTAATAAAAAGGAAAATAACATGTAAAATTCATCAGTTTCAGCTGTAAAGCTGACAATTGTGTCATTATTCAGCTCAATTTAGTTCAATGTTGTTTCAATTTAGTTCAATAACTATGTAAACGTTGCAGTTAATCAATTATGAAATGAGTTTAATTCAGTTATAAGCAGCTCTAAAGCAGACAATAGTGTCATTACCTGTTTAAATTTTGTTCTCATCCAATAGTGTAAGTGCAGTTAAATCGATATATAAATATATATACACTATATTGCCAAAAGTATTGGGACACCCCTCCAAATCATTGAATTCAGGTGTTCCAATCACTTCCATGGCCACAGGTGTATAAAATCAAGCACCTAGGTGTGCAGACTGCTTCTACAAACATTTGTGAAAGAATGGGTCACTCTCAGGAGCTCAGTGAATTCAAGTGTGGTACCGTGATAGGTTACCACCTGTACAATAAGTCCATTCGTGAAATTTCCTCACTACTAAACATTCCACGGTCAACTGTTAGTGGTATCATAAAAAAGTGGAAGCAATTGGGAACAACAGCAACTCAGCCATGAAGTGGTAGGCCACGTAAAATCACAGAGCGGGGTCAGCGCATGCTGAGGCGCACAGTGCGTCAATAGCTACAGACCTCCAAACTTCATGTGGCCTTCAGATTAGCTCAAGAACAGTGCGTAGAGAGCTTCATGGAATGGGTTTCCATGGTCGAGCAGCTGCATCCAAGCCTTACATCACCAAGTGCAATGCAAAGTGTCGGATGCAGTGGTGTAAAGCACGCCGCCACTGGACTCTAGAGCAGTGGAGACGTGTTCTCTGGAGTGACGAACCACGCTTCTCTGTCTGGCAATCCGATGGACGAGTCTGGGTTTGGCGGTTGCCAGGAGAACGGTACTTGCCTGACTGCATTATGCCAAGTGTAAAGTTTGGTGGAGGGGGGATTATGGTGTGGGGTTGTTTTTCAGTGGTTGGGCTTGGCCCCTTAGTTCCAGTGAAAGGAACTCTTAATGCTTCAGCATACCAAAGACATTTTGGACAATTTCATGCTCCCAACTTTGTGGCAACAGTTTGGGGATGGCCCCTTCCTGTTCCAACATGACTGTGCACCAGTGCACAAAGCACGGTCCATAAAGACATGGATGAGCGAGTTTGGTGTGGAGGAACTTGACTGGCCTGCACAGAGTCCTGACCTCAACCCGACAGAACACATTTGGGATGAATTAGAGCGGAGACTGCGAGCCAGGCCTTCTCGCCAACATCACTGCCTGACCTCACAAATGCGCTTCTAGAAGAATGGTCAAAAATTCCCATAAACACACTCCTAAACCTTGTGGAAAGCCTTCCCAGAAGAGTTGAGGCTGTTATAGCTGCAAGGGTGGGCCAACTCCATATTAAACTCTATGGATTAAGAATGGGATGTCATTAAAGTTCATGTGCATGTAAAGGCAGGTCCCAATGTCCGCAAGGTCCCATAACTTTTGTCAATATAGTGTATATATATATATATATATATATATATATATATATGTGTGTGTGTGTGTGTTACTGTAATTTTTATATATAGTAATATATAAAATAACTGTAAGACAAAAGTGATAAATACATATTTTTCTTAATTTATGGGAAATATACCTTATTTCATGGCCAGTATATACTCACCTTCCGAATTTTACCAGTGGTGAAGTTCCAGACTTCAATGAAACCATCAACAGATCCAGTAATCAAATACTGTCCATCAGGAGAGAATCGAGCACACTCTACATGGGATTTTGGCCCAAACTGTATCATACATGTACACACATGCACAAACAGAAAATGGAAAACATTAAAATAAAAAAATATATCTATGCGCTTTTCACAACATTGTTCCAAAGTAGATTTAAGTTAACGTTGACTTTGACAGCCATAAAAATGCATTTTGTAATATTTTAATATTTTCTCTCAATTTTCTGAGGTCATCCCAGCACCCCTTTGTGACCCCCTTGGGTTCCCTGGACCCCAAATTTAAAAAACCCTGACCTGATGCTTTGAAACACTATCAACCCCCCAAAAATTGTGTGTTAATGTTATTCCAAAAGTCCTGTATCAAAGCGAGCAAGATAGAACACAAAGAGTGCAGCATACAAATGAAAGCCTCAGGTCACAAAAGCAATTAATTGCGCATATGCTGAGCCCTGTAGCATGCAGGATATTTTGATAAGATGCCTTTTAATGGAGATGGGCATAACATCCATTACTTGTTTTTATCTTAAATTGACCTCTTTCAAACAGTCATAGAAATCATTTATATTTTTTCTAACAGTTAAACTGATCAGTTTAATACAGGCTCACCATAATTGGTAAGTCAAATAATATTTATTGATGTCTATTATTGATTTTACAAGCTTTTTCTATATTCTTTATTATTAGATTTACATAATGAAATATTTCTGCATATGCATCTATATTTTTTTACCTCACAACCTCTCTCACAAGCTTCTCTTGGCTATGAGGCTAGAAAGAAATTATATAATGATATCACACTTCTGTGTTTACAGCACCTTTATGAGGCGACTGAGCTGAGTAGGAAAGCGCTCCTCCTCCATGTCCTTCAATGCACCTTTGCCCCGGAACAGTTCCAATGACATACCTGGAGGTAAGAGACCTTGGTGCTGCTGCCACTTCAGAGACTTAGAAAAGACAAAGTGTAGGAAACAGAGAAAAAGAGCAGAGGTCATAAAGTTGAAAAAAAAAACAAAAAAAAAAACAGGGAATACAGCTCCAATAATAGAGGAATATAGAGGAATTTACACTATTCTTGAACAGTGTGAATATATATATATACACACACAGTAATATTAGTGATTCGACTGCACTGAAACTGAAATGTTTTAACGTTTTTCTTGGTTATGCCAACGTTAGGGGAAGACTCCATTTTATCAATTTTGCAAACACTATGAGAACGTTACTCTGAACATACTGAAACAAGTAGTAACATTAAAAAAAGTCAAATGTCAGACTAAAACATTTTGTTAAAAACGTTCCATGAACGATGTATAAATAACTTACTTTCTATGTTAAAGGGGTGGTTGATTATGATTTAAATTTTTTAACTTTAGTTAGTGTGTAATGTTGCTATTAGAGCATAAACGTCTGCAAAGTTACGATGCTCAAAGTTCAATGCAAAGGGAGATATTTTCTTTTAAAGAATTCTCTGTTTAAGGACTACAACAATCAGTTAGTAGGGACTACAACAAGCTTCTTCCCGGGTTAATGACATTAATAAACCTAAAATTTACATAAACCCTGCCCCAAGGAACATGCAACAAAGGGGGTGAGGCCATGTTGGGCTGCTTTAGAGAAGAGGAAGAGTTGTTGTAGTAGAGTGTTGTTACAATGCCGTCATTTTACACCGGACTGCTTCACAAACAAGGGTCAATTCAACGCTGGATTTGCGCAAATGATTAACATGACGGCACATGCTAGTCGATGAGTTGAATCAACTCCACAGCAATACATTAATTTATCCACTAACTGTTCAGAAACATCCAAATGCATTCTATAATTGTAACTTCTTCCTGAGTCTCTCCATCAGTGTCCGACTCCAGCTTGAACAATGTAAGGCTGAACACTGTTACTGACAATCATCATTTTGGCTGTGTGAGATTCTCCAGCTTTGTTGTTGTTGAGCAACCAACGCGGGAGCTGTTAAAGCTCCGCCCTCTTCTGGAAAGCGGCCGGGAGCAGCAGCTCTTTTGCATTTAAAGGGACACACACAAAAATGGTGTGTTTTTGCTCATACCCAAATAGGGGCAAATTTGACAAGCTATAATAAATGATCTGTGGGGTATTTTTAACTGAAACTTCACAGACACATTCTGGGGACACCAGAGACTTATACCACATCTTGTAAAAGGGGCGTTATAGGTCCCCTTTAACATTATCAAAGACCAGATAACTTTGAACAAATGTTCTATTAACATTACTGGAAGAATGTTTGTTCATAACTTTGAGCAAACCTTGCCAGAACGTTAGCTAAAGTTCTGAGAATGTTCCCCGTTAGCTGGGAAGCTGCTTTGAAACTATCCACATTGTATAAAGTGCTATATAAATAAAGTTGACTTGACTTGTATATATGCTTATCGCATGAAAACTATAGTTTTTTTACTTACCAGCATTGCTAATGAGCCAAACTGCCTTAGTGCTTTGGTCTCCTGTAACCTGTACAGAGCCCCTTCACATATACGGCCCTATAAAAACAAAAGACATGTGGTACATGCAATACAACAGGGACAACGGATAAATAGAATGCAAAAGGTTAGGTAAAACATACATAAAAGGTAGCAAACCTGGCCCAGAAGAGCCATGAGACGAGAAGGTGGCACCAAACAGACCTCTCCTGCAAAAGCTTGAGCAATAGCCAGTCTGCGCTTCTCTTTACTGCTGCCCACTGGATATGCCTGTAGGCGAGACAAAAAAAAAAAAGTGAATCATTGTTTCGCAAAAATATTAATACCCACCTTATTTTTAACGTAAGAGTGGGTGCAGCCATTTGTAACTTGAATGTGTGAGGCTTCCGGTGTTATCAATTTTCAGTTATTTTAGCTGTAAAAAAAAACAGCCTGATATACTGCTTGATGTTGGTATTTAACTGGTATTTGTTATCATTTTAAATTATTATAAACACTGGTTTGTAGCGCAAATAGTTTTACTGAAGTTTCTTCTAGTTATTTCCCTATAGCGGCTAATGAATCGAAAGTCTCGCACATTCACAGAAAATAGCTTATTTCCATGTTAAAAAAAAAAATATGGTGGATATATCAAATATTATGTTCTATGCAATAAATTCCATTCATGCCACTGACTAACAAGTTAAGCATGCACTCAAACAGGGTTCTTTTTAACTTACAGTGTGAAATAAAATAATTTTAGGCATATAATTATCAATTATATATAATTATCAAATATACATTTTTTTATTTTACAGGACAACTGTAATTTACACCAGTAATATATTTATGTCTTTATTTTTATAATTACAACAACAACAACAACAATAAGCCTATACTAGCAAACCTATTTGTATCAAAATAGAACATGTGAGAGTGATGTTAAATTAACTTAAAATCTCACAGGGTACTTTAAGGAAATATTTTACATCTAAGGGGTTCGGCTGACAAAAAAGTTTGGGAACAATATTATTTTTTGAGCCATTTATAATATATTAAATCTCATCTGAACCATTAATTCAATTACTGAATGATACAATTCACAAAATCAGCCATAAACACTTACCACTTGTGAGTCAAAGTATGGCTGGGTGAGAAGGTTCTCCATGTGCGAGTAGCGCTCAGGTTGAGTGTGGCTAAGCATGATCATGGGATCAGTCTGCTTCAGTAAACACCGGGCTGCTCCCAGCTCCCCCAACTCAATCAACTCCAGCACAATCTACACGTACAACAACAGAACCTATCCAGTCCTTGCTCAGTTAAAACAGAGGTATGAAGAGCAACCACCAGACACCTGACACCAATGTATCAACTATAGTTGAACTTCTTACTTTAAATGTGAAGAAATTACTTTGAGCAAGCTTTAATGGGCTATTGTATAACAGCAAACAAACTGTAGAGTAGGCATAAAGAATTTCTACACTTAATGACATATGGACACTGAACATTATTTAGTTGCTCCATTTAACATTCTTATAATGAACAATAATTGTTTGTAAAGTTTGTCATTTCTGAGGGGGCTCTAGGTTTTCCTTGAAAGTGAAAAGTGACTTATTTACCTGTTCGTACAAGTCAATGAGCAGCTTGTCAGGAAGTTTCAGATACTGGATTGCGAGCAACACTATATCCCAGTGGCCGTTGTTGATATCGGAGATGAAGCTGTCGATGCTGTCGACCGTGTGGAGCGAGACGGTCGTCTCCTCTTGAAGCGTCGCCAGAGTGCGGTGCAAATTATTTTCCTTCAGATATTGCATGATCAAGCGAATCACGCTGCAAAAATTGACGTTAATACGAGGTGTCACATATACCCGAACTTGTATAACAAAATAAACGGTCTCTATTTTATATGTGAAATGCAGCGTTTAATTGACATTACTTCTATAGCTGTTGGGTTGTAAGAAAAACAGTCCTAAGCACACTGACGTAGACTGGTAGCGATTATAATGAATAAATTCTCCTCGAAACTTTTGCCTAGCGCAGCGACTGATGACTGCAGAAAACAGTTTATCGCTACGTGAAAATTAACACACACACATGACATACGTAGAGAAAAATACTGACATTGCATTTTTTGCCGATATAATCTATTTTGTGCTATAACAATAAAAACCAAACGCTTCGTTAAGTTTGTCATTTATAGCCTACTGTATTTTGTTTCTTTATCTGGAATCATTAAATAGTTGAAATCCTATTCATTCAATTAGAAGTGAATGGTTTACTTACTCTGCGGATTCCACTTCAAGGTCCATGATTGCGAGGTTGTTGATGAAGTCGCCGTCTGGATAGAATGTGCCAATATTCGCCAGCGCTGCTGTGTTGTGTTGGTCCTCAGCCACGTGAACACCGTGTGGCCGTGACCGCCCATTACACGTGCTGTTGTATTTATTGCTCACGCGTCTGAAATCACAGAAACCTCTCACAAATTGTTGCGGATTTTTGGGAGGGCGGATTAATGACGCGTGTGGAGGAATTAATGGGAAAAAAACCCCCGCAAGGTTGCCATCAGGTGCCGAGAGATCGTGCAGGCGGATGGTGCACCAAAGCCATAAAGCTGATGTATTATAAGAAGCACAATTACTATAGTTAAATCAATCAATCAATCATCATTTATAGAGAACTAATACTTAACTGTATTGACGCTATAATCTTATATAGAATATAAAGTATTGGTCTATTAGCAATCGACAGTGATTGCCATTGTCCAATCTTGCAATACACAAGAATCTATTTAGAATACAGAACGCATCACAGGTGTCGCACCCCAGTATTGGTCTGTTATGGCAAGCGCTATTAACATTTATTCTGTAAAACGAACTAGTATCTGTTGTTACTATTTATTAGATATTACTTGATACAATCCAACTGCATCTATTGTCTATTTGGTTATTAATTGGCACTTGTTCATTACATACTAGTACTAATTTATTTGCTTGCCATTGAATTCACTAGGGAACTGTGGGGCGTTTTCACACCTATGGATCGCTGGTTTTGTTCCGAAACAGGGACTAAATTTGTTACAATGTTGCATTTTCTTCTCGGTTCGGTTCACTTTCAAAAGGCAACATTTCAAAGCGTACCAAAATGTGTTTATGCAAGTCACATTCGAGTACAACTGTCATCTTTTTGGTCAGTTTTCTCAGCATCATCCAAAAATGTTTGACAACTTAGCTCCATGAGCATATTGTGGCTTTATTTGTGATTGTCGAGATACACGCAAACACTATATGAATGTAGCCGTTATTCCCACTATTAAATTATATACATTTCTATTAATACTGCGGCAAATTCAAACGCGCTAGTAGGCTAACTACAGTAACTAATGTGCTCACTCACAGAATCAGACACTACTGCTTTTTATATAACACTTCCCGTTATGAACTATGGTAACGTTTGGTTCGTTGATCCATTGGGTTGGATTGCTGTCACATCTCAAGCGCGTTTGGTCCGCTTTTGGCGCGCACCCGAGTGCGATTGCTGCATTCATACATGCCCAAAAGAACCGCACCAAGGGGGACAACGAACTCTACTGCGATTCAACCAAACTAAATGAGCCAGGTGTGAAAACACCACAACCACGTGCTTTCAACTAAGAGACAATTTCTGTTTTCAAAAAAAGTACAAAACTGAAACACTAGTATCTATTGAAATATTTGCTAGTAAAATTGCAATAG
This sequence comes from Ctenopharyngodon idella, assembly GCF_019924925.1. Taxonomy (NCBI): domain Eukaryota; kingdom Metazoa; phylum Chordata; class Actinopteri; order Cypriniformes; family Xenocyprididae; genus Ctenopharyngodon; species Ctenopharyngodon idella. The sequence continues at coordinate 35,767,803 of NC_067220.1, forward strand.
GCACCAACAACTGGAATACACACTAGTGAGAAACGAACAGTTGATATCTGAACTACAGGGCATTCGGTGGTTTAAAAAAAAAAAAAAAAGTATATAATAAAGGCAGGCAATAGCACCATAGATACTGATAGTGTACCAGATTAATTGGCTTGCCATGTCTCTAGAGCCCACATTTATTAGTATGAATTTGCTGCCCCCCACTGGCCGCACTGAGCATAAATTATCTCTGTCAGACATGGTAACGAAAAGAACAGAAAAGGTACAAGATATTTTTACATTTACTTTAGTTCTTTGACATATAGGGTAGAGCAGGGCTAGCTATCATACTTTCATGGTTATAGCCCTAATATTAGGCTCTACGTGAAATGAACATTTAACATGGGATACCCTGAGAGAGAAAAAAAAAAAAAAAGGTTTCTAATTTGGGGTTAAGCATAATGGCTCAAAGATCAATTCTTTAAGAACATTTATAGCTAGATCATTATAACTAAAACATGAATCAGAGATGAGTATAAAACACCATAATATGTTACATACATGAAAACACCAATATTGGAATGACCGTTTAATAAGTTTTTACTTGTTTGAAAACATCAGCTTTTTGGTTTTCCATTTATTTTGGTCCTCTAGGTTTTATCTATAGATCTAAACTTTAACACAATCTTCACAAGACATGGTTTGAGACTTATGCTTAATGTAAAATTACAGTGGTTAAAATGTGTAAATACTTCACTTAAGTCATCCTGATCGCTAAACCTTAATTGCATTTTTTACAAATTAGTGCTGCTAAATAAAGTGTAGAAAGGCCAAGATAAACAGACCAATCATAAAATTAAACTTAGAAACATACCACCTTAAGGGGCAATGAAGAGACAAGACAAAATATAGAACTTTCAACAAAATGTTTTATTTGTGAGGCACATGTCTCACTTCTGGCTAGACTCTGACTTGGATGTGGAGGCTCTCAGTGAAGAGAGACGGCGTCTCTTAGCAATCTGTTCTTGACGTTTCTCCTTGGCTTCCTACAAAAAAAAAAAAAAAAAACATTTAGTTTTTCACAACATACCTTTCAATTACACCGCTTGTGCTTAACACTTCTGCAGCTTTTCAGTAAAAGATTCAATCCATGCATTTCGTTTTCAGACATATGGGTGGCTTAATCCATACACAGGTTAAATTGCAGGAAAACACCATCAATTAAACTTATTGCTCAAAATTAAACCACAGTTGCATACCTTCATCCTCTTGGCCAGCAGTTTGGTGTATTCTGCGGCCTCCTCCTTGTTCTTCAGTGTACGCTGCTTCTTGAGAGCAATGCGTCTGCGCTTGTGCTGCAGCACACGGGGCGTAACCAGACGCTGAATCTTAGGTGCCTTTGTCCTGGGCTTCTTGCCTATCAGAAGGAGCATGATCACCCATGAGTCTCTGGACATTTTAAATCCTTTTGGGCCATAGGTTCCAGTAATAAACTAGATACAGACAGCCTAAGCTAACTAAGTGACTCTTTATAAGTAAGGCAAGAAGTCACTTTTGACAGTACGCTAAAAAGCATGTGCTTCCAAACACATATCACTCTTTAGAACTTTTCCCTCTTGCTTGTGCCATTTATAAATAAAAAGTGCAGGCAATTTCATAAGAAAACTGACTGAAAGTCCCAATGAAAACAACTTAAATGAATTTGGACATCTTTTAATGCATGTTAACAGGCAAACAAGTCTGCACATTTGCATTGAGAACCTTTCAAGATTCACTAAACAATACACTGCACAAAGTTTGACAGAGCTTTTCAGTACAACCAGCCACTAATATGAACAGATTGTTATCCGTTTAGCAGCTCCACTTTTGCTGTTGGCACCACACTGTCCCCCCTTGTAAGCTACTGAAGAGGCAAAAAGGGTCTGCTGGTGCCGCACATTTAAATCGGTCGTACCATTTTTTTTTTTTTTTTTTTTTTTTTTTTTTATAAATGGCTTTAGACAATCAATAACATGCCTATTATGACCTAATAATCAAGGTAATAGGCTAAATGATCATTCATGATGAAATGTTCACTCAACACATGACAAATACTGAGCATTAGTAGTCGTACCTTCTTTAGTGAGGGGTCTCCTGACCACATACTGCCTGACATCATCCTCTTTGGACAGGTTAAAGAGCTTGCGGATTCTGCTAGCCCTCTTGGGTCCCAGACGGCGAGGGACAGTGCTATCAGTCAGCCCAGGAATGTCCTTCTCACCTGAAGAAAAGAGAAAAATCCATCAATTAGATGCTATGAACATGTATACCAAATCCAAGCTCCCATTCACAAATAGGCTATGCATTTGGAGATAAAGCTGACTAAATATACCCATCTTGCAACAATTTTATAGTCATCTAATGTATTCAATGCAATTGCAATAATTTTGGCAGAGCAATTCAGTACAACCAGCCACTAGAAACACGATCAGGTTGTTATCCGTTTAGCAGCTCCACTGTTGCTGTAGGCATCACACTGTCCCCCCTTTTAAGCTACTGAACAGGCAAAAAGGGTCTGCTGGTGCCACAAATTTAAATCATGCATACCATATATTGTTTTTTAAAAAAAATAAATAAACAAGGCTCTTTATGCAACAAATAACATGCCTTTTGTGATTTAAAACACTAGGCTAAATGTTCACTCATAAGAAGTCATACCTTCTTTAGTGAAACAGGAAAGGTCTACTGGAGTGCAATACATTTCATTAAGATTAATTATTCTAGTAGAGTCCATTTGCACTATTAATGGAATGGCTCTCAAGACAAAGTGGATCCACAGCTGCATAAAAACTGGATAACATCCCATATTATATTGTAACTTATATTTTTAGCTATACTCACCCTTCCTGACAATGACCAAGTTGAGAACGCTAAGGTTGGCGTCGACGATGCAGCCCCGGACAGACTTGCGTTTACGCTCACCAGTACGGCGAGGGCGGTAACAGGAGTGACCCTTGCTGAGGAGGAGACGCACACGTCCATGGGTCAGCACACCCTGCTTCATGGGGAAGCCCTGTTTGTCATTGCCTCCGCTGATGCGCACAACATAGCCCTATAACACAAATAAACATGGTTAATGCCAGTTTGAAGATGATTTTGCAGTCACAAGTGCAGCAGGTTAAACATCACAGTTTTACATAAATGCAACTTACACATTCAGGATAAGCCAACCATAAAGTCAACTTGAAGTCAACCCCCCATACTATGGAAGTCAATGGGGTCCATCAACTGTTTGGTTAACCATACTCTTGAAAATATCTTGTTTTCAGCAGAAGAAAAATCAGATTTGAATTCCACAGAAATTGCAGTGTATGATGGGCACAGCTTCAGACTATGGTTCCATGCAATCAGATGACATTAATCATGTTTGATATTGAGCAGATTTTAAGGTTGGAATACACTACAACTTTTTCCCAGATTTGAAGTCTGGACGAGTTGATAGTAGCTGCCCAAGATTAGAGCCAGTCTGCAGATTTTGGGCAGTACAGCATTAACGGGGGGGAATCACAGTTTGTGCACGGACTCATAGTTTTTCAGACTATGATTGCATATTTTAAATCCTCCTGAGCCATAGCTTCCATAATAAACTAGATGCAGGCAGAATTAATCTAACTGAAGTAACTCATTGAATATAAGGCAAGAAGTCACTTGTGACAGTACAAACAACACAATAACCACCATATTAAAGATCTGGGTGGAAAGCATGCTAGGGACACAACTATTTATGTACATCATCTCACTTAAATGAACTTGGACACCTTTTAAAGGGATAGTTCACCCAAAAATGAAATTTCTGTCATTTACTCACTCTCAAGTTGTTCCAAACCTGTATGTTTCTTTCTGTTGCCGAACATAAAGGAAGATATTTAAGAAAGTTTGTAACCAGGCTGCTTTGGGGCACCACTGACTTCCATAGTAGGAAAAAAAAAAAAAATACTATGGAAGTCAATGGTGCCCCAGAACTGTTTAGTTTCCCATATTCTTCAAAATATCTTCCTTTATGTTCAGCAGAAGACAGACATGTATACAGGTTTGGAACAAATTGAGGGTGAGTAAATGACAATTTTCATTTTTGGGTGAACTATCCCTTTAATGCATGTAAACAGGCAAACGAGTCTGCACATTTGTATAGACAACCTTTCCAGATTCATTAAACAATGCACTGTACAAAGTTTGACAGAGCTTTTCAGTACAACCAGCCAATAATATGAACAGATTGTTATCCGTTTAGCAGCTCCACTGTTGCTGTTGGCACCACACTGTCCCCCCTTTTCAGCTACTGACCAGCCAAAAGGGTCTGCAGATGCCACAAAAAAAAATTTATCATCACTACCATATTTTTTTAACTTCAGACTACGATTCCATAAAGTCAGAGGATCAAGCATGTTTGATATTTTGAATTAATTTTGTATAATGCCAAGTTTTTCCCTCTGTAACCATTGTCGAAGTCGGCGAGAGTATGACGCCAAGTGTTTTAAAATGAGTTGAGATTTTAGTCAGTTCAGTCAAATCTACTCTTAAAGGGTTAGGTTCACCCAAAAATGAAAATTTGGTCAATTACTCATGTCATGTTGTTCCAAACCCATAATACTTTCCTTCATCTTCAGAACACAAAGTATTTTTAATTAACTCTAAGAGCTTCCTGTCCCTCACTTAAAAAATATTTATCCAAAATATCTGACTATTCAAAACATCCATAAAGTTAGCGTAAAACAAGTCTTGAATAGACACAACTGCATTATATGATAAACAGATTTAACTTAGGCTTTTTTTTCCATATATAAGCATTGATCAGCGAACATGCATAAAGCACCCAATTATGATAAATAGAAGCTCAAGCAAGACTCATTTAAAATATCTTAATTTGTGTTCCAAAGAGGAAGAAAATTCTTATGAGTTTTGAATGACAAGGGTGCAAAAATGACAATTTTAATTTTTGGGTGAACTAACCCTTTAATCTGAAAAGACTAATCAAGTCCCAAGTAATCGAGACTTTACCGGCCTGCAGTGTCAACTGTCAACGCGTGAAGCATTCAAATGCTGGAAATACACAAAGACAAACAATGTAATGAGACTTTGATTCCTTACCTTCCACTCATCACCCAGAGAGTCTGCAGCCACCTCTGTGGCCATGCGCTTCTCATAGAAGATCCTCAGTTTGCGCTCATCGTCAACTTCTATCAGCTTTTGGCAGCCAGTGGCGGGGAACGAGATATTGAGCTAGTTGGACAAGAACAGAGAGAGAATTACGCCGTGTGCTGTAGTTATTACTGTCAATGCAGGGATAATTACACGTTCTTATACAAAATGGCCAAAATTCTGAGGTCTTCATCTGACACGTCTCTGCTAGCTAACCGCTAATGCTACTGAACAACGGGTGTTAGTTTGACACTCATTACAAGCGTCCTAACGTTGAATTTAATGTAACAACCTTGGCGACAATGCTGGCTAATTACCCGCAACAACTTTAAAGTTTCGTCATTTATTCATTGCATGTCTATCCCGGGCGCTGCCATGTTGCCGCACTTCCACGGCTGTCCTCCTAATCTAACAGAATCAACGTCCATCCCTCGTATTGTTTGAGCCTAACTCGATTAACTAAAGTTCATCGGGTAGTTTTGAGACTGTAAAATACAACCCATTCGATATTTCGACTACATTGTGAATAACAAAACTTATAAAATAACAATTTCAGTCCTCCTACCTTCATTATGGAGGACTTTCTCGCTTGGAGTCCACCACGGAAAAGAGACCGGATATCCGACTCGTAGTCTCACATAGACTTCCAGGTTATCGCGAGAATTCATTGTGTCGTTTGAAACAGGAGGCGCAAAGTACAATTTGAGAGCAAAATATAGTACATACACTCTCTTCTAGTGAAATATATACATTACACGACAAACATATTTAAACATAAAAAACATTAAAGATAGAAGATGTTAAAACGTAACAGTTATGAGTCAATTGGTAATTTATTTATGCTAATTTTCATGAAGTAAACTAAAGCATGTCCTCTTGTAAACTCATGTTCTAATAATTTAGTCAAGTTTTAGGCGTCTGCCAGAACCCGTCATAAGAAAAAAAAGTTAATAAAATTGTGTTTTCTGAACTCTTAGTGTTCAAATATGGTTATGACATGCAGAGCTGATCGATGTTTATATGTGTAGCCTACATCAAATACAATTTACTAGCCTATTAAACAGCAGACAGAAACAAAAATGGAAAGAGACAAGACCATTCACACAGTACAAACAGTTCGTTTTATTTTTATTAGTTTTTATTTTATTTACATGTGTTTGTTCTAGTTGTGAAAGTTGTTTTCTCCATGTATTCACCCACTGGTATGAACTGCCTCCAGTAAAAAAATAATAGGCTATAAAGGTTTTAAGAGTAAACTATGTAGGCTAGTACTAGTAGTAAAAATATCTTTAAAAAAAAGAAAAGAAAAAAGGAGTAGGCTAGCCTATATTTTAAGAATCAGTTAAAAGTCAGTTGTCACATAACTGGGGTAGGAAAACTTGTGTGTATGTTTCTAGAAACAGATCTCTTATAACAACTATAACACCATGACCAACATCGGAACTGTTATCGTATATTCATCATATATGATAGCCTATTGATGAACGCTTGGATCAACCAGAACAGGGCCGTTGTGATGTGAATGCTGTCCTGGTTTTGTTTTGCATTGACAATCCTCTATTATTTTTACAACTTTTATAATTTCTGTGTTGTCAATGCATTGAAGTTTCAGAGTCTTGAAAGCGACGATAACGGGTGAGCAGACAGCGCAATGAAAGGAACCTCCGTCTTCCCCACTAGAGGGCGACGTGTCACATTTTCCGAAACAGACGTTGTTTTGAAGCTCCAACGTTTCACAGTTTTCATGGAAGATCCTCTGTGAAATAGAAAACACCGTTTTTGCAAATTCCTTAAAAATTGACATTTACAAAACCACACATTACAAAATCCTTAAACTAATATTGGAAATCCACAACAACCCGTACCTGAGAGAAACTGAGCGCTCGACACTTTTCTTGACGGACCTCGATGTTCCTAATTGGCAGAACGTATCTGAAGTCTGATTTTCCTCGAAACATGAACTGATTCCAGAATCCTTTCGCGTTTGTAGAGGATGACCTGTGAGCTAAGTTCACAGCTGGGTTGGAGATCTTAGAACTGTCCTGCAAGCTCATACTCAAAGGTTGGTTTGAATTTTCTTGAGTTACATTTCCCAACCTCACTACCCTTCTCAGATGCTCAATCCTGCTGCCCTCTTTTGGATCGGCAAGCGAAATTTCACGAGATGCACTTGTGCGATGTGAGACAAACTTTTTAGCCAAACGTGACTGAAAGAAAATTCCGAATACCTGCATTTGTAAGGTAAAAAATAAAATGAAGTGAGCGGAACGCATGTTCTCAATACGGAGGGTCGCAGAACAAATGCAAGGTCAGCGCAAGCGGCGTTTGCTTTATCAGGTGTGAAACCAAATGTTATAGACACCTTTGCAGACAGTGCGTAAAGATCAAAGACGCAAGACCTACAATGTAGACATATTGTGTTATATTACTCTTTCTTTTTTCTTTTAAAGTAGCCTACTTTATTGACATGCTTGTTTTGCAAAATATAACCAAAGCATTAAGCACAAACAGTGACATAAATAAAAGTAATGGCAACATATAGTTTCAAATAAAAAAATGAAATGCTAATCTAATAAAATAAATAAATGCTCCATAATATGATGCTCTTACATATTCAGGTCTTTTATGAAGTATAATTTGAAAAATATTATTGTGAGCATTAATTTCAGCACAAATATGCATGGCAGTTGTGCATTATAGTGATTAATTTAATTATAAAATGAATCTGATTCTTTGTAATCAGCCAAAAAAGGGTGGCTTATGTGGTTTTAATCACACTTAAAAATAGTATTCATTATTTTAGCATCAAAAATCTCCCTCTTTAAAGTGTAAAAGTAAGGTGGTCACAGACTCATGAAAGCTCTCTAGTCTGTCACAACATCGCTAAAGAGATCAAAAGATCATTTTAAAATTACAGAACAATGACAGGCACACCTATCCACATTATTATGTAGACTGAAGTATACAGAAGATTGAAAAAAATTCTAATTGAATTGACATTGTGTGTTCAAAGTACAAAGTCCCTGTTTATCAAAGATGAAAATCAACCCTTCCCAGACTTTAAGTCATCAGGGCCTGTAACTAATACTGTCAGATCTCCTCTACTAATACTCCACATCAGGGCTGGTAACAGAAATTTGATGTTACACACATAATTATTATTATTTTTTTTTAAATTAAGTCTTTAAAAATGTATTCAAGTCATCAATATATATATATATATATATATAAAAGTGTTTTTTATTTTTTCCCATGTTACAGTCGGCATGAAACGAAAGTCCTTTCTTCCCTATTGTGATGTATATCTGAGTGATCCAGCTTCTTAAATGAGAAAAAAGTAGGACGGGACTTTATTTTGTCCATCTGAAATTGATTGGATGGTTGTGGTTTGCTATTGCTGATGTCATGCAAGTGACAGCTTGTCCTGCCCTCATGCAAGCGTCATCAGAGAAGAGAAGAGATGTCACCTCAAGTAAAAAAGGAAGATTTTTGATTGAAGATTACAAGGGCACATGAATAAAAAAAATGGTGTGCACAGATCAATCATTTACATTAAATACTGTAATATTCCATAAAAAACAAGAATTGTCCATTTTGATTTCATGATGACTTTAATGATTTGGTAATAATGGAACAAGAGTTATTTTTCACTATTATTTACAACAGGATTTGCTATTTCATGGTTTTACATAAAATATGTTTGTTATAAGAGACAATAAAAACAACTTTGTGCATCAAAACCACTTATTTTCTGGTATGAACTTGATTTTCAAAAGTCAACATATTTGCGACACTGAATTTAACATTTTTGATTAGCCAAACATCAGTCTCTGAGTAACGTAATTTATTTAAGCCACAAAATAAACTTCATTTCATAAAATAAGAATAATGAACTACACAAAATGCTTCGTCTCCAGTACATTTTATAATTACCCAAAAACCAAACATAGTTCACCCCTCACCTGTGTTATCATGTCTGTCAAAAACAGTTGAAATATTAGAACTAAAAACAAACATCGACACACTCATGGGCATCAAACACTTCACTGAATACTTGGTGGCTAAAAATATATAATTATTACCTTACGATCCATCTGTTTTCAAAACCACATCATTTCAATATCACAACCTTGACGTCTGTCAAATAATATTGTGCACAATACAATGTAGTAGCAGAGGTCCAGCGAGTACACACATTTCCTAGAAAACCCACACTACTGGATGTTTTGAATGCATCATTACTTTCCAGGAAGAGGGAGAAAATGGCGGCCTGAGCAGCTTTAACATGCTGTCTGTCAGAGATGATAACATGCATAATACATAACGCACTCGAGTATAAATTTGTTCTCCACTCGCTGAAATTGAATCAGAATTGAATCAGGGGAAAATACTTAACACTGCATGCTAAAGAGAATAAAAACAATCTAATTGAAAAACTTCGCCGGGTTGGTGTACATTGTTCAACGTGTGTTGGTTTTGACAGACATTTTTTATACACAAGCTACACATTCTGATTCTGAATGTGACATTACTGATTTTAAAGGGGTCATGAACTGCGTTGTTTTATAATGTTTCCTGGGTGCACTTATAATGTTAATGCGTTTTACATCATAAATTGTCATAATTTAGAAATAAAAGGCAGTTTTGCTACCCTGATTTTAGCCCTCTTATTTGAACACTCTGTTTTAAGGGGCGTGTCTGCTGTGAGACTTCAGTGTAAACGCCCACTGCTGTGATTGGCTAACATTTTTCCATTTGAAATAGCCAAGTATTACTCTCTCTCTCTTTTAGCACGTTTTTACTATTACAGCTCTCAAGGTTAACCAATCGTAAAAAGTGATGCATTACATCTGATCTATGCCATTATATTTAGATCGTGGCATGTAAGGTTGCAGTGATGAACAGCTGATCACAGACATGTTGTTGAGCGCATGAAAGCAGTGATCTCGTCATTACAACTCAATATCTGCACTCTAATGAATGCTTTCATTGTAACTAACAGTGCAAACGCGATAAAAGTAAGAGATTTGTTGAAAAAAAAAAATGGGAGTTTTGTCGCGTGTCCAGAATGCAGTCACAGATAAACTTGCGCTGTTTGATTGACAGCTGCAGTGATTGCAAAGGGAGAGTTCTTTGATCGCTTTCTTTATATAATTTAAACACTGTTTAAATAACAGATTATTTTCATCCTACTAAGAGAAACAATGTGAAGTTGACTGTTAAGTCACTGGTTTGATTTACTGACACATAGACAAAGAACATCTGACTGTACATAAATAATTACATATCAGATCAGGCATTAGAATTAACACAGTTACTTACATGTTGTTGCATTACTGTCGAGTCCATATCATAAAAGTCAGTTTACAAAGCCTGCGCTGAAATGCGATTGATTTACCAAAGAATCCACAGTGAAATACTGAATACTAATAAATAAAGCTCAACTGAAACGTTCACATTGTTGAAAATAAATAACCATATTCCTAGAATGAGGATCCTTTAAAAGGTAATGTTATAGTCCTGTATCGCTCTTCTCTCCTCGTCATCTCACTAACACGCCAGTGGGCGGGGCTAACGTTGCAATGATGAAGTAGCCATTGATTTCTTCTGCAGAGGCGGCGTTTTACCTATAGATAGGCACATTCCAGGATCCATCATTCAATGAGCCTGGTATCAGTAAAAGCTTTTATTGGACTAACAAGGAAGTTTTCAGTTCTGAAACTTACAGGATATTCTTATAGTACGATGACCTCTTATATATCAAAAACTCAAAGAAAAGTTGATTTCTCAATTCATGGCCCCTTTAATATTTTCAATAATTTACTATTCTTGACATCTTTTTTTTTTTCTTCATAATTTTTGAAATAGATGAACTGTTAAATGAGAGATCTTAAGATTAGACCCTGTATGCATTCAATTTGATTTATTATAAACTTGACAGGTGATTTTTATAAAATGTAGTTTGATCTTCTCAGTTGTTTAAAAGATTTAGAAGAAGGCAATTATCCAAGTTTGATAAAATGTTTAATTTTCCAATAAAAGATTATTAATTTTAACATGATTTGTGACATTAAATTATCGCTTAGCAGATTTTGACTTATAACTAAAATTACCTTCATTCTATTTATCTTCAGTAAAATCACACAATGAACTCAAACAGTTTGCCCATTGTCAGAGTACTGTCACCCCGTTCTTATGAGACAGTATTTGTCAATCCTAATAATGTTAAAAATGTTTAAAACGTAGATGAAAAACAGAGTCTTAAAATCTCTAAAACTAAAAATCTGCACTTGTCTGACTGGTTGGATCAGCAGCCAAGTGTGCGCTTTGAATAACTTAACTGTGTGTTTGCCTGTTGGTATGTGGACACACCTGTTTCCAGGAGGTCTCCACTTCATAGTGTGCAATACGCCACATTCTCTGCGGAAGAGAACTGAGACAAAAAACATCGGGGAAAAGAAAAGGACAGACGAGAGGTTCGTTTTTAAAGGAGTATCTATGTATGTAAATTTGTCTTTTAGATTATATTTCCATATACTCAACTGTGTTTGTATGTAAAGTTTTTGTAAGGTTGGGTTCTACTTTATATACCTTGTAAAAATGACAAGATGTAATTGACTGACATCATGTGATTCCAATTACTTTGTAAACACATCATATTTATATTATTACTGTTATTATTTTTGTTTACATGCTCTTACTAAAGTACATTTGTCAGAAGCAGCCCTACAGTGTAATTATAGTGCACAGAAAGTTTCATGAACTATGTGATTGGCTGCGAATTTGTATTTAAGATGAACCAATTTGTGATGGTGTTCTAAGAGCATGTCAGAGTATTTTCTCGCTCTTGGGTTTTGTGACAGTATGTTTTTTCGATCGTTTTTACGTTATGCAATGGTGAGTTGGCTGCTCCTAGCTTTGTTGTATCTGTGTAGCTGGTCTGACTTCATTCCAACATTTCAGTTAGCAATAGTTTAGAATAACTGAAAATGTTTCTTTTTTTTATGCCATTTTGTGTGTTTTGCTTTTGACAGGTAAGTAAACATTCATGTTAAGGGAATCCATTCAAGTTTTGAGAATTCATATACACTACCGATCAAAAGATGATTTCTGAAGGATCATGTGATTTTTCTATGTATAAATGATAAACTTGTAAAACAAACATCTGTATAGCAGTTATTTATGCAACAATGGTTGACGTGTTTGAGTGTATCTGCATATTTTTGTTTTACAATCAGTCTGAATGCTTTCAGGTTTACTATGTCATTTCCTGGTGAATTCCTGTCAGAGGAGCAGTTTACCTGTTCCATTTGCCTAGACGTCTTCACCAATCCTGTGTCCACACCCTGCGGCCACAGCTTCTGTTCATCATGCATCACTTCCTACTGGGAGGGCCAGGGAAAAAGCTGCTTCTGTCCTCTGTGCAAGGAAAGCTTCCGCAAGCGCCCTGAGCTCCACATCAATCACACGCTCAAGGAGATCACAGAGCAGTTTAAACGGATGGCAGAGACCACGATGAGCGCACCCAGAAGTGCACCTGCTGATTTACCCTCCAATCCTTTCTCTGCAGCGAAGCCTGGAGGGCAGCACAGACCGGTAGCGCTACCCAGTGGGCTATTGCCAGAGATGAAGAGCCGCTTCCAAAGAACATCATCCAGTGAGCTTTTGGCATCCCATGATGCTTCTTCTCTGCCTCCAGCCAAGACACCTAAACGAAACTTTAGCGTGCATGGAGTGAGTGGAGCAGGTTCCAATGGGCCACAGTGTCCCAGGCATGGGTATAGTTTGGAGCTGTTCTGCAAGTCTGATCAAACATGTATTTGCACAATATGTGCAGAAAGGGAACATTACGGGCATTCTGTGATGGAGGCCAAGAGAGAGATGAATATTAAGAAGGTTAGTGTGAGAACGTAATATTGAGGTAGGGCTCAGTGTCAGTGTTTATTTATGTATGCGACTATGCGTCCATTTTAACATTTCGTATCTCTGCAGTCCCAGTTGCGTATCTTGGAGGTGGAGCTACAAGGATTGATCACAGTCAGAGAGAAGAAGATAGAAGAGATCCAAACATCACTTGCAGAAATTCAAGTGTGTGCATCTATGTCATATAATGTTTTAAAGGAGTTGTTCATCCAAAAATGAAAATGTGTCATTTACTCATCTTCATTTTGTTCCAAACCCATATGCTGTTTTTATCCTATGAAACACAAAAGGGGATTTTTTGAAGAATCTTCACATGACCATATATAAAGTCCGCATGAAACAGAAGCTTGCAATAGCCTTCTCTTCCCTATTGTGACGTATATATCCGAATGAAGCGGCTTCTCGGGCAAAAAAAAATGTAGGACGGGACTTAATTTTGTCCATTTTGAATTGATTGGCAGTGATGTCATGTGAAGACGCGTTGTCCCACGCGCCAGTAAACATGTCATCAGAGAAGAGATGTCGAGGGAGGGGAAGTTACCTATTACAAGGGCACATTAATTTTAAAAGAGTAATGATGTGCACAAATAAATCATTTATAATAAATAACTCAATATTCCATAAAAAAAAAAAAATTGTCAATTTTGATTTCATGATGATTTTAAACTCTACACGCAGAAAAAAGAAAAAAAAATAGCACAAAAGTCATTGGGGCGGTGCCCTTTCAAAAGCCCTGTCAATCTTTTTTTTTTTTAAATAGATTTCGCCCACAAAAATTTGCTGAACAACAGTAAATGTGATCCTATAGTCTTCTGAAGTCATGCAAGCTTTGTGACAGGAACAGACCAAAATTTAGGTTGTTTATTCACTTATTTTTCAGTGAGTAATGACCTCAGCTATTTTTTGCACAAACCAAATCTTCACAGACCAAAATCCATATGGGCTAAAAGGGGTAGTTCACCCAAAAATGAAAATTCTGTCATCATTTACTCACCCTCATGTTGTTTCAAACCTGTATGAGTTTCTTTCTTCTGTTGAACACAAAAGAAGGTATTTTAAAGAATATTGGTAATCCAACAGTTAACAGTAACCGTTGACTTCCGTAGTAGGAAAAAAATGGCTACGGTCAACTTTCTGATTACCAACATTCTTTAAAATATCTTCTTTTGTGTTCAACAGAAGGAAGAAATTCATGCAGGTTTGTAACAACATGAGGGTGAGTAAATGATGACAGTTTTCATTTTTGGGTGATCTATCCCTTTAACTGTCATGGTCACCATTAACTGTTGCTGTGTGGAAAAGATGCTTGTGAATATTCTCCAAAATATCCAATTTTTGTTCCACGGAAGAAAGTCATATAGGTTTAAAGGACAAGAGGGTGAGTAAATGATGATAGAATTTTTCATGTTTGGGTGAACTATGCCTTTAAATATTTTATCTATACTTAAGCATTTCCTCACCCTCATAATTTTCTTTATTTACATTCTTACCTACTGGTTTTCTGCTACAATATTTTCTCATCTCATTTCCTTGCTACAAGGTGAATGCAGAGCGAGAGAAAGCAGGAACAATGAGTATGTTTGCTGAGTTGATGAAAGCTGTTGAGAAGTCCCAGGCTGAACTTCTGGAGGTGGTGGAGATGGGACAGCGGGCTGCCGAACTGCGCTCTCAGGCCTTTATACGTGAGCTGCAAACAGAGATCTCAGAACTTAAACAAAGATGCAGCAACCTTAACCAGCTGACCCAATCCCAAGATCATCTTACCTTCTTCAAGGTCTCATTTGAATCCAGACTTAAACTTTTTTAGTTATTGATAGTTGAGAAATTGTTGCATATATTCACCCCTTCTTTAAAGCTTAAATAATTTAAAGGCCGGAACACACCAACCCGACTAGCGGCAACGAAAGCCGACGGTGTTGTCTCCTCACGTCGGCTGCGGTGGGGAAAAAATATGTGCTTGAACACACCAAAAGAACTTCAGCCGACTGTAAACTAACACGCGTGTTCTGTGCCTGCGTATAAAGGAGATAGCTGTCTATGTAAGCGGATATATTTGTCTATATTCATCATTCAAAAATGAAAAGCGAAACTAAGACTGTATGTATACAAACCATATACACAGCAGCGCTTGCTTACCGTTTTGTATATCAATCATGCTGATCACGTTATTTTTTCCACTCCACTCATGTTATTATGATCGTCGGCTTGGTGTGTTCCGGGCTTGACATGTCAAAGTCAATTGTATTGATCGTTTTGTATTTTATACCCCACTATGTAACAATATTTTATTTATTGCTGTTTCTTCTCAGACATATCCAGCCTATAGTAGTTTACCTGTGACAAAGAGCTGGGCAGAAGTGGCCTTGACCCCTGACCCCACTGCAGGGGCAGTGCTGAGAAATGTCACTCAGATGGTAGAGGAGGTTCAGGAAAGGCTGAGGAGACTGTCAGCGATCTGTAAGAGAAAGTTCCTTCCTGAAATGCTCTTTAACATATACATCATACTGTATGCACACTCATGTACTGTATTTCACATTGCACATGGTGAACAAAACGAGGACATCTTTGACTCAATAGCACTTCCGATGCTTCACCTCACCAAACATATTATTTGTTTAAAACCAAAGAGATTTTAAGAGCAGTTTTTTTTTTTTTAATTCTACATGTACACATCACTGTTTTCAATCATGTTCATGGTATGTATTGTTGTATTGTCAGGTTTGTACACTTCCACGGAAAACTCACAGGAATTACATCAACAAAGTAAGTTTTTTTTTTTTTTTTTTTTTTTTTACTTTTTTTGGTAGTTCTTCCTCATCTACTCCAATTTCAGCAAAATCATAAAAATTTTTAATGTCACTTGTCATGAACTGCTCCAAGACTCAAGGCTGAGGATCCAAACGCTGTAGTTTTTTGAAAGGATAATCCACAATCGTAGTCCAAAACAGGCAAGAGGTCAAAAGCACAGGGTAAACAGTCCAAACAATGACAGAGTCTAAGGCACAGGCAAACAGAGAAATATTGGGCAACAGGCAAAAGATCAATCCAAGACACAGGCAACCCAGGATACAAGGCTTAGAAATGCAGTAAAAACACATACAAGACTTTGCAATGAATGACAGAATGATCCAGGCTTATATAGGCAGGGACTGACAAGGCAATGAGAACCAGCTGGGAACAATCAAGCATGAGACCAGACAGAGAATTATGGAGAGTGTATTCCAGTACAGAATAGCTATGAACAAGGAAGTGCCCTCTGGTGGAGATCCAGGGCGCACCAGCTGGTGATCATGACATAACTACAGAGAACAGGTTTTTCCTCTGTTATAGTCCATTTTTCAAAGCCAGGGTTAATGTCTACTACTAAACTAGCTTATACTTTAAACTTTAAAAGCATTAAATACTATGAATACTGTGGGTACTTATGACAAATTATTTGCAGATAAAAGTGTCTGTTAAATGAATAAATGTAAGTGTAAATGCACTACACCCTCCCCAAGAGTATCATAAAATTTTGAAGGTTTTAACTTCTCATGGCTTCACATAATCATCTCACGCTTTTGCTTTTGTCAGTATCAGAGGAAATCTTCTTAATATTATCAGTGTTGAAATGTTATTGCTGCGTAATATTTTTGTAAAAATGTGATATATTTTTTACAGGATTCTTTGATAAATAGAAAGTTCAAAAGAACCACATTTATTTGAAATAATTTTTTTGTAGCATTATTAATGTCTTTTATGCATCTTTGCTGAATAAAATAAATAAGTGATTTTTTTAAAAAAAAAAAAACTTAACCTGAACTTTTGAATGGCAGTGTATCATGGTTTCCACAAAAATATTAAGCAGCACATTGATAATAATAATAATAAATGTTTCTTGAGCACCAAATCAGCATATTAGGATGATTTCTGAAGGATCATGTGACACTGAAGACTGGAGTATGATGCTGAAAATTCAGCTTTGCCATCACAATTACATTTTAAAATATATTCAAATAGAAAACACTTGTTTTAAACTGTAATAATATTTCACAATATTACTGTTTTTACTGTATTTTTCATCAAATAAATGAAGCCTTGGTGAGTATAAATGATTTCTTTCAAAAATATTAAAAATCCGTATTGTTCCAAACTTTAGTAGTGTATGATTAGGGTGGCTCTGTGCTGTACTAAGTCTTGTACAAAGCCACTTAATTCTGCAATTTTTTATTTTAAAAGTAATATTTTTCTTCTGCTTTTCTTTAACTGTAGAGGTGTGGAGAGCGCCGGAATATGCAAGTATGAGATAATTTTTTATACTCTGCACATCATAAGATACTCTAAATATTTATGTCCCCACTTTCATTTGTATGCCTGCAATCATTGTGTTTTCAACTCTTCTGTTTCTCTCCTCAGTGGACGTGACCCTAGATCGAGACTCAGCCCATCCACGTCTGATCATCTCTGAGGATGGTAAGCAGGTGCGCTGCAGTGACCGCTACCAGATGGTGCCAGACACACTCGAACGGTTTGACCGTGTGGTGTGTGTACTTGGCCGCCAAAGTATCAGCTCTGGCTGCCATTACTGGGAGGTCTTGGTGGGTGAGAAGACGGATTGGGATTTGGGCATTGCCAGCCGCTCTATCAACAGGAAAGGAAAAATAGCTGCAAACCCAGCTAATGGATTTTGGTTCCTAAGTTTGCGTGACAAGAATGAATATGTCTTTCGCACAGAACCATCAACGCCTATAAACATAACCCCAAAACCGCAGAGCGTCGGTGTGTATGTGGACTATGAAAAAGGTCAATTGTCCTTTTATAATGCGGAGACAAAGTCACTGATATTTACATTCATAGACACCTTTACAGAGACTTTATATCCTTTCTTCAGCCCATGCACCAACAAATCTGGCAAAAATGAGGCACCCCTTATCATATGCCCTGCCTATTCAGCTGATCCAAGCTGGCTGACTGAAAAATGACAGAATAGTGGTATGAAAAAAAGAAATATAGCTCACAGGTTTTATTTTCTTTAGTTATATTTAATTCCAATCCAAATGATATTTTTTTTATGGTTTTAATTTACAATTCATGTGATCATTTCATTGATTTCATTGCTTTATATATATATTCAACAAAACATTAAACAGTTCATCTTTATAGATTTATGAAAGGTTTGAAATTGAAATTTAATTTGACACTGAATACAACATTGGGTGCTGATGTTATATGTAGTTATAATTGTAAAATAACCTCCCATTTAATTTGTATTTAGCTTAACCATGCATTAAAAATGTATAATGTTCAAATATGTGTTTGGTATGTTACAGTAAAACAACAATAAATGTGAATAATAATAAAAGTTAAATCTGTATACAGTATGTGACTGCATCTCCTATTTCTGGGTTGTCTTTACTCTTTGAATCTCTGCAGTCTATGGAGGGATTATGTATGGTCCTGTATGACAAACCAAAAGAAAAGAATGTACAGTACAGGATTTTTTTCTATGTTACACAATAGTCTAATAATAATAAAAAATAATAATAATTTTGCCTTTCATCAATAATTCACAATTCTTTTCATATTCTTCCGAAAGCACTCGCGTCGCTTAATAAAACTGGGGTTAAACCACTGGAGTCACATGGATTACTTTAATGATGTCTTTACTACCTTTATGGAGTTCGAAAGTGGTAGTTTGCATAGGCTGTCGATGGAAGCACATTAAAAAGATCTTCATTTGTGTTCCGAAGATGAATGAAAGTCTTACGACATGAGGATGAGTAATTATTGAAGAATTTTCATTTTGGGGTGAACTAACCCCCTTTAAAGCAGCAACAGGCATGATTTTTTTTATGTATTGCATCTTTGATTTTGGGTGATGTATTTCATTCTATTATTGCCAGATATTCAAGCACTTCATTTATATACATATTGAATTTGCAGTGCTGGGTATCAGGACACTGATAGCCAGGGGCTCTGGGGCACTGGTCTGGACTTAAATCCATCGTTGTTCCGCTCTTCTTGTTGGCACATTTAGTGTATATATAATGAGAGAGGAAGAAAAAGAGATAGACGTTAAGTAACCATCAGTAACCAATAGCTGCAGCTCCTTTCTTGTGACCGCGCGCAGCGTCAGACCTGCTGCACGCTGCGTTCGAGGAGACTGATGGCACAGCGCTTCAGGCAACGCCACAAACCTGCACCTACTGTACAGTACATTCAAGATAGGTAAGTTTGATTTCCATTGTATTTCCTCTTAGTATTTTGATATTAAA
Organism: Ctenopharyngodon idella; assembly: GCF_019924925.1. Classification (NCBI taxonomy): domain Eukaryota; kingdom Metazoa; phylum Chordata; class Actinopteri; order Cypriniformes; family Xenocyprididae; genus Ctenopharyngodon; species Ctenopharyngodon idella. Next base: position 35,787,134 of record NC_067220.1, read on the forward strand.
CTAGGCTGTGTGTGTATAGTCCACGTGCACGCGCACACAGTTTAAAGCCTCATTGCAGAATTTAAGGTTTTTTTTTTTTTTTTTTTTTTTTTTTTAAAGTGGGATCTATTAATAGAAGACTCAAAATTCCATCCCAAAGTCGGTCTGTTATTGAATAATTCTGCAATAAACTGCCTTGCAATCTTTAGAAGACGTTTCCCCGGGTGTATTTATAATTCTGTTCAAACCTAACATAAGCTGATATGATTAGTAGACAAAACATTTTCGCTAAACCAGTTACTCTTTTAACGTCAAGTTGTTTTTTATACTGTCAGTGGTGCCGTACGGGACACTGGCACGCGACGCCCAGTGTTGTCCCATTTTTACACAGAATGCTGTACTTTAATAAATTATGAACGAGAGATGCATTGTCGTCAGGCGCTGCTATCGCAGGTTTTGTTTATCCACTAAAGCCGGGTTCCTCGGGGACGCCCCATATTAAAAATCGACATCTCTATAACTTGCGTCGCCCATCTCACCGATTTCAGAGCGATTATTATTGCATAAGCCGCTTTTTTCTTACCGTCATATTTGACGTGATTTTGCAGGGGTGGTTTGGAAGAATGGCTGGGTATAGGTCAGTCGGGATGAGAGCGGTTTTATAAGCCTCTTTAGTTTGAATGTGAGTGTCATTCTCTGAAATAACCTTGACTGAACTGGTGTAATGACCCCGATTAAGCCTAAGATTTTCATGTGAAATTGCCGTTTGGGTCACTACTAATCAGGATGGGTCTGGAATCCCATCTGCGTGCATGATCTGCAGGGAAACAATCAGGGACAGCTTTACCTCTCTGCAGGTTTGTACACAGAGTTCTACACCCAAGTACATCATTTATGGCACAAAACAAAGATTACAGTGTGCAATGATGTGATTACAACAGCTTCAAATTAGCAATTAGGATTGATTGAATAAATTTGCCAAAACATTTTTGTGAGGGTGCACACACTATTAAAAGTTTTACACTTAAACATACGAACAGCAGTTTTGTAAAATAATGTATGTTTTATGTTTTTTTATATTAATCATGGGCGTGGCCATGCCATATGCACCGATCAGGCATAACATTATGACCACCTTCCTAATGTTGTGTTGGTCCCCCTTTTGCTACCAAAACAGCCCTGACCCGTTGAGGCATGGACTCCACTAGACCCCTGAAGGTGTGCTGTGGTATCTGGCACGAAGATGTTAGCAGCAGATCCTTTAAGTCCTGTAAGTTGCGGGGTGGGGCCTCCATGGATCGGACTTGTTTGTTCAGCACATCCCACGGATGCTCCATTGGATTAAGAGTCAACACCTCAAACTCGTTGTGCTCCTTAAACCATTCCTGAACCATTTGTGCTTTGTGGCAGGGCGCATTATCCTGCTGAAAGAGGCCACAGCCACCAGGGAATACCGTTTCCATGAAAGGGTGTACATGGTCTGCAACAATGCTTAGGTAGATTGTACGTGTCTAAGTAAGATTCACATTGATGGCAGGACCCAAGGTTTCCCAGGAGAACACTGCCCAAAGCATCACGAGATAATCAGTGTTATTCGCTTCACCCGTCAGTGGTCATAATGTTATGCCTGGTTGGTTTGTGTGTGTATATATATATGGTATTTTTAACATACTCCCTCCATTAGGTGCAATGCAAATTTTATGGTCTTTAACATACATGCAGGTTATTTCCCCAACCTATTAATTATTAATTGCGTGTCCCACAAGATTTGCATTTCATTGACTTTGCAGCAAAGTCCCACTGGGTTAAACACCACAGGATGGAGGTCCCCCACAACTGTAATGCTTTATCATCATCATTAGTTCTCAGTAGCAACTGAGGTTAATATGGCGAATCATCTGAGTAATCTTTCATGAGACCTGTTATTAGGCATGCCAATTATTATCCTTATCCTCCAATTCAGAATATAGAACCAATTTGTTTCCTGGAATGTCAAAATCGAGCCAAACATGAAAATAAAACTGCAAGGAAATAAGATTCTAAAAATTAAGTGCTTGTAATTAGATAATGTTACGTATTAAAATACTCGTAATCAGACTACAGTTACATTTTTATTGATTACATGATTACATGTTATTCTCACAATGGCAGTAAATTATTCATAATCCATTGATTCTCCCTACTACTACTTTATTTTGTACATTTTCCTTTCTAAAAAAAGTCTACTACTTATATACGTTCAGAAGCTCTTCCAGGTTTGTGAATTGCACACACAGACCAGCCACTGAAAACTGAGACCCACAGCATGATCACTTACAGGAATCATTTCTCAACATTGCATATCTAATCAACTCCTGATGAACGCATTCATTATTATTTAAATTATCACTCAGCAAGTCATTTAACCATGTATTACTGTCTCTGGAAGGCTTTTGTTTTTTAAACACATTAATATGAACAAATTCACGTCATTTTATATTTACATGCAATGCAGGGTTTCCCAACTTTTTTGTCAGCTGATCCTCTTTGACCTAATATATTAGCTTGAAGCACCCCAAGAGATTTTAAGTTAAAGGGATAGTTCACCCAAAAATGAAAATTTGATGTTTATCTGCTTACCCCCAGGGAATCCAAGATGTAGGTGACTTTGTTTCTTCAGTAGAACACAAATGATGAATTTTAACTCCAACCGTTGCGGTCTGTCAGTTGTATGATGCATGTCAATGGGAACACCATCTATAAGAGTCAAAAAAACATGCACAGACAAATCCGAATTAAACCCTGCGGCTCGTGACGACACATTGATGTCCTAAGACACTAAACGATCGGTAAGCCGAACAGTATTTATATCATTTTTTTACCTCTAATACACCACTATGTCCAACTGCCTTGAGCGCACGCATGGCATCCGGTGCGTGAGGTGTGTACGTGCTCTGGCGTAGTTTAAAGGATTAGTCCACTTTCAAATAAAATTTTCCTGATAATTTACTCACCCCCATGTTATCCAAGATGTTCATGTCTTTCTTTCTTTGGTTGAAAAGGATTCCAGGATTATTCTCCTTATAGTGGACTTCAACGGTCTCTCCAAACAGTTGAAGATCAAAATTACAGTTTCAGTGCAGCTTCAAAGGGCTTTAAATGATACCAGACAAGGAATAAGGGTCTTATCTAGCGAAACGATTGGTCATTTTCTAAAAAAATACAACTGTATATGCTTTATAAACACAAATGATCGCCTTGCACATGCTTCTGCTTTCCGTATTCTTCAATAAGTTAGGTCAATATAAAATGAAGTCAATAATAATAACAATAATAATAATAATACATATAAATATTTATTTATTTATTTATTTTATTTTTTTTAATTAATAGCTTTTCATTAAATTCACAAACCACTGCAGTTCCAACACGAACCCTATTCTGGGAAACCCTGAAGTAATGTAATATGTAATGCACTTCATGTTGTTGATAACAAAGAATAGAATATATTTTCTGTCTCTTTGTATTTTTATATCAATATGACAATATGTACAATATTATCCTATTCAAATTAATGAGTCAAGAAAATACAATAAACAAGTTGGGTCAAAAGTAATCTAAAAATAATCAAAAAGTAGTCTGATTATATTACCTTAAATGTGCATTGAAATTGATTACATTACCGACTACAATTTTTGTCATGTAATTTCAAATCAGTAATGACTACAATTTCTGTAGTCATTACTGTATATGTATATGCAAAGCACTGTATATGTATTTGTATATATATATATATATATATATATATATATATATATAGGACATTATAGGACAAAATGATCATAGATCACAATTCACAGGCCTCTTCTGTGCTCTGCAGGGTTTATTCTCTGTGACTCAATATCTGTTATTTGGAGATGAAATCACATTGACGGCAATAATCATCCCTTGATTTTCCTGGCCTTATGTCGACATGGCAACAGGAAGGAAAAGTCAGTGTCTTTTCTGTGTTCCTAATGTCTGTCAGAATGTGTATGTGTGTGTATACATTTTTTACATAATAGTAAAAAAAATGCATTGACATTATGATTAAATCTAAATGTACTTTAGGCCTATATATTTATAGATCCTGATGTCTCTTAACACTTTCAGAGTGTGTTTGTTCTAGCAGCTCTCCCACACTGGGTGCAGCCTGCATTAATCATCTCAGCATGTATCTTCTGGTCCAGTATCCATCTCTGTGATATTAACTCCACGCTTTCTCTTCACCAGGCTCCACTTCAAAAGGTGGAGTACGTTTCCCTGATGATGACGAAGATGCTCCCATTAACAATAGCTGTGATGAAAAGCTTCAGGATAAACTCATTACTGCTCTACCAGAGCCTGATGGTGCATATCTTGTTAAGGTGAAAGAAAGCGTTTTCTCCTGTCTTGAGTTAAAAAACCTTAAAAAATAAGCAAAAAAGAAAAAGAGAAAAAAAAAACATTTAATAGTCTAAAAAAACCATTTCCAGTATAAGATGTGTTGCATGCTGAAATCACTGTCTGCTTAACTCTTTATTCAGGTGGGATTTTTAAGGAGCCATCACAAATATGAAATCATCTTTTCTTTGCCCCAAGTCCCAACAATGGGCAAAGATGTCACCCTTTCCCCTGCGCTTCGTACTACGGCAAAACCACGGCTACGTGCAACACGCATCACTCCACGCCCTGAGGGTATGCGTTTTTGTGGTGGTCTTAAACCAGCTTTTACTATACAGATAGTCTTACCACCCTTGAATGTTTATATATTCGTATAAACACTATTGAGAGGTGTTGAGCTGTTAAACAGGGGCTTCTCACCTGAAGCTACTTACAGAAGACTTATTACAGACAGAGTCCCACTGGAGCAACCTGGGTCAAGTGCCCTACTTAGGAGTAATGAACAATACTTGTGATTTTGAAAGTGCTTCAGTCTTGCTTGGGATTGAACAAGCAACATTTGTTATTCCTAACCATTCACAATGCAATCAAAATTGACAATTCTTATTTATTTATGGAATATTGCCGTAAATGATTTATTTGTGATTTGTCATGTGCCCTCATAATCTTTAATCAAAGTAACTTCCCCTTCCTCTTGCAGCGACATCTCTTATTGTAGCAAGGTTTGTGTTCAGGGAAGAAAGAGGTGGAAACCACCGAACGTTCAACATAAACTTTAATCTCAAAAATAAACAAACAAAACGAAAGTAAAGCGGTAGCCCCTCATGGACGACTGCCGCATATAAACATAATAAAACACAACAAAGTCCAGGCCTGGTCCGCTCTTGTCCTACACTGTCCTTTTATCCTTCCGGAGCTCCTCCGTGGGACTCGAGTCCGGCGTGGCATGCAAGTGACGCTTATTAGCACTGGCTCCACTGGCCTCGCTCCATTCCCATGGCTCTTGGCCCTGCCCTGCTTGCCACACTTCTGTTCTCTGATGAATTGTTTTCCCGGCGCAGGACAACCTGTCAGTCACACAGGCCCAGCGTCAAGGGGGGCTGATACTTGTATTATTAAATTAGCAATACAATTAATTTGCCCCGCAATAATTTCATAGCGCATCACATATCCGACGCGCTGCGATGATAATAAAAGATGTTAGATTAGCTTACTCCCCATTAAAAAACAACTTTCGATTAACACAAAATACTTCTCTTCCCTTTTTTTTACTATGTATGGGCCACAAGAAAAATATTAAGAAGACCGTTATATACAGTTATCAGAACATGTTGAAGTAAATTCAGATCTTTTTACTTTCACTTTTACTGGCTCAATGTGACATTTTTCTTTATCAACAATTGCTTGCAAAATGATGGACAACAATTCACATTTCACGTGCGTCAATCCATTCCTGGTGGACAAAATCAAGTACCGCCCTACATTTTGGTTGTTCAAGAAGCCATTTCACTTGGATATATGTCACAATTATAGGGAAGAAAAACGATCACAACTTCCGTTTCCTGCTGACTTTTAGGTTCGTTCACATTCAGCAAAAAAAGGTCAATTTTCCATTGTCAATAGCAAAAAATCTGCACGGGGAACGTTTTCGCCTTTGCTTGGATTGCTATTGAAATAAATTGGAAGTTGCCTGCGAAATTTCGCAGAGCAGCAGTAAATGTGACCACAACTTCAGGCTTCCTTGACTCAATGAAGGATGTGAAATTACAGAAAACATCTCGTCTTGCCTCATGCACATGCGCCACTAGATAGCTAAAACTAAGCAATAACATACTGTAAATAATTTGAAAAGGTTATAAAACATACATTACCAGTCAAAAGTTTGGAATAATTAACATTACTTTTCATGGTTTTGAAAGACTAATTTTCACCAAGGCTGCATTTATTTGCTCAAAATACAGTAAAAACAATAATAGTACTACAATTTAAAAGTTGTTTTCTATTTGAATATATTTTAAAATGTTTTCCTGTGATGGCAAACTGAATTTTCAGCATCATTACTCCAGTCCTCAGTGTCACATGATCCTTCAGAAATCATTTTAATATGATGATTTGGTGCTTAATTATTATCATTTATTACTACTTTGGTGAGCATAAGAGACTTAAAGAAAAATAATTATTCCAAACTTTTGACCAGTAGTGTAAGCACTATCAGAGCAGTTAATGTGGATATAAGATTGTCTGTACCCCTGATGGCTAATAAAACATCAAGCCAAATGCTAGACGTCATGTTACGATCAATAGTCACACTCCTATTTCAATCCGTCATCGATCTCTCCATTAGCTGAAACACATTTAGTGCATTTATAGTGGTGTCATTTTTCCCACAGTTGAATCTCTTGGGAAATCTAAGTAGGTTTGCCGTATCCGAGAATACAATTTACATTCTAAAAGAAGATGCTAGCACTCTGCACTCAGTTAGATGATTGTTTCTCTATGATGATTTTGATCTTCAATCTTATGCTGGTCACTGATGCTTTTACTTTTACCTGTCTTTTTAAGGGGGAGTGAAGGTGGTTTGTGAGTATATCGCTCATCAGGAGGGAGTGGTACAGGAGGAACTCACCCTGGTCAACAGAAGCAGAAGGGACAGCAGCATTAAAGTTAGATTACAGGCCAGAGTTATGGGTGAGATACACTCTCTACACACGCACTGCCAACAGATCTCTAGACATTCATAACGGAGCGTGAAGTGTGAGGTGAAGTGTGTTGTTTTTGGGCCAGTAGTTGTCTCTGAATATTAAGCTGGGATAGCAGACATTATTTAAAAAATAAATTAAATGAAAATAAAGTTGGTAACACTTTACAATAAGGTTTATTATTGTAAATAATAAACTCTCTAAACCCCTCCTTTCCATCAGCCTACTTTGCTCTGATTGGTTAGATGGCCCAGACATTTGTGATTGGTCTACCTGCAAAGTGGATTTGCTTTTACAGTAGAGAAAACAGCGTCTTGTCGACATTTTGACAACACGAACCAAACTCTTCCAGTCCGTAAAGCTACAACTAGTGTTTGAGGGCAGGTCAAAGTAGACGTTGTTTGCGGGCAGCCAATGAAGACCATAGGCTGGCATTATGCAAATTTGTTACAAACCTATATAGGTTGCAGGAAGTAAGACTGGAATTACTGACTAATCCTTTCAGGCTGATTGTCACAAACTTTAAAACTCTGCAGACCTTTTACATTCACAAACAGCTATATTACACTACATGAAAGGTGATATCCGAAAAAGCAGTTTAATTAACATGACCTAATAACGAGCAATTTTTTAATAAATAAGATTAATAATGCTGTAGGAGTATTGTTCATTGTTAGTTTATTTAAACTATTATATTTAGCTTGTTAACAAATGAAACCTTGTTATAAATTGTTACCAAATTATTATACACATAACACATAATTAATTTTGTCACAATAGTAATCCACAACTCTAAACTTTCTAATCTGCCTGGGAAACAATACCAGAATTTGTAATATTACTATTTTTGGTAATATTTTGTAGTAAGGATACTGAATTAGATTTTTATATATATATAAAAATGCCAAAATGTTCTCAGTTTGATGCTTAGAATTGTTAAGAAACATTGAAGGGTTAGTTCACCCAAAAATGAAAATTCTGTCATTAATTACTCACCCTCATGTCGTTCCACACCCGTAAGACTTTCGTTCATCTTCAAAACACAAATTAAGATATTTTTCATAAAATCTGATGGCTCAGTGAGGCCTGCATTGCCAGCAAAATAATGAACACTTTCAATGCCCAGAAAGCTACTAAAGACATATTTAATACAGTTTATGTGACTACAGTGGTTCAACCTTAATGTTATGAAGCGACGAGAATACTTTTTGTGCTCCAAAAAAATTTAAAAAAATAACGACTTTATGACAATATCTAGTGATGGGCGTTTCATGAAGTTTCAAAGCTTTATGAATCTTTTGTTTCGAATCAGTGGTTCGGAGCACGTATCAAACTGCCAAAGTCACGTGAACTATTGAAATTTCAAAACACTTATAACATAACGAAGCCTTGTTTACTGAAATCATGTGACTTTGGCGCTCCGAACCACTGATTTGAAACAAAAGATTCGTAAAGCTTCATGAAAGCAGTGTTTTGAAAATCCCATCATTAGATATAGTCATAAAGTCGTTAATATGTTTTTTTGGAATACAAAAAGTATTCTCGTCGCTTCATAACATTAAGGTTGAACCACTGTAGTCATTTTTGGGTGAACTAACCCTTTAAATTAGAATCACTAAAATAAGAATCTACCTATTGTCTTTCACAGAGCGCCACCACGGGACACCAATGTTACTTGATGGAGTGCGGTGTGTTGGTGAAGAAAAACACACAAAATAATGACACAAAGATGTGGCTAAACCAGTTTGTGTAAATGATGGTAATAAACTGAAAAGAATGCACATGAGAATGTGAACAAACCATGTCACCCCTATCCTGGAAGATCACAGGTTCAGCTGATTTGTTTCTGCAATAACGCAAAAATAGAGCCTCTATTTTAGAGGCTGCTTATCACGTATGCTAATGGAATCACAAATTTGACTTAAGTTTTTAAGAGAGTTGTAAAAGTCATGGGTTTTTATTACAGCAGAATTTAATTAAAAAGCAATTTAAAGAGAAAAGCAATACCAATGCACCTGGTCAAGGATAACATATGTCAGAAGTTCAACTTAGTTCAGCTATGTGCTGTTTGGTAGCCTGAGTATGAGTAGTTATTAATTCACTAACATTCACGCTAGAATTTTACATGAAGCTTCTAATTTGGTTCAGCTTGTTACTGTATTGAATTTAAAGTGTGATTCAAGAACACTCAACCTGCTCTAGTTATTTTGCAAGTGCTAACTGAACCTCATCATAGTATTGCCTGAAGAAAAGAATGTATGCATAATCATGTGCATCATATACAGTGTGTATACATAATTAATAATTATATATAATCATATTTTTATTCTAGAAAAAGTCATTATTTTTTATCTTCTTGTCACATATATGGAAATATATTAGACCAAGACACTGGACTCCCACAGGAGGTAATTTTAAAGAGGACCTATTATGCTCTTTTACAAAGTCTTGATTTTGTTTTTGGAGTCTGTTAAAATTGGTTTTCATGCTTTAGGTTTTCAAAAAAAAAAAAAAAAAGCACTATTTTTCACATATTTGATATTGTTGCAGCACCTCTCTTCTCAGTCTGTCAGTAACGCTATGGAGTGCGTTTCCCGCGTTTTACAATGACGTAACTCGATGCTTCGCTACCATAGTACGATGCATCGTTGAGCAAATCAACTAGCTAATCACGGCTGTTTCCTGAAACCGTATTGTCGCAAACCTGTCGTTCAGCTACGTTGGTGAATGATGTCACGCAGGTGGTGGAGTAATAACTTATTGGAGATCGAATCAATGCTAGATTTTTTTTTACTATAAATTACATACATGGCATCTGATGACTATTTCTCATTTTTCTCAGTTATTTTGCTTTATTTCCAGATTCAATCATAGGCTCGTTCTAGAGCACATACGCACATGCGTGCTCTTCAAAAACGGTGCTTAAAATCTCCTGACAAACTAAAATATGTAAATGATATTTGTATATATTCAAAATAAAAGATATACATTGTACTTAATGTCAGCTTGCTTATTTTGCTCAAGATAAGGATTTATTAAGTCCACATGTCATAAAAACAAGAAACAATGCTTGCAACCACAGCTCGAGAGAAGTTTGCGATGCAGTTTGTGAATGTTTGTTTAAACTATGGTTTCGGGAAACACAAAATCATTGAAATATGTTAGTAACGACAGAACTTGCAATGTTAGTTGGCTAACGATGCTTTTGGGAAAACACCCCTGTTTAGTTTCTTCTTCCGAAAAGCTCAGTGTGCTCTGATTGGCTGGACCAGTGCGTTGTGATTGGTCAACCGCTTTGAGTGTGTTTCGGAAATGCCACGCCCCTTTCAACAACTACTAATGTAACTCAACCAGACCTGGCCCTATTATTTTGCATATGTCTTGGGTGGGAGTTATTTAAATGAGAGATATAGTGATGTGTACGCTCCCGAAAGAAAACTAATCAAGACTACAAACAATGCTTACTGATATAGAGAATAACTCCCTTTGGAGTGGACATTGTGCTCTTTAAACTGCAGACATTTTTCATGCTCAAACAGCAACATTACACACAAAAGAAAATTGACAATGTAATAAAGCATATAGGTCCACTTTAACTTCTGTAGAAAACACTTACTGCTAATTTTTTTGCAGACATAGATGCTCTTTGGACCAAGACACACAAAAGTCACAGTGTATTTATGAGTATTAGTGACATTTTCTCTGACGCTGCAGCTTAAAATTGCAAATTTGACTATGAAGTTGACAAATATGAAGTGAGGCAACACTTTTTAAATGCCAGTCGAGATGTAATATTGCAAATTCTCAGCTTTTATATTTGAGAGATCTGGTATTTTAATTTGACTAATAAGCTTCCAAAATATTTTATGTATATTTTAATAGGGTGATTGCTCTATATAGTTTTTGTTGAGGGCAGTAACAAGAAATGTCTTGTGCAAAACTATATTCTCAACTAATCTTGGCTTGGGCCAGGGAAGTAGCACCTTCTAGAAACACTAGATGGTGTTGCTGCCTGTGTTCACACAACAGGGAAAATCAGGGGTTTGGAATACTAATAGAAGGTGTTTGTATTATGGTGTGTGTTCTGTATATACATATGTGAAAATCACTTAAAATGGTTTTAATTGACCAATAAAAGCCATTCATGAATTATATATCTTGCCAAACCAAATAAAAGAAAATTCCCAAACTTTACAGTATTCTAGCTTGTCTTAGTAATAACAAAATGCCCTTGCTAATTTAAAATCACATGTCTTCAAATTGTAAATGTACAGTTTTTAGGAGCTACTTCTTTGTGACTAAGGTCCAGTCTAGTTTAACAGTTTAATGTACTCTCAGCTTCCTCTTTCTCTATTTGCCAGTAAAGTTATTTGAGCACTGTATTGTACATCTTCTATGAAGGTAAATATTTTTAAAGTCCTGCGTCACTACTAAATCCCCATTCTGTAAGTCTAGGAGTGGTATGATTCATGCCAGAGAGCTTCAGGGCAGCATGTTAGAAAACTCATAAAGGAAGGTTTTTTTTTTTTTTTTTTTTTACAAAATATATCAGCTTCAATCTTAGTCTGACTTATGAATTTTAAAGCATATAAGTATTACATTGATGAAGTAATTACTTTAGATGTATAATTTTATTAATTACTCTAAATGTATTAAAAATAATAATTTTATTTATTTTAAATAAAGTATTCAGTACTTCAATGTATTGGGAATACAGTGACAAGTGGCATTTGCAAACCTTTGTGTGCTTGTATTATCATTCTTCCACTCAAATGTCACTTAGTTAAGTGTGACCACATATTTGGGTATCCTTATTGTGCATAATATTTTTTTATAATAATATATAATATATAATCTATTGTTTGTGAGTCACTTTTTTGATCGGCATTAAGACTTCCTTGATGAACCTGTTCTGGTGTTTTGTTTTTTTGTTTTTCTTTACTGGAAAGAATGCATGAACTATAGAGGATCACTCTCATTGGCTGTGCTGCTGCTGTTCATGCTCGCACTACATGCTCATTGGTATTTCCAATGCATATTACGTAAAAGGTAGCTGATAAACATGACTGATAAGAAAACATCGAGCTGCAGCTTGCAAATCATTCATCAACCATTTTAATTTCTCTTCTTTTAAGCACACACACACCACACGTTTGGTTTTTTATGTTTTATGGGGACTTTCCATAGACATAGATTTCAGTTTCTTTGTGGGGACATTTGTGACCCACAAAACCAGTCATAAGTCGCACGGGTATATTTGTAGCAATAGCCAACAATACATTGAATGGGTCAAAATTTTTGGCTTTTATGCCAAAAATCATTAGGATATTGAGTAAAGATCATGTTCCATGAAGATATTTTGTACATTTTCTACAGTACATATATCAAAATTTTAGATTTTGTTTGCACTTACAGATTCCAGATTTTCAATATCAGTATCTCTGCCAAATATTGTCCTATACTAACAAACCATACATTAATGAAAAGCTTATTAATTCAGCTTTCAGATCTCAATTTCAATAAAAAAAAAAAAAAAAGACCCTTATGACTGGTTTTGTGGTCCAGGGTCACATTTGGTCCACACAGTGTAGGATAAACAAGAACGAACGCACACACATACACGCACTTAAATGGGGACATTCCATACTCTTCTGTTGTTGTTGTTTTATATTGGCTACAGCTATAAAATTATATACACAACCCTTAACAGTTTAAAAAAAAAAAAAAAAAAAAAAAACTATTTATATATCCCAAAAGGAGGTTTTGGTAGCTCACTTCTGTTCAAAATATGCTTGAACAGGTACACGCACACAAAATGCCTCCCATTATTGGCATTCCGTTGATTGTTCAGACCATACCTGTCAACATTTGGAAACCAAATTGGAGGGGGAGGGGTAATATGTGATGATATGTGATAATAACATTACTCATGTTTTATTTGTTTTTATTATTATAACAAATTTGATTACATAAACAGAAACACTGTTGTGTATGTAGCACTGTAGAACATGTAGGCTATTTCATGTAGACCTATTTAACGTTGTGGATGAATATTTTGCAGCCCATACAGATGAGCCGCGGCTGCACTGTACATTAACATTACATTGTACATTACATTAACATGGTGTGTTTACAGTATGTGTTGTATAAGTATGGCTTAGTGTTAGTTACATGAAGGTCGAAATGCCCTTCTGTGCCTATGCTGTGTGATTAGTCCGTTGTGCTGAGTAATGTCATTTTTTCCCACCGTGTCCGATATTAAAATCAGTGTGACAAACTTTGCAAAAGGTATGGACATTGTTGATATGGCTTCGAGATATGAAATGAAATTCTTCCGTGTAGTTGTTGTTAAATTGACATGTATATTTTTTCGCCGGAGCACCACCTGAGTCTTCTCTTCCCATTTCTACAAAGTCCCTTTAAGACAAGTCATTTCACTCGGCGGCCATCTTTAAAACGTCTCTTGGGAATTCAAGTGCAACTCCTATCTCTTTGAATGGGGAAACATCAAATTCTCCAAAGCTTGAAACGCTCGAATCATGCCAAAAAAAAAAAAAAGTCTTTTTCAGGCTGAATCAAGCTAATGCGCATGCGAAGTCCTAACTGCGCTTCTCTTGTGCCTCATTTCGGAGGCGCGCGTCTGACTGTTTCTACAGGAACCGGAGCTTCTAACGGCTGCTGCAGTGACGCAATGACTTTACCCTTGGGACAGATGTGCTCTCATAAACATTTTTTAAGGGACCGATAAAACTGCTCCATGCCACCATTGGCCTGGGGGTGATAAAGGACTGTGTTGAATACACTTGCTCTCCAGGTAGAACGTGAAGTCGCCTGAGACAAGCTGAGGGCCATTGTCTGTTGTGATTATTTGCGGAAGGCCCCAGCATGAGAAAAAAGATTCCAAAAAATCCACAATGACCTGGGAGGTGACAGAACCAGTAGTAGTCAGTTCAGGCCATTTGGAGTGCAAGTCGTAAACTACCACGAGGTAGCTCTGGTTGTGGGAAACCCTGTGAATCTCACTGCAAATATCCAATTGGTGCTGCCAGGGTCGAGAAGGCCAGGCTAAGGGCCAGAGAGGTGGAGGAGGTGAGTGGCCTGTCTTACCGCTCACAAGGCTGGCTGAACAGTCCTTAACCAGTGCTTTAATCTCCCTATCTATTCCTGAACACCATACCAGGTCTTGGCAGTGCTGTTTGAGCTTCACTATGCCCAGGTGGCCCTCATGTGCCAATGCTAACACACACGCACAAAGAGGCCCTAGGACCACAGTGCAAAGCCCACGAGCCATGCAAACATCACTCCAGCAGGACAGCTCAACTTTGACATTAGGAAAAGCAGCTTGTACCCCAGATATAATTGATGGCCAGCCACCCTGGATGTAGCTGTGAGAGGATAGGGTCCTGGTCAGAGGCTGTCTTGAGCTCCTGTAGTGACACTATATCCTGCAGGGATGTATGTAGCATCTGGATAATCAGTTTTAACATCACTACTGTGGATGTGTTTTCAACAGGGATGGATCAGGACAAAAGGTCAGCTACTACATTGTCATGGCCCAGGGTAAATTGCAAACGACCGGTGAAGACGACTGTACCAGCAATGCAGTCTCAGTGGTTTGTGGCTTGTTTCTAATGTCGCAAGCAATGTCACCAGGGCGTGACTGTCCATCCTCAGGTGCCATCTTTCACATGCCCAGACCACGCTAGGCGCTTCCTGCTCCCCCACTGAGTACTGTTGCATCGTTGGGTTAAGGGCACAGGAGGCAAAGTCTATGGGCCTTTCGACACCACTCTCTACTTGTGACAGCACGGCACCGATGGCTGTGGCAGATGCATCGCAAGTGACCAGAGGTGCTGAAATGTGCAAGCACTCGTGCCGATGTAAGCTGGGCCTTGAGAGTGCGCACAGCCTCCGTACATGCTTGAGTCCATACCCAGGGTTTATCTTTCCACAATAATTGCCGCAGAGGGGCTGTAGTGGCCAAATACTGGGGAAGGAACTACAAGTAATAGCCAATCATTCCTAAAAAGGAAGCTACTTGTGAATAGCCTCCACATTGGAATGAAGTGAAGAAATGCCTCTCGCCGACAAGCTGAATCCCACAAATTTTGGGCACAGCAAAGAGACATTTGTCACCATTGAGATTCAAGTGCTGCTTGGCTAGTGCATCGAACACCTTACTTAGGCACTCGCCATGGATCTGCCTAGTCGCCCCATGCACAACCAAATAAATGACCAAGCACAGTATCCCAGCAAGCACCGAAGTCATTATCTTCTGTAAGCGGAGCTAAGAGCTAAGGCCAAAAGGCATCCTGGTATAATGAAAGACCCCCTTGAGTGTCACAACAGCTGTCAGGTTCCTGCTGCTTGGGTGTAAGGTCACCTCCAGATACCTATCTCTAAGGTCCAATTTGGAGAACACTGTAAAGCCATAGAATTTGGGCTGTGAGTTTCTCTGCAGTCAGCAAAGGGTACTTGTCAGGGATTATTGCCTTGTTCACTTGCCGCAAATCCACGCAGGTACATAAGGCACCAGATTTTTTAGTAGCCACCACCAGATTTGAAACCCAGTGTGAAGAGTCCACAGGCTCAATGATACCTGCATCCTGCAGCCGCTGCAGTTCAGCTGTCACCCTATCACGAAAGGCCAGGAGATTGCAGCGTAGTGGTTAAATAATGAGGGTGAAGGTGGGATTGAGGAGAGGTTGGTGGTTAAACGTGGTGAAGCAGCCCAGTCCTTTGAACAGTGCTGGCCAATGTTGCTGCCACGTTGTAGTCACCGCCAGAATAGCAGTCCCCCCTGAGTTCACCAATCAAAACAAGTCAAGTCAAGTCAAGTCATCTTCATTTATATAGTGCGTTTTACAATACAGATTGTTTCAAAGCAGCTTCACAAGTGATAATAGGAAAATGAATGGACAGAGATTATTTTGGCTTTACAGCAGCTCTAGGAAAAAGTTAAGCTAAAGTAAGTTTTTGATTGAATCACTTTCGTTGTAAAAATAGTTAATTATTAACTTAGGGGCTGCTTAAATGACACCTTTTTAACTGAAAACAGAAGACATTTAATGCATTATTGCCGTTCATTTACATGTTTAGTCTATAGGTATGCGCATTTGAATGTGTATGTGTGCAGATGCTTAGTCTTTTTTACAAAGTGACATTGCCAAATTACTTGTCTGGCCCACATAATACAGAATTATTTAGTCCAGATTTTATCTGACAGAGTGTGTCTGCTTCCCAAACAATGCCATGAAGACTGTTCCAAAGTTTAGGTGCTAAAAAGGAAAAGGATGTACCGCCTGAGGTTGATTTTGATATTCTAGATATGCATAGTGATAACCGAACAATCAACCACCATATAGAACACTACAGACACTTCATATTTAATGGTATTAGATGATTTTCTAATTGTATTTAATAGATTACAAAATTGTCCACTACATGAAAGAACTAGAAGTATTCCAGTAACACCAAAATAATTAAAACGATTTATTGATTTGTGCAAAATAAACAAATTATTAGTGAAACTATGTCCCTCTCCTTGGTGCAGTCATTTATTCTAAATACAGGTGCTGGTCATATAATTAGAATATCATCAAAAAGTTGATTTATTTCAATAATTCCATTCAAAAAGTGAAACTTGTATATTATATTCATTCATTACACACAGACTGATATATTTCAAATGTTTATTTCTTTTAATTTTGATGATTATAACTGACAACTAAGGAAAATCCCAAATTCAGTATCTCAGAAAATTAGAATATTGTGAAAAGGTTCAATATTGAAGACACCTGGTGCCACACTCTAATCAGCTAATTAACTCAAAACACCTGCAAAGGCCTTTAAATGGTCTCTCAGTCTAGTTCTGTAGGCTACACAATCATGGGGAAGACTGCTGACTTGACAGTTGTCCAAAAGACGACCATTGACACCTTGCACAAGGAGGGCAAGACACAAAAGGTCATTGCAAAAGAGGCTGGCTGTTCACAGAGCTCTGTGTCCAAGCACATTAATAGAGAGGTGAAGGGAAGGAAAAGATGTGGTAGAAAAAAGTGTACAAGCAATAGGGATAACCACACCCTGGAGAGGATTGTGAAACAAAACCCATTCAAAAATGTGGGGGAGATTCACAAAGAGTGGACTGCAGCTGGAGTCAGTGCTTCAAGAACCACTACGCACAGACGTATGCAAGACATGGGTTTCAGCTGTCGCATTCCTTGTGTCAAGCCACTCTTGAACAACAGAGAGCGTCAGAAGCGCCTCGCCTGGGCTAAAGACAAAAAGGACTGGACAGCTGCTGAGTGGTCCAAAGTTATGTTCTCTGATGAAAGTAAATTTTGCATTTCCTTTGGAAATCAGGGTCCCAGAGTCTGGAGGAAGAGAGGAGAGGCACACAATCCACGTTGCTTGAGGTCCAGTGTAAAGTTTCCACAGTCAGTGATGGTTTGGGGTGCCATGTCATCTGCTGGTGTTGGTCCACTGTGTTTTCTGAGGTCCAAGGTCAATGCAGCCATATACCAGGAAGTTTTAGAGCACTTCGTGCTTCCTTCTGCTGACCAAATTTATGGAGATGCAGATTTCACTTTCCAACAGGACTTGGCACCTGCACACAGTGCCAAAGCTACCAGTACCTGGTTTAAGGACCATGGTATCCCTATTCTTAATTGGCCAGCAAACTCGCCTGACCTTAACCGCATAGAAAATCTATGGGGTATTGTGAAGAGGAAGATGCGATATGCCAGACCCAACAATGCAGAAGAGCTGAAGGCCACTATCAGAGCAACCTGGGCTCTTATAACACCTGAGCAGTGCCACAGACTGATCGACTCCATGCCACGCCGCATTGCTGCAGTAATTCAGGCAAAAGGAGCCCCAACTAAGTATTGAGTGCTGTACATGCTCATACTTTTCATGTTCATACTTTTCAGTTGGCCAAGATTTCTAAAAATCCTTTCTTTGTATTGGTCTTAAGTAATATTCAAATTTTCTGAGATACTGTATTTGGGATTTTCCTTAGTTGTCAGTTATAATCATCAAAATTAAAAGAAATAAACATTTGAAATATATCAGTCTGTGTGTAATGAATGAATATAATATACAAGTTTCACTTTTGGAATGGAATTAGTGAAATAAATCAACTTTTTGATGATATTCTAATTATATGACCAGCACCTGTATATAGCTACTTGAAAATAGTAGTGTAGAAAACATGCTCATTTAGGCATAGTTTCCTTTGCTCTTGTGATAAACCTAGTGAATACTAAAGAAGACCATGGTCTCTGTGTGAACTGATTATTTTGTAGAAATCTGTGGAGTATGAAACAAGTGCGCGAGTGTGAGGGAATTAAAATAAATTGGTAAGGAAGTCAGATTTAGATTTTAGATTTATTTAATGTTTTGTTTATTACATTTTTAAATAAATAATTATGAGAAGTGCTCTTTTTTCCACTTAAATTATGTTTTATTAACAATGTTCAGGAGGAGCATGTTCAGATAATTAACCTAATTAACACAAGTAGAGAGAATTCAGTTAATCAACTCAATTAACGACAAGAGGTATATATACAGCAGACTTACCTCTGTTCATTTGACAGTTTATCAGCATCCATCCACCACCCCATCTCCTCACTTCTAGTTCTAACTATTCTTACCACAACTGGGGGGAGTATTCTGGGTTCGGGGCCAAAATTCTGAGCTCGGAGCCAAAGAGCTAAAGTTCCCTGATTTCATTTTCAATACAACCACAAACTGACACTCAAGAAGACAAGTTGCATTTGAATGAAATGAGAGTGCGTTCGCTGTGATACAAGAGACATGATAGACGTGTTCCGTGTTATAATGCATTGCTATTGGCGACGGTCATTTAATTTAATGTTTATGCTTAAAAAAAAGTGCATAAGTTCATCTCATTTTAGCAAAACCATGATAGTATTGATAATCGTGCTAATTTTGGTCACTATAATCGTGACATGAAATTTTCATATCGTTGCATCCCTAATTACAACACGGCATGAATGCACCTTTGGTTACAAGTTTGTGATGTAGGAGAGAGGGTCAGTTTCAAAATGCTTTTTTGAGTACACTGCAATTTTAAGGGGAAAATACTCAGCAATGGCGTTGACTGAAGAATTTGAATTTAAAACATTAACCCTAAAGAGGGCAAGACCATAAAGAGACATCAGAAAATTAATTCA
The DNA here is from genome assembly GCF_019924925.1 of Ctenopharyngodon idella. Lineage (NCBI taxonomy): Eukaryota > Metazoa > Chordata > Actinopteri > Cypriniformes > Xenocyprididae > Ctenopharyngodon > Ctenopharyngodon idella. The sequence goes on from NC_067220.1 coordinate 35,806,413, forward strand.
TTGCTATTTTCCATCTTATTAGGACACAAGTAATACAATTTCATGACTTTTATTTTTTATTTAAATGTTTGAATCCCCCATACGTTGCCCTTTTTGGGGATTTAAATTCACTGAAAAAAATGCTTGTTTGGCAATGCGTGTTAATCGACATTTTAGCCACATTTTTAAAACATTTATTCTCTAATAACTTAAAATAAACATTCTTTGTAAAATTGTTCAACAATAAGTATAATGCCTATTTATAAATGTATTAGCCTACTGTATCATATTTAATACGCACATTTCTAGGGCCTATAAATTATCAAAATTTTGCTGAAAAAGTTGTTCTACACCATCTATGTCTTCTGCCCTCTGATTGAATGTTCATACTATAGTTCATACTATTATTATTATTTACATTTTTTTCATGTTAATGTCAAATATGAACATTTATTTGTCCATCTCTCCATTATCATTGAATTTCATATATGAGCCATAAAAGCTTATGTATGAAATATGATACACACACACACACACACACACACACACACACACACACACACACACACACACACACACACGTTTGTTTTTTGTGAATTGTGGGGACATTCCATAGGCGTAATTGTTTTTATACTGTACAAACCGTATTTTCTATCGCCCTACACTACCCCTACCCCTAAACCTACACATCACAGAAAACTGTCTGCATTTTTACTTTATCAAAAAAACTCATTCTGTATGATTTATAAGCCTTTTGAAAAATGGGGACATGGGGTAATGTCCTCATAAGTCACCGTCTCCTTGTAATACCTATGTCATACCATGTCATTATACAAATTTGTGTCCTGATATGTCACAAAAACATACACACACACACACACACACACACACACACACACACACACACACACACGTATATATATATATATATATATATATATATATATATATATATATATATATATACACACACATCATATTTGTTGTTGTTTTTTTTAAGTTGGATGGCTCGTAGCTTCATTGGAGGGGGCCCAAAGCCCAAGGTGGAAAAACTACTCCCTGACACTGTCCCTTCCTTCTGCCATAGAAAGTGTTGACAGGAAATGCCTGAAAAAATATCTATGTATTCTTGACCTAAAACCGAATTCAATATAGATAACTAAATGATTAATGACTAAATGATTAAATATTTTTTTCATTTTAAGAGTATTACGTTTTGAACTGACCACAAAGTATAAAGTCTATGGACCACAGAGTCCATAGACCACAGAGTAAAAGGGCAACTTATCCCCTGAGATAAACATTTACAGGCAGATTATGAAAAATGTCAAAATTAAATTCATAATATTTCAACATAAACTTAATAAGCTAATGCTTAACAACAACTTTTTAAACATGCAAGTTCCCTCCAAATATTGTAAATATGTGAAAAATACTTTTAGCTAAAGGCGAGTAGATTTCCCACTACAGGTGGCCATGTTGTTTTTAAATGCTGCCTGTAAGTTAAACAAAGAATGTATGAACAAAGAAAATCTAAATATTCACAACAAACACCCTTTCAACAGGAGATCATTGAGACCTACACTTTCACTGCCTCTTCCCACAGCCTCTCAAATGTTTGTATCCCCCAGGATACAAAAACCTTTTTAGGGTTAAACACCACACAGACATCAACATTATAAACTTGATTTTCTTCACAGGGGTTTTTCTAACTTTTAATTTCGATCTCTGTAGACTCTACAGACAAACCAATCAGACCAGTTTTTAGTTAAACTTGATTTTTTACCTTAGTTTTTGACAAGCATTCTGACTTGTCAAAAAACTTGAGCAACCGCCTACTCACTAAATCCAGTAAGTGAAGAGGAAAAGGTGACAGCAGTGGTTCAGTTGCGCAATGTTATACAGAGGGTGTGAATCTTGAAGATTACATTACATAAAATGCAAAGACGTCTGTCTTCACAAAATAAAGTCTATTGACTAAAAATGTACTATGTAAATAAACCAGCTTGCCTGTTGCTTCAGTAAAGGTTAAGCAAGAGAGTTAAAGCTGCAGACCTGCACATTAGAAAAGTAGTTCAGCAGACTGTTTTCACTTTGCCAGTCTTTATTTTAAATGGACCTATGAATGATATATTACATACTTTCTTATCAAGAATGTTCTTTCCACATAGCAAGAGTACTATATAAAGTGCACTAATATGCTTACACGACTGATTCTGTCAGTCCAAACATCACTTCTGTTACTTTGGTTAAAGGTTTCCGCAAATGGCTATACAAAAACAGATTTAACTATGTTCTCATTCAAAACACAAACGCATTCATTCTAATGAACTCAAGCTAATATAAGCAAATTATCATAGCTATTTGCACCTCAGAGCAAAATATACAACTGATCTGATTATATTAAAGGATTAGTTCACTCCAGAATTAAAATTTACTGATAATTCCCCCATGTCATCCAAGACGTTTATGTCTTTCTTTCTTCAGTCGCAAAGAGATATTATGGTTTTTGAGGAAAACATTCCAGGATTTTTCATATAGTGTACTTCCGCCTACGTCACGCGTGACCTTTCCAACGTGATTACATAATGCGTGGTGCATCACAGAACTAGTGCAAGACGAGCATTTGTGGTTAAAAAGTATTTAATTTTTTTATTTTTTTTTAGAAAATGACCGATCATTTCGCTATACAAGACCCTTATTCCTCAGCTGGGACTGTGTAGTGTCCTTTGAAGCTGCATTTAAACTGCAATTTGGACCTTCAACCCATTGGTAGCCATTGAAGTCCACTATATGGAGAAAAATCCTGGAATGTATTCCTCAAGATCTTTAATTTCTTTTCGGCTGAAGAAAGAAAGACAATCATCTTGGATGACATGAGGCTCAGTAAATTATCAGGAAAATTTAAATCTGAAGTGAACTAATCCTTTTAGTGGGTTGTGTTGATATGTTATTGTTTGAATGACTAGACTGTTAAAAGACATAGTCACAGCCTTCTTCCCACACTCAATCAGCTTAGTCTTCAAAAACAGGTTTTGCATGTTTTGCAGCTGACAGTGTCACAGCTCTGCAAAAAGGACATTGCAATTTTTCTCTGAAGGAAATAACAATATTTAAAAAGCAAATTCCTACACTTCAAGTCAAGCTATTTAACAGGAACTGTTGAGTTGAGCTGTTTTTGTTTATTTAATACAAATAACAATATCATGTTCATAAGTCTCAAGACATTTGATATATTTTAATAATTTTTAAAGTAATTCTGTCTGGTGTCAGGATTTTTTATTTGAAAAGGAAGTAGTCTATATAAAAGAAATGTGACACTTTTTTTTTTTTTTTTTGTTTACAATAAGATCTCATTCACTGATAGATAATGATTTATCTGATATAAACTAACAATGAGAAACAAAATATTGACTGAAATGAAAATATCTGAAGGTTTTCTTCAAACAGTATTATTCTTTGTTAGACACAATATTAAATCCTCAAAAGCAGACTAAGATAGAAAAAAGTCTGAAAAATAAAACAGGCACAGATAACATCAGCTTAGTTGCCTTAAGGCAACAATCAAGAATGCTATAATAAGATGCAATGCTGAAATTCAGGTATATGTTTGAATTCAGGAACGTGCTTGACATTTCAAAAGTATTTGCTATGTTCTGCTCCACCTGGGACAGCAGTAAAGTGCAACCAAGAAAAAGCATTAATTGTGAAAGAAAAACCTGACTGGTTTAGTCTTCATTCAGAAATGAAAGAGGAGGACAAGCTTTGTCTGTAACACTTGTTTTTCAAAATATGATCTGGATTTTATTACCTTTAGGGTAACCAAGAGAACTGGACAAGACACTAATAATAGGTAAGGATCTAAAGCTTATAAATGATCACAACATGTATTTGTTAATTGTGGACAACTTAGAATTGAGACACTGTAGAATAAGTTTAATTTTAAGGTCCAATTTCTTCTGATTTTTCAAATACTGCTGTTTTATCAATTGCCAGATGAAATGGATTTCCATATTTTATCCACGACATAGCCTCAAAACACTATGCAAATTTCATACAGAATTAAAGTGGGGTTTTCTGCATGTATGGTTTAAAAAATATAAAATATGTTCCCATCTGGGGTCCCCCAAGTGAATCTTGGCCATTTCCACTGCTGAATAAAACACAAGCAGCAACTCATTAATATGAACAACTGAAAAAATAGGGGAATGCTTTAAAAATTTTTTGGTTAAATGTAGACATTTCTAAAAGTGGATTCAGAGTTTGACTGCAGAATCAAATCTCCAAACAGAACCATTAGTGTAGTCTCAAAACTGCAAACACTATTATTGTTTACCGACTTTTTCAGCATTATTGCAGGTTCTTAAAGACGTTTGTCATTGAATAACTCTGAATTGTTTTGCTGTTAATTAACCACAATTTAGGATAAACAAGATTTTTTAAAAAAATTACAGTATTAAAATACAACCCCAATTCCAGAAAATTTGGAACATTTTGTAAAATGTAATAAAATAAAGAATCTGTGATTTGCTAATTCTCTTTAACCTTTATTTAACTGTCAAAAGTACAAAGAAAAGATTTTCAAAGGTTTTCACTTACAAAATTAATTGTATTTTGTAAATATAAACAAACATTAATTTTGATGGCTGCAACATACTCCAAAAAAGTCGGAGGCATATTTCCCACGGTGTCACATCACCTTTCCTTTTAATTACACTTTTTAAAGAGCAGTCTAGTTAGAGAGTTGAGATGGTTAGAGAGTCGGACTTGTAACCCAAAGGTCACGGGTCTGAGTCTCAGTACCAGCAGAAATGTGGGTGGGGGAGTGAATGAATAGCGCTCTCTTCCACACTCATTACCCACAACTGAGGTGCCCTTGAGCAAGGCACCTAACCCCCAATCGCTCCCCGGGCGCCACAGCTGCTTCGGGTGTGTGTCCATGGTGTGTGTGTGTGTTCAATACTCACTGCTGTGTGTGTGCACTTGTATGGGTGAAAATTCTGATTATGGGATACCATACTTAGCTACATGTCATGTCACTTTTCACTTAAATGTTTGCGAATTGAGGATACTCGTTGCAGTTTTGCATATGGAATTTTTGCCTAATCTTCCCTGATACAAGACAACTGCTCAACAGTCTGTGGTCGTCATTGTCTGATTCTCCTTTTCATGATGGCCATACATTTTCAGTAAGAGACAGATCAGGACTGCAGGCAAGCCAGTCAATAACATCCCTTCTACAGTGTAAAGTGTTTCCGAAATCACTCTGTTGTAGAATGTGCAGAATGAGGCTTGGCATTGTCTCGCTTTCCAGGGAAGATTCATTTCCATACCATGATGCTTCTGCACCTGTCGCTGATAAAAGTCTGGTTGGTCGTCTTTGGGACTGAGACCTTGAAGTAAGTTTTTCCCAAAAACAAGCTGAAATGTGCACTGACCACAGCACACATTTCGACTTTCTTTTGGACCATCTGAGATGAGCTCGGGCTCAGAGAACTCAGCGGCATCTCTGCATAGAATTGATGTATAGCTTCCTCCTTGCGTAACAGAGATTCGAGCTGAATTTCTTGACGCAGCGGCAGACTATGTTAAGGCAGACGGTTTTCCAAAGTATTCCTGAGCACATGTGGCTATATTTAACACAGTAGCATAACAGTTTCTCATGTAATGTGGTCTGAAAACTCTAAGGTCAAGCACATTCAGCAGAAGTTTCCTGTCTTACCCTACACAGACTAAGATTTCTCTGTATTCCTTGAATCTTTTCATATATAAATATAAAGCTTTTGCAACATTATAAATGTCTATACTGTCACTTTTGATCAACTTAATGCATCCTTGCTGAATAAAAGTATTAATTTCTTTAATTTCTTTCCAAAAAAAAAAAAAAAAAAAACCTGACCCCAAACTTTTGAACCATAGTGATAATGTTACAAAACTTTCTATTTCAGATAAATGCTGTTCTTTTGAGCTTTCGATTCATCAAATAATCTTGAAAAAAATTGTACACAACTGTTTTCAACATTGATAATAAGAAATGTTTCTTGAGCAGCAAATCGGCATATTAGAATGATTTCTGAAGGATCATGTGACACTGAAGACTGGAGTAATGATGCTGAAAATTCAGCTTTGCCAACACATAAATAAATTGCATTTTAAAATATATTCAAATAGAAAACAGTTATTTTAAATTGTAAAAACTTTTCACAATATTACTGTTTTTGCTGTATTTTGGATCAAATAAATAAAGCCTTGGTGACTTCTTTAAAAACTTTTAAAAATCTTAGTGTATGTATGTAAACCAAATGCTGAAAGATCTAAATACTTTGCAATCTTGGATTGAGAAATGTAATTTTTGAATTGTATGATGATTCTCTCATGAAATTTGGCTTGCAAAGACTGAGTCTTTGGTGGATGCTCCTTTACCCAAACACGATACCCTCACCTTTTACCAATTCACCTGCTAATTGAGGACTGTTTCAAAACAGTTTAACTTGGATATTCTGTAATCTTTTCACTTTTATTTTGCCTCTGTCCCTACTTTTTTGGAGCGTGTTGAAATCATCAAAATATAAATTTGTTTATATTTAGAAAATATAATTCATTTGGCTAGCGAAAACATTGGAATTTTTTTCTTAGTTTTTTTGTCAGTTAAATAAAGGTTCAAGAGAATTAAATCACAGATTCTTTATTACATTTTACAACTTTTCTGGAATTGGGGTTGTAGATTACAAATCTTAACATCAAACATCCCATATTACAAAGGTGTTTTCTAAAATCCACAATCATTTAGAAGTCTGCACATATAGGGAATGGGTGATCTCCGGTATCTCTCAGCTCAATATCTTGGGATTGTCAGTTTATTTGAAATCCTTGTATTACACAATCCTTGTCAAAACCAGGGAGCTTTGATGCTCATTATGTTCACTTAACAGAAGTTCTGAAGCACAAAACATAAATCACGTGAGCCAACTCACTCATAATGAAAATACAAACCATTATTTAATTATATTTCAGCATAAACATACATCACTAGAAAGGTAATGAACATAATCTAGCTAACATTTATAATTGATTAACAGCTGAAACATTGCACATATGTAACAAGCAAAGTATTTATCATAATGTACTTTAAATACCATTAATGCTGTTCTGCTGTTGTTCATAAATACCAGTAGTGATGTTGTACAGTGAGGACGTTGTCATGTCACCGGAAATAGAGTCATCATCAGTGTACCAATGCAGTGAGCCAGGTCTTTACCAAGTCCGGAATTCATGTACACAATATATGGATTTGTGACAGAGCTGATTGAGACGCACCCTCAGTTTCATTGGTTAGTGATTATGTCTGTTTGTTTTTATGCTCATTACTCCCTGATCAGTTCAGTACTTTGTCGGTATAGGGGTTTTGTTTTTCATTTAAGCTTCTCTTGAGTTCCCCTGAGTGTTATGGATTCTAAATAAAGACTAAATTTACTCCGACGTCTTGTTCATGTGTGTTTGCGTGCAAACCCAGCTGTGACAGTTCCTCCCTTAGGGTGTAGCCAGTCTCTGAAACCAGACTATTATTTCTGGCAAAGTCAAGAAACATTCCAATCTCCCTCAAATTGACACAGAAATGTTAAGAATGTTGCCACTTGCTTGTGTAACACACAATACAATTCAATAAATCCAAGATGCTTGATGCAGGCAAATCGAGTCCGCTTAACATTGGCGACACCGAACAATAAACAGAACGAATTGAAACCCCTTTTCAAAAGTTTGGTTTTCAGGCCCCCAAAATGCTGTTGTAGGGTAAATGAATGCCCAAAATGCATAAAAAGCTTTCTGTTTTTAAGTTGAAAACTGTGTTTTTTCAAAACTATTTTATACTGAGAACTCTGTAAGGACTCATTACATGATGTTGCATTGTCTTTTTGAGAGTGAATGTCCTGCAACATTATCTTGGAGCAGCAAACATCTCAGGTGCCTCAAGATAATTGTTTTATATCGAAATAAATGAATTAAAATAAGACAAAACGGCAAAAAAAAAAAAAAAAAGCTAAAAGCTAAAGCTAAAACAACTAAAAAATTTAATTTAACCTCTCAACTTTTTTCTTTTTTTGAAAAACCAGGGTCGTTAAAAACCTGAATATATGAGGTAGCTTAATTTTAAAAATGTAATTTTCTAGACCTGAAAATCATAAACCTCCACTGACATTTTTATATTAATTATTTTTTTTCCCCCTCTGGTTAAGCCCAGCACTATTTTGTTGGATAGATCAAATATATTCTAAATTCAAATATATTCTATAAATATATATATATATATATATATATATATATATATATATATATATATATATTTATTTATTTATTTTTTTGGAAAATTACTGGACCAGCAAATATCTGTTTATAGCAGCATGATGTATGATGTACTATAAAAAAAAAAATTGCAAATATGTAAGCAACTGACTTAAAGGGTTAGTTCACCCAAAAATGAAAATAATGTCATTAATTACTCACCCTCAAGACCTTCGTTCATCTTCAGAACACAAATTAAGATATTTTTGTTGAAATCCGATGGCTCAGTGAGGCCTGCATAGCCAGCAATGACATTTCCTCTCTCAAGATCCATTAATGTACTAAAAACATATTTAAATCGGTTCATGTGAGCACAGTGGTTCAATATTACTACTATAAAGCGATTAGAATATTTTTGGTGCACCAAAAAAACAAAATAACGACTTATATAGTAATGACCAATTTCAAAACACTGCTTCATTAAGCTTCGGAGCATTATGAATCTTTTGTGTCGAATCATGATTCGGATCGCGTGTCAAACCGCCAAACTGCTGAAATCACGTGACTTTGGCACTCCGAACCGCTGATTCGACACAAAAGATTGTGTGTCAAATTAGCAACAATATGTCTGTGATCAGCTACAATGTTAATCACTGTAACCTTTCATGCTACAATCTCAATAATCATAGATCTAAATGCAATGCTATAATCAAAACTTTTCACGATTAGTTAACCTTGAGAGCTGTAATAGTAAAAACGTGCTAAAAGTTTTCAAGAGAGTTTCACTGTTCCACATGTAATACTTAGCTATTTCTTATGCAAAGATGTTAGCCAATCACAGCAGTGGGCGTTTACACTGAAGTCTCACAGCAGACACGCCCCTTAAAACAGAACGTTCAAATAAGAGGGCTAAAATCAAGGTAGGAAAAATGCCTTTTATTTCTAAATTATTAAAATTTTTAATGTAAAAAAGCATACTTACATTATAAGTACACCTCAGGAAACATTATAAAACAATAAAACAACGCAGTTCATTACTCCTTTAAACTCTCTTCAGAACAAAAGCGCAATGAGAATATGGACATCGAAAATTGAAAGAACCTAACACTGATTTTATTAATACATCTATAATGTTGGCTTCTGATTAAAATGACATGAAAAAATGTTTGCAAGCAGAGAGAAAACAATAAGTATTTTATTAACATTATTTTCATCAGACATTTTTATGATTGGTAACATGAAATACATCTGAGCTCAAATTCTGGAAAAGAAATCTGATAACGTAACCAGCATCAGTATGTAATGTAATGTAATACTGACTAATGTAATACTACGGTCTATCCAGTGTCCCAAAGTCCCCTTGCTAAAAGCGATGCTTTGTTTTGTTGATGAATTGGTGCAATAACTTTTAATGTATTTGCAGGAACACGGGGTCAAATAAAAAGGACAATGTCCCCAAGGACAGTGTCCCCCTTAGTGGTTCTATTGATTTTTATAGGTAAATATCTATTCAAGATTTTAATGTGTGTGCAAAATATAGCATACATATGGAAACATAGCTTTCGGACATATGTTTACATTCAGAAACACTGCAAAAAGTGTTAAACTAATGGCAAATATCTCTTCCATCAGGATTGTTGGGGCCAGTGTGCGAAAATGTAAATAATGTGTCTGATTCAGGTAAAAACAAATGATCTGTCCTTGTCTACAGTGGGGAAATAACACCAGCAAATAAACAACGCACACACACACACACATACATACATACATATACATATTCTTTTTTTCTCTCTCACATCATCAGCAGTTTCACATCATACAGCCTCATCAGACCAAAGTGTTAACGACAGGAACCAATCAAATGTAAGGTCATTGCACAGTCACAGTTTTTCAATATTCATTTAACACATTTTAACAGCGGCATGTTTCTATATTTCTATAGAACAGTGCACTGGAATATTGGCCTGTGGCCACACGTACAGATGTTAAAATTTTTAGGTAAGTGAGAAAATGCCTTATATATACACATGTAACAGAGGCCAAATAGGTAACAAAATCTTAAAAATACAAATGCATAGTCTTCTCTAGCTTTTTTCCAGCTTCATCTCAAATTTCCTTGAGCAGCTCTGTGGTCATGATCATAGCAAAACATTTGCCCTTAGATCTTACAATGTCAGGATACAGGAGTAGGAAAAATAATACATTTGGTTTAGTCTGAAATGGTATGACAGAACAACAGATAATCAGGAGTTGATATAGTGACTGATTTGAATTTTACATTTAAGTTTATTTTTTGCCTAGACTCAATGTATTTCTTTTGAACAAAATGTGTTTTCTTCATGCAAAATAATATATGCTAATAATTTAATGTTTCAGGAAAGGATCACTTGTTATTTCCAGGCAATATTGGTACCCCTTTTTAGAAATAGGTAAGGAATCGATAACAGTATTCAAAATAAAATCAGTACTTTATTAAACCCTGAGTAAAGCAGGATGACAGATATTCTCTATATTTTCTAAATTCATACAATGAAAGTTCTCTGTTCTTGTAAGGTATGTCAATATGTTTTCATCTGCATGTTTATGAAATACATTTCATTTTTTGCAGTCATTAAAAAACCCATATCCCCTGCGATCACCTCGGCCACAACACCATCATATACAACGCAGCTATTCAGCTCGGTGTCGTCACCAACTTCAAGTATGCTGCCTACTTCATCTTTCCCAGCAACCGCACATACAACCACTTTAGGGCCATCAACAACCAAAACAACAAAGTCTACAATTTCAATAGAGCCCCTAACAACCATCATTCAAGCACATACAAGCAAACAGACAACAACCTCAAGACAAATATCAGAAACAACAGAGTCACAAATTTCAAAACTACCGACAACAATCACCAATCCAACAACAACAATCTTACCAACTGCCTACTCAAGACAATCAACATCCTTCACAAGTTCTACAAGATCAGTGCTACCAGAAACTACAACTTCAAACAATATACCATTAGACACCTCAAGGCAACTAACAGCCATCACATCAGAGCTGTCTGTATTTCCAGAAACGATCACTCCATCAACAACACCAGCAACTACTTCAATACCGCTAACTGCCAATCCATCTGCAAATCTGCCAGCTACATCAGAAGCAGGAGTTAGTGTTGAAAGCTTTAAAACTACAATTGCTGAAAGAACAACCAGAACTGCAGAACCAGAACTGGCTTCCACTACAGCTTTATGGTCTACAGTGGCACCTGGAACAACAAAGGCAGCAACAACAGTTCTACTACCTAAAACAGGTTTGACAAAATATTTTATGACTATACATTTCTGTTCAAAAGTTTGGGGTTGTAAGATTTTTTTTTTTTTTTAAATGTTTTTGAAAAAATGGTCTCTTATGGCCTCCAAGGCAACATTTGTTCAAAAATACAGCAACAGTAATATTGTGAAATACTATTACAATTTAAAATAACTTTTTTATTGTAATATATTTTTAAATGCCATTCATTCCTGTGACGTTAAAGCTGAATTTTCACCATCATTTCTCCATTGTCACATGATCCTTACTCCAGTGTCACATGATCCTTAAGAAATCATTCTAATATGCTGATTTACTGCTCAAGAAACTTTTCGGTTGCACTTTATTTTACAGTACGTGCACTTACATGTACTTACAGTGTACTTACCTAAGAAAGTACTGGGCAATATCAGGTGACTACATGGGTTATCTTTTCTTATTTTCCCCCCAGTATTCTCTTGTGAATAGAAAGATCAAAAAAACAACAGCATTTATTTGACATAGATTTTTTTTTTTTTTTTTTTTTTTGTAACAATGACTATATGTTTTTGAATCAGATTTAAAAGGTTAAGCATGTTATTCCATTACCGCTAGCGGCAACAAACAGAGTTGAAAAACTGCAACTGCAAGACAGGTCATTAAAATAACTTTTTTTTCCCCCCAATTTGACATGCCATATTAAGAACACAATGTCTGGACTTCAGGAACTAGTCAAGCCAGTGAGATAATTATGTATTACAGTGAGCTGCAGGAAGAGCAGACAATGTTTTAGATAACATGAAGTTTTGGGTTTGCCATTTTTGCATTATTTTTTTGTAACGGGGAAGTTATTCATGAATATATGTGGTGCTGGAAAACAAAAGCGAGATGAAGCAAAGTAATGTTTAGAAGAACATTGATAAAAGAACATATTTTAACAAACAAAAATCTTCACTCTTCACTACCAATATTGTTACACTAAATGATTTGAATGTTATTATTGTACTCTAACCTGATGCTCATTTGATTTACCTATAGAGGTCATGGCAACACTTCAGCCTACACAAGCAGTAGCTACAACAGAGGCAGTGACAAATACAGTACAATTTGCAATAAAATCAACAACGCAGTCTGAAGTCACAACAGAACCATTACCAGCCAAAACATATTCAATAACACCAAGTGAAACAACAGTGTCTGCATCAGAAACGGCACCACCAACAACAAAAATACCAGCTTCTAGTGCTATTTTTACAGCTTCAGCTTCAACCTTAACAGGAGCGACATCAGCAGCTACACTGGACACAACCACAGCAGAAACTGTTAGAAATGAACCAGAAACAACCAAGACTACTCTAGCTGAGGTTTCATCTACTGGATTACATTCAATGGCAGTAGACACAGTGACAACAACAGGCCAAGCAGAGTCTGCTACTTCAGCCAAAGCTGCAACATCGGTACCAGAAACATCTCAAGTCACAATGGAACCTACACCAATACAAAACAAAACCACAATGTTAATGTCAATGAAGCCAGTAACAGTGGATCATACCTCAGAGGTCTTCACCACTGTCAAAAAAGTGACAGAAGAGCGTACAACACAAGCTGATATGGGTTCTTCATCAGCAGGACAAACTACATTAAGAGCATCTGGTACAACAGAATCAACAATTACTCCAACTACAGCAGCACCAATAACAGAGGAATCATCACCTCTAACTGAAGCAGGTGAAGGAAAGACAACAGCTGCAAGAACATCCAGAACTTCAGAATCATCTGCAGAAGCCCCAACATTGTTAGTGTCAACAACAAGTGCAACTACTCCAGCATCAGCAGAAGTGACATCAGCATTGCCAGCAACTGCATCAGAGACAAACACAGCATCAACTATCAGAAATGAACCAGAAACAATCAAGACTACTACAGAATCGACTACAGAAGCCCAAACATTGTTAATGCCAACAGTGGCACAGAGCACAATCAGTGTAACAGCCATGAGTGCTACAACATCTGAAACTTCAGTAGCTACAGGGGAGTCAGTGGCTGCAGTAACATCCAAAGAGTCTAAAACTACTATGATAATGCCAACAACATCAGTTGACATACAGCATATAACCACAGGTAAGACACATAATACTAATAATTTTTTTTTTTTTTTTTCTCCCAGTACAGCTGTGTTGGAGCCAATGGCCTTATGAGCAGTATTCCAACATGTTGCGCGGTTGTGCTTTGGGCAACCTGAGTTCAAATCTAGGGTCATGTACCTTTCCGGATCTCGCCATCCCCCTCAACTATGCTTCTTGCCCTCTCTCCAACTGCACTATTAAATTAAAGACAAAAATGCCAATAAATAAATAAATAAATAAATAAATCTTTAAAAAAAAAAAAGTTCAACCAGTTGTAATTCTCAGAGCAATTAACTATTTGTATTAATAGTTAATAAGACAGTTACAGAATTGTAAAAAATACAATAAATAATATTCTACATACGAGCCATAAAAGCATTATATAAAAGCCATATAAATAGATAGAGAGTCATTGACATTTCAGAAAGAAAATGTATAATATGGTACCATATTTATATTTTGGCATAAATTATGACAATGTGTGACTTACATAATATAGACCACTAGTGAAAATGCTTCTTTTTGCTTTGTACTACTTAATACCAAAATCCAAAGTCATTGTAATACCATAAAAATACAACACCAGACTAGACTAACTTAAAATTTTTTCTCCACAGACACTGTCAGAACAGTACAAACAACAACAACACAGGAACCAGCAACAGAGACGACAGTGACAACTGGTTCAACGACAGTGACAATTGTTTCACCAATAACCGAGGAATCATCACCTCTAACTGAAGCAGTTGAAGGAAAGACAACAGCTGCAAGAACATCCAGAACTTCAGAATCATCTGCAGAAGCCCCAACATTGTTAGTGTCAACAACAAGTGCAACTACTCCAGCATCAGCAGAAGTGACATCAGCATTGCCAGCAACTGCATCAGAGACAAACACAGCATCAACTATCAGAAATGAACCAGAAACAATCAAGACTACTACAGAATCGACTACAGAAGCCCAAACATTGTTAATGCCAACAGTGGCACAGAGCACAATCAGTGTAACAGCCATGAGTGCTACAACATCTGAAACTTCAGTAGCTACAGGGGAGTCAGTGGCTGCAGTAACATCCAAAGAGTCTAAAACTACTATGATAATGCCAACAACATCAGTTGACATACAGCATATAGCCACAGGTAAGACACATAATACTAATACAATTTTTTTTCCAGTACAGCTGTGTTGGAGCCATGGCCTTGTGGGCAGTATTCCAAAATGTTGCGCGGTTGTGCTTTGGGCAAACTGAGTTCAAGTCTAGGCTCATGTACCTTTCCGGATCTCACCATCCCCCTCAACTATGCTTCTTGCCCTCTCTCCAACTGCACTATTAAATTAAAGACAAAAATGCCAATAAATAAATAAATCTTTAAAAAAAACTTCAACCAGTTGTAATTCTCAGAGTAATTAACTATTTGTACCAATAGTTAATAAGACAGTTACAGAAATGTAAAAAATACAATAAATAATATGCTACATACGAGCCATAAAAGCATTAAATAGTTTAAAAGCCATATAAATAGATCGTGAGTCATTGAAACTTCAGAAAGAAAATGTATAATATGGTACCATATTTATGATTTATGATGACAACGTGTGGCTTACATAATATAGACCACTAATGAAAACGGTTTTTTTTTGCTTTGTACTACTTAATACCAAAATCCAAAGTCACTGTAATACCATAAAAATACAACATCACACTAGACTATCTTAATTTTTTTCTCCACAGACACTGTCAGAACAGTACAAACAACAACAACAACAACACAGGAACCAGCAACAGAGACGACAGTGACAATTGGTTCAACGACAGTGACAATTGGTTCACCAATAACGGAGGAATCATCACCTCTAACTGAAGCAGTTGAAGGAAAGACAACAGCTGCAAGAACATCCAGAACTTCAGAATCATCTGCAGAAGCCCCAACATTGTTAGTGTCAACAAGTGCAACTACTCCAGCATCAGCAGAAGTGACATCAGCATTGCCAGCAACTGCATCAGAGACAAACACAGCATCAACTATCAGAAATGAACCAGAAACAATCAAGACTACTACAGAATCGACTACAGAAGCCCAAACATTGTTAATGCCAACAGTGGCACAGAGCACAATCAGTGTAACAGCCATGAGTGCTACAACATCTGAAACTTCAGTAGCTACAGGGGAGTCAGTGGCTGCAGTAACATCCAAAGAGTCTAAAACTACTATGATAATGCCAACAACATCAGTTGACATACAGCATATAACCACAGGTAAGACACATAATACTAATACAATTTTTTTTCCAGTACAGCTGTGTTGGAGCCAATGGCCTCGTGGGCAGTATTGCAACATGTTGCGCGGTTGTGCTTTGGGCAACCTGAGTTCAAGTCTAGGCTCATGTACCTTTCCGGATCTCACCATCCCCCTCAACTATGCTTCTTGCCCTCTCTCCAACTACACTATTAAATTAAAGACAAAAATGGCAATAAATAAATAAATAAATCTTAAAAAAAAAAAAAGTTCAACCAGTTGTAATTCTCAAAGCAATTAACTATTTGTATTAATAGTTAATAAGACAGTTACAGAATTGTAAAAAATACAATAAATAATATGCTACATACGAGCCATAAAAGCATTATATAGTTTAAAAGCCATATAAATAGTGAGTCACTGACATTTCAGAAAGAAAATGTATAATATGGTACCATATTTATATTTTGGCATAAATTATGACAATGTGTGACTTACATAATATAGACCACTAGTGAAAATGCTTCTTTTTGCTTTGTACTACTTAATACCAAAATCCAAAGTCATTGTAATACCATAAAAATACAACACCAGACTAGACTAACTTAATTTTTTTCTCCACAGACACTGTCAGAACAGTACAAACAACAACAACACAGGAACCAGCAACAGAGACGACAGTGACAATTGGTTCAACGACAGTGACAATTGTTTCACCAATAACGGAGGAATCATCACCTCTAACTGAAGCAGTTGAAGGAAAGACAACAGCTGCAAGAACATCCAGAACTTCAGAATCATCTGCAGAAGCCCCAACATTGTTAGTGTCAACAAGTGCAACTACTCCAGCATCAGCAGAAGTGACATCAGCATTGCCAGCAACTGCATCAGAGACAAACACAGCATCAACTATCAGAAATGAACCAGAAACAATCAAGACTACTACAGAATCGACTACAGATGCCCAAACATTGTTCGTGCCAACAGTGGCACAGAGCACAATCAGTGTAACAGCCATGAGTGCTACAACATCTGAAACTTCAGTAGCTACAGGGGAGTCAGTGGCTGCAGTAAAATCCAAAGAGTCTAAAACTACTATGATAATGCCAACAACATCAGTTGACATACAGCATATAACCACAGGTAAGACACATAATACTAATAAAAAAAAATTTCAGTACAGCTGTGTTGGAGCCATGGCCTCGTGAGCAGTATTCCAACATGTTGCGTGGTTGTGCTTTGGGCAACCTGAGTTCAAGTCTAGGCTCATGTATCTTTCCAGATCTCACCATCCCCCTCAACTATGCTTCTTGCCCTCTCTCCAACTGCACTATTAAATTAAAGACAAAAATGGCAATAAATAAATAAATAAATCTTTTAAAAAAAAAGTAAAAAAAAAAAAAAAACTATTTGTAATTTTGTATCAATAGTTGATTAGACAGTTACAGAAATGTAAAGAATACAATAAATAATATGCTACATACGAGCCATAAAAGCATTATATAAAAGCCATATAAATAGATAGTGAGTCATTGAAACTTAAGAAAGAAAATGTATAATATGGTACCATATTTATATTTTGGCATACATGATGACAATGTGTGACTTACATAATATAGACCACTAGTGAAAATGCTTCTTTTTGCTTTGTACTACTTAATACCAAATCCCAGGTCATTGTAATACCATAAAAATACAACATCAGACTAGACTAACTTAATTTTTTGTTTTCTCCACAGACACTTTCAGAACAGTACAAACAACAACAACACAGGAACCAGCAACAGAGACGACAGTGACAATTGGTTCAACGACAGTGACAATTGGTTCAACAATAACAGAGGAATCATCACCTCTAACTGAAGCAGTTGAAGGAAAGACAACAGCTGCAAGAACATCCAGAACTTCAGAATCATCTGCAGAAGCCCCAACATTGTTAGTGTCAACAACAAGTGCAACTACTCCAGCATCAGCAGAAGTGACATCAGCATTGCCAGCAACTGCATCAGAGACAAACACAGCATCAACTATCAGAAATGAACCAGAAACAATCAAGACTACTACAGAATCGACTACAGAAGCCCAAACATTGTTAGTGCCAACAGTGGCACAGAGCACAATCATTATAACAGCCATGAGTGCTACAACATCTGAAACTTCAGTAGCTACAGGGGAGTCAGTGGCTGCAGTAACATCCAAAGAGTCTAAAACTACTATGATAATGCCAACAACATCAGTTGACATACAGCATATAACCACAGGTAAGACACATAATACTAATACAATTTTTTTTCCAGTACAGCTGTGTTGGAGCCAATGGCCTCGTGGGCAGTATTCCAACATGTTGCGCGGTTGTGCTTTGGGCAACCTGAGTTCAAGTCTAGGCTCATGTACCTTTCTGGATCTCGCCATCCCCCTCAACTATGCTTCTTGCCCTCTCTCCAACTACACTATTAAATTAAAGACAAAAATGCCAATAAATAAATAAATAAATGTTAAAAAAAAAAAAGTTCAACCAGTTGTAATTCTCAGAGCAATTAACTATTTGTATTAATAGTTAATAAGACAGTTACAGAATTGTAAAAAATACAATAAATAATATGCTACATACGAGCCATAAAAGCATTATATAGTTTAAAAGCCATATAAATAGATAGTGAGTCACTGACATTTCAGAAAGAAAATGTATAATATGGTACCATATTTATATTTTGGCATAAATTATGACAATGTGTGACTTACATAATATAGACCACTAGTGAAAATGCTTCTTTTTGCTTTGTACTACTTAATACCAAAATCCAAAGTCATTGTAATACCATAAAAATACAACATCAGACTAGACTAACTTAATTTTTTTCTCCACAGACACTGTCAGAACAGTACAAACAACAACAACACAGGAACCAGCAACAGAGACGACAGTGACAATTGGTTCACCAATAACCGAGGAATCATCACCTCTAACCAAAGCAGTTGAAGGAAAGACAACAGCTGCAAGAACATCCAGAACTTCAGAATCATCTGCAGAAGCCCCAACATTGTTAGTGTCAACAAGTGCAACTACTCCAGCATCAGCAGAAGTGACATCAGCATTGCCAGCAACTGCATCAGAGACAAACACAGCATCAACTATCAGAAATGAACCAGAAACAATCAAGACTACTACAGAATTGACTACAGAAGCCCAAACATTGTTAGTGCCAACAGTGGCACAGAGCACAATCAGTGTAACAGCCATGAGTGCTACAACATCTGAAACTTCAGTAGCTACAGGGGAGTCAGTGGCTGCAGTAACATCCAAAGAGTCTAAAACTACTATGATAATGCCAACAACATCAGTTGACATACAGCATATAGCCACAGGTAAGACACATAATGCTAATACATTTTTTTTCAGTACAGCTGTGTTGGAGCCATGGCCTCGTGGGCAGTATTCCAACATGTTGCGTGGTTGTGCTTTGGGCAAACTGAGTTCAAGTCTAGGCTCATGTACCTTTCCGGATCTCACCATCCCCCTCAACTATGCTTCTTGCCCTCTCTCCAACTGCACTATTAAATTAAAGACAAAAATGCCAATAAATAAATAAATCTTTAAAAAAAACTTCAACCAGTTGTAATTCTCAAAGCAATTAACTATTTGTACCAATAGTTAATAAGACAGTTACAGAAATGTAAAAAATACAATAAATAATATGCTACATACGAGCCATAAAAGCATTAAATAGTTTAAAAGCCATATAAATAGATCGTGAGTCATTGAAACTTCAGAAAGAAAATGTATAATATGGTACCATATTTATATTTTGGCATACATGATGACAACGTGTGGCTTACATAATATAGACCACTAATGAAAACGGTTTTTTTTTGCTTTGTACTACTTAATACCAAAATCCAAAGTCACTGTAATACCATAAAAATACAACATCACACTAGACTATCTTAATTTTTTTCTCCACAGACACTGTCAGAACAGTACAAACAACAACAACAACAACACAGGAACCAACAGCAGAGACGACAGTGACAATTGGTTCAACGACAGTGACAATTGGTTCACCAATAACAGAGGAATCATCACCTCTAACTGAAGCAGTTGAAGGAAAGACAACAGCTGCAAGAACATCCAGAACTTCAGAATCATCTGCAGAAGCCCCAACATTGTTAGTGTCAACAACAAGTGCAACTACTCCAGCATCAGCAGAAGTGACATCAGCATTGCCAGCAACTGCATCAGAGACAAACACAGCATCAACTATCAGAAATGAACCAGAAACAATCAAGACTACTACAGAATCGACTACAGAAGCCCAAACATTGTTAATGCCAACAGTGGCACAGAGCACAATCAGTGTAACAGCCATGAGTGCTACAACATCTGAAACTTCAGTAGCTACAGGGGAGTCAGTGGCTGCAGTAACATCCAAAGAGTCTAAAACTACTATGATAATGCCAACAACATCAGTTGACATACAGCATATAACCACAGGTAAGACACGTAATACTAATAAAAAATTTTTCCAGTACAGCTGTGTTGGAGCCATGGCCTCGTGAGCAGTATTCCAACATGTTGCGTGGTTGTGCTTTGGGCAACCTGAGTTCAAGTCTAGGCTCATGTATCTTTCCAGATCTCACCATCTCCCTCGATTATGCTTCTTGCCCTCTCTCCAACTGCACTATTAAATTAAAGACAAAAATGGCAATAAATAAATAAATAAATCTTTTTAAAAAAAAGTAAAAAAAACAAAACAAAACTATTTGTAATTTTGTATCAATAGTTGATTAGACAGTTACAGAAATGTAAAGAATACAATAAATAATATGCTACATACGAGCCATAAAAGCATTATATAAAAGCCATATAAATAGATAGTGAGTCATTGAAACTTAAGAAAGAAAATGTATAATATGGTACCATATTTATATTTTGGCATACATGATGACAATGTGTGACTTACATAATATAGACCACTAGTGAAAATGCTTCTTTTTGCTTTGTACTACTTAATACCAAATCCCAGGTCATTGTAATACCATAAAAATACAACATCAGACTAGACTAACTTAATTTTTTGTTTTCTCCACAGACACTTTCAGAACAGTACAAACAACAACAACACAGGAACCAGCAACAGAGACGACAGTGACAATTGGTTCAACAATAACCGAGGAATCATCACCTCTAACTGAAGCAGTTGAAGGAAAGACAACAGCTGCAAGAACATCCAGAACTTCAGAATCATCTGCAGAAGCCCCAACATTGTTAGTGTCAACAACAAGTGCAACTACTCCAGCATCAGCAGAAGTGACATCAGCATTGCCAGCAACTGCATCAGAGACAAACACAGCATCAACTATCAGAAATGAACCAGAAACAATCAAGACTACTACAGAATCGACTACAGAAGCCCAAACATTGTTAATGCCAACAGTGGCACAGAGCACAATCAGTGTAACAGCCATGAGTGCTACAACATCTGAAACTTCAGTAGCTACAGGGGAGTCAGTGGCTGCAGTAACATCCAAAGAGTCTAAAACTACTATGATAATGCCAACAACATCAGTTGACATACAGCATATAACCACAGGTAAGACACATAATACCAATACTTTTTTTTTTTTCCAGTACAGCTGTGTTAGAGCAAATGGCCTTTTGGGCAGTATTCCATCATGTTACGCGATTGTGCTTTGGGCAACCTGAGTTCAAGGCAACGTGATCTCATGAGAATACGTGTGTATTTTTATGTAAAGTGTGGTTCTACCACACGTACATTTTCTTACGTTTTCATACACACAAAAACGTACAATATTAACGTATTTATTGATTTGACAGCAGTAAAACGTAAATTATTTATGTATCCAAGTGTGAATGTGTATTGTGGCATTAATTGTGGCACTAAACAGTGGCATTAAATTAAAATCGTGGCATTAATGTTCATGTCGCATTTATTAAAAGCAGTTTACTCAACTACTTAATATGAAATAACATTTCTGTTCATGGCTTGTGCTGCAAACTCGTTTCGGAGGATTACACAATGTAAAACAAGACTACACTTTAAAAACTTAAAATGAACAACATTTCTGTAATTGTTTAACCATTTTGTAATATTTAGTTTGTTTGCTGTGAGACACAAAAGGTGTCTTCTCCTATGCAGCAACTGACAATACAACCATAAGATACACCAAAACACAACATAATTTCACAAATCACATCAATTTTATTTGTTCGCTGTACTCCAGATCTTTAGAATCCATATGTTTGTAAGGAACAGATCCAAATTCAGCCCTTTATCTGGCAATCTTCATCTTCATTCTCAGCAGTGACCGTCACGGTCAAAACCTGCGCTCATTATGATTTAAATTTAAATTTTGATTTAAATAGTCCGGGGTGGAGTGCCCTCAAAGTGGCTAACCAGGGCACTCCAAACTGGTGATCATGACATTACCCTCCCTCTAAGGAGCGGATACCAGACGCTCCAACATGGCAAAACCACAAAACAAAAAATTTCAGGAGGGAGGTGGACTGGAGGAGGGACTGGAGGAGGACCAGGGGGAGGGATGGTGGGCCAGGTCCGTGGAGGGGCAGGGGAACTAGGGACGAAGGTTTTGCAGGCGGCCAGGGCGGAACAGGCCAATCAGGTGGCCAGTGCGGGGAAGGCTGCCACCACAGCAGCGCAAACGGGCTTGAAGGCCCCCACGGCGAAGCAGATGACCACCACAGCAGTGCAGACGGGCTTGAAGATTCCCACGGTGGAGCAGATGACCACCAAAGTCGTGCAGATGGTCTTGTAGACCTCCACGGTGGAGCAGGCAACCACCACTGCAGTGTAGACATGCTTGAAGACCCCCAAGGCAGAGCAGATGACCACCACAGCAGTGTAGACAGACTTGAAGACCCCCATGGCGGATCAGGTGGATCTAGAGGCCAACACAGCTGACTAGGCAAAACTGAAACATAAGGCACAGAGAAGTTAGGGGTGGCCACGAAGGCCATAACAGGACAGGCAGGGAGCTCAGGAACGCTCTCCAAGGCATTGCCCAGAGTGACCTCCAGTGACCTGGTCATATTGAGGCAGGCAGACAGTTCAGGAACGACCTCTACAGTCATGTCGAGACAGACAGGAAACTCAGGAACCACCCTCATGGTCATATCAGGGCTGACAGGGGACTCATGGACTGGAGCAGGCTCTGGAGCGGGCTCATGGGCTGAAGCCGATGTGTGCGCAGCCCACACACACCAAATGGCTGTGGCCATAATGGCCAGTACTGCAATCTCTGAGGGCCCAGGCCTGGCAGCCATCTCGGCTAAGGGTTGCCTAGGCGTGGCAGCTGTCTCGGCTGATGGTTGCCCAAGCATGGCAGCCATCTCTCGGCTGAGGGTTGCCCAGGCGTGGCAGCCATCTCGGCTGAGGGTTCTGGAGCGGACTCAATGGCTAGAATGGGCTCTGAAGTAGAGTCTTGGACAGAAGCAGATTTAGTTAGAATGGACTGTGGAGCAGACTCACCGGCTGGGGCGGACTCACGGACTGGGGCGGTGGCAATGCTGTAAATAGGTATCACTTCACCAGGAGGAACAATCCGAGTTCAGTATTGGAGAATGTCGATGAACTCCCAAAATCCCAGAGTCTTAAGTTCCTTCATCTCCCATGAAGGCAAAGGGTTGTCCAAACAGTCATTAAACTTCTCAATAAGCCTAGAGTCCTTCAGCTTCAACCCCACCGCTAAGGTCCAATAAGATTGAGCCAATCCACCCACCTCCATGCCCTGCTGGCATAGGGCCGTCAAGTTTTCAAGTCGTGCCCTCCGCTTCATCTTAGAAATTGGGGGAACGATCTGGATAACCATGCTGCTGGAACTATAGATGATTGAGTTTTATGTCACAGATGCTCTGAGACTTGCAGGTTAAGATCCAAGTGCAGCTTTATTTTGTTATCCAGAATTGTTGTATAGCCAGACAAGAGTCAAAAACCATAATTCAGTCCACAGAAAAAGCAAGAAACCAAAACAAGAACGAATGCTCAGACATGCATGTAACAATAGCTAAACCTCAATGACACAGACAGAAACAAACTGGGTATAAATAGACAGACACTAACAACATAAGTGATGACAACTGGGTGCAATGAAGAGATGATGAGGCCAGGACAAAAGATCATGGGAAATGAAGTTCTAAGAGTGATACAATACTCCTGGGTGGAGTGCCCTCTAGTGGCTAACCAGGGCACTCCAAACTGGTGATCATGACAGCTACTTGTCCTCTCTAAAACTGCACTATTAAATTAAAGACAAAAACGCCAATAAATAAATAAATCTTTTTAAAAAAGTTCAAGAAATTGTAATTCCCAGAGCAATTAACTATTTGTATAAATAGTTAATAAAACAGTTACAGAAATGTAAAAAAAAACAATAAATAATATGCTACATACGAGCCATAAAAGCATAGTTTAAAAGCCATATAAATAGATAGTGAGTCATTGAAACTTCAGAAAGAAAATGTATAATATGGTACCATATTTATATTTTGGCATACATGATGACAATGTGTGACTTACATAATATAGACCACTAGTGAAAATGCTTCTTTTTGCTTTAAACTACTTAATACCAAAATCCAAGTCACTGTAATAAAGATACAACACCAGACTAGACTAACTTAATTTTTTTCTCCACAGACACTGTCAGAACAGTACAAACAACAACAACACAGGAACCAGCAACAGAGACGACAGTGACAATTGGTTCAACGACAGTGACAATTGTTTCACCAATAACGGAGGAATCATCACCTCTAACTGAAGCAGTTGAAGGAAAGACAACAGCTGCAAGAACATCCAGAACTTCAGAATCATCTGCAGAAGCCCCAACATTGTTAGTGTCAACAAGTGCAACTACTCCAGCATCAGCAGAAGTGACATCAGCATTGCCAGCAACTGCATCAGAGACAAACACAGCATCAACTATCAGAAATGAACCAGAAACAATCAAGACTACTACAGAATTGACTACAGAAGCCCAAACATTGTTAGTGCCAACAGTGGCACAGAGCACAATCAGTGTAACAGCCATGAGTGCTACAACATCTGAAACTTCAGTAGCTACAGGGGAGTCAGTGGCTGCAGTAACATCCAAAGAGTCTAAAACTACTATGATAATGCCAACAACATCAGTTGACATACAGCATATAGCCACAGGTAAGACACATAATGCTAATACATTTTTTTTCAGTACAGCTGTGTTGGAGCCATGGCCTCGTGGGCAGTATTCCAACATGTTGCGTGGTTGTGCTTTGGGCAAACTGAGTTCAAGTCTAGGCTCATGTACCTTTCCGGATCTCACCATCCCCCTCAACTATGCTTCTTGCCCTCTCTCCAACTGCACTATTAAATTAAAGACAAAAATGCCAATAAATAAATAAATCTTTAAAAAAAACTTCAACCAGTTGTAATTCTCAAAGCAATTAACTATTTGTACCAATAGTTAATAAGACAGTTACAGAAATGTAAAAAATACAATAAATAATATGCTACATACGAGCCATAAAAGCATTAAATAGTTTAAAAGCCATATAAATAGATCGTGAGTCATTGAAACTTCAGAAAGAAAATGTATAATATGGTACCATATTTATATTTTGGCATACATGATGACAACGTGTGGCTTACATAATATAGACCACTAATGAAAACGGTTTTTTTTTGCTTTGTACTACTTAATACCAAAATCCAAAGTCACTGTAATACCATAAAAATACAACATCACACTAGACTATCTTAATTTTTTTCTCCACAGACACTGTCAGAACAGTACAAACAACAACAACAACAACACAGGAACCAACAGCAGAGACGACAGTGACAATTGGTTCAACGACAGTGACAATTGGTTCACCAATAACAGAGGAATCATCACCTCTAACTGAAGCAGTTGAAGGAAAGACAACAGCTGCAAGAACATCCAGAACTTCAGAATCATCTGCAGAAGCCCCAACATTGTTAGTGTCAACAACAAGTGCAACTACTCCAGCATCAGCAGAAGTGACATCAGCATTGCCAGCAACTGCATCAGAGACAAACACAGCATCAACTATCAGAAATGAACCAGAAACAATCAAGACTACTACAGAATCGACTACAGAAGCCCAAACATTGTTAATGCCAACAGTGGCACAGAGCACAATCAGTGTAACAGCCATGAGTGCTACAACATCTGAAACTTCAGTAGCTACAGGGGAGTCAGTGGCTGCAGTAACATCCAAAGAGTCTAAAACTACTATGATAATGCCAACAACATCAGTTGACATACAGCATATAACCACAGGTAAGACACATAATACATAATATATTCTTTTCCAGTACAGCTGTGTTGGAGCCAATGGCCTCGTGGGCAGTATTGCAACATGTTACGCGGTTGTGCTTTGGGCAACCTGAGTTCAAGTCTAGGCTCATGTATCTTTCCGGATCTCGCCATCCCCCTCAACTATGCTTTTTGTCCTCTCTCCAACTGCACTATTAAATTAAAGACAAAAACGCCAATAAATTAATAAATCTTTAAAAAAAAGTTCAACCAGTTGTAATTCCCAGAGCAATTAACTATTTGTATCAATAGTTAATAAGACAGTTACAGAAATGTAAAAAATACAATAAAAGCATTATATAGTTTAAAATCCATATAAATAGATAGTGAGTCATTGAAACTTCAGAAAGAAAATGTATAATATGGTACCATATTTATATTTTGGCATACATGATGACAATGTGTGACTTACATAATATAGACCACTAGTGAAAATGCTTCTTTTTGCTTTGTACTACTTAATACCAAAATCCAAAGTCATTGTAATACCATAAAAATACAACATCAGACTAGACTAACTTGATTTTTTTTCTCCACAGACACTGTCAGAACAGTACAAACAAAAACAACACAGGAACCAGCAACAGAGACGACAGTGACAACTGGTTCAACTACAGAAACCATCACCAAAAAGGAGTCCTCAGAGGTCTTCACCACTGTCAAAAAAGTGACAGAAGAGCGTACAACACAAGCTGATATGGGTTCTTCATCAGCAGGACAAACTATGTTAAGAGCATCTGGTACAACAAAATCAACAATTACTCCAACTACAGCAGCACCAATGACCACAAATACTGATCCTCCTACCCGTGATGAGGGAAGCATAATGTTAAGATTCAGTCTAAATGAAACTTTCCAAGAATCATATAGGAACAGATCATCCCCTGCTTTCCTTACATTGACATCCAGAGTGGTATCTGTGGTAAGTATAACTTGTTTCATACATCCAGTTAAGAACATCAATGCTTACTTTTAAGATGGCATTTGTTAAAATAGCTTGTTGATGTAAAGCTTTTTATCATTCATAGTTACTTAAGACTAGTGCACACTACTACACAAGTTTTCACATTAAAGTCTGCAACTAAGAGCCTGAGATCACTGCCGTAACCATCATTCGCAATAAATTTCAAGCTGGTTTGAAATCTAGTTTACTAGTCAGTTAGATGAGACCACAGGGGAGCACTCAAAAAATATTTGTTAAATGAACTTAATTAAATTGAGATTTTTTTTCCCACACAATTAATTTAGGTTTGTATAACAACACCAGAACAAGCAATAGCAATATTAGAACTAATTAAAATTTTGAACAAACAAAACATGTGTGGCCATAAATAAATAAAAAATAAGAAAATAAGTGGTAGCATAAAATAAATAAATAAATAAATAAATAATATTGCCTACCATTTACTATTGAAATGGTTCTCTTGTCCATAAAGGTTATGGGTCTCCCCAAACTGATAACTTGGTTCCCAAACAGAAGTTCCCAATCATAGCGTTTTGAGTAGTGGTTCATTTGAAATTTCCAAGATGGCTACTCACATTTACTCTAATTCTAAAGGCAGAATAAAACAAGCAAAATAATGAGGTCATGTGACAACAATGTATCATGCTACTGTTTGAAATGTTTATCACTTATTATTTTAACAAGTAGTAGGAAGTTTACAGTAAGGGTGAACTAAAGAGTAGATTGACACCAATTAAAATGCTGTGTAAACAGTGAAACTGAAACAAGTCTGCACAATAAATGGATGCAGCAGCTTATTTACAGGATGTATGTAATGTTCTAATATTGAACCAACCTTAGAGATTTATGTAAGCATACTAGTTGCACTGCCTATATCTGAAAAGTTGCTAATCTAGTGATAAAGTCACTAAATTGGCAACACTGCAATCCGGAAGAAGAGTAATGATGGCTGCTAGCCTGCTTGATGTCACATGACTACAAAATGTCATATCACCACTAAGTTTGAAAA
This sequence comes from Ctenopharyngodon idella, assembly GCF_019924925.1. Lineage (NCBI taxonomy): Eukaryota > Metazoa > Chordata > Actinopteri > Cypriniformes > Xenocyprididae > Ctenopharyngodon > Ctenopharyngodon idella. The sequence continues at coordinate 35,834,646 of NC_067220.1, forward strand.
ATTACATAGGCCTACTCCTCATCAATCAATTCTCCAAAATGCTTGTCCTATGTACAAACCCGATTCCAAAAAAGTTGGGACACTGTACAAATTGTGAATAAAAAAGGAATGCAATGATGTGGAAGTTTCAAATTTCAATATTTTATTCAGAATACAACATAGATGACATATCAAATGTTTAAACTGAGAAAATGTATCATTTTAAGGGAAAAATAAGTTGATTTTAAATTTCATGGCATCAACACATCTCAAAAAAGTTGAGACAAGGCCATGTTTACCACTGTGTGGCATCCCCTCTTCTTTTTATAACAGTCTGCAAACGTCTGGGGACTGAGGAGACAAGTTGCTCAAGTTTAGGAATAGGAATGTTGTCCCATTCTTGTCTAATACAGGCTTCTAGTTGCTCAACTGTCTTAGGTCTTCTTTGTCACATCTTCCTCTCTTTATGATGCGCCAAATGTTTTCTATGGGTGAAAGATCTGGACTGCAGGCTGGCCATTTCAGTACCCGGATCCTTCTACGCAGCCATGATGTTGTAATTGATGCAGTATGTGGTCTGGCATTGTCATGTTGGAAAATGCAAGGTCTTCCCTGAAAGAGACGACGTCTGGATGGGAGCATATGTTGTTCTAGAACTTGGATATACCTTTCAGCATTGATGGTGCCTTTCCAGATGTGTAAGCTGCCCATGCCACACGCACTCATGCAACCCCATACCATCAGAGATGCAGGCTTCTAAACTGAGCACTGATAACAACTTGGGTTGTCCTTGTCCTCTTTAGTCCGGATGACATGGCGTCCCAGTTTTCCAAAAAGAACTTCAAATTTTGATTCGTCTGACCACAGAACAGTTTTCCACTTTGCCACAGTCCATTTTAAATGAGCCTTGGCCCAGAGAAAACACCTGCGCTTCTGGATCATGTTTAGATATGGCTTCTTTTTTGACCTATAGAGTTTTAGCCGGCAACGGCGAATGGCACGGTGGATTGTGTTCACCGACAATGTTTTCTGGAAGTATTCCTGAGCCCATGTTGTGATTTCCATTACAGTAGCATTCCTGTATGTGATGCAGTGCCGTCTAAGGGCCCGAAGATCACGGGCATCCAGTATGGTTTTCCGGCCTAGACCCTTACGCACAGAGATTGTTCCAGATTCTCTGAATCTTTGGATGATATTATGCACTGTAGATGATGATAACTTCAAACTCTTTGCAATTTTTCTCTGAGAAACTTCTTTCTGATAATGCTCCACTATTTTTTGCCGCAGCACTGGGGGAATTGGTGATCCTCTGCCCATCTTGACTTCTGAGAGACACTGCCACTCTGAGAGGCTCTTTTTATACCCAATCATGTTGCCAATTGACCTAATAAGTTGCAAATTGGTCCTCCAGCTGTTCCTTATATGTACATTTAACTTTTCCGGCCTCTTATTGCTACCTGTCCCAACTTTTTTGGAATGTGTAGCTCTCATGAAATCCAAAAATGAGCCAATATTTGGCATGACATTTCAAAATGTCTCACTTTCAACATTTGATATGTTATCTATATTCTATTGTGAATAAAATATAAGTTTATGAGATTTGTAAATGATTGCATTCCTTTTTTATTCACAATTTGTACAGTGTCCCAACTTTTTTGGAATCGGGTTTGTAGTATGGTGGTGAGTGTTTGAGCCTACTCAAACCAAGTTGGAAAGATATTTCAAATGTTATATAGAGTAAGCAATTTAAATGACTTACAGTTGCAATCAAAATTGTGCAAGACATTTTGCTGCTGAGAACAACATTTTATGAAAACAATTCATCAAATGCATCAGTGAAGTATTATACAAAGGTTATTAATACACATTTGAGCGATTCTGAGAATGAAGTTAAAAAATCAAACTGGCTCTAAACATACGTGCACAAAATTATTCAACCCCCAAAAGTCAAATTTTGTGCAGAATAATTTATTCTTTATAACCTCCAATAAACACTGCCTGTAAGTGCTTAGAAGCTTCTGTCACCTTTCTACTGCAATCTTGGCCCAGTAGAAATCTTGACTGTATGAAGTACATCGTGAATTCTTTGAAGTATCAAGCCATTTTGGCAAAGATGTTGATGCCTTCGGAGAAAGAAACAGAAGCTTGATGGCCAATGGACTTTTTTATACATCCAAATCTACTTATGCTTGGTTCAGGGATCAGTCATAGAATGTTCTTGAGTGGCCTATACAGTCTTCAGATTGAAATCTCATTGAAAATATTTGGTGGAATTTGTAGAAAGCAGTGGTAACATGGAAACCAAAGACTATCAGATCTGGAAGCTTTTTCAAGCGAGGAATGGGCCAAGATTGCAGTATATATCCTTATTTCACATTTCAATGTGTAATGTTTGTTAATATAAAAAAATGGGAAAAGATAAATCCCATACTGAACTCTATTTATAATAAAATTACAATATTTTTCATTGCATACAGGTAAACTTAATTTACATGGCAAGCAATCTCCAAGGATTCAGGCGATGCAGAGTTGAATCCTTCTCGTAAGCATGACACTGTGGTCTTTCACATTCATCATAAAGATGTCCAGGATGATTATAATAATGGGAGCACATTGTTATAGGACATTGGGGGTTATAATGATTCTGTGTGTGTGTTTTACAGGAGTGGCTCCATTAAAGTTGAAATGACTCTTGTCTTTGACAATTCTTCTATTGTTCCAAGCTCAGTTGAGGTAGAAGCTATTCTTAATAGAAACACTATGAATGGCACCATACCTCTTAACATCATACTGGATACTATCAAAGCAGGTGAGTGTGTGAAGTACAATACGCAAATTAGCATAATGACGAAACCTTTAAAATGAAGTTTAATGCGCTCTGCTCGTTGTATATTACAGGGGAAACAGTTACTTCTACACCTGCGCCTGTCACAATTGGAACCATACAAATTACTGCCACAGCAAGTACAAATGGTATTGAATACTATGTTTCACTCTCAAATAGTATTTTATTTAATACTTTTAAATACATAATATACACTATTTAGAATATACTAAGTAGTGTGAAGTGTATTGATGACCCCTGAAAACTGATTGCCATATTCTTTATATATATATCTGTACTTCTTATCTTTTCAGAGAACACAAACTCCACCTCTGGTGCCTTTTCATGGATGGTTTGCTGTTCACTAATGGCTATATCTCCATCCATCACTGTTTTATTAGTTCAAACTGTGATGTTTTTGTAATTGTATAGTGCACTAGTAAAGTTCAAAAAAGAGATAAAACACTATAGAAAGACACCATGTTTAATATAATATTTATGCTGATTTGATTAGTGAATATAGACAAATGTAGAAATTATTGCATTAAAATTAAGCAATATATTGTTTACAGCATTTATTAATGTTAGATAATAAAAATGTTCTTGTTCATGCATTAAGTAATGTTAACAGATGCAGCTTTTGATCTTCAAAATCTATTTAAAAATGTTGAGATTATCATTCGCTTAGACTAATTAATGCTGTAGAAGTATTTTTCATTGTGAGTTCATGTTAACTAACATAGTTAATGTCACATCTAGTTTTTTTAGGGGGGGGGGACCAAAAAAGTTTGAGAAACCACTAATGTAAAATAAATAAACTGCACTTGGGTTCAAAGCAACTTGCCTCAGTGGATCATAGTTACAGTTATCTGTTAAAGGTGCAAGGACATTTTTGGAGAGGCTAGCAATAGCAAACCAGCTTTCAAATTCATAACATCCCACCCTCACTTCAGAGTGCTCTCCAAATCCATGCCTCCTTCAAAACTCAAAAGCATACACACAGCTGCTCTCGGCAAAGCGTCACTCAAGATGGTGTTGTGCCGAATTTCGACTACCTGCTAAATTATTAACCCCCTCGTTGAAGTTGCTACCTGATTGCCTAATCCTATCCCCACCCCTAATCAACCATAAACAACTTAGAGAGCTTGTACCTGACTGCTGCAGATTCATTTCGGTGTTGATACTGTTGACATGGAAATGCTTAATTCCAAGACTGGGTGATTGAACAGCCCCGGTTAGAATGTCACTTTTATTACCTATTGCACTTTTAACAAATGAAACCTTATTGTAAAGTGTTACCATATTAGCTAAAAAAAAAAGTAATTAGTTATGGTCAGTCCTTCATCTGAGAAGGAGTCATCAGGGATTTGTGCAATTCAATAGTTTGTCATATAAAACATTTATTTGTTGGTTTGGAAAATAAGATGCTTCACTTTATTCTTTTTGAATACTTATGTTTTGTTAACATTATTTTGTTGATATTTCAGATATTTTGAGTACTGAATTTGTATATTCTTTGTTAGTAAAGTTAATCCATTCTGACATCTATCTTGTTTTGTCTTCTGTTTTTGTGTATTTTATCTTTGGACAACCGATCAGGACTGTATTAGGGCTTGTGCTACAGCAGTAATTAAAATAGGGGAGATTTAAGTCTTTGTAATCAGATTTAAGTCTTTGTGTATAAATAAAACCCAACATTTACTGCCCTGTAAGTCTTTTATATGTATTTGTTATACAATATTGTTGGTGATCTGATGTTTTCTAAAAGTAATTTAGAAGATATGAGAACAGGCTGGATCCCAGCTTATATCGGCACAAGTCAAAATTTAAGCTGAATATCCTAGAGTATTTGTACTTTGAAGTATAATTGAAGCATTGATGTTACAAAATAGTAACAGGATTCTGCCCTAATTTTATTAAACGTAAGTACTTCATAAAACAAAATACATATAATTTATCAGAACATTTTTTCAGTTCTATTACTCAAACCCCCGGTTTCACAGACAAGGCATAAGCTCCTAGACTAAAATGCATGTTTGAGCTGTTTTTACTAAAAGCAACTTGGACTGACATATCTTAAAATATGTCAATGCCATTGTTTTGTCTCAAGATGCACACCAGTAATATTTTTTTCTAGTGTACATTTATAAAAGCCACTTAAATGCCCCAAATGAACTAAGGTCCAATCCTGGCTTAGGCTAAGCCCTGTCTGTGATACCAGGCCAAAGATTAAATACATAGATTGCACGTGTGTACCTTTATTACCAAAAAAAAAAAAAAAAGGCATCTAGCTTCAGCATCTAACTGAAATCAGTCTGATGATTCCTCTGGCAGTAACTTGAGCTGCGCGCTGCTGGTTAATCTCATGCCATCAGTGCACCGCAGCGCTGATCCCCTCGCTCAGATATGTTACACATTAAAATGAAAGATGACATACATGGTAGGATATCATGTAAGTCTAAATAAACAGTTTTAAATATTAAAGTTCATTGTTATGTTAAACTAAACAAATATAATTTTGAAATTGGAATACGTGTTTATAATACTGCAAAATTCGCTTGATGTTACAGTCACTGCCCTTGCCGTCCAGAATAAAAGAGAAAAAACATCCCAATCGAGTGAAGGGATTTGTGGAAACTGTGGTTCCTAATTATTGTGATCCAACATTTGCCTTGCATTTCATGATGAAAAGACTTCTCCGACACTGTGTTATGAGATATGACCTTATTATTTTTATTGTGAGTATTAGGCTTATCATTATTGCTGATCACTGTTGTTGTGCTATGACATTGCAATATTTACCATTATATAATCAGAGGAGTATAGAAAAGTTTATGAAAGTATCACTCCCCAATACAATAGCAAAATATATAAATATGTATAGTATTTTTATGTTACATTAATCACTTTACTTGGACCCATTGTGCAAGCTGTTTCTTTAATACCGCGTGGTTTATATACATGTTGCTGCTGATTGGGCTAACATTTCTGACACACCCACCAAACAAGAGAAAACGTATCTCAAAGCCTGTTGCACACCGTTTCCAGGAAACATGTCCAACCTGGAAACCGTAGCAAAACGTTGCGCACCGGTTTGAGCTTGAACGTGCCCCTGGTTAGGTAATCCATATATAAAATATAAAAATAAAAAATAAATTACAAATAAAAAAATAAATAAAAAATAGGCTACATGATTTTTTTTTTCTCTCTCTTTCAAAACAAAAGATGATCTAGCAGTTCATCATTTATATCCAAAATCAAAGTTATAACTTTAATTTTGGATATAAATGATGAACTGCTGGATCACTATCCATCACCAACAAAGCATATTTGACTGCAGTACATTCCATTTTGAGAGTAAATATATTATATTATGTATGTCACTTTCTTTTTCACAAACCTTTCTTGTAATAATGATTTTATTTAACATTATGGTTTCTGATAGGCCCTGTCTTTTGTAATTCAAGTGCAATGATACAGAATGATGCAGAACAAGTATCACTACTAGGTCCTTACCAATTAGACACAGAACAATAATCCTCCACTCCGTTGTGATCTTCTTTTAGCAATATGCCTAAAAAAAAAAAAAAGAAAAAAAAAAAAGAAGAAGAATACAAGTATGATGTAGCAAACTTCAAAATTAAACACATTTCTTCATGCAACATAAAATAGATAGAAAACCCCCACAGGGCTGGTGATCTTGATATCACCAAAAAAAAAAAAAAACAAAGAGCTGCATAAGCAACAAACAATGCAGTTATATTTACCACGTTTTTTTTTTTTTATTTAATAAAACATAATATATGTTTTATTAAATCAAACACACCTTTAAAACAGACATTAAATCATCACACACCTTTCAAGGGTGCATTAATATTTACAAAAAAAGCACACACACATTTTTTTTTGTATTTTTATGCAATTTTAAATCACATGGATACAGAGAACAACTGAAAACATTGTTTCTACTTACTATACTTTAATTATTGCATCATAAAAAGGCAATCCAGGTTAATCCATATAGCAAGCTTTTCAAAGAAAGTTCCTGTCATCCATTAAATGGTCACCTCTTACAGAGTACAGCAGACAGTGTTGTGGCAAATTCGATGTTCCTTCAGTTCTGGTCTCAAACAAAACTCTCAGAGTCGAATCTCCAGGTCCCAGGAGTTTAACTTTATTGACAAGCAACAAAGTGAGATGCCAGCTCCACATCTGCATCTCTCTAGCCAGGGCACAGTTTTTATACATTTTTCTTATCTGTTAAAACAGTATAAGATCCACCCCTACAGTTCTTTTCCATGATCTCATTTACAGGTGCTCTCCTCCCTTTCTTTTCCTGGAGTACTCCCCAACATTTTCACCACAGTCACTTCATTAACTATACTGCAGGCCAAGAGGCCTCAAAACACTTCTGGTTTTTATAGTAAGCAAACAAATTCTACAACTGTTTTCTTCAGGATAGATAAAATACTTTGTCAACAGGTGAGCTGGCATTTAAAGGCATTCTTCTTCTGAAGAATGGACCAATGAGAGTTCAGTTGGGAGTTTGAGGAAGAAAACTTGAAAAACAACAGTATCAAAATAATAGCTTTGTTTCCTGGTATGTGACGGTACATGATGACAGTAGCCTACATGTTGCATTTTCTGTTTTTGACCAATTATGGCTGTTACGAACTGCTCTGAGACTTGAGTGAAGATCCAAATGCAGCATTTATTATTCCAGAATCGTAATCAAACAGCAGGCATTGGGTCGAAAAACACAGGCAAACAATCCAAATAAACAACAAGGCAGGAAACACAGGCAAAATGTTAATCCAAGAGATAGGCAGAGAATCCAAAAACCTGGTACATGAAGGAAACCTCACGAGAAAAAGACAGAGTGAATCAGGCTTTTATAGACAGAGCTAATGAGTAACAGCTGTAGACAATCAGTGATGATGAAACAGGGCAGAGGATTACGGGGAATGTAGTCTTTGATGGAACGACAAAAGTCTGTGATGGAGTGCCCCCTGGTGACTCTCAAGGGCACTCCAGCTGAACGTGACATAGCCCCCTTCTAAGGAGCAGCTTCCAGGCACTCCTAATATGGTCAGAGAAGTCCAGGAGGGAGGCGGACCAGGGGGTGGGGTGGGGTGGGGTGGGGTGGGGGTCCAGTTCCATGGAATAGAAGAGGAACTGAAGACAAAAGGCAGAGCAGGAACCCAAGACCACCACCGCAGAGTAGACAGGCTTGAAGACCCACACGGCGGAGCAGACGGGGCTGAAGTCCACCAAAGCGTTACTGAGGACCACCAAGGTGGAGCAGGTGGAGCTGATGTCAACCACGGTAGAGCCGAGGACCCCCAGGGCAGATCTGGCAGAACTAGAAGCCAACACGTCTGATCAGGCAAGACTGAAACACAAAGCACAGAGAGGTTAGCACTGGCCACAAGGGCAGTGTCAAAACAGGCAGGTAGCTTGTGGGGGTCCTCCATGGATATAACTGGATCAGCAAGGTGTTTCAGGTTGACAGGAAGTTCACGTACGACCTCTGCGATTGTGTCGATACAGACAAGAAGTTCAGATACAACCTCTGCGATTGCATCGAGGTAGACAGGATACCCAGGGACGACCTCTATGGTCGCATCAAGGCAGACAGGAAATTCATGGATGACCTCTAAGGTAGCATTAGGGTAGACAGGAAACTAAGGGGCAAAAGTGGGGCAAGAGCAGACTCATGGACTGAAACAGACTCTGGAGTGGATGCATGGGTTCTGAGGTGAGGTTCTGGAGTGGGCTCGCAGGCTGGAGAGCAGTATGCGGCCCAAACACTCACAATGGCCTTCACTGTAACAGGGAGTGCAATCAACAGCTGCTTCGAGTCTGGAGAACACACAGCTAATTTCGGTGCGAGCAGCTGGCATCTCTGTGGTAGTATCAAGCCTGGGGGTCTCAGAGGTGGTCTCAAATGCCTAGGGAATGCCTTCATGTGCAACATTCATGACTACCGTGAACCAGTGGCGAAGCTACAAGTAGGCCCGGGTGGGCCTGGGCCCACCCACTTTGAATTGTGGCCCACCCAATAAATAGTTGGTCATTTTCCAAAAAGATGTATGAAATAATTTAATAAGCGATAATAATGATAAGAAATGTCTTATTACACTATAACTTTATTTATTTAGTTAAAAGAATGATTAAATGTAGTTTTCCATGGTCAGTTGCAGGCGGTTTCGTAGTTCCCCTCACCCTATAGGTGCATTTCACATGCTTGTCAAAATGGAAAGTTTTATTTGTCAGTGTCTGTTAGTCCCGCCCTGGATGCAATGGTATATTTGCATGTTTGTGGAATGTGGAGTTGAATTTGAAAACTGTGGAGCAAATATCAATCAGTTGATATGGACATGTACTACTGCAAGAAACCAAGCAATGAAACCATGTAATTCCCACAATGCACAATAACAGAGACAATTGATTATGATGAGATCATCCCAGTGTTTAACCAGAAGCCCTGTCGTCTCAGAGTAATATTGCAGAAGGACATGCAAAGGCAAGTACAAACATTTATAGTGTATCGTTATAGTTAAAATATTCTAAATATTTCATATTGTCACTCGTGCAGAAACATCATCTCCAAATTTCGACATTTTTATTTATTTATTTATTTATTTATTTATTCATAAATCATTAGTATGGGTTACCCTTTACATCTCTCTGTGGTTTTAGAAATATTTAACCAGTGAAAAGTATTAAAAAGAGCTTGTGACTAAACCTCATAACTCCATTGGCTCTTCAAACTGTCAGTCAAAAACCATAACTCCATACACTCAGAGCTCTGGCTTTTTTCTTTTTTATTATTATTATTATATTGAATCAATCATAATCAAAAATTTTACATTAGCCAGGGGATGAAAAGATGAAAAGAAAAGGAAAAAAAAAAAAAAAAAAACTAACAAATTAAATTAAATAAAAACACGGAAATGTGTACATACATTAATACATTTAACAGCTTTCTCGTTTATCAGAATATAAATAGATTTTATGTATTGTTTAACTTCTGATAGCAAAATTAGAAATAATGGTTTATGATCACCATACTTACATTTATGTATACTAAACTTTGCCAACAAAAGTAACAAATTAATCAAATAGTATTCCTTATGGAATGACATGTCGTAAGAAAAAAAAACAATAAAATATTTTCAAAACAAAGTTGAAAGCTGGGCATAACATGATCTTTAACAAACGAGCAGAAATCTAACCAAAAATTGGATGAATAAAGACAACTCCAAAACAAATGAAAAAACGTTTCTGTATGTCGACCACAAAAAGTACAAAGCATGTCAATATAACAGTTAAATCTGTTTACAAGGAAATATTTACTGGGGTAATATTTATAAATGAGTTTGAAAGAAATTTCTTTTACTTATATTTGTTATTAAATATTTATGAGGTAATTTCCAAATTCTGTGCCATATCAAACCATCAACACGGCTATTCCAGGAAGTTATAATAGGAGGTCTAGAGACAATATCCCTTTGAAAAAAAGCCCGAACCTGTCGATTATTGTGTTTAACAGAGGAAGAGGAAAAGCAAACTCGACCAATAGCAGTGTCAACAGGGTCCAGATACTGTAATGACGTTTAATAAAGTTTTTACAAAGCATTTTTAACCCAGAATTTGACGGCAAATATACAGCTGTTGAAATCCGTTCAACATGATGAGAGATGTTTATGCAGTGACTTAAAAGCTGTTGATTCTATACTCTGTGTGGATGGACTTTAACCAGCATCAGTTTAAATGTTCAATTTTTGCCTTTTTAGAATCTCATGGGAGGAGGCGGGGTGGGTGTGAACAGAATTCGACGGCAAATATACAACGGTCGAAATCCGTATTAAATATGTTGACAGGAAACAAAATTGGTGAGAGAAGGCAGACGGAATCCGGAAAATTTCACAAACCTGGACCCAAATCTAGGATTCTTTGTATGCAGCTGCACCAGAGGTCAGCGCACTGTCCACAAAGCCATCAGGAAGTGCGAGATTGAGCCAATTTAATAAATATTAGAAACTCATGGGGCGAACAGAATTCGACAACAAATATACAGCTGTCAAAATCCCCCCCGAAAATGATGAGAGATGTTGATGCAGTGACTTAAAAGATGCTGATTCTATCCTGTGTGTGGATGGATTTTAACCAGCATCAGTTTAAATGTTAATTTTCTGCCTTTTTGCCATTTATAATGATATTAATGATTGGGGTTGGGGTCAAATATACAGCTGTCGAAATCCGTTCCCCCCCCTCAAAAATTATGACTGATACAAGCCTGGATTTGAACCTAGGATTCTTTGTATACAACTGCACCAGAGGTCAGAGCACTGTCCACAAAGCCATCGAGAACAATGTTTGTTTTGGTCTTCAGCAGCAGTACTGGCTGATTCTGCACCGCTCTTGCTCTCCCGACTCCCGCGCATCCGCGTTTGAATTCTCCATACCAACGGTTTTCCTCAGGCACATTTTGCGCGTGTGTATACAGTTTCTTGGATGTAGGACATTCAGCCAACATAGAATTTTCACTTCGACTTGATAGATTGACTGAAAACAATTAAATATGTTAGGTGAATATACATTTTTAATTTTAACTCTTCACCTACTACAATGCATCTTTTGGAATGGGGATAATTATTTGCAAGTCCTTTATTAAGTCAATATAGTCAGTTTCCAAAATTTTTCAAAATTAAAATTTTTAATAGTGTAAAAGGAAAAACTGGGATGGATTGATAGAGAAGATGTGTGTGCGCTTGTCCAACGGAAATGGCTACTCCCTCAATTATAGAGGAAGAGTGATAGTAAATAACATTATTGCATCTTCACTGTGCCATAAAATGGCCATTTTGGACCCTCCTTTTAACCTCATCAAAGTTATCCAAAGACAGCACTGGCTGAGAGCAGATGTCCTGTATTTACCAATCTGTGAAGGAGGACAAGGACTTATTGACACTGAGCAACCTGTAATCTAAAAGCAGCAACTCTGCATTCAAAGACGTTTGTATAAAAGGCACATCAGCTGGACAGATGTAGCCTGTGGATTGTTTAGAAAAGGAGGACAGTTGGGCCTTGATCAGCACCCTTTTTTAATGGATCTTTATGGAATGGACTTAACTGGTTTAACATATTTTTATAAGACAAGAATTTGGGAAGTTTTCTCAAACTCTCGAAAACAAGGGTCTGTCAAAGGTTTCTGGGGAAAAGAAGAACCCATAATATATATTCCTATGCTATCTGTAAAAAGTCTAAACTCTGTTTCAATGAGAAATGCACTTGTAAGAGCAGGTCTCACCAAGGTGTCATGTTTTCTGAATAAGGGTGGTTAGCCCCAGAAGATATTGCGATAAAGATTGCACTTTTAACTGAAATTGTGGCTGCTATACCTTCTGAATTTAAATGTGCTTTGGATAAAGAACTATTAGAACAAAATGATGATAACAAAATGAAAGAATTTCCAGAATTGGAAGTAAAAGTTTCTGTGGACTTATGGCAGGTAAAGGGGGGGGGGGACTTTCTCACATTCAACACTCCAGAACTTAGTTTTTTATGAGGTGGGCAAGAAATCCATGTAACATGCTTGTGTAAAAGTAATGCGCTTTCAAGAATTAAAACAAGTATGTGAGTCTGGCAAGAAATATTTGTACAGACCTCTCACCTAAAGAAGCTGGAGAACTTTATATAAGGTTCCTAAGAGAACTGGCAATTTACAGTGGAGGATCATACATGGAATATTAACCACAAACAAACATAAAGCTCACCCATTAGACTCCAGTGTTATTGATACTTGCCCATTTTGTTCAAAAACTAAAACTGTTTTTCATTTATTTTTAGAGTGTAATAGATTAGAGCCACTTTTTCAATTGTTAAAAGAATGGTGTGATATGTTGGGTCATGTTCTTAGTTAAGAAGGTTTTATTTATGGTCCTAAGCAGAGCTGTTAAATAAGTATCGGTATAAAACAAGATGTATTCTGAATTATTTGTATGGACAAGCTAAATTAAGTATATGGTTGACAAGAAAAGCTAAGATTATGGAAGAAGTTTCCACCAACATTGTTTTAACATACAAAAGTTTTATTTCTGCCAGTTTAGCGGCTGAATTTGCCTATTATAAACTTATTGGAAAATTGGTAACTTTTGGGGAAGTTTGGTGTTTAAATGGAATTGGAAATGAAGTTGTAATTTTGTTTGAGTTTGGAAAGTTTTATCATACTCTCGAAAACAAGGGTCTGTCAAAGATTTTTTGTGAAAAGAAGAACACATAATGTATCTGAAAAAGTTTAAACTTCCATTGAGAAATGCACTTGTAAGAGCAGGTCTCATTGGTGTGAAATACGTTTTTCTGAAAGACTTTTAACTGAAATTGTGGCTGCTGTACCTTTTGAAATGTGCTCTGAATAAGGAACTATTATTATCAAGAAAATAATGAAAATAATGTGAAAGAGTTTACAGAATAGGTTTTTTTTTTTTCTTTTACATTTATGTATAATTGTGTAATTATGTAAATCTGTTTTTAATTGTAATTAAAGGATTTTTGAAAAGTCAAAGTCTCTCTCTCTCTCTCTCTCTCTCTCTCTCTCTCTCTCTCTCTCTCTCTCTCTCTTTCTGATCTTTGAGTCAAAAGGGTTGAGAACCACAGCTCTGTTTAATACATTCTGAATGTATTTTAGCAGTTAAATCAGTGGATGGTGAAACTTTGTATGTAATCTAAATTCCGATGGTCAACTGACCATATTTGTCTTGATTGTAAGATAGTTGAACAAGGTGTTTAATAGCCTGTACAAAAAGGCATTTGATGTTCTCAGGATTTCACTGTTGCCACTAGATGGCAGTGTGGCTTTAAAATAATTATTTGATTTTTAAACATGACTCTCCAACTTGTTTTTTCTTAACTGTGAGTAATAACCCTTTGTAATCATTTACACAAAATCGCTTGCGCACAAAGTGAAAGGTCACATGCCAAACTATTGAACTGCTCTTTCCAGATTTATCACAGAAGCTGAGGATATTCCCAGGTCAGTCCTGGATAACTTTCCATGTCTTATTTACAGTAACTGGGATTCCTGAATTAGACATGACCCTAATCATCCTGCTGGTGACTGCTTTAATTCCACAAATAATCTGAATGTCGGGAAATGCCAGTCACAGGATATTTTATAGGCTAAGCTTAATTTTATATATATATATATATATATATATATATATATATATCTTTACACAGGCCTGAAAAGTATGTATACAGTTGCTAAATGTACAGAATTAAGTTAGTACGGATTTTGATATTTACACTAGTGTTGTAAAGCTATCTATTAAATGTTTTAGTACCAAACACTGGATTAAACAAAACCACATTTGTTGTAATGGGTATGAACCCTGAACTTGATCCAAGAAATCATGTAACCCTTGCATATTTAGGACACTCTTATAAATGAGTGCCTCCTCCAAAACTGTCTAGTCCAAGAATACTTGAGCTCTAAAACATTCAGTCCCATATGTGAACATCTGGATGAGGGCAAATATGAGCTCTTCTCCAAACAAAATCATAATCACTTTATTTGTTTATGATGTTTTACATCATTGTCTTTAAGTTAGGTTGATCTTTTCACTCTTGTATAAATTACCTGTTTTTATTTGACTTTGAGTTACACTGTAGGCCTACAATTAAAAGTCTGTATTCTGGTGCGTTCACACCAGACGCGAATGAAGCGTTAAGCGCGAGTGATTTACATGTCAGTGCAAAGACGCGATTAGACATCCTGCGGCGCCATTCGCGCGAATAAGGCGGCGCGAATTGAGCGTTTCGGGCGTTTGACGCGCGTAACGCGTGATTCGCGTGAATCGCGCGAGTTAAAAAATCTAAACTTTGGCGAATATTCACGCCTTGTTAACCAATCAGGAGCTTGCTCTAGTAGTGAGGCGATTACGACGTAGCGAGCGGAGGCACAAATCCGAAACAACAATGGAGGACAAAATCATCGTCGTTGTATGTGGATACACGGAGCTGTACGATACATTTTCATACTTTTATAGAAACAAGAATAAAAAGGATCTTGCTTGGAAGAAAGTCAGTGAGGAGGTCGGACAATCTGGTAAGTTGTAAAAAACGCTCTTTACTCAATTCGAGCTATATATATATATATATATATACACACATTGAGACTACAAGCTAGCTAAAGCTGGCAAATTGAGCTTATTCGCCGTATTTTACAACTACTTTCCCGCTGATGAGTTGATGTGTTTATTCAGAGGAAGTGTGCAGAAACCAGACTGGAGCCGCCTGGCAGAAGCCCCTCTCATGACAAGAATTCGCATCTGTTGTGAAGCGAATGAAGCGAGTAAACCCAAAATGTTCAAGCGTCCAACTACGCGCCGATAGCCCGATTTATTTGCGCAAGTCGCGTCTGGTGTGAACGCCCTGCTAACACAGCACAAGTAAGAACAAACCTGTTATTGCACTGGTAATAGCAAAGTTATTGCTCATTTGAACAAAGCAACATGCTTTAAAGTATTAGTAGCCTACATGCAGTCATCCACAACCTAACCATAAGCTCTTCTGCACAATGGTAACGATCAAAACTTAAACATAACAAAAACTCTTTCAAATGTCAAACATAACTGAACATTAAACATCAACAGATATTTCACTTAACTCAAAAACACAAAATAACACTTAATTTCAATATTTACTCTCCATTTCCAGCCATATGCAAAGCATGCTGGGAACTAACAATGGGGTCTCTAAATAAAACCGCATAATTAAACTAATTCTCTTAAAATAAATAGGTAGCCTTCTTTCCTTAATTTTTTATTAGCTTAATTGGTTCCTCAATTCAAGCCTCAAAACTGCTCAAGTTTCCTTAAAAAAAATCCTTAGGAAAATGTGTCTTGATTTTATTAGTGAAATGTTCTCAATATTTTCTATAAAACACTGAACCACAATTTTTTTTAACAAAATATACACACTATTTTTAATTATCACCTTAATTTTTTATTTTTTTTAAAATGAAAATTACAAGACCCATGATTCATTTTTTTACAGTGTAAGGGGTAGCAGCCATGTTGCTTGTCTGTGATTAATGTTGTTTAGGTAAACAAAGGCCAAGTTCATCTCATCCACGCATCAAACAGCTGTGCAAGAATCAGATAAACACGCAATTATTATGTCTAAAAATGTCTCAGAAACTAAATCTCTTTCTACGCAGTTGGAGTGTGGACTGTGGGAACAGGAATAAAATCAGAAGTATTCCTTCTTTTAGTTCCAGCCTCCTCTGTCTAAGCAAAAGCGTTTGTATCTCTGTTCCTACAAAGCTGCAGATGGAGATCAGAGCCTGTGGACTGATGTGTTTGCATGTTGCTGGCTGCTTCATGAAATATTTATATTTTACATTGGTCTTTCTCTACTGATTTGTCCATTTGAATGTTCAAGGTTTATACAATTCCACATGCTGAAGATAAAAGCTTTCCCTCCATTCTTTTCTCCTCCCATAGGTTACTTTCTAGCCTTCTTTAAATCAGCAATCGTGTTTTACATGCATAAAATTTAAATGCGAATTGCATGCTTATGTTTATATGTCAGAATTGTATACTATTATAATTCATAGAAAGATTACTTTTGGTCCTCGAATCTGATGAGAAGCTTTCTGAGAGTGCTGATATCTGAGAGTGCACTTTTTTTATTCTTTTCGCCTCTTTCACACGTTTGACTCTTTCTGCACTTTACATGGTTAGAGTCACCATGAAATCAATTAAAACATTAACAGTTCTTGTTATTTTATATGGAATATTGCAGTATTTATTATATATAATTTAAAAAAATGCAATGCATGTGCCCTCATAATCTTTAATCAAAATAACTTCCCGTCTCTCTTGCAGTGTCATCTCTTCTCTTCTCTTCTCTTCTCTTCTCTTCTCTGAGTGTTTACTGGCGTGAGGGCGGGGCAACCTGTCACTCACATGAGATCCAACAATAGCAAAACAACCATCCAATCAATTCCCCATGGACAAAATCAAGTCCCATCCTTCATTTTTTTTGCTCAAGAAGCTGTTTCATTCAGATATGTCACAATACATCACAGGGAAGAAAAGACTATCACAACTTCTGTTTCATGCTGACTTTAAGTTAGTAAGTGTCAGACTGTCTATAGGCCTAAATAATTAATTCATCCAATTCGTTCAAAAACACTCATTCAGGAACCAGTTCGTTCTCAAATGCTGGTTCATTCAGGAGCGAAACAGTTGACTGTCTTTATGAGTGTGGCATCATTCCTTCAAACGATTCAATCAAAAACACTCATTCATTTAAGAATGAAACAAGCGAATGAGTCATTCAACCTCTAAAAAGTTACTCATTATTAACTTCTTTTGAAAATATCAGGCTTCTGCTACTCTTGTGATTTTGCTTATATTATATTATATTATATTATATTATATTATATCGTCTAGGCCTCAGTGTGAAATTTCGAACCTAAACGCTTAGCCTTAAATCCTCTGGAATGGATTTAACAGCTGAATAGTGGCCTGATAGTGATGTTTTAGTGACTCATCATAGAAGCAGCCTGAGTAAACTTTCCTTGCGAGTGAGTGTTGAACTAGATCATGCTTTCCCTGAAACATTTTACACTTCCTTAGAGCTTAATTATAAAGAATAGCAATATGAGCACCATGGTCAGCTGTTAATCACCATAAGTTTTCAGTCCAGAAATACATGTCTGCGCACCCACTGACTGGATGTTCATGATCTAACTTTATGGAAAAGTATTTAGTGTTCAGAGACATGAGGTCAGAGCATTTCCACAGAATTTCAGAAATATGTATTCCTCCCATGTGTTATGATCCTTTACCAGAACCAAGACACAGTAATAGTGAAGGTCTTAATATGGTCTAAGCATGATGAGTGATGTGAGATGTCTTGAGTTATGTCAATACCAGATGTGTCATGCATTAATCATTTGGCTGCTTCTCCTTCCTATTGCTCAATATCTGCATATTTTGAGAGTTTTCTATACATGCATGGTCTAATCAAGAACTGAGTAATTTTCCTTTTCCTGCCTCTATTCTGTTTAAACTCAGAGATAAGGGCAGAAGTCATTTATGTTTGTAATGACTGAGCACTATTGAGTTTATTTCTGTACTTATATAGATGTGCTATTTGACAACACATGTTGTCATTATTGAATTATCAAGTTAAATAACTTCCAGTTCAACAGAATTTAAATGCATTTAAAAAGCTTGCAGATCAACTATAACAATCAGTTATAATTATTAAAATAGTAAATAAATATAATAAAAAAGGATATAATTGAATATAATTATATTAAATTATCACTTTCAGGTTCAAAGGGTTAATATAGTACAATTAATTATATAACATAACATAATAAATTACCAACAAATGCATTATAGCATTTAAAAATTAAACAGAATAAGTCTTGAGATGTGTTTTCAAGAGTTGAACTGTTTTTAACACAAAAATAATCTAATTTAATTCATTCAATTATTTGCTTAATCAAATGACAACCCTAATA
Organism: Ctenopharyngodon idella; assembly: GCF_019924925.1. Classification (NCBI taxonomy): domain Eukaryota; kingdom Metazoa; phylum Chordata; class Actinopteri; order Cypriniformes; family Xenocyprididae; genus Ctenopharyngodon; species Ctenopharyngodon idella. The sequence goes on from NC_067220.1 coordinate 35,852,996, forward strand.
ATAATGTCAGTTTTAAAATGATGAACTATACGTAATGTAGTCAAATATTTTAAAGTCAATATAATTTCAGTTAAAAGACACATTGCATAACAATGGTCTTGAGTTTTGAGCATATTCAATAGCTTGTTTGCAATCACATGATTCTGATGATACGTGAAATTCAGGTGGAGGGCAGGAAGTGAAAACTAGAATGGACGAGATGGAGTAATGTCCGTACAAATCACAACATATGTTGGACATGATCCTTATGTTATGAAGAGGAGTGATTTTTCTACTGAACTGAAAGACTTTCCTGCCATTGAGGCGGTAGATATAGAGAATGTGAAGCTGCCGTCACTCCATGTTGAGTTCTAGTCTGATTTGTTTATATCAGACTGCCTTTCTGCTAGTGAGTTTAGGGCAGTATTTTGATTTTCTGTCATGATTGTGAAAAATGTCGCCATTGTAGGTCATTCATGCTGAATCGAGAATTGCAACAGGAGCTCACATCATCGTTCAGGGAAAAACTGGAGTGTAATACATTTTTTGCCTTTCTACATGTAAAAACACTAAGGGAAGCAGGTTGAGGAGGTGATAAATAAATAAAAATAATAATAAAAAAATACAGTGTGTCGGTGTCTGTCCGCTGAATGTGACCCTCCGATTTCGAAGTAGCCTGAGTAAACTTTTTACAACATTTTACACTTTCGTTAGAGCTTAATTATAATAAAGAATAGCAATCTGAGCACCAAGGTCAGCTATAAATCACCACAAGTTTTCAGTCCGGAAATACATGTCACTGACTGGATGTTCATGATCTAACTTTATGGAGTATTAGTGTTCAGAGACTTGAGGTCAGTGCGTTTCCAGAGAACTCGCATTGTCGTTCAGGGACAAAAACTGGATGGTGTAGTACAATTTTTGCCTTTCTATGTGTAAAAACACTAAGGGAAGCAGGTTGAGGAGGTGACGGGAAGACGCCGTATAGCAAATCTAATAATGTCACTGATTAAACCCACTGCCTATCACTCTATAAAATAATCACATTGCTGAGTGTTTTTGAAAGTTTTATGGTCTAATAATTAACATTACATTTGTGAGTATGACTCTAACTCGGCTTGTGAATGAGCGTAACTTGCACGCAGCCACTTCAAAACTGTTCACAAGCTTGTATGGGTTTGATTTTAGTTGTGATTTGTTGAAAAAAACACAGTGTGTTGGTGTCTGTCTGCTGAATGTGACCCTCCGATTCTCCTCTGTGGCCATATGAGAAAGTGAATATTTACAAAGACAACATTAAAACTACAGTTACATTTACACCCAACAAAAAAATAAATAAATTGACTTCTGTAACCACATCAACATTCTACAAAACTTAAGTGAAAACACCAAATGATCATTCAGTGGAATAAAATAGCTTCTCTTCGTGCAAACGATACCATAAAGATTGTGAATATTTAATATTTAGTCAAATACAAAAAAGGTCAGCAGGTATCCATATTAATTTCAGTATCAGCAGACGTAAAATACTATTAAAGGCGACAACTTTTAAAATGAAAAAAATTATAAACTTACGTAAACGATAAAAGCTCCTTGTGGTTTCTCGGTTTTATCGATTTGAGCAACCATAAACGATGCAAAACATAGGAATTTTGAGTTTGTGATATTGCTTCCTATATAGAAAAATTACTTCCTGCCCTCCAGCTGCATTTCGTGCCATAGCAATGACGTCATGTGTAAACAACCTATTCATTCACATTTCTTTAAGACCACAAGCTGTGAAAATATTCTTAAAGGGGCTATATGTAGAATTCAGAAACCCTTGTTATTAGTGACACCGGTGGCCGTTAAGTGAACTGCAGTTCAACATTTAGATGAATATGTAAATACTGCACACTTTCCTCTCAATAATACAATAAACACAACAAAAATGACAGCAGTGAGAAAACAGCAGTTAAGAAAGCATCTGATTGTAGCGATATGGATATGTTTGCACAAGCTCTACAAGTCACCAGCATCATGTCGACAGATGAGGTCATTAAAATCACACTGTTATGCTAGTTTGATTATAAAGTATATTTTAAACTATATAGACTTAGATGTGGCTGTGTGAGAATATAGTTTGAATATAATTTGAATCCCTTTTTTTTTTTTTTTTTTTTTTTGCATGACACAATGTCATACAGAATAGCAGCTATATCTTGCGGCATGAGTCTTGGGAGCGCGGGTAAACTTCACATCCATTTGATTTTCCCGGCAAGGTCTCGTTTTTTAAGCTTCGTTACAAGCTGTTCACACTAGAGACCTGCACAGGACGGATTTTTCAGTCCCGCCCCCGCCCGCTCCTGCAGGATTCTGTCCCGCTCCCGCAAAAAAATGTTATATTTTCCCGCTCCCGCCCACAACATTCATGTTTTGTCCCGCTCCCGCTCGCAAAATGCCGCATAAAATAGCTTATATAGATTTTTGTCCGTACATCCATGAAATATTAAGTTATGTGTCGCCACAAAATCCCAGTATAAACGCTTCTGATAAAATATTTGTTATTAAACCATCAACATTCACAAACCACAGTTAACCGAAAAGCAAGCTGCTGCGTGGTTTGGTATGGCAGAATGCGAGCAAAGAGCACTCCCTTATAACGACTAAAAAGCTGATCTCTCAGTTCATCGCGATCTCACAAAGCTCTGTTATAACACAATGAATATATGAACAATGAATCTTTCATAATGTTTACACTTCATGTGTTATAATAATAGGATTCGTGAGCGTGCAAATTTCAGCACTGCATAAAAACTTTATGAGCGTTTTGAGTGGTGAGAGGATTCTGACATAAACACCTAATTGAGTTGCATCTCCATTGCATCTCAGAAATCAACAGATATGTCTGTGATTGGCTACATTGCTCAACACTGCAAACACAAGTTATAAATAGAATCTCGCATATGCTTGCGACTGTAAATCGTTTTTATTTTATATAAGTTGTTCTTGTTGTTTTTTGCAATATATGAATAACAATTTATTCGTTTTTAGATATTTTATGTTTAGATATTTCTATTTTGCGGGAGTCAAGCGAATCATTTGATTCTCCCGCAACCTGCGCACGAGTAGTGTCTCACCGCCCACGCCCGCACGCGCCCATCAAATCTTGTCCCGCGGTCTCTAGTTCACACTTTGGCAATAAAAAGCAATTATTATGCTTATAAATGCTTATTAGATGTTTCCTCTGAGTCACAGGTGTGAGAAAAGTCACAGGCGTGAGAAAATGTTTAATTCACAGTAACCTGCTGAACTTTAGTACCTGCTCTGCATGTAATAACATGTATTAAAACCCTGAAGGAATATAGCAGTGACTAGATAACAGTCACTCTTTTAATCATCCGAACCAAGGATCTATTGTTTGCCAATGTGGGAACATGTCTTGTTGATGAAAGAGTGATGGCACAAATTCAGGAGCGAGTTTCGCAATCATCTTCACTGAATCATGAAAACAAAACAAAAAAAAGGAAAATATTCCATCTTACTTGATAAAACTAGAACTAAGTAGGAGTCCCAATTGAAAAGTTCAAATGGAAGTCAATCTAGTATAAAGAAAGAAAAAGACTCAAAGCATGTATTAGCTACTATATTCAAAACTAAAGATTAAAGACTCAACAAATATGGGTATATACTTATTACTTATGGTTAAATAAGTAAAATGCAAATCAGAGGCGCAAATAGGTAAATCAGAGGCTGCATAACATGCAGGTAACAAATGTTGTTAAAAACACATCCATGAGAAACAACACACACAGCTAAGCCATGGGTTTCCTTTGCTTATTTTTAGTACATTTGCTCTTTATGCCAGAGGATTTAAAGTCAGTAAATGTGGTAAATCCTCAGCAGAACACCAGACACACTCACCTGACCATAAAGCTGGTCCTCTGAGCAGGGATCTGGACATAAACACTCAAGATGGACATTTATACAGGTGAGCCTTTACAGTAAATGATAGACAACTTGAACACATTTTTTTTTTTTTTATTGTTGTAGTGTAAGATTATACATTTTAAAATGTATTTTTATTTACTAATCCTAATTTATACAACTATTTTTTAGCAATTAATTATTTTATAAATATAACGTATGTATAAGTAAAGGTATAATATGTATAGTGTTAAAAATGTGTAAATTACATAATTAAAAACATACACACATGCACAATCTACAATTAACAGTATAGACAATCGCCTAGACAATATAATGAAATATTTCATTGCCAGTTTTAAAGGTTCAAATGCCATACAATTTTTATTCCATAACAATCTGGCATCCGCATCATTTAACCTAGATATAAAATCATTATTATTTTAAATTCAAAGTCATTTTAACTTTAAATAGCAGAAAAAAAATACTGGACATCCAAAATGTCATTTTTATACCTAAAAATCATACAGTCATGCTGTGTCTTCTTGTACAAAGACAGAACTTTAGTGAGCATGTGCTGATTAAATATTATCACTGTGGCTTGTTTGGGATTAAAGGAGGAATTCAGTCTGTTGCAGTCGCTCCTGGTCTCCCTAATGATATCAGTTGATAAAAGAGAAGTAATGTGCCAAAATCAATCCATTAAATCAGCTAAACACAAATATAACAGGCCTGGAAATCCTAGGAACTTGGAACATCCCGGAAACATTTCAAATAAATCTCCTGATGATATGGATACTCTGTGATTCACAGCTGATCAAGATTAGGAAACTAAATACTAATGTTAGAGGAATGTTATCAACACGTTCTCATGTTTTATTTTTTATGGTAATTACAGTTTTTTTTTTCAACTGCTTACACACAAAATCCTTACTTGTCACACAATTTCGGAAACCTGACACACAAACACCAGAACCACACACCAAATCTGCAAAACCATAAACTAATTCTCAGCCTTCGACTCGGTTCATAAAACACTTTTTGCAAAACACAACAAACAATTCTCTGTGTAACACACAAAAATCTAACAGGATTATTTTATAAACACAACCATTGTTTCTGTCCAACTACACATGGTTGATGTATCGTTTTGAATAACTGTGTGTATATGATATATCCAAAAATAGAATATTATGGCAAAGGTGTTAGCAACGTAAGACAGATGTTTGCTTTTGAGATGTGTTTGTGATATTTTGAATGCAGTGCTTTATCTTGCAAGAGATGTGAGGCATTTTGCATTTTGTGTGTGCAATTCTTGGATTTGTGTGTAAGTTAAGTTAAGTTTTTTTTAAAAAAAGGGGGCTAAATTTTGAAAATGTGTGTAAGCAGTTGAAAATTTGAAATAAATCAATCAGGCTTGAATCCAGTGTTTATTTAACTCGCTCTCTCAGTTCCAGCATGAAGCCTAGGAGGTGGCTGACCTCTGTGGATCTCCTCCCTACTATTCTAGAGCTCCAGAAGAGCGAGCTTCAGCAGAGTCTGGATGACTACACAGACTCCATACGAGAGCTGTCCCAACCAACCTACCCTCTCAGCGGGCCCCTCCAGGGCTCCCATCTGTCCCTGCTACGCATGGCCAAATACCCTAGCATGTCATTGGTCACCGCCAGTTCTGTCCTGGCACACAAGCCCTGGGCTCTCAGTGGACCTGACAACATATCACTAACTTTGACAGACTCAAAGGGCCCGGCGAGTTCAAATCAGGACCCTCTGGACTGGCTGTTTGCACAAGTGCAACTCATTCAGACCAGCCCAGAAGACATGTGCATGATATGATGAGTAGTAGTCACAGCCTCATGAATGTGCTGCAGTAATCATAAAGGTTGTCTGTCGTCTATTTTAAATCTTGTTTATATACTGTATAGCCACACGTTTGTAAAGAACAGTGCAAAAGGTGATTGTCTTCATTGTTTTCTGTAAAGACGAGACATTAAAAATGCAAAGGCCAGCATATTTATCCACTAACCGTTCAGAAACGTCCAGTTGCATTCTAAAAGTTGTAACTGAGTCTCTCCATCAGTGTCGACTCCGGCTTGAACAATGTCAGGCTGAAAACTGTTACTGACAATCATCATTTTGGCTGCGTGAGATTCTCCAGCTTTGTTGTTGTTGAGCAACCGAAGCACAAGCTGTTAAAGCTCCGCCCTCTTCTGGAAAGCGGCAGGGAGCAGCAGCTCATTTGCATTTAAAGGGGCACACACAAAAACGGCGTGTTTTTGCTCACACTCAAATATGGGCAAATTTGACAAGCTATAAGAAATGATCTGTTGGGTATTTTTAACTGAAACTTTACAAATACATTCTGGGGACACCAGAGACTTATATTACATCTTGTGAAAAAAGGCATAATAGGTCTCCTTTAATAAATATCAAGTAGTAAATAAAAATACCAAATGGTTGGACGTTTTTTGTTTTACCTATTCCATTTTTGTTGTTTCATGAATTATTGCTTTACTGTATATATACAGTTCAAAGTTTGGGATAAGTAAAAAAAAATTAAAAGAAAAATATAACTTTCATTCAGCAAGAATACATTAAATTGATATAATCTTTGATATAATTTTACTGTTTAAATCTTACCAAACATAAACTTTTGATATATATAATTTTACTGTTTAAATGTTGCTATTTAATAGCAGGGTTGTCCAGCTATTGAAGCATGTTATCACAAATGTAAACGTGCAGTTAAATTAACTAGACTACATTAATGAATGTAAAATAATAATACAAACATTAAAGCTGCAAGCAGCGATGAAAGGGCCCTTGCACCCGGGCTCACCGCCACCCGTTGGCCTCAGGACTATTATCAAACATGTGAAGTTTGGAGCAGATCGGACTTTGCATGCCTGAGTTACAACAACTTCCTGTTTCGTGGCGTTAATCGCACACACTATAAGCACTTAGCCAAGTGTTGCACGATTTAACGTGTTTCTAGTATGTTTAGTACTTTGTGGCATATTGAAATGTGTTTCTGGGAGTGAATTACAGTGTAAAGCATGCCATTTTCTGTTGCCAGCAGGTGGTGCTATGACTAACTGAATATTGGCATATAGATGTCTTTAGGCCAGGACTCTTATCACATATGTGAAGTTTGGGGCAGATCGGACATTGTATGCCTGAGTTACAACAGCTTTCTCTTTCATGACGAAATATCAGACTTTGTCAGTCCGCCACAGACACGCCCTTTAGTGAAAACTCTAGATCTTTGCAATTTAACATCGCTAAGGCCTTAAGATTAGACTGACCATATATGATGTGGTTCTGGTTAAATCTGTATGAGGAGTTAATCAAAGTGTAAAACATGTCATTTCCTGTTTACCCGCAGGTGGCGCTATGACCGTAACTGAATATTGCCATGTAGATGTGTTCAGGACAGGACTCTTATCAAACATGTGAAGTTTGGGGCAGATTCGACTTTGTATACCGGAGTTACATAAACTTCCTTTTTCATGGCGAAACATCGAAATTTGTCATGCCGCCACGGACACGCCCTTCAGTGAAAACTCTAGATCTTCGCAATTTAACGTCGCAAAGGCCTTTAGATTAGACTGACAGAATATGATGTTGATCTGATTAAAGCTCTGGGTGGAGTACAACGTCTGGAAATGTCAAAAAAGTGCACAAATTTTGCAGACAAAATTCAAAATATCTGACTTCCTGTTGGTTTTCAGACTTTGCACCAGGAGGCTTTTTTGTAGGGATTGGGCTGTTACATGTGTCTACTGAATTTCATACCTGTATGTGAAACGTGGTGCAAGGGGCACTTCGTTGAAATTTTGTAGATGGTGCCATCGAGCCATTTTGCCACGCCTAATACTGAGACCCATAACAGACGTAAATTTTCACCACTTCTGATGCGTGTGTAAAGTTTCATGAGTTTTCGAGCATGTTTAGGCCCTCAAAAATGCGATTCATTTGGGAGAAGAAGAAGAAGAAGAAGAAGCGGAATAATAATAAACGGAGCAATTCCAATAGGGTCCTCACACCATCGGTGCTCGGGCCCTAAATATAGCTGCAAGCAGCAATTACGGGCCCAAGCACAAAAGCAGCACAACAAGCCAGCCAACAAGGCTGGGAGCATCAGACCAACTGCAACAGTGAGCAATTAAAGACCTATTAAGATTATTTTAGGCAAAAGAGTTGAAAAATCACAAATACAGTCAATAATAAAGATTTACTGGTTTATCACTTTCGACCAATAGGTGGCACTGTGATTAAATTAATGAGGCATGGTCAGAGTGAGGTGACAATGACACTTGCAAAGTTTGGTGTCAATATGTGAAAGCATTGCAGAGATACAGCCTCAAGAGTCATTTTGGCATCAAGCCTCTAATTTGTTGCTGTGGTAAATGAATAAGGTTTCGTCTTTCAACACGAAATCCATAACATTTTACCAGCATGGTCTGAAGATGATACGATTAGATTTTGGTGAAAATTGGACCAACGGTTTAAGAGTAGTTTTAAAAGCGTGATTTTAAAGAAAATCAAAGTAGTGGATACTTAGTTATGCTGACTATGGCAAAATTGGCATCAATGTTCTCAGCATGACACGGAATATAATAAGACCAGTCTCATTACAATAGGCCACATTTATATAAAGCTATTAGCATTTTTTAAATATTTCGTTATAAAATTTGACCACAAGGAGGCACTGTCTCAAAACCTATTGTGTACCTTTCAGAGCATGATGCCGATGCCACATCCTGAGTTTCGTAATGGTACATCAATGCATTCATATAATATAGCATTTTTTTTTATCATAATACTGTATTGTAGTTCATGTAAATTTCATGTTTTGTTCAATTATAGCACCACCAAGAGGCACAATCCCACCATTTTTTTTATGTGTCCTCATGTTGACCCCATACATGTGTGTATCAAATTTGGTGCAAATATCTCATTTCGTTTTGGAGTTATAGACATTTACATGTAAGAGATCATAAAAAATGACCCATGGACGACTTTGTTTTGATTTTTTTGCCACTTCCTATCAAAATTTTGACAATTGGGCTTTAACATCTAGTTAACCAGCTTATGTTTCGTGTTTCCTACGCTGGTTTCGTCTCGATCGGACTAACGGTTTCAAAGATATTCGCAATCGTTTTTTAAGCGCTAAATCACCACGCTGCACAAACCATAAGTCGAAACCTAGCATGTTTGGTATCGTTGAACTCGGCAAGGATTCAGGAGTCTAAGGATGTGACTGCCGTGACAATTAGCAAAAGTTATAAGCAAAAATTCTCCACTAGGTGGCGCTGGTCCGAACCTTCTCAGGCTCCTTCAGGGCATTGTCCTGATGACCCATACCGAGTTTCGTAACGATACGCTAATGCGTTCGTAAAATACAGCATTGTACAGAAAATGAGACAGAAAAGAAGAAAGAAAATGACGTCATAGGGTGCAATTCATCTTGACCCAAGGAATCATAGGAAAAAAGAATTTTGTTTCTAACCCTTACGGTTCAAAAGTTATTAACATAAACATGAGCGCAACTTTGGACAGCTGGTGGCGCTAGAGGGATTGAGTTAGAGACTCCAAGTTTGCTATGCACACAGTTCAGACTGTCCTCTAATTGTGTGCCAAATTTCACAACTTTTTACCATATGGTTCTATGGGCTGCCATAGACTCAAGAGCGGAAGAAGAAGAAGAAGAAGAAGAAAAAAAAAAAAAAAAAAAAAGAACACCAACGGATACAATAGGTGCTTACGCATGAATAAATATGAATGTTTTGCATTAAATGACTATGCACTAAATGCACTAAAAAGAGTAACAGAAGAAAGCAATTACACTCAGCATATTCTACTAAACAAAAACGAGTTAGGTTTCGATTTCCCCTAAGCCACTGTTTTTCTCAGACACACTAGCCAACTCAAAAAGAATGTCGGGTTCCTGCCAGGTCGCTTTACAAAACTTACACAATCCTTCTGGACTGAATCACTGCAACACACACTGTGAAAAGACGAGAGCTCTGTGTGTATTTGAAGTATAATGTAAACAAGTTTGCTTAGAAAAAGTAAATGATAGAGTTAATTGGTCAGAGAGAGCAGTTAGACAGCCAGGGTATTTCACAATTTGGTGCTTTCTGACTAGCTGTGCTCCAAAAAGGAAAAAAAGAAAGATTTAATTAAGCTTCAAACATGTCTATATCTTCTTATTTGTGCATAGTTTTAATATTGTCAGCTTATCCACAGTATGTGGATATGTCTCTCTTGCTTTTTTGGATTCTCTGCTTCATTGGTAATGAATTTTTGGGCCACACAACAATAACCAGCATACTGCATACTGTGTTGATCATGACTTCTCAGGAATGGCTTATGAATGATGTCCTTCCCAGTTCTTGATTTTGATGTGGCAATGGCATACCCTCCTACTCCATTTACATTCTGGGAATCTTGAGGTTTTTGCTTTCAGAGTGACTCTGCAAAACTAAACTATTTAAGATGTCTGCAACAAGTCTCTCCATGCAATAAAGTGAGCTATGTAGATTTTTCCCCTAATAAACAATGCATCATTTAATAGGCACTTATATAAAGCTAAAAAAAAAATGCTGAAATGGGAAGTTCTTGCACTGGTGCATTTAATGAACAGGTAGATGTGTATTATGATGGATGATGGGTTGAGAGACAGAAGCAGGTTTAGCTTGCTTCAGTTTAGATTCAGTTCACTTCCATTCAAAAGTTTGGGGTCAGTAAGATTTTTTAATACTATTAAGTCTGTTATGTTCACCAAGACTGCATTTATTTGAAAATACAATAAGAACAATAATATAATTTGTGAAATATTATTACAATTTAACTGTAATAACTGTTTTCTATTTTAAAATATTTTAAATTTATTCCTGTGAATTTTCAGCATCATTACCCAGTCTTCAGTGTCACATGATCCTTCAGAAATCATTTTAATAGGCTGATTTGCTGCTCAAGAAACATTTCTTATTAACAAAAACAGTTGTTCTACTTAATATTTTAGTGGAAACTGATTCTTTGATGAATAGAAATGTAAAAAATGAAAACGTCTCGGTTACGTATGTAACCCTCGTTCCCTGAAGGAGGGAACGGAGACGTACGTCAGTAGTGGCCGACAAATTGGGATATCGCTAGAGAGCCCTATCTGCTTCGAGTGTATGAAAACAAGCCAATGGAATTGGCATGCGATATTTGCATAATGCGCACCGCCCCCGTGAGGAGGGTATAAATATGGAAGCGGATGCAAACGCACTCTGTTTTTCACTGAGGAGACAATCTTGAGTCTGCACTACAGCGAGGGCACAGGAACTGTGGCGACGGGACGTACGTCTCCGTTCCCTCCTTCAGGGAACGAGGGTTACATACTTAACCGAGACGTTCTCTTTCAGTCGGTCACGTTCGACGTATGTCAGTAATGTCCGACGAATTGGGATCCCAAATAAAGCGCCACAGCATCTGTGTCAGACACTACTGACGTACGTCGAACGTGACCGACTGAATGAGAACATCTCAGTTACGTATGTAACCCTTGTTCCCTCGCTGTAGTGCAGGTCCCAGTGGGACCAAAGGCACCACAGACGTACCCGATGTGGGGCAGCGAGGCAGAGCACTGAGACCTGACTCGGACGGCATAGCGGCCCGAAGTGGGGTCGGACTCTGCGAGGTGACAGTGTGTATGGGAGACGGCTGGGAAGCGGCCTCGACCATCACACTGGGACCTGCTGGCGAAGTGAGAGGGGGCTGAGAGCGGTGAGGCAGGGCCTCGCACACTGCCAACCGCACCCTCTTGAGACCTGGAGGTTTGGGAAACAGCTCTTTTTGTGACAAAGTGGGTACCGCTGGACTCCGGAGAGCCAGCGGCGGGACGAGACACGACACAAATTCCCCCCGGCCCTCCTCCGGGGGAGGGAGAGGCGCTGGCATCCTCTCCCGAAGAGCTGAATTCCTCCCCTCCAGGTCGCCCGTCTCAGGACCGCTTCCTAGTTCTCTTGCCACCTGGCTTGGCTGGGGTCTGAGCGGGCTGGGTGCCGCGTCCGCGACCGGCTCCCTGCTGTCTGGCGGGTGGAGGCTGCTGCTTAGCCGACTTTGCAGGGGCGGAGGACAACGCAGGCGGGCACCCTCGCCGACGAGCGGGCTGAGGCTGTGCAGCCGGCGGTGGGGTGGAGGCAGTAGCGGACCGCCGGGGCAGCACATGCTTGATGGCCTCACCCTGCTTCTGTGTGGCCGAGAACTGCTGGGCGAAGCTCTCGACCACGTCGCCAAATAGGCTGACCTGAGAAATGGATGAGTCCAGGAACCGATACTTATCGGTCTCCCGCATATCAGCCAAGGTCAGCCACAGGTGACGTTGCTGGACCACTAATGTGGTAATCGCCTGACCAACGGAACGCGGCGTCACCTTAGTCGCCCGGAGGGCGAGCTCAGTGGCGGCGCGCAGCTCCCCCAGAAGTTGTTGGTCAAGACCCCCCTGGGGCATGTCCATCAGCGCCTTTGCTTGGTAGACCTGCAAAAGGGCCATGGCATGCAGGGCGGAGGCGGCCTGTCCACAGGCTCTGTAAGATTTCTCGTTCAGGTTGGACGAGAATTTACAGGCCCGGGATGGGAGATGCGGTTCACAGTGCCAGCCGGCGGCCGTCGGACACAACTGCATCGCGACGGACCGCTCGACTGGGGGGATTCCAGCGTACCCCTTGGCCTCCCCGCCATCAAGGGTGGTGAAGGCGGAGGAGGGACCAGGCCTGGCATGAACGCTATTATAGGGCGTCCTCCACAACTTGGTCACCTCCTCAGCGTGGGCCGCCCCGAGAAACCAATCATCCAGCCGAGAAGGCTTGGGACGTGGTGGAGGATTCCACACGAGCCCGACCTTCTTGGCGGCACAGGCAAGCATAGCTGTCAGCTCGGGATCAGGCTTGGGCAACGCCAGAGTCCTGGAGGGAGGCAGCGCAGCCGAGTCTTCATCTCCCGAGGACTCAAGGTCACCTTCCGATGCCGCGATCGACATCTGCTCGTCCACAGGTGCGCCGAAGGAAACGGATGGTCGCTCCTTAGAGGGACCAGCATGCTCTTCCGGCAACACCACAGGCTGCAGTGTTGCAGAGGGGAAAGGGGCCCGCGGAGCGGAGCTCGGCGGGGAAGCCCTTACTGTAATCCTCAGGTCACCCTGCCTACACGCCGCCGTGCCGCCTCCCTGGCCGGAGCCAGAGAAAACGGCCGTACGGGGCATAGGGGAGGGGACCCCCGCCCCCTGAGAACCAAGGAATGAGAGTCTAGACCTCAACACTGAGATAGTCATGTTCCCACAATGAGAACATGAGCTATCCACAAACGTTGCCTCAGCATGCTGAACGCCCAGGCATGTGACACAACGATTGTGACCATCAGCGGGGACCAGGGAACGACCGCATCCAGTAACGCACAGATGAAGTGACATCTTGAAAAAGACGCAGGGTTCATCTGTGAGAAAAGGGGGAAATTCAGCTCTGTTTCTGTGTGCTGAGGCACGCAGGGAACAGCCGCGATGTGACTGTAGGTTCACACTGGTCGCCTAACAGTACACACGCAAGGAACCGGCACAAATCGCAACCAGCAGGGCAACAGTGCTGTGATAACAGCAATTGAGAGCACCAAGCTCAGGCTCCTCAGAAGTCGCGGCCTCGCTGTAATGTGCCGTAACACCAACACTCTTAACAGCAGCTCTTCTATTCTTCTAACGAAGTAGAGAAAACACACTCTCAGTCTCGACAGGACACCAGATTGGCTCCGAAGCGAAAGACAGAGTGCGTTTGCATCTGCTTCCGTATTTATAGCCTCCTCACGGGGGCGGTGCGCATTATGCAAATATCGCACGCCAATTCCATTGGCTTGTTTTCATACACTCGAAGCAGATAGGGCTCTCTAGCGATATCCCAATTCGTCGGTCACTACTGACGTACGTCGAACGTGACTGACTGAAAGGGAGCAGCATTTATTTGAAATGGAAATGTTTTGTAACATTATAAATGTCTTTAGTGTCACTTTTGATCAATTTAATGCATTCTTGCTGAATAAAGGCAATTCTTTCAAAAAAAAAAAAAAAAAAAAGACCTCTAACTTTTGAACTATAATGTTTGTATATGGAGGAATTAAACGTGAGCAACAAATAAATACAAAACAATAAATACAAAGGATATACATAACAAGTGACAGGTGAAAAAGTAATGGACAATTACAGTAATTTAGGACAACATGTGCTTTCTGTCACTGCATTCTTGTCTATTGCCACATCTATTATCTGGAAGACAAGCACTTAAAAATGGGTCACAACAACTTACTCATCATGCTTTCTCATAGCGTGGTTTAAATATTGCATTGGCCATCTCTGGTGGACACTGCCATCCACATTCTTTACTGTTTCCCTTAAATGCAGAAACTAAACACATACATTATTCATTGAGGTTAGCACTGTATGCAGTTTGGTTGTTTGTTCAAAATGTTGCATAACGTAAGGGTAAAGTGGCCTTAAAGGGATAGTTCACCTAAAAATTAACATTGTCATTATTTACTCACCCTCATGTCATTTCCAAACCTGTATGATTTTATAAAAGATAAATTGGATTATAAAAGATATTTTGAGAAATGTCTTAGTGTTTTTGTCCAAAATTGTATGGTCAAAACTGTATGTTCAGTGGGGTTCAAGGTTCTTGACTCAATTTTTCAATTTTAACACTATATGCCAAAAAGGTTCTAAGGATAAATGTATTAATTGATTGCACAATACATGAAAGTGTTATGCAAGGATTGCGTAATATTCTGAGTTAGCTTTTTGCTGTTTTTATTCATTTTGAGGAACACTGAATCTGTGTTTGTGCAAGTGAGATGAGTAAATGATCAGATTTAGCCTAGAACTACAATAACCATCACGTTCACACAGCGCACACAACACCTCTGCACTTACTCCCAATTTTTCTCAACATGCGGACTAGTAAAGTAATGCATTACTTTTAAATTTACAAAAAAATATCTGAGTTACTTTTTCAAATAAGTAACGCAAGTTGCTTCGTTTTTACTTTATTTTTACACCTCTCTTGTCCGCATGTTTCTCTCAACATGCGGACAAGAGAGGTGTAAAAACAAAGTAACTTGCGTTACTTATTTGAAAAAGTAACTCAGATATTTTGTTGTAAATTTAAAAGTAATGCATTACTTTACTAGTTATTTGAAAAAAGTAATACAAAGTCTAGTAAACCAATGATAATGATGATAATAAAGAAAAAAAGAATAACAAAAACGGTTCTGGACTAAATGTATCCCTGTATGCTGTGTATTTTGCATTTAATGTAATTGGGGAAATGACACCATATCTCCTGAAAATCCCAAAGGCAAAGCGTTGCTTCTGTCAGACACATGATTATGAGGTATCTGTCTCAACATGTCAGACACAGGCAGTGTCCGCGTTCTCTGACACTGATATACGTCATGCTGCTGAATGTTATCTGCTTGGACATTGAGTCATTGGTTTTGGTAATTAAGATACACAATACATGTAATCAAGGGAGAATATACCTTTTCAGCTCTAAGAAACGCTACAAGTTAAATGAAACGCTACAAGTTAAATGTTTGGACTGAATTTGTGTTGATACATGATCTAAAAAGCCTTTTAATTTTAAGGTTTGTGTGAAAATGCTTGTAACTTTGTAAAACCAATAAAAATGTATAAAATACATTTTTATACATTATTAGCTCATATATATATACAGTATATACACTGCTGTGTATATGTAAGGTATGCTGCTGCTGCATGAGATATACATAAATCCTGTTACAGATCTAGGCAGGTGGAGGGTTTTAGAAGATACTGGGGATCTCTGATATCAGAGAATCTTTGATAGTGCGCTGAGTCTCAGCCTCAGATCTCACGCCCATGGACCGTTGGCTGAACGTCTGATGCATATGGCACACTTAACTGGAAACACTTTAGGAGTTTCAAAGTCGACATCTGGTTGGTTGAATTTTACAGGATGTCTGGGAGACGTGTGTGTTGTGTTCTTTAACGGTCCGCCTGGAAACAAATGCTGTGACACCAAACCCCCTCGTAGAAGAAGAACTCCGTTGTGTTTACAAACGCTTACCAGCATCAACTAAACGCTGGATTTTCAAAAGTATGTGAAGTTCGCGGCTCCATTGTTGCAGTAAACTTGCACAACGTTCTTGAATTAATAATTTATTAGATACCCGCCGGTCTGTTATTGTAGGGACATCGACTTTATATTTTCACACCCCTAAACATGACGCGGAACAAAACGAACTGTAATTGGTTGTGTTACATGTCATTCAAACCAAACGTCCACTTGGGCGGTCCTTGGCCAATGGAAGCTGCGATAGAGTGCAGACCTTCTGCCGTCAGTCTGAAGGTCTGGCTATGCGAGACTAGTGCGCTGCAGACTATAGCTTACAGTGAACAATGAACCAGCTTATTCATGTTGAGCAAGTGATCTCATTGGCTACAGAACCAGCAGAGACCAATCATCTTGTGCCATGTGGTAATGATGTGATTGCTTGCAGATTGCATGTAAGGACCTATTAGCCTGCACTTTCTAGAGTTTCATGACTGAACTAACACACACACACACACACACACACACACACACACACACACAGCCTGGTTTGCTATCTTTGTAGGAACTCTCCATAGACTGTACAAACTGTACAAACTGTATATTCTATCCCCCTACACTAACCCTACCCTTAAACCTACCCAGCACAGAAAGCTTTCCGGCAAAAATAAATAAATAAATAAAATTATATATTACAGAGAGCCATTTTGTAAATATATAATCAATCATTTTGCCTAATCTTATATGCAATTCAGTCAATTTTATTTCAATCCTGCATTTCTTTAAAATGGTGTTTTCACTCAATATCTCTCCCCTCCACCCCCACCCCACCCCTGCTTTGGTAGAGATTTGGAAATTCCGTTGTAGTAAACTGCATGATTGCTGGGAAATGATGTGGAAGTGTGACTCCCTCTCCCTCTCTCTATAAAACCCAGATGAGAGGCTTCACTCCTCAAACTTTCACTACAGCTCCAGCAGCACTTGTTACTTTCTTTGAAAGCTCATCAAACCATTGGAGTTTATCTCTTTTGCATTTCTTATTTAATTATTTCACTAGCAAACAAGTTATGGCATTTTTACCCAAAGCCCTTCTTCTGCTGCTGCTTGCAGTAGTTTGTATTCAACTGAGTGGAGGTAAGACATTAATAACAGTTTAATGCTTGTTATAATAAAGTATTGCAGGAATTTTGGGCGTCTGGCTTTTTTTAACATTAGCCAGAGTGATTTTTGTGCAGAATCACAGTTCTCTGTCAGAATCATGGATTGTAAATTAATCTTTTTATGTTATTCCCCAACAGTTCAAGCTGAAACACCACGTGACAGGTGCTGGTGTGTGGAGACTAAGAAATATGTCCGAAAGGAAACTATTGAAGAGTTCTCCATTTTCCCTATAAGACCACGCTGCGACAAAGTAGAAATCATGTAAGTCTTCATCTGTTAACCTGCATGTGATAAGACTTAATATACGCATGTGATATAACTTAATTTTATTAAACATACTGATTTTTGCATAATTAAAATACTAAGAGTGTTTTAACAGGATTATACTTTTTTTTTTTTTTTTTTTTTTTTTTTAAGATTTTTAGATATTTTATTGGCAAAAAGGTCAAATCAGATTAAATAAAACTTTTTTTTTTTTTTTTTTGCAATGCATGCCATAAATTTCCTTGCATTTCACACAGTTGCTAAGTAGATACACAGGGGTAAAGATCTAACTTTGTTGACATGATATCATAGAAGTTAGCCTGAATCTTATTAATTTGATGTGTTTTCAATGTTTGCAGACTGACACTAAAACCTGTGAATAATATAAGTGAAGTCGTCCAGCGCTGCTTGAATCCAAGTTCAGCGCAGGGCAAGAACCTGCAGACTTGCTGGAAGAGGTACCAACATTTTTATTATATCACTTTGTTTTTAATCAGTAATAATCAACTAAAACAATATTTGCCACAAATCTAATGGGACCAAATATACCCTAAACATAATGGTATACTTAAGAATAACTATAGAGAATATTAAGTATCAAAAAGTTAATTTGCTTAATGCTCTCTAAGACAATTCTCTGGCTAATGTTCACATATAGTACATATCAAATACTATGCTTTAGATTAATGTGTGCACTTTTTTGTTATATTTGCAACAGCAGGAACACCAATAACACCTTCACTTTTAAGATGTCCAATTGCCCAATGTCACAAAATGCCTAAAGCCATAAATGAAAGTGCGGAAGAGCAAGGGAGGACTGAACGGGGAATTTGGAAACTCCAGAAACCCTGCGAGTGGAATTCCATCCTGTCACATAACCCGGCACTGCCCAATCAGAATCCTGGGATCTGAGTGTTGGCCTCATGCAGCTACTGGGAAATCACAGAAGACCTGAAAACACCAGGACGGCTGTCAGTAACTGCCAGATGCAGATGTTGTCGAATTCACTTGCTGTATGACTGAAACACTGAATGTATCATTACTCCAAGCAGTATTTAAACTATATTTAAATGGTTGTATGAATTAACTTATTTTAAAATGTTTCATGTTAAAATATGCAGTTGTTACAAAGGAACTATTTTGTCCAATCAGACCCTTTAATGTTATATGTGTGATGTGTTAAGATTGATTCAGCCATATTAACATCTTTTTTCTTTTTTTTTTTTTTACATGACGCTTGTTAAAACATGAAGTATTTTTTAGGCTACTTATCAAAATATTTTTACAGTGTACTTTTGTACTGTTTTGTAATAAATTGCATAAAACCAATGTCAAGTTATTTTGCATATTTATTTATAATTAATTAATTATATAGGAAACATGTTAGTTAGCAGTAATGAAAGTATATTAGACATGGAGAAAGATACTGCCCTCTTAAAGTAACTTTACACTGCAGACTTTTTTATTTTTAGATTTTACATGAGCTCCATCTGCTGGTCAAGTCTAAAATATACACTCAAAACGCCTCAAAATTTAAAGAATGACAAAATAATTATTTCTTATAAGCTTATTCACAGATTTTATCCAGCAAATCATTATTTACAAAAATTTAAAAAAGGAATAAATGTGAATTGTATTTTCTGTAACGAACATGAGGAAACTGCCTTGCACTTATTTTGGCACTATACATACTCGTTTACACTATGGTGTAAAGTTCAAAAATTTATCAACGAAAACATTCAATATTCAAAACCTCTTTTCACTCTTGTGGGAAAACGTACTCTTTGGCTTTACTGACTATTCTGATCAAGAAGAACAATGCTTTTACTTAATTAATTTACTTATATTGTTAACCAAATTTCACATTCATAAGTGCAAATTTACCAATAAGAAACCAAATTGTATGATTTTGTTGACTGAAATATCTACTGTATATATATTGACAGTATCAGAGACTCTTTAAACAAGAAAGCTTTAAGAACTTTGAAATGTTGTGAACTTTCTAATACTTTTATTTGATCTTTATTTATGTATATGTATGTATATGTGTATGTATATATGTATATTTTCTATCTTTGCTTTGAACTTTTATATTTACTTTCCCCTGACATTCTGTTGTATTGGTTGTAATTTACTCTTTTCTTCTTTTCCTTTTTTTCTCTTTTTCTTTTCCTTTTTGATACTGTTTCTTGACATACTGTACGTTATTGTTCTTTGAATTAATAATAATAATAATAATTATTATTATTATTATTTGGCAGATGCGTTTATCTAAGTGCCTTACTCAAGGGTGTGTGGTTTAAACCACTCCACTATAAGAAGTCATTAAGGTTCATTTTCTGCATACAGATTTTTGTCCCTGAGGTAAAAAAAAAAAAAAAAAGAAAGAAAAAAGAAGCATGAATTCATGAATTATTGTTATCATTAATTCATTCATGTGTGCATTTTCAGTGTTTGCAGCCTGACACTAAAATTTGGAATACATCTGAAAAACGTATATACATATACCAACGTGATAGGCCTACAATCCCATATAAATATAATTGCCTGCATGGAAAATGTAATAGGAGATTAATTAAATTTAAAATATGTTACAAATAGATAGTCATTAAAAATTCAAGGTAAACAAATGACCCCACAATTCCACAACACACATTTACAGCTAATTTAGATTTGGTAACACTTTATAATAAGGGTCATTTGTTAACATTAATGTATTAACTAACATGAACTAACCATGAGCAATAAATTTGTTACTGTATTTGTTAATCTTTGTTTTGCTAATGTTAGTTAATAAGAATACAGCAGTTCATAGTTTGTTCATGTTAGTTTACAGTGCATTAAAGGCACAATATGGAAGTTTTTTGGATTAAAATATCCAAAAACCACTAGAACAATGTTATATATTTTGTTGACTTGTGTACTTATATTATCCAAAATGTTTCCAAGAATGTTTAAATCCAGAGAAATAAGCAATTTTAACCGACACGGACCATGTCCGTGCGTCACCTATCAGTGACGTCATACCTGCATTACCCTCGGTTTCCGGTTTTATTTTGTAGAAACCATGGAAACACCAAAGACGCTTTAATATATTATGTGTTTTATTAGACAAGGGAACAAATGTTTAGATACATTCATCAACAGAAAACTAATCATGTTATATAGCTCAACACAGTCTTATTGTTTTCTTGATTTACCGCGAGTACCATGTTTTACCATGACTAATAGCGATCTAGCTTACTGCAGTGTACAACAAGTGTCACAGCAAACGCAAAGTAGCACTGTAACAACTTTCAACACATAAATGTGTCTAATATGATAAAACAGCGCTGCTTTACCATACATACGCTTGACCGAAAGAAGCGGAAGCGGCGACTCCGGCATAATAAATGTCCCGCTGCTCTCGAGATGTGTGTTGCACTCGTCTCTCATTAGCAATCGCTCCAGCGGCCTCATTTCTGTTCCCACAGCACTCGGCCCTGCTCTGCTACATATTACAGTAGTGTTAATAATCTCATCCTTGAACATGATTTCTGTCCAAGTCCCATCCCGATTCTTTTCCACCGGCTGTAGACGTGAAGACAACACCTTCCATGATTCAGCAAAATCAAGGCATCAGCAAGTTACGCCTTTGTATTGAATAAGTGACCTCTAGCGGCGAAAATTTACCCAGTGTGCCTTTAACTAATGTTAACAAAAACTAATAATGTATTAGTAAATGCTGAAATTAACATTAACAAAGATTTATAAATGCTGTAGAAGTGCAGTTCGTTATTAATTCATGTTAACTAACTAATGTTAAGTAATGAAACTTATTGTAAAGTGTTACCTTAGATTTTATATTTACACCCTGTTATGGTACAGCATGTTGGATTAAAGGCCTGTTCAAACCAAGGACAATAACTGTAACGATAAAGATATATCTATAAAAATAGCGGAGACTATACCACAACTATAATGATAAACAATACAGGAAATTATTTTTTTTTTCTTTTTCAGCTGATGAACGATAAAAACACTGAGAGCCAATCAGAAATGGTTTGAGATCTTGAGCATTTAAAGCAGCAGGCGACAAAACTGAAGCGTTTACAAGTTTACATCTAGCAATTCTGACTTCTTTTCTCAGAATTGCGAGATATAAACTCGCAATTGCGAGAAAAGAAGTCAGAATTGCGAGAAATAAACTTGCAATTGCGAGTTATAAAGTCCAATTCTGAGGAAGAAAAGAATGACTTTTTTTCTCAGAATTGTGAGTTTATATAATTCTGACTTTATAACTCACAGTTCTTTGTAACTTGCAGTTGCGTGTTTTAACGTCAATTGCGTGATAGAAACTCACAATTCTGAGAAAAAAAGGTCAGAAGTGTTTATATCTGGCAATTCTGAGAAAAAAAAAAAGTCAGAATTGTGAGATAATAAGTCGCAATTTCCTTCTATAGAATGGGCATTAAGTCACTATTTATTAGATTTCAAAATAAAAGTCATCCATGTAATAAAATATTTTTAAAGACATTTTCACTGCGTCTGAAATTGCGTACTGTCTAGACTCTAGGTACTACATTTGAATTTGAATTTACTTTGTGACGTTAAAAAACTATGTTCTATGTAGTATGAAATTTGGGTAGCATGAACGAAATTCAGATGTACTTACATCTGCCATGTTGATACTGTCATGTGATTTACCAGTGTCAGCGTCCTCTCCTGTGGCCTCATGAGATAGTAAAGCGTGCATCGAATGCACATTCCAGAATCTCGGCAGAAGTAGTAGGTCATCCGGATACTTTTTGCATCCGGATACTGTTTTTTGCATACTGTATAGTAGGGAAGTATTTGATTTCGGGATTTGTGTTAATTCGAGCCTGTTATGCCATCATTCATTTCATATATTGTCACTGTCAATACTGACTTAAAGGTCAGCGGACCACATCTTGCACAGAGGACATAAACTTGACCGAAGGGTGTATGTGTGTGTACGTGTTCTTCTTTCCCTCCTCTCAGGGGAAATCAAAGCTTTTCTCTGGGTTTAACTAAGAGGGAGTAGCGAGAAGAATAGATCCTCAATACATTTTTACACTGTCAGTCAACGCTTTGTCTTCCTCTATATTCTTCCACTCATATCTCCAAAGATATACTGTAAAATCAAGTTTTAGGCCTGAACTCAAAACTAATAGGTCAAGGCTCAAGTATAGAGTTGTATAAATATAAAGTTCTTCAAACATAAGCAAATAAAAAAATAAACAAATATTATGCTACTCTGTCTTTGTCTCTTTCAAATGTATGTACAGGTGAATCTTCAGGTTACATTTCACCCCAAAATAATAAAAAGTCATTTTTTACATTTGACATTATTTTGTCAACATTTAATTGCATTTAAATTAGCATACTTCAACACTCAGATTCTCTTTAGTGTGTCCATTCAACGAAGTCTCAAGGTTTTCAGAAAACTTCCACATAAGGAGAGTCCCAATATAATGAAAAATAATAGTGTAATAAAAAATCTCTTTGCAAAGAAACCTTGCAGTGGTGGTCCTCAAGTGTTTCTAAAAAAAAAAAAGGAAAGAAAAAAAAAAAAAATGCCATTCTTCTTACTGACTCAATTCAATGCTTCAAAAGGGCAATCTGCAATTCCAGCAAAAGACTATTATTGGCGATATGACACAAAATCCCTTTCAAAAAAGTAATAGCACTCCCAAACACGCCACCGGGGACATCCATATTTTTACCAAGACTGAACAGATTACTGAAATTCAATGATGGCATATTAAAAATCGTGGTAACTGGGCAGATACTTTTATCTAAATTTGAATTTACTTTGCTTCTGTTAAAAAAGTATGTTCTATATAGTATGAATATGGGTAGTATAAATGAAATTCGGATGTACTACATCCGCCATGTTGCTACTGTCACATGACCTACCAGCTTCAGTTGCGTAGCTTCATTGGCATTCATGAATCCTCTCCTGTGTCCTCATGGGATATATATATATATATATATATATATATATATATATATATATATATATATACAGTGCCCTCCACAAATATTGGCACCCTTGGTAAATATGAGCTAAGGTGGCTATGAAAATAAATCTGCATTATTTATCCTTTTGATCTTTCATTTAAAAAATTCACAAAATTCTAACCTTTCATTTAAGTTAAACAATTGAAAATGAGGGGAAAAGCTCATTATGAAATAAATGTTTTTCTCTAGTTCACGTTGGCCACAATTATTGGCACCCAATTATTACAACGTCCATTTGCCAAGATAACAGCTCTGAGTCTTCACCTATAATGTCTGATGAGTTTGGAGAACACCTGACAAGAGATCAGAGACCATTCCTTCATACAGAATCCCTCCAGATCCTTCAGATTCCCAGCTTTATGTCCCCGACCCCCCCAGATTTGGAAATTCCGGTGTAGTACACATGATTGCTGGGAAATTATGTGGAAGTGTGACTCCCTCTCCCTCTCTCTATAAAACCCAGATGAGAGGCTTCACTCCTCACACTTTCACTACAGCTCCAGCAGCACTTGTTACTTTCTTTGAAAGCTCATCAAACCATTGGAGTTTATCTCTTTTGCATTTCTTATTTAATCATTTCACTAGCAAACAAGTTATGGCATTTTTACCCAAAGCCCTTCTTCTGCTGCTGCTCGCAGTAGTTTGTATTCAACTGAGTGGAGGTAAGACATTAATAACAGTTTAATGCTTGTTATAGTAAAGTATTGCAGGAATTTTGGGCGTCTGGCTTTTTTTAACATTAGCCAGAGTAATTTTTGTGCAGAATCACAGTTCTCTGTCAGAATCATGGATTGTAAATTAATCTTTTTATGTTATTCCCTAACAGTTCAAGCTGAAGCACCACCTGACAGGTGCTGGTGTGTGGAGACTAAGAAATATGTCCGAAAGGAAACTATTGAAGAGTTCTCCATTTTCCCTATAAGACCACGCTGCGACAAAGTAGAAATCATGTAAGTCTTCATCTGTTAACCTGCATGTGATAAGACTTAATATACGCATGTGATATAACTTAATTTTATTAAACATACTGATTTTTGCATAATACTAAAATACTAAGAGTGTTTTAACAGGATTATACTTGAAACGAGCAAAACAAGTCTTATTATCTTATGCAGTGTTGCTTATCATATAAATCTATCTATCTATCTTTTTTTTTTTTTTTTTTTTTAGATTTTTTTTAAGATTTTTAGATATTTTATTGGCAAAAAGGCCAAATCAGATTAAATGAAACTTTTTTTTTTTTTTTTTTTTACAATGCATGCCATAAATTTCCTTGCATTTCACACAGTTGCTAAGTAGATACACAGGGGTAAAGATCTAACTTTGTTGACATGATATCATAGAAGTTAGCCTGAATCTTATTAATTTGATGTGTTTTCAATGTTTGCAGACTGACACTAAAACCTGTGAATAATATGAGTGAAGTCGTCCAGCGCTGCTTGAATCCAAGTTCAGCGCAGGGCAAGAACCTGCAGACTTGCTGGAAGAGGTACCAACATTTTTATTATATCACTTTGTTTTTAATCAGTAATAATCAACTAAAACAATATTTGCCACAAATCTAATGGGACCAAATATACCCTAAACATAATGGTATACTTAAGAATAACTATAGAGAATATTAAGTATCAAAAAGTTAATTTGCTTAATGCTCTCTAAGACAATTCTCTGGCTAATGTTCACATATAGTACATATCAAATACTATGATTTAGATTAATGTGTGCACTTTTTTGTTATATTTGCAACAGCAGGAACACCAATAACACCTTCACTTTTAAGATGTCCAATTGCCCAATGTCACAAAATGCCTAAAGCCATAAATGAAAGTGCAGAAGAGCAAGGGAGGACTGAACAGGGAATTTGGAAACTCCAGAAACCCTGCGAGTGGAATTCCATCCTGTCACATGACCTGGCACTGCCCAATCAGAATCCTGGGATCTGAGTGTTGGCCTCATGCAGCTGCTGGGAAATCACAGAAGACCTGAAAACACCAGGACGGCTGCCAGTAACTGCCAGATACAGATGTTGTCGAATTCACTTGCTGTATGACTGAAACACTGAATGTATCATTACTCCAAGCAGTATTTAAACTATATTTAAATGGTTGTATGAATTAACTTATTTTAAAATGTTTCATGTTAAAATATGCAGTTGTTACAAAGGAACTATTTTGTCCGATCAGACCCTTTAATGTTATATGTGTGATGTGTTAAGATTGATTCAGCCACATTAACAAATTGTTTTTATTTATTTATTTATTTATTTATTTACATGACGCTTGTTAAAACATGAGTATTTTTTTAGGCTACTTTTCAAAATATTTTTACAGTGTACTTTTGTACTGTTTTGTAATAAATTGCATAAAACCAATGTCAAGTTATTTTGCATATTTATTTATAATTAATTAATTATATAGGAAACATGTTAGTTAGCAGTAATGAAAGTATATTAGACATGGAGAAAGATACTGCCCTCTTAAAGTAACTTTACACTGCAGACTTTTTTATTTTTAGATTTTACATGAGCTCCATCTGCTGGTCAAGTCTAAAATATACACTCAAAACGCCTCAAAATTTAAAGAATGACAAAATAATTATTTCTTATAAGCTTATTCACTGATTTTGTGTATTTAATGTGTATTTAATCATTATTTACAAAAATTTACAAAAATTTAAGTGCAGTTCGTTATTAGTTCATGTTAACTAATGAAACTTATTGTAAAGTGTTACCTTAGATTTTATATTTACACCCTGTTATGGTACAGCATGTTGGATTAAAGGCCTGTTCAAACCAAGGACGATAACTGTAATGATAAAGATATATCTATAAGAATAGCGGAGACCATATCACAACTATAACGATAACAGCAAAGAGAAACAATACAGGAAATTATTTTTTATTTTTTTTATTTATTTATTTTTTTAGCTGATGAACGATAGAAACACTGAGAGCCAATCAGAAATGGTTTGAAAGCTTGAGCATTTAACGCAGCAGGCGACAAAACTTGCTTGTAATTGTAATATTATCCGCTGGTGTGAATGCTAATATAGTTATCTTTATAGTTATCACTCTTGGTGTGAATATGGAAGCTTGTTTCTACCACTGAATAAAAAATAAAAAAGGTAATTGCGACTCTTTATCTCAGAATTCTTACATTTTTTCCTCACAATTGCAAGTTTACATCTGGCAATTCTGACTTCTTTTCTCAGAATTGCGAGATATAAACTCGCAATTGCAAGAAAAAAAGTCAGAATTGCGAGTTATAAACTCACAATTGCAGGATATAAACTCGCAATTGTGAGAAAAAAAGTCAGAATTGTGAGACACAAACTTGCAATTGCGAGTTATAAAGTCCAATTCTGAGGAAAAAAAGAATGACTTTTTTTCTCAGAATTGCGAGTTTATATAATTCTGACTTTATAACTCACAATTCTGACTTTGTAACTCGCAGTTGCCTGTTATAAAGTCAATTGCGTGATAGAAACTCACAATTCTGAGAAAAAAAAGGTCAGAAGTGTTTATATCTCGCAATTCTGACTTTATAACTCACAAATGTGACTTTATATCACGCAATTCTGAGAAAAAAAAGTCAGAATTGTGAGATAAAAAGTCGCAATTACCTTCTATAGAATGGGCCTTAAGTCACTATTTATTATATTTTAAAATAAAAGTCATCCATGTAACAAAATATTTTTAAATACATTTTCGCTGCGTCTGAAATTGCGTGCTGTCTAGACTCTAGGTACTACGTTTGAATTTGAATTCACTTTGTGACGTTAAAAAAGTATGAAATTTGGGTAGCATGAACGAAATTCAGATGTACTACATCCGCCATGTTGCTACTGTCATGTGACCTACCAGTGTCAGCGTCCTCTCCTGTGGCCTCATGAGATAGTAAAGCGTGCATCGAATGCACATTCCAGAATCTCGGCAGAAGGAGTAGGTCATCCGGATACTGTTTTTTGCATACTGTATAGTAGGGAAGTATTTGATTTCAGGATTTGTGCTAATTCAAGCCTGTTATGCCATCATTCATTTCATATATTGTCACTGTCAATACTGACTTAAAGGTCAGCGGACCACATCTTGCACAGAGGACATAAACTTGACCGAAGGGTGTATGTGTGTGTGCATGTTCTTCTTTCCCTCCTCTCAGGGGAAATCAAAGCTTTTCTCTGGGTTTAACTAAGAGGGAGTGGTGAGAAGAATAGATCCTCAATACATTTTTACACTGTCAGTCAACGCTTTGTCTTCCTCTATATTCTTCCACTCATATCTCCAAAGATATACTGCAAAATCAAGTTTTGGGCCTGAACTCAAAACTAATAGGTCAAGGCTCAAGTATAGAGTTGTATAAATATAAAGTTCTTCAAACATAAGCAAATAAATAAATAAACAAATATTATGCTACTCTGTCTTTGTCTCTTTCAAATGTATGTACAGGTGAATCTTCAGGTCACATTTCACCCCAAAATAATAAAAAAGTCATTTTTTACATTTGACACTATTTTGTCAACATTTAATTGCATTTAAATCAGCATACTTCAACACTCAGATTCTCTTTAGTGTGTCCATTCAACGAAGTCTCAAGGTTTTCAGAAAACTTCCACATAAGGAGAGTCCCAATATAATGAAAAATAATAGTGTAATAAAAAATCTCTTTGCAAAGAAGCCTTGCAGTGGTGGTCCTCAAGTGTTTTCTAAAAAAAAAAAAAAAAAAAAAAAGCCATTCTTCGTACTGATTTAATTCAATGCTTCAAAAGGGCAATCTGCAATTCCAGCAAAAGACTATTATTGGTGATATGACACAAAATCCCTTTCAAAAAAGTAATAGCACTCCCAAACACGCCACCGGGGACATCCATATTTTTACCAAGACTGAACAGATTTCCTGAAATTCAATGATGGCATATTAAAAATCGTGGTAACTGGGCAGATGCTTTTATCTAAAGTGACTTTTAGTACACTGTGCAGGGAAAATCCACTTGGAGCGTTCTGGGATAATACCATCCACATGCTAAGTTCAAAGACCTGGGCTGTGTCTAAAAATCACATAATGAGTTGATACTACATTTGAATTTACTTTGCCACTGTTAAAAAAAGTATGTTCTATATAGTATGAATATGGGTAGTATAAATGAAATGCAGATGTACTACATCCGCCATGTTGCTACTGTTACATGACCTACCAGCTTCAGTTGCGTAGCTTCATTGGCATTCATGAATCCTCTCCTGTGTCCTCATGGGATATATACAGTGGTGGTCAGAATTATTGGCACCCTTGGTAAATATGATCAAAGATGACTATAAAAATAAATCTGCATTGTTTATCCTTTTAATCTTTAATTTATAAAATTAGCAAAAATCTAACCTTTCATTGAAGGAAAAGAATTGAAAGTGGGGGGAAAATCACATTATGAAATAAATGTTTTTCTCCAAAACACGTTGGCCACAATTATTGGCACCCTTTTATTCAATACTTTTTGCAACCTCCTTTTGCCAAGATAACAGCAAAATATCTCTGAAGTATATTCCCATTCATATTTACATTTTTTTTTAGCACACCAGGGTGATCATGAACATGAAATTGTCCAGCCATGACTTCCTGTTCCACAGGAGTAAAAACATGAGGAAACACAAAGGCCAAATTCCCGTAATCATTCATCACAATGAGTAAAACCAATGAATATACTGATGTGCAGCAAAAGATTGTTGAGCTTCACAAAATAGAAAATGGCTGTAAGAAAATAGTTAAAGCATTAAAAAATCCCCATTTCTACTATCAGGGCAATAATTAAGAAGTTCCAATAAACTAAAGATGATACACATCTGCTTGGAAGAGGACGTGTGTCTAAATCATCCTAATGTGCGGTGAGGAGGAAAGTTTGAGTGGACAAAGTGGATCTGTAGAGATTCTGCATGAAGGAATGGTCTCTGATCTCTTGTCAGGTGTTCTCCAAACTCATAGGCATTATAGGTGAAGACTCAGAGCTGTTATCTTGGCAAAAGGAGGTTGCAAAATGTATTGAATAAAAGGGTGCCAATAATTGTGGCCAACGTGTTTTGGAGAAAAACATTTATTTCATAATGTGATTTTCCCCCCACTTTCAATTCTTTTCCTTCAATGAAAGGTTAGATTTTTGCTAATTTTATGAATTAAAGATCAAAAGGATAAACAATGCAGATGTATTTTTATAGTCATCTTTAAACATATTTACCAAGGGTGCCAATAATTCTGACCACCACTGTATATATACAGTGCCCTCCACAAATATTGGCACCCTTGGTAAATATGAGCAAAGGTGGCTGTGAAAATAAATCTGCATTATTTATCCTTTTGATCTTTCATTAAAAAAATTCACAAAATTCTAACCTTTCATTTAAGTAAAACAATTGAAAATGAGGGGAAAAGCTCTTTATGAAATAAATGTTTTTCTCTAGTTCACGTTGGCCACAATTATTGGCACCCAATTATTACAACGTCCATTAACAGCTCTGAGTCTTCACCTATAATGCCTGATGAGTTTGGAGAACACCTGACAAGAGATCAGAGACCATTCCTCCATACAGAATCCCTCCAGATCCTTCAGATTCCCAGCTCCATGTTTCTCTTCAACAGTGCTTTGATCTGCCTGCATTGACACTATTCTTTAAGAGCTGCTGTGCAGCCAAACAATGTACCAGTTATCAATGTAAAGCTGCTTTGACACAATCTACATTGTAAAAAGCGCTATATAAATAAAGGTGACTTGACTTGACTTGACTCTTCAGTTCACTCCACTTATGTTCTTTAGGGTTCAGGTTAAGGGACTGGGATGGCCATAGCAAAAGCTTAATTTTGTGCTCAGTGACACATTTTTGTGTTGGCTTTGATGTTTGTTTTGGATCATTGTCCTGATGGACTCAAGACAACTAATCTCTGCAATTCTCCAGCTGTGATCCTTGGAGAGTCCTTGGCCACTCAAACTTTCCTCCTCGTCACGCATTAGGATGATTTAGACACACGTCCTCTTCCAGGCATATTTTTAACATCTTTAGTTGATTGGAACTTCTTAATTATTGCCCTGATGGTTGAAATGGGGATTTTCAATGCGTTAGCTTTATTTCTTATAGCCATTTTCTATTTTGTGAAGCTCAACTATCTTTTGCTGCACATCAGTATATTCTTTGGTTTTGCTCACTGTGATGAATGATTAAGGGAATTTGGCCTTTGTGTTTCCTCATGTTTATACTCCTGTGGAAACAGGAAGTCATGGCTGGACAATTTCATGTTGATGATCACCCTGGTGTGCTAAATAAATGTAAATATGAATGGGAATATACTTCAGAGATATTTTACTCATAAAAAATTCTAGGGGTGCCAATAATTGTGGCCAAAATGTATTGGAGAAAAACATTTATTTCATAATGTGAGTTCCCCCCCACTTCCAATTGTTTTCCTTCAAAGAAAGGTTAGAATTTTGTGAATTTTTTTAATGAAAGATCAAAAGGATAAACAATGCAGATTTATTTTCACAGCTGCCTTTGCTCATATTTACTAAGCGTGCCAATATTTGTGGAGGGCACTGTATATATATATATATATATATATATACATACATATAAATTCTCACACCTGCTCATCTCACCCAAGTACTGAAATATGCTATCAGAAAATCAGAAAATGCTGCTTATTCGTAGTGCATTTCCCTTACATGATGCTCATGGTGATTTGATGTATGGCTTCTAAAAAATTCTCATTGAATATCTCTCCCATACAAACTTTGTCACATGCATCTATGCAGTCCATCAAACTGTTCGTTAGATCTGCAAATATTTTATTTATAAGAAAGAAATACAACTCAGTTGTTGTTGATGTCACCGTCAGAACAAAGGAAACTGTAAATCGTATAATATCTACTTGTATGCAATATTCATGTGTCGCAGTTCAAAAAGGCTTTCACACACTGCACAGATTGCTGGGGGTCAGCGGGGGAGTGGGTTGGTCGGGCTGTAAATAATGCTGGACTTCAATTAAAGCAGCTGATGACAAGGCTGAAAACACGCTGCATCAATCAGTTGGTTGGATCTGAGATAATGGTGGACAGTGACACTTCTCTCCGATTTATCTCAGAGTGAAGGACTATGATTTTTTTTTATGTTTCAGACATCCTGTTGGGTTAAAGCGGAATCTAACATCCTAGCCAATCACACTCTCATGGACCAGTGTCAGGAAGCGACTGTTTTGAAAAAGTAGTTAGCTACACAGGCTACTAGCTACATCAAAGGGGGCAATTTCCTTTGAAATATATCAGATGATATAATTTGTATACTTAATATATTTTAATAAGTATATAACTATTAATAGCTATTATTATTACATTGCATTTGAACGAAGATAGAGACCTTTAATAAAACGATGACTTCTGAAGCACAGCACTGCAGTCAGCCATGTGTTGTGGTGACGGTTGCTTGCTGGACATAAACTGGAACAGTCTGAACATTTTTTCTGGTCACTGACTGTTCTTTTTGTTTTAGTACACACACACACACACACACACACACACACACACACACACACACACACACACACACACACACACATCCTTGTTTATACTACTCTGATGGGTCCAAATGACCCCAGTAAGACAGTAAGATCAGAAATTTATTGTGGCATCCTTTAGTTGGACCCCACAAAGACAACATCTTAAAAAACATTTACAAGTAAATGTTTTTTAAGATGTTGTCCTTTACTTGTACAAGTAAAGGGCCCCACAAAGTCAAAGATTCTGTATATATACACCTTTATAACCTATAAATAAAAATTTTGGGTTAGTAAATAAAAAAAAATATATAATACTTTTTTTCAGCAAGGATTCAATTGATCAAAAGTGAAAGTGAAGACTTTTACACTATTACATTGTTACAAATTTCAAACAAATAAATTTCTAATTCAAATTAATGCTATTTTTTCTATTCGTCAAAGAGTCCTGAAAAAAAGTATCACAGATTCCACAAAAAATATTAAAAGCACAACTGTTTTCAACATTGATAATCAGAAATGTTTCTTGAGCAGCAAATCAGCATATTAGAATGATTTCTGAAGGATCATGTGACACTGAAGACTGGAGTAATGATGCTGAAAATTCAGCTTTGATCACAGGAATACATTACATTTTAAAATATATTCAAATAGAAAACAGTTATTTTAAATTGTAATACTATTTTCCAATATTACAGTTTTAACTGTATTTTAAAACAAATAAATGCAGCCTTGGTGAGCATGGGAGTTGTCTTTCAAAAATATTAAAAATACTGGTTTAACTATCACAATGAGTCAACCATAAACCACTTTGTAAGTTCATTGTTAAGATCCCACATTAATTCATTAAAATTTGACAGTAGTAACAATAATAGTAGTAAATGTGAAATTTTGGCAGTAGCTATGGTTGAAATGGTACCTTTAAAGGATGTACTTCTCCTGCAAGTGTTAAGGAAAATCTTTGCTGCTTATAGACTTCCAGAAAAAGTAGTATACACTTGTTTATTGAGGTACAGCATTTGTTACTTCCTCCCATCTCTATGTATTGAGCTTGCAATGTCACCCATTTGCCCAAAGAGGGCAGCAGAGGCACCTTCAAAAACATCCTCATCCTGCATCAATATGCCGAACAAATCTGCCCTGGTGTGCCCACTGTAAAGGATTGGCAGGTCTTCTGAACTGAATCCATTAACCTTTTAATCTGGTTCTCTCTGAAAAAACACAGGTGACCCACCCCTTGCAGCGCCACAGAAGGAGTTGTGTCGGGGTCAGCGGAAGCAAGCCGAGGGCCCAGCCCCCCATTTGTCCCCATCTAAGAGGTGTCATCCTCAATCAGACTCTTAGTTATTCACAGGCCCACTCAGAGCTTAAGCGCTGCACCCTGCACACTATTGTGGTGTGACCCTGAAACTGATATCCCAGCTCCGGACAGGCGACAAATTGTATGAAAGTTTTTGAGCATGGCGACAATAATGTGGTGCAGAAGTCTCTGATAGCTTTCCAGCACTTGTGAGTAAGTTTTCAGAGGCAATTTGCGTCAAAGCTGCCTGTCATAAATGAGCAATGCTGGAGAACACACGGTGTTTGGTATGTTAGGCCGTATTTACATTACATGGTTCAAGTGACCCAATTCCGAATTTTTTTCCTCCCATGTGGCACAGATGGGATATAACCCACAGTGTAAGCAGGAAATAAGCACATGGATTCCGATATTCTCAGATCAGTTTTAGGCCTCATTCATATGTGAAAATAAACCTGATATGAATCAGATACGTGCATGCATTTGCGTCTGCCACGTAAGCGGACCGATTGGATATTCCCCTGTCAATGCGAGTCGTACGTCATTGAAAAAGAGACGGTTGCGAATGACGTCAACTCAAGTAGACACCAACTTATTATTTTGCACTCCTGACATAAATTGAGAAATTACTATCACTGCAACCAAGTTTTAGCATAAACAGTGGTCAATTATTGAAGCTTGAGCTTTTAATCTTTCTAATGATACACAGTTTGTCCATATATGACGTTAAGAATGTGGTATTAATGAATGTTAAACGACTATAACTGAGGCCGCTGGGGCGTTTATGTGGTAATCTCTAATAACAGAACATTTGTTCATTGATATTTTAATCACTTGGCTTGGTTGCATCAAATAAAAATCATGGAAAAAACTTGCATAATCAGGTGCAACGGAAAACGTATTTGTCGCATGACACAAAACTGTAAACAAAATTCTGTCCAACTCAACCTGAAGTGTTGCTTTGATTCCCGAATGAGTTTCAGGTTTCAAAAGTGACATCCTTGTTGCTGATGATGTTTGCCATCTTTTGTCGGGCTCAGACTTTTGACACCTTTTTTTAGGCACAGAAATACACCAAAGAAGACCAAAAATGTTTTCTGTGTTAATGTTTGCAACATGCGTCCTTTAGAAAACAGCCCTCCCCTGTCTTTCTCTCCAGCAAACATAAAGAATTCCAGAGTATGAGCGCTCTGAAGATTCAAAAGAGACACAAAACAAGATGCAAGCCACCACAACAAAAGGAATTGAAATGAAACTGTTACATGACAAGCTGAATGCTGCCAAACCGTGACATACTCCCACCAGTGTCAAGTAACTCTTAAATGATTCCAAGGTTTTTCCACTGCAAGAAAGAGAATAATCACGCTTATTAAAAGCAGAGAGATGGCAAATCAAGGAGAATTAAAAGTCCAAAAAAGGGAGATAGTACAGATGGAGGAAGGCCATCTTTAGACTCCGAGGGAGATTGAACATCATGACAGGGAATAGAGATGAGAGAGAGAGAGAAACCAGGAGAGCAGAGATCTCAAAGCCCTGTTTCAGCAGATGGAAAGCTCCTAATGAGGAAGGAAGCAACAGACAGGAGATGAAGGAAAGAAAGGGTCAGTGAAAATGAGAATGTACCTACATGACCCAAGGCATTGGATCAGAGATTTACGGTCACCGAGAGACAGAATGAAATCGACTTTTATAAGGAGAACTGAGATAGGGTGTGTGCCTGGAGAGCACTAAATAGCTTTGGAGTAGAAATGTCAAGGAACAACCTGAGAGGAACTCCGTGTGAAGTTATATAGTAGATCTCGACCTTCTTGGTTATAGTACTTTAAAGGGGTCATATTATGAGGAATCAAATTTGCCTTGATCTTTTCAAATAAAAGAGTATGTACATGTTCCATAACTTTCAGAACTCAAAACTTCCTCCACAGTTCAAAGAAAACATTTATAGAAACTAAGCTGCAACCGAATACTGAACATATCTGAACAAATGAGGTCCACATTTACAAATCAACACCACCTACTTAGTTTTCATAAATGTGGCCTGCAGGACAGCAGAACCATTAGAGCTAATGATAAGAGTAAAATACATGCTGCTCTGCATATTCTTTCGTGTGCAGCACATATACCACAGGAAGTTGAATGGGAATGACAGATAAATTACAGTTTTTCTCAGTTGCTTTGGCACATTTCTCAAATCATCCTTAAAATTTGCAAAACAGTATGTTCATTTCTCGAAACAATTTGTACAAAGAGAACATATTGGATTACCTGCAAAAGCCTGTAACCTGCTCAAAATCCTTAGTTCATCTCTCAAAAGCAAGTATTTATGTCAATGAACATATCAGTGCCATCAGAATGACAAGTCCTTGTGTCATTGTTCTCGAACAAGATAGTCAAAATGCTTAGCCATGTTGTCAATATAACAGTGATGAATATTTCAGATGTAAACTACGGCTACAGTTTTTATGACAGTGATTGAAACTGCACAAGACTGCACTTTGTCTGTATGGCATATATCAATTTTAACAGTACAAATGGACACATTACTGTATATGAGAGATTGATTGCAAAAGACTGGACAAGATTCACAGTTTTGTATTTACTGTTGGTCTGTCAACAAATTACTGTAAAATGTCCTTGTGATAAATGAAAAAGACAAGACTATATACATACTCTGTATATATGTATTCATGTGTATGTGTGTGATATAGTATGTATCTGTATAAAGTTCATTTAGCCTACTATACTGTAAGTGTAAAGCAAGTGTAATATGCTACTGTAAGTGTAAAAATGCTACTGTAATATTAAGATTATAGCATGCATACCATATTAGAGTGCAGTGCACATTGCTGAAATACATATCTGTTATGTCTATGAAATACTTGATTGAGGAAAAGGTTTTTCTCCAAACATTCAGCTGCACCTTTAGACCCGCATAAGCCATTGTAAGGTCATGACTGAGAACATTGTTTACAATAGTGGTCCTTATTTCACCAGAAATGTGCCTACGCCTCCTTTGCTTTATCTACCTCTTCCTCTGTTTTGCCTCACTACCCTTCTACCACACATCCTTACTCCTCTTCTTCTTTCCAGCTGTTGACCCTTATTGTTTCCATGATGTTCTTCCATTATCAGAAATTGTAACTCTTGTGTTGTGCTCTGTCTATATATGCTTTCCAGTTGAAGATACATGACATGCACCACCTTTGAGCTGTTTTAGAGAACTGGTTGGGTCATTGGTTGATCTAATGTTTTACATTCCCCTGAATACATTAGAGAAATTCAGGATTTACCTGCAAAATTCATCGATTCAGAACACATTTACAAAAGTCTAATATAAATGTATAGATAATATACTTGTATATACACATTGTGATAACTAGGTCAACCATTTTGCATTTAACAACTTGTGCGATGAACTAATGACTAGATGTTTTGAGGGGTAAGACTATTCAACAGAGAACCATATAATACATTTTGAGAAACATGATATTAGCAATTGAAAATGTAGGAAATAGTAGACAGTTGTACATAATTAATTGCCTGAATGTACTAAAGCATTTGCAATTTGTTAAAAAAAGAAAAGAATGATAAACTGCTTTTATGATGTGCACAAGTGACTAGATGATGTGGTGGATGAACAAGTAGTTTTGAGAATGATTTGATCTGAGAAATGTGCCAAAGCGACTGAGAAAAACTGTAAATGAATGAACAAATGATAGATAGATAGATAGATAGATAGATAGATAGATAGATAGATATACAGATAGACACAGACAGACAGACAGACAGACAGATAGATAGATAGATAGATAGATAGATAGATAGATAGATATACAGATAGACACAGACAGACAGACAGACAGACAGACAGATAGAGAGACAGACAGACAGACAGACAGACAGACAGACAGATAGATAGATAGATAGATAGATAGATAGATAGATGATAGATAGATAGATAGATAGATAGATAGATAGACAGACAAACAGACACATGGATAGACAGATAGATAGACAGATAGATAAACAGACAGCCAGACAGAGAAGACAGACAGACAGACAAAGATAGATGGATAGATAGATAGATAGACAAACAGACAAATGAGAGATAGACAGACAGACAGACAGACAGATGATAGACAGATGTATCTAATGAAATATTGGAACAAATACTTAATATCTACAGGCTCCAGCAACCCTGGGATAAGCGGTTTGGAGAATGGGTGGCTGGAATACTGAATATCTAGCAATAAAAAAACAATAAAATATATTTTAGTCCACAACATAACCAGAAAAATCTATGAAAATCACTATTTTAAAACATGTATTTCCATATTTCCCATATTCATGGGAGCCCTAATGCAGGCTTTGCAAATCGGATGCTAATGAATGATGATGCAGTGTAAACTCACTTAGTTTGTGCTAAAAAAGGAATAGCAGCAAAAATGTTCCATAATTAATTCTAAGGGTCAGAGAAAGAGTGGAAACTGATCATGAAAAATTAAATTATTACTGGGTTTGGCACAAAAAACAACTCCCCAAACATAAGTGAACATTACACGAATATAAAAAATATATATGATTTGGCACCTTTAAATGTTTTAACCATGTGGTCATCTTCATAGTGGGCAGAGAAGCACCAACATTATTGTTCAGACAAGAACCTCTGAAGGGTATTTTCAGTCTCAGGATGACAAAAATCACCACTGACGTCAAAGGACGGTTGAACGTAGTGTTGAACACCAGCAGGACGTCGGACCTCACCTGAAGCTATTGTAGCTTTACTATTGACCCTGAAAGTTTCTGCTAACATAGTTTTACCTCAGGGCTCCTCCAGAGAAAAAAAGATCAAAGCAGAACTGACGTAAAGCTGGTTAGTCCAGCATTAAATGCATGGACTGACATCTCCAGCAACGTTCCGTAAATCCCTGAATGATGCACATTTAGCTTTGCCCTCATCGCAGAGCGTGCAGACCTCCGTCGACTGGGGTTCAAACTGCCACAGAGTCAGACCTGAGCTTTGACAGCCGGTGCGCTGAGGTGACTTTCTCTACATCAGCTGTGTGGATCAGCCCCAGGGTAGCTGAGGTAAAGACCAGGTCAAAGCGAGGTGAATGTTGAATGAGGCGTGATATGTGGGCAGTGGCAGAAGGCAGAAACATCAAAAGAGCTTGATTGCTAGTTAGCCCTTTAAAAATGTTTTTTTTTTTACTTGAGGTTTAAGTTTGTACGTTTTGAGGTGATTTTACATAAAGTCTGATTACATAGTGTAAAATACATTTCTACTTATTACTTCACTTTAATCACATCAACACAAGTCTTTGGCATGAAAATTTTAGAATGTAATTTATTCCTGTGATGGCATTACTGAATTTTCAGCATCATTACTCCAGTCTTCAGTGTCACAAGATCCTTCAGAAATCATTCTAATATGATGATTTGCTGCTCAATTGTTATTATTATTGGTGCTCAATAATTAATAATGGTTCTTATTATCAATGTTGAAAACATGCTGCTTAATATTTTGTTGAAACAGCAGGATTCTTTGATGAATAGAAAGCTAAAAAAAAACAGCATTTTATTTGAAATAGAAATCTTTTGTAAGACTATTAATGTCTTTACTGTCAATTTTATACATCCTTGCTGAATAGAAGTATTATTATTATTATTTTTTTTTTTTTTCAGCAACAAAAATGGTTTTCAACATTGATAATAACAACATATGTATTTTGTATCAAACATTGCACTTGATGCCGGCTGTGAATGAAAACAAAATATTCAATATTTGTGAAGAAGTCTTTTGTAAGAGTCCTATAAAAGTAAGTTTCACAAGTGCATGAGCAGGACAGTGGCTTGTGTCCAGAATGTCCTTACTTATAGGTTGATCACCACTGAATGACTACAATCTCAATATTGATCTACTGTCCAATGAGGCAAGACTGAAGGCTTGAATGTTGGGAGCTCTGAAGTGGAAAACTGTCAGCATCTACTGAATGACCGGGTCAAAGTGAGCGTACTTGTACTTGATTACAGTATCTGGCAACCTGTTTTTACAAGACTGTTGTGCTGGGCTAAAAGATAAACCTCAAAATGATCCACATGTAAGCATTCTCACTGATTTTTTGTCACTGTTATCAGTAAATAGTTTTTGTTTTTTAATTACAATCAATACAATTAACATCTAATATCAATTAACATCTAATATAAATATTGGTAACACTTTACTTTAAGGTTCCATTTGTTAACACTAGTTAGGTTAATAAACATGAACTAACAAGTAGGCTAAGGGATAATGTACATTTAGCCGGTTGTTCTCTCAGAATAAACCCAGACAGGGTGATCAGGAGTGAACTTGGTGATCTTGTATCAGCCTGAAGGGGTTTATTCTGAGATAACAACCGGATTGATGTACATTATCCCACTTATTACACGGCTACTTGCCACATAAGTAGGCCTAAATAATTAGACACGAAATATGAGTCGATCTGAGTCCGCTTCCGCGAAGAGAGCACTTGCTCGCGCGGCAAGTTCAAACTAGACAGAAACACATTTAAGAGATATGGTACATTCATACAGCATATTACACGGCATTTCGCCTTATAAATAATTAGGCGGATAAGATGTTGATCTGAGATTAAACTGATTTAAAATCATACCTGTTTGTTATCTTAATCCATTAACAAAACAATAGTTGCAAAATGGCAGCAGCTGCGTTTGTATGAAACGAGAGAGCGAGTCCGTGATACAATTAAATAACTACACAAAATTTGACTGTTTTTTAATATTTTATTAGCTCACCAAAGGCAAAGCTTCCACGAGGAAAACCCGTTCCTAACAAGCATATGCAGACAGTAACCCGGATGAGCCTGTGTTAACTGTTTTCTAGCGGTTGTTATCGTGGGAATATCACACAGCTGGATGGCGCCATTGATTAATCAGAATCAAGTAATCCACAGAGCCGTGTAATAAATGATATTAACAAATCCAACATTTTAATAATTTTAATACTGTATGCTGAAATTATGAACTGATGGTAAAATATGCTTTAGAAATATTTTTCATTATTACACAGCTTGCTATGAATGGTTTTTCCTCGTGGAAGGTGAGCTAATAAAATATTAAAACGCAGTCAAATCAAACTTTGTTTACAGTGATTTCATTTGGTATTGCGGACTCGCTCTCTCGTTTCAAATGCAGCTGCTGCCATTTTGCGACTATTGTTTTGTTCACGGTAAGATTATAAGATAACAAACAGGTACGATTTTAAATCAGTTTAATCTCAGATCTCTTATCCCCATAATTATTTATGTGGTGAAATGCTGTGTAATATGTGGTATGACTGTAACGTATCTCTTAAATGTCCGTGTCCGTCTAGTTTGAACTTGCCCCTTTCTAGCAACTGCTCTCTCCTCGGAAGCTTTGAGTTTAAAGAGCTAATAAAATATTTAGACTCAGATCAATATTTCATGTCTAATTATTTACTTATGTGGCAAGTAGCAATGCAATAAGCGGGATAGTGTACATCCAGCCGGTTGTTATCGCAGAATAAATTCAGGCTGATGCAAGGGTCCTGATCACTCTGTCGGGGTTTATTCTGCGATAACAACCGGCTGGATATACATTATCCCTTACTTAATGGATCTGAGCTGACATGAACCATCAATGAACAGTTGCATTTGTTTTAACGTTCAATAAATACTGTAACAAATGCATTGCTCATTGTTAGTACAGGATGATATTTATTTTGCTATAATAATTGGCTGGATGTACATTATCCCACTTATTACATGGCCATTTGCCACACAAGTAAATAAATAATTAGCTTTTTTAAACGCAAAGCTTCCCCAAAGAAAAGCAGTTCCTGGCATGCAGCTTTGATGAACAAACAAGTTAAAAAAAGATAGATATTACTATATAAGCGTCCACACCAATGCACTTTAACGTTCTATTTATTATGATCACGCTTCAGTTTTGTCGCCTGCCACTTTAAATGCTTGAGCTTTTTAAAGCGGGATGGATTCTGATTGGCTGTCAATATTCAATTCAATTTCAATTCAATTCAATTCACATTTATTTGTATAGCGCTTTTCACAATACATATCGTTTCAAAGCAGCTTTACAGAGAATGCATGTCAACATTACAATTTGGAGAATGCAGTTAGCTAATAATGTAATAATTTAGGCAATTAATATACAATCACTGTTAGCAATTTAATTGAAGGTAGAAGCAAAGAGCTCCTGGAAAAATGAATTACATATTAACAATAATTAGGATATATAGAAATTTGCGAATGTGCGTGTTGATCCAGATGTTGCATCTTCTGAAGTCCTCGCAGGAGTTGGCGCCATCTCTTCCAAAGTTTT
This sequence comes from Ctenopharyngodon idella, assembly GCF_019924925.1. Classification (NCBI taxonomy): domain Eukaryota; kingdom Metazoa; phylum Chordata; class Actinopteri; order Cypriniformes; family Xenocyprididae; genus Ctenopharyngodon; species Ctenopharyngodon idella. The sequence continues at coordinate 35,894,638 of NC_067220.1, forward strand.
AGTCATCTGAGGTCTTCTTAAGAGGCTGGATCCAGCGGGCGTCCCGAGGTAAAATGGAAAAGCAAATGGAGAATAATTAGCATAGCTGCTGTTCATAACATTAAGCAAAGATAGTCATGTGCAATTGATCTGATATGAGATGGATTATGTGAATGCTTGGCTAAAGAGATGTGTCTTTAATCTAGATTTAAACTGGGTGAGCGAGTCTGAGCCCCGAACATTATCAGGAAGGCTATTCCAGAGTTTAGGAGCCAAATGTGAAAACGCTCTCCCTCCTTTAGAGGACTTAGCTATCCTAGGTACAACCAGAAGTCCAGAGTTTTGTGATCTTAAAGAGCGTGAAGGATTGTAGGGCGATAGAAGATCGGTTAAATACACAGGAGCTAAACCATTTAGAGCCTTATAGGTCATTAGCAGTACTTTATAATCGATACGGAACTTAATAGGTAACCAGTGTAGAGATGATAAAATTGGTGTTATATGATCATATTTTCTTGACCTGGTAAGAACTCTAGCAGCTGCATTTTGTACTAATTGTAGCTTGTTTATTGAGGAAGCAAGGCAACCAGCTAGTAATGCATTACAGTAATCTAGTCTAGACATCATGAAAGCATGAACTAACTTTTCTGCATCAGAAACAGATAACATATTCCGTATCTTAGCAATGTTTCTGAGGTGGAAGAAGGCTGTTTTTGTAACATATGAAATATGATTTTCAAAGGACAAGTTGCTGTCTAATATAACACCCAGGTCTTTAACTGTCGAGGATGGAGTAACAGTACATCCTTCTAAATGCAAATTGTAGTCTGAGAGATTCTGTGTACAGGTTTTTGGCCCAATAAGTAATACTTCAGTCTTATCTGAATTTAATAGAAGAAAATTACTAGTCATCCAATGTTTTACTTCTTTAACACACTCTGTCAGATTGGATAATTTAGAGTTTTCATCTGGTTGTGTTGAAATATATAACTGAGTATCATCGGCATACCAGTGGAAACTAATTCCATTCTTCTTATAATATTACCAAGTTGCAGCATGTATATTGAAAATAGCAGAGGGCCTAACACAGATCCTTGAGGCACTCCATAATTTACTATCGTTATCTTAGATTTTTCCCCGTTTAAATAAACAAAATTGTGACGGTCTGATAGATACGACCTAAACCACCGTAATGCCTGTCCCTGGATACCAGTGTAATTCTGTAGTCGATCTAGGAGTATTTTATGATCTATAGTGTCGAACGCAGCACTGAGATCAAGTAACACTAGTATAGAGATACAGCCTTGGTCAGAAGCTAGAAGTAAGTCATTTGTAATTTTAACGAGCGCAGATTCTGTGCTATGATGAGGCCTGAATCCTGAATGAAATTTTTCATAGATAGCATTTTTTTGCAAGAAGGAGCACAATTGGACCGACACCACTTTTTCTAGTATTTTAGATATAAATGAAAGATTTGAAATGGGTCTGTAATTTGCCAATACATTTGGATCTAATTGTGGTTTCTTAATGAGAGGCTTAATAACTGCTAACTTGAACGTATTCCATTGATATAGTTTCTCTGCGCGTTATCGTTATAGTTGTGGTGTGGACTGTTCTTTTACATTTAGAACAATTTTTATCATCATAGTTATCGTTCTTGGTGTGAATGGGCCTTTATACAGAGTTGCTTTTGACGATGGTCATTACGAGATGACAACACGTGACATTCTTCTCTGAGCTGTTTACATCCTCTGACTCCGAATGATGCTATTTCTATGACAACACTCTTTAATAGCAAAATGAATCTGCAGTGGTCAGGTGGTACAATGATCATATGGTACAAGTCGGAGTTCTCTGAAAATTCTGAGTTTACAAGTTGTAATTGCGAGTTCTATGATGATGTAAATGCTTTTTACAAGTCGGAATCTTGTAATTACGGTAATTCTGACATGCCGTGGACGCACCTTAGCTGAACTTGGAATGTCACGACTAACCAATCAGAATCAGGCATTTCAGAGAGCCATGTAATAATGTTAATGCACTAAAGTTAACTAATTTGACCCTATTGTAAAATATTTAACATTTAATTCACATGTAAAATTGAAAACAAACAAACAAGCCATAAAATAAGATGAATTTGCTGCTCATGCTCACCTTTTTCACATCACAAAATGATACCTGGTGATTCTGTCACTGCAAATCGTTTTTACTGTGAATGCCTCTGTGCCCCCCAACAGGACGAACCCCACACTGCTATAAAGCAAGAATTGAGTACAGCTGGTAAGCACAGCTTGGTTTTTATTTCCAGTTTTGCAACACCATCTTCATAAAATAAAAGGATGTATCTTATTACCTGGCCCTTTTGAGTTCAATTTGGTGCAGTGTGGGACTGGCTCTGTTTTTCTTTTTTCTTTTTTGAGTTGCAGAGATCGTCACATAATGGCCTTGAACCGCTTCGGTTGAACGCTGCTGTCGACTCGTAACGCTCCACTGACGACAGCATGAAAGGCTCTGCTAAAGATGCTACCCCGACAACAGAGAAAACTATGGCTATGTGAGGGAAGAAAGTGAAGGGGGCAAGAGAAAACATCACACATGACTCAATCCCCACTTTAAAGACATTTAAAAATGTCTCAAGGGACTTTTAAACTATGCTGTATGTAAAACGTTACTCGTATACGTCTGAAGTCGTTCTAGTGCCTGGGCTGCCCAGTTTGTCAAGGCCGAAAGCTTAAAAGTTATAAAACTGTGTATAAAACAGCCCACTCGTCCTCATTCTGTCCTCAAAGAACGAAGCCAAAAAGTCATACAATTGGGTAACACAATGGTGATACTACACATATGACCACATAGAGTACCTGCTGCCATTGATTCTGTTCAGCTAAGTACCAGTTCATCAGACGGTAAAGTCTCTGAGTGCTAACGTATGTTTTGGACCGCTAACAGGCATTAAATGCTAATTGTACCTGGGAAAGAGCATGAAGGATGTTTTCAGAGTAGTGGCCTAATGATACAATTGATGTGAGCAAATAAACCCATTGCCACTTCTGTCTGTTTGCAGCAATGTTAAGTTATCAAGCCTGATGACACAGATACTTAAACTTCATGTTGCTTAAGTGAATCATTCATTAAAATGGAAAATTCCGTCATTTATTTACTCACCTTCATGTTGTTCCAAACCCATATGCTTTTCCACATGAAACACAAAGAAAGAATTGTTGATGAATACGTAGCTGTTTTTATAAGACATAAAAGACATAATGACAATGACATAGTGCCAAAAAACATAAAAGTATTCCATACAATATGAGCACTATATTTCAAGTTTTCAGAAGTATGTCATAGAGGTCTTGAGAGGCATCAACTGTTAAAGAGGGAGATGGTGTGTGGGAAGAAGCTGCTCCTGTGCCTAGATGTTCTAGTGCATATTGTTTTGAGTCAATGTCCAGATAGTCTTCTGATGTCTGATTTGGAAGCTTAGCCAAACCAGACAGTTATTGAAGTACATAGGACAGACTCAATGACGGCCGAGTAGAACTGGGTCAGCAGCTGGTAAAGGAAGTACAACCTCTGCTGGGCCTATTTCACAATGGAGTCAATGTGATTGTCCCACTTCAGATACTGAGAGATGGTGGTGCCCAGGAACCTGAATGACTCCATTGCTGCCACAGTGCTGTTCATGATGGTGAGTGGGGGGAGTGCTGGGGGGGTTTCTCCACTGTTTTGAGAGTGTTCAGCTCTAGGTTGTTGTGACGGCACCAGACAGCCAGCTGTTCAACCTCTTGTCTGTAAGTAGACTCATCACCGTCTGGGATGAGGCTGATGACTGTAGTGTCGTCTGCAAACTTCAGGAGCTTGACAGAGGGGTCTTTGGCAGTGCAGTCATTCGTGGACAGGGAGAGAGCAGTGGAGAGAGGATGCAGCCCTGTGGAGCAACAGTGCTGATGGTGAGGTCCTAGATGTGAGGTTTCCCAGTCTCGCTAGCTGCTGATTGTCTGCTGACAGATTGGGGTGGGCACGGAGAGCTGAGTTTAGTTGAGAAGATCAGCTAAAAGCCGAATTGAAGTCCACGAACGTGATCCTTGCATAAGTCCCTGGTTTGTCCAGATGTTGCAAGATGTAATGCAGTCCCATGTTGACTGCATCATCCACAGACCTGTTTGCTCTGTAAGCAAACTGATGCATTTTTTTCTAAATAAAAGTATTATATTTTTTAGTGACCCTAAACTTCTGAATGGTAGTGAGAGTGTGTATGTGTGTGTGTGTGTGTGTGTGTGTATATATATATATAGCCAAAAGTTTTGGGACGCCTGCCTTTACGTGCGCATGATCTTTAATGACATCCCATTCTTAATACGTAGGGTTTAATATGAAGTTGGCCCACCCTTTGCAGCTATAACAGCTTCAACTCTTCTGGGAAGGCTTTTCACAAGGTTTAGGAGTGTGTTTATGGGAATTTTTGACCATTCTTCTAGAAGCACATTTGTGAGGTCAGGCAGTGATGTTGGCGAGAAGGCCTGGCTCGCAGTCTCCACTCTAATTCATCCCAAAGGTGTTCTATCAGGTTGAAGTCAGGACTCTGTGCAGGCCAGTCAAGTTCCTCCACACCAAACTTGCTCATCCATGTCTTTATGAACCTTGCTTTGTGCACTGGTGCGCAGTCATGTTGGAACAGGAAGGGGCCATCCCCAAACTGTTCCCACAAAGTTGGGAGCATGAAATTGTCCAAAATGTCTTTGGTATGCTGAAGCATTAAGAGTTCCTTTCACTGGAACTAAGGGGCCAAGCCCAACCCTTGAAAAACAACCCCACACCATAATCCCCCCTCCACCAAACTTTACATTTGGCACAATGCAGTCAGGGAAGTACCGTTCTCCTGGCAACCGCCAAACCCAGACTCGTCCATCGAATTGCCAGACAGAGAAGCGTGATTCGTCACTCCAGAGAACACGTCTCCACTGCTCTAGAGTCCAGTGGCGACGTGCTTTACACCACTGCATCCGGCGCTTTGCATTGCACTTGGTGATGTAAGGCTTGGATGCAGCTGCTTGGCCATGGAAACCCATTCAATGAAGCTCTCTACGCACTGTTCTTGAGCTAATCTGAAGGCCACACAAAGTTTGGAGGTCTGTAGCTATTGACTCTGCAGAAAGTTGCCGACTTCTGCGCACTGTGCACCTCAGCGTGCGCTGACCCCGCTCTGTGATTTTACGTGGCCTACCACTTCATGGCTGAGTTGCTGTTGTTCCCAATTGCTTCCACTTTGTTATGATACCACTAACAGTTGGCCGTGGAATATTTAGTAGTGAGAAAATTTCACTAATGGACTTATTGCACAGGTGGCAACCTATCACGGTACCACGCTTGAATTCACTGAGCTCCTGAGAGTGACCCATTCTTTTGTAGAAGCAGTCTGCATGCCTACGTGCTTGATTTTATACACCTTTGTCCAAGGAAGTGATTGGAACACCTGAATTCAATGATTTAGAGGGGTGTCCCAATACTTTTGGCAATATAGTGTGTGTATGTATATATATATATATATATATATATATAATTATGCAATTTATGGCATGCCATTCAGGAAATTACTGTATTTATAATATGAAGTTTGAGTATATGGAATGAAAGTCTGAATTTATGGAATGAAATTTGAAATATTCAAGTTTCATTCCATATATTCAGACTTTCATTCCATATACTCAAGCTTCATATTATAAATACAATAATTTCAAAAGTATAAAATTCACAGTGAAATATTTCAATCACATCAAACCCCTTACTTTCTTTCTTACATGTCAATGACACCAAAAACACACACATCACATCACATCACATAATTAATTGCAGACATGCAAATGACATTTAAGAGCTACCGCTGAGAAGATTACCTCTAAATAATGATTTAAATGTCAATCAGTTCTTCATACAAAGCTATGATATAACTTCAGAAGACTAGATGATCTAGATTATGTTATTATTAATAATACATTTGTATTCATTCACCTGTTTCTCTTCATCAAGGGTTTTCTGAAGACTACGGCTCAGTGCCCCTGTCTGCTCTCTAGTTGGGCGGCACTCAGCATCTTTTGTTTCTGAGCCGCCTGTGTCTTCAGATGCCATTTTACATCCATCAGCCGCCCTGTGGGCAAGGGGAAATGTAAATTTCAAACCAGAGAGGTGGGAATTAGGAGACAAAATACATGTAGGGGCAAATAAAAAAGGGAAGAGGAAGGGATGAAGTGCACACATTTTGATTGCATGTGAGTAGGTTCCTCTGCTCCACCTCTTCCATGTCTCTTCTGCAGCTGAGCAGTCTCTCTCCTCCTGAATCTGAGCATTCATGCACTGTAGGCCTGAAAATGCATTTACAAATGCAACAATTACCTATGCAATTCAATTAGTTGACTGTTCCGATCAGTTTTTGTAAATCAAAATGAAACAGATTTCAAATTAAGAGTTAATTAACATCAAATACTTTTCTTGTTTAACTATTTTTACTTTGTGTATTAAGTCAAGGAAATTTTTATATCCTTTTGAAAAACAAATATGCACTGTTTAAGGATATTGGAGCTTGAACTGATGATCAGAGTTATGTTTTAATGTACTTTGTAAGACTCTGTAAGATCTCTAGCTCTAGGTTGAATAGTGTATTCCAGCAGTGTTGTTCAGAGAGGAGTAGTGACCAGCTGTTGCATCAAACAGGATATTAGACTGTTAGCAGAGTTGTCTGCATCTGTAAGATGATTGTCTCAAAGCCACTCATTTTTAAATCTGTGCAGCTTCAAATTGTGCTGCAGTGTGACAATGATCTCTCACATTTGGACTTTGGAATTTCATTTTAATTTTTCAATCACGTTGTTTGATTACATAGTCTGCACTAATGTAGAACAAGAGTTTTCAATGTGAGGACAATGGGGTGTTAAGGGGTCTGTGGAAAATTTTCAGAACTAACTAACTAAATTTGTCCTGTTTTATTCTGTTTTTTATTTCACAGATACTATTTTAATCATTTAGTTTTTTCCCAGTACAGTGACAATATATAAATACGTATAAAAAGCTTATTAAAAACAATATAAAATTATTCAGTGTGGAACAACATCAATATTTTTTCTCATGGAGAACAAAATCTATATAGATATGCACAATATGCATACTACTGCTTCAAAGTTTTGGGTCAGTAAAGCTTTTTTAAATAAATAAATATATTTAATTTAGCAAGGATGCATTGAATTGATCAAAAGTGGTAACAAAGCCATTTATAATGTTATAAAAAAAATTCTATTTCCAATAAATGTTTTTCTTTGAACTTTCTATTCATTAAAGAATCCTGAAAAAAATGCATCATGGTTTATAGCAAAAATAAGCAGCACAATTATTTTCAAGACTGAAAATAATAAGAAATGTTTCTTGAGCAGCAAATCAGCATATTAGAATGATTTCTGAAGGATCATGTGACACTGAAGACTGAGTAATGATGCTGAAAATTCAGCTTTGACCCTCCAATAACAACACATCATCACCAGATCAGCACGCTCCTCCCACTCGTTCACAATCCCCGGAGTTCTGATCACCTGCACCTGCACCTCATCACCACCTCTCCCTATAAAGACTCACTTCCCTTGCATGTCTTTGTCTGGTCTTGTCCATACATACCCCACAGACTCCTTACCTGCTGGTCCCGTCTGCCTTCTGATCTTCAGTCATCTGCCATCCTTCGTTTGCCTTCTCCATTCCATTCCTGCAAAAGAGACATTGTCATTACCTCACCAAGCTAGGTGACTGTTCAACGTGTTTGTGTTTCTACTCCCCTGCATTTCCATCTGCCATATCCATGCCTCTGTCATTCAAATAAAGAACTGATTTATACTTATCTGTCTGCCTCCGTCTGTGTCCTGATAATATTAAACTAGAAAACATTTACTTTAAATTGTAATATTTCACAATATTACTGTTATTACTGCATGTGATCAAATAAATGCAGTTTTGTTGAGCATAAGAGACCTCTTTCAAAAACATATTTCTGACTACAAGGAGATGGAAGCAGAATCACTGAATCCTACAAAGATATCAAAAATAATCTCTCTCTCTCTCTCTCTCTCTCTCTCTCTCTCTCTATATATATATATATATATACACACACAGACACGTCCATTTTCTCATTATTCAGTTTAATTTTCCATTTTCTCATCTGATTTTTGCTTAAAGAAGCCATTTTGTTCTGTTTTTTATGGATGGTTATTAAAACATTGCTAAAACAACAAAGCTGGTGGTGTGCTAAGACTTTTGCACAGTACTCATATATATATATATATATATATATATATATATATATATATATATATATACAATCTTACAACCCCAAATTTTTTTAACAGTATTGTTGCTGCCATTTTATTTAATGAAGGAGGTCATCATATTTGGAGGTGCTTGGCATGAAAAGATTGAAAACCTCTGCTCTAGAGCACCAGAGTGCAGCACTCATTTGTGCAGCTGCAGTAGAAGCTGGTTTAAATCTCTTGCGGTAGATCAGTGTGAAGACTCTGAACACAGCAGTGCTTGGCTAACCACAGAGTGCAATAGTCCTCTAAAAAAAACATCTCACTCTCTGTCTTTCCTCCATGTGGTATGGTAATACATTTTTAACTTCTTTTATCCATCAAGTCTTCTGTATTTTTTGTTGTTGTTGTGTTTCTTTATTAATTTGGGCCTTTTTTGTTTCCTTAGTGGGTGTTGTGTGTCTACAATACCTTGTGACAGCCATTTTATTTTAAGTTGTTTTTTGCTCCTTGAGTTTTTCTTCATCTTTTCCAACCTGCTGGAATGGCGTTCAGGTTAGAACAATATTTCAATCTTTCACATGTGCAATCCATGTGCTCCTCGTTCCCTCTGTGCATCCACTGACACAGATTCAGTGCTCAAACTGAGGGCTGCGGGAGGGGCCTCCTAATATGAAGACAAAATAAAATAAAATGAATTTGCATTAATCAGTCAGTGAGTTTGAATGTTTACAATAATTGATGCAAGTGAGACACGCTTCCCCCCAACCTCAAGAAATAATAACAGCATTGCAGACCCCCCAAGACATTAGTCAAATCAAGTCCTTTTTTCATTGTCCTACTTTTAAATACAGTGGATAAGAGACTCAAAATTGATTTACCTGTTTAAATTAAATTCCCCTGTATTCATGCAACTGTGAAATTAGTTGTAAGTGCACTATACAAAAATAATGAAAACAAAAGGTTACTATAGCACCTCGTAGAATTGCGTGACTCCAGTGGACGTGGGTGTCTTGCACAGCAAATTAGCTTCTGCAGGTGCCACAAATGAGATGAATAAAGCTTTCCTGAAGTAATCCTGTCATGGCTCCGATAGTACATACTGTAGTATGTAGAATTAATATGATAAAAAGTCAAAGTTCACCTATAATGCCCCTTTTACAAGATGTAATATAAGTCTCTGGTGTCCCCAGAATGTGACTGTGAAGTTTCAGCTCAAAATACCCCACAGATCATTTATTATAGCTTGTCAAATTTGCCCTATTTGGGTGTGAGCAAAAAGACACCATTTTTGTGTGTATCCCTTTAAATGCAAATGAGCTGCTGCTCCCTGCCGCTTTCCAGAAGAGGGCGGAACTTTAACAGCTTGCGCTTCGGTTTCTCAACAACAACAAAGCTGAAGAATCTCAAGCAACCAAAATGACTATTGTCAGTAACAGTGTTCATCGTACATTGTTCAAACCGGAGTCGGACAGTGACTTTTGTGCAAATCCAGCGTTGAATTGACCCTCGTTTGTGAAGCAGTACGGCGTAAAATGACGGCATAGCAACAACACTCTACTACAACAACTCTTCCTCTTCTCTAAAGCAGCCCAACATGGCCTCACCCCCTTTGTTGCATGTTCCCGGGGGCAGGGTTTTTGTACATTTTGGGGTTCGTGATGTCACTAACCTGGGAAGAAGCTTGTTGTAGTCCCTACCAACCATTTGTTGTAGTCCTTAAAAAGTGATTTCTGTAAAAGAAAATATCTCCTTTGCATTGAACTTTGAGCGTCATAACTTCGAAGATGTTATTCATGATCTGACAACAACATTACACACTAACTAAAGTTAAAAAAAAATGAAATCATAATCATCCACCCCTTTAAAATAGAAAACAGTTATTTTACACTGTAATAATATTTCACAAATATTAATGTTTTTACTGTATAGTGATCAAATAAACAAAGTCTTGGTGAGCATTGTGAAAGAAATGCTCACGAGAGCAATCGATGTATATGTTACAGGGTAATGGAACCAGAATCATTATACAAAAATATAAAAGTCTTATTTTCTTTTAGAGTTCAGCAGAGACTTGATAAGCAATCACCAGCTCACAAGTTCCTCCAAATTACTGCAGTCTCATTTATAATTCACATAGTTAGTGGGAGAAATCCAAACAGCTTCGCATTTTGTTGTCTGAGCGTGGCAGCGCGGGTTGCGTCTTGTTTATAAGTGTGGAGTGTGTGCAGATGTGTGTGTTTGTGTGAAAGCGTGTTCCACTCTGCTCTTTTAAGAAGGGAAGTGTGTCTCATTCATGAAAGATTCATCCCCTCTTTGAGAGGATTTAGCACTTTTCTGCTTCACCCCACCATACTTTGCATTGTTTATAAAGGAATATGCTTTGTGCTGGGCTTTTCAAAACTGAGGCTGCTTTGGCACTTTTACAAAAGGCACAATGTAAAACTTCACCCGTTTCATTCCTTCTTACTCTGCTTCTTTTTTTCCTCTAGTTTACAACCAAAGGAGACGTAAAAGGAACTTCAAAAGGTTGCTCTATGCCACCTGGTTGAACAAAAAGGGCCAAAAAGCAGAACCAAGCCAATCAATGACTGACAAAAGGTGGATTTTGTTTCTTCAGCCTAAAGCTGAAGTGGGTCACTGAAGCCAAGTCAATATTTTTGCATGGTCTACTCTACACAAATATGAGACTGTGTTTGAATGACTCTGACCCATCTGTGTAGGTTTGGGACATTTCCCTCTAAATGAAGGGAGTGAATTTTATAACCAGTGTTGAAATGCATTTAACTTCAATTAAACGTAATTGAATTTTCAAACACTTTAAATACAAAATAAATAATTTAATTGCTCATTAAAAGGTTAAAAGCATGCGTGCTGCTACTGTAAAAAATGATATGATCAACAAATCATGGCATGTTTTTTCAACTAACTCATCCAAATAATTTAACCAATTTGAACTCATTTTTTTTTAAAGTTATATGAGATTCAACTACATTTTTTAAGCCAGTTTATTATTTAAATGAACTGAAAAAAAAAAAAAAAAAAAAAAGTTTAAAATATCTTATACTGGCAATTTGATTACCTTTGATTTGACCTACATTTTCAACTTTCTTTAGTGTGTAATGTTGCTGTTTACCATGAAATTACAAAATTGCAAAGTCACTCCAAGGGAGTTATTCTTTATATAAAGAAGCACTGTTTCTGTCTTGAGTTTTCTTCCAGGAACATACATCACAATATTCCTCATTTAAATTATTACTGCCAAAGTCAAATGAAAAATAAAGGAGGCGAGACCTGGTTGAGTTAGTGTGTTGAAACTCAAGGTTATGGTAAGGGGCGTGACATTTCCTAAACATGCTCAAAGCAGTTGACCAATCACGACACACTGGTCCAGCTGACCAATCAGAGCACATTTTGCTTTTCGGAAGGAGTTGCTTCATAGAGACGGGAACTAAACAGGGGTGCGTTTCCCAAAGCGAACTATGGTCGCAAGTTCCGTCATTACCATTAGAGTTCAGTGGGACTTACGACCATAGCTGACTAACGATGCTTTCGGTTACTGACATACTGGAAAGAGAGGTGTTGCAACAATGTAAAATATGTGAAAAATAAAGTGTTTTTTGAACATTAAAGCATGAAAACCTTTTCTAGTAGACCCTAAAAACAAGAGGGCATAATATGGCCTCTTTAAAAAAAAATTAAGGCAGCCGCTGGATTTATGTTAAGTTTTAATGCCTGGTGATTTTATCATTAACAAAAACATACAGATATGTAATTCTGTTCTTATCTATGAAAATTAAACTGAAAATGAGTGTTGCTGCAAATCATACAGTAATGCATATTGTGAACCACTTCACGATCATGCCATTCTTGAATTCAGAATAAATGTATTTTGACTCCCTGGTTGTTCAAAGTTGGCAAAAAAAAAAAAAAAAACATATTTGTTGCATCCTACTGTGTTAAAGTCATTGCAGTAAATTTTCCAAATGAAACCTATTCCACCACAAATTAATATCCATTTGATTTCAAATGAATGTCTAACTCTAAACCAATTTATTCAAACTACACTAAACTGACTTCTTCAAGTGAAAAACAACTCTAGAATGTAAGAAAAGCAGAATGACTTCAAAGAGACACCTGGTCTATGTATGAGTCATTGTTTTGACTCTGGCTGCGTCAGATATACTCTACCTGATAATATCCGCTTGATTGGTCATTTTAAGCTAATGGCCACAGGCTCATTCACTGGTGAATGCTTTAATCCCTGTCGGCAGCAAATTAGTGCGGCGCACAGGAGACCAGACACACGGCTCTTTAACTACAGATTGTAACTCCTTGACTGAAATGCATTAGTAAAATGATAATCCTTTGAAAATGCCTTCAAGTATATGAATAGGGCTTCTCTATTTACTATTTCGAAGATTCTGTTGACTATTTTGACACTGGATTATTCACAAACTCATTTGGATCAGAGCGGTCAAGATGATCTCACTAGTCGTATTTCAGATCCACTTCTGCGGATCCAGAACAACTGATTTTGCATGCATCAATCTTGAGATTTTGCAACCTCAAAACAAAAAACATATCTAGCATGACTGTTCTACTAAATAGACATTCTACTACACATTCTTATTTAGACATTCTATTAAATAACTCTGCAACAACATGTCAACTCATTCTGCTAACCCTAACCTAACAGTCTACTAATACTCTAATGAGTAACTATAGTTGAAAACTGAGTTAGTTGACATGTACAGTAGTTGCAAAGTTACTCGTTAGTAGAATGTCTAAAGTGGACTATTGAAATAAAGTGTAACCCTAAAATATAATTATATATTACAACTTCCTAATGAGCTCTGGATAGCCAAAGTTGTTCCTTAATTTGATGCATACAAGGTTTTACACAATCTTACTTGTGAATCATGAGTTCTAAAGTCAGGATAATAGAAATTGATGTAACTCACTTGGCTGATGGGTTTAATATGTGCAAGATCATGTTCAATTAGGATGTAATTGGTTAGCGACTCTCTGTTTCCTGGGGGGTCAACTCCATTTAACACTTCATGCTTTAAATAATGTAATAATTGCATTACAATTTCAGCTCCAGCCACATTTACGTTCCAACAATTACTCGGTACAATGCGTGCTCACTGTCTCCACTTTGTTGCCATTAAGAACTCCCAATGAACTTACAACTTCAGTCAATGAGTTTATCAAAACCCAACAATGGCAGAAACACATGATTATTAGAGTTAGAATGTCACAGACCATATCAAAAAATGAGACTTGCTCATGAAGAAGAGGAAGATCAGCAGTGGATGAACAGTAGAAGCCACTACCACAATTTTAACAATAATGTTGACAATAAACATTTATTGAATGGATTCTCAAAAGAAAGAAAAAAGCCATAAAACTGTGGACTGAGTATTACCTTAAAAATCAATAAAACAGGTGCACTGGAACAGATGTTTCTTGAAGTATTGAATTTTTGTTTTGCTTGTGGAAATCAATAATACCTATATTTCATGCAAATGGCATAAGGCACAAACAAAAATAAAATAAAATTAATGCATATAAATCTACACTTCTCATTATATCACATTTAGGATTTATAAATTATCAAGCCATTTTGGGCCAAAAGTCCTTTGAGGATTCTCAAATTTTGCCTTCTCAGACAAGCATCAGTTAAGACTTTATTTCGATGGTCCACTTTAGACATTCTACTAACTATAAGTAATCACCTAGCAGTCATTAAAGTATTAGTAGACTTTCTGCTTATTATATGCTAACACTTTATTTTGATGTTCCCCAACAGACATTCTACTGACTAGAAGTAACTCTGCAAGTACATTATTATTCTACTAACCCGAACCCTAACCTAACAGTCTAGTTAGACATTTGATCTTTGCCATCATTTAATCTGAGCTAAAAGATGGAAGTCATAATTTGTAAATCTTTAATATATATGCTAAATAATGTCTGCTCTTCTCGGAAGACTCTCACATACACATATTAAGCTTTTTCCCCCTCATAATCCAAACTTTCCAAACCAGGATTCAATCATTAGGCATACAAAGGCATGTAATTATTTATTGTTTATAAATAAATACATAATTATTAATGTATATATGGTAACACTTTAGTATAGGGAACATGTATTCACTATTAACAACGACTTTTACCTCAATAAACTCCTAATTACTGCTTATTATGGTAGTTGAGGTTAAGTTTAGGTATTGGGTAGGATTAAGAATGTAGAATAAGGTCATGCAGAATAAGGCAGTAATATGTGCTTAATAAGTACTAATAAACAGGCAATATTCTAGTAATATGCATGCTAATAAGCAACTAGTTAAAAGACCCTAAAATAAAGTTTTACCATATATATACATGCAAAATATAAAATATAAAAATATTATATATATATATATATATAATTGAATAATTAAGTGACCCTAAAAAAAGTTTTATTACAAAGTAATAAAAATATTTGGTTCATCATAAAATCTTTAGTAAAATATTTGTTGTTCAGTGTATCCAGTGGAAATGTTGTGCTAGAACCTTTTCTGCACACATAAGTGCACATCATTGAATGAGACCCAATGTACTTTCACAAAATCCCAGAAAGTATGTGATTGTGGCTAATAATTGCAAGAAAATCAAATAACATTACTGTAAAGTTTCAATCAATGGGGCAGATTGCAGTGCAGAGTGATCTGAATATAAAAGAGGGTTGGCAGACATGAGACGATGCATGAATAGAATTATTATGCCCAAAACATTGATTTTACATTCAAGAGGCCTACAGAACAAGAACATCTTGAGATTTTGCAGACACCTTCTTTTAAAATAAAACAATGACTTCTGCTCAAACATCTGTTATTCAGAACATAAAAAAATCTCTTCCTGAGGAAACTGCCAAATAATATTTGCTATTTAAACAGGCAATGTGGAATCTGCATTTTTAAAAATGATTTTTATTTTTGTTTCATTTTATTTTATAGAATTATTCATCCAACAATTCAACCAAAAACAAAAATTGTCATCCTTTACTCACCCTCATATTGTTCCACACCTGCATGACTTGAACACATAAGTAGATGTTTAGCAGAATGTCAAAGCTGCTCTTTTCCACTTTCCATCCCCATGAATCAGAACTTTACAGAAGTACTAATGTAGTTAGGTTTTCAGACTCTCATCTGCTTGATGCTGACCTGGTGGAAAAACAAATGTGATCTATGACATTCATTTTAGTATGCTGATTCTCTCGGCAGGTAAGTGTTTCACAAGGAGTCTGCACTATTTGACATCAGTGCCCACTCATGACAAACTTACAACAAGGGATTTGATGATTAAACAGATGGGAAATAATGACCTATGCTATAAAAATGGCAGTAGCATAATAAAAGATATAAGAGCACTTCAACAGAGCAGAGGAGATCAGTTTCTGCTTCCACAGGGAGCTTCTCTGAAGTTAAAACACTCCACAACTTTAAACACATAAATATAATAGCTCTCACCGCTGAATGGACATACTAAAGAATGTGATTCTACTAGAGCTGTATGGATGTTAACCTACTTTGTGAAGGGCTTTAAACAAAATCGCTGTAGCTGCAAAATTGCATCATAAGATTGCTTTTGGCGCTTAAAGGGATAGTTCACCTAAAAATAAAAATTCTGTCATCATTTACTCACCCTCGTGTCATTTCAAACCAGTAAGACTTATTTAGTTAATCTTCGGAACACAAATCAAGATCTTTTTAATGAAATCTGAGAGATTTCTGTCTCCCCATTGACATTCCATGACACTTCAAAAAGATCGTAAAACTGAATTGAGTGGTTTAATCCAACTTTTCTGAAGAGACATGATCACTTTATATGATGAACCAATTGAATTTAGGCTTTTATTCACAGTTGTGGTAAATGGAAGCTCAAGCATGTTTGATTGATGCGTGAGAACCAATGAGGTTCATTCTCATGTGTTACGCAGCAAGTTTGAGCTTCTCCAAGAGCCAATGAGGGTCATTCTTGCTTGTTATGCAGCACGTTTGAGCTTCTCCAAGAACCAATGAGGTTTATTCTCGTGTGTTACGCAGCACGTTTGAGCTTCTCCAAGAACCAATGAGGTTTATTCTCGTGTGTTACGCAGCACGTTTGAGCTTCCGCAAGAACCAATGAGGTTCATTCTTGCGTGTTACGCAGCACGTTTGAGCTTCCGCAAGAACCAATGAGGTTCATTCTTGCGTGTTACGCAGCACGTTTGAGCTTCCGCAAGAACCAATGAGGTTCATTCTTGCGTGTTACGCAGCACGTTTGAGCTTCTCCAAGAACCAATGATGTTTATTCTCGTGTGTTACGCAGCACGTTTGAGCTTCTCCAAGAACCAATGAGGTTTATTCTCGTGTGTTACGCAGCACGTTTGAGCTTCCGCAAGAACCAATGAGGTTCATTCTTGCATGTTACGGAGCACGTTTGAGCTTCCGCAAGAACCAATGAGGTTTATTCTCGTGTGTTACGCAGAACGTTTGAGCTTCTCCAAGAACCAATAAGGTTCATTCTTGCATGTTACGGAGCACGTTTGAGCTTCCGCAAGAACCAATGAGGTTTATTCTCGTGTGTTACGCAGCACGTTTGAGCTTCCGCAAGAACCAATGAGGTTCATTCTTGCGTGTTACGCAGCACGTTTGAGCTTCCGCAAGAACCAATGAGGTTTATTCTCGTGGTTACGCAGCACGTTTGAGCTTCCACAAGAACCAATGAGGTTTATTCTCGTGTGTTACGCAGAACGTTTGAGCTTCCGCAAGAACCAATGAGGTTCATTCTTGCGTGTTACGCAGCACGTTTGAGCTTCCGCAAGAACCAATGAGGTTCATTCTTGCGTGTTACGCAGCACGTTTGAGCTTCTCCAAGAACCAATGATGTTTATTCTTGTGTGTTACGCAGCACGTTTGAGCTTCTCCAAGAACCAATGAGGTTTATTCTCGTGTGTTACGCAGCACGTTTGAGCTTCCGCAAGAACCAATGAGGTTCATTCTTGCATGTTACGCAGCACGTTTGAGCTTCTCCAAGAACCAATAAGGTTCATTCTTGCATGTTACGGAGCACGTTTGAGCTTCTCCAAGAACCAATGAGGTTTATTCTCGTGTGTTACGCAGCACGTTTGAGCTTCCGCAAGAACCAATGAGGTTCATTCTTGCATGTTACGCAGCACGTTTGAGCTTCCGCAAGAACCAATGAGGTTTATTCTCGTGGTTACGCAGCACGTTTGAGCTTCCGCAAGAACCAATGAGGTTCATTCTAATGTGTTATATATGCATAGACTGTCAAAGAAGGGAGTGAAAGCTCTCAGATTTCATCAAAAAGATCTTCATTTGTGTTCCGAAGATGAAAGAAAGTCTTACGGGTTTGGAACAACATGAGGATGAGTAATTAATGACAGAATTTTTCATTTTTGGGTGAACTAACCATTTAAGCCTGGTTTATACTTGCCGTCACGGTTGCCAGGTTTGTGTAACAAAACCCGCCAAATCACATACAAAACTAGCCCAATTGCAGGTGGGTTCCCCCAGTAAAAATCGTGTTCCGGGGGGTAAAAATCGAATTCTGGTAAAATAAAGGTCCATGTTTAATAAAAATCTTAATGAAATTAAAATTGTTTAATGAAATTAGAAAATATTTAAGAACTTGTTGTTTAATTTAGGTCTAGTTTTATACATATGTTCTCATTTTTATAGATTTTGTTCTCACAAGTAATAATCTCAAGATTTACTGGGTTTTACACAGTTCTTTGGTTCTTTTGTAGTGTGGGTTTGGTATCCATCAAATGCACACTTCAGAATATTGGCGGAAGTAGTAGGTCATCTGAGTACTTTTTGCCTACTTTATTAGTATTGTGAATTTGGACATACTTTTTTTTTTTTTGCCACATACTGTTTTTTGCCTACTATGTAGTAGGGAAGTATGTGATTTCGGATGCAGCCAGTGGGGGCTTCTCATTTCTTTTTTGTGCATCCTCGTTTCCTTTCCTCGCTTCTTAGCTCCACTTCCTTACGATGCAAGGGAAGGATACACCTATGTATCCTCGCTTATGACTCCTCAGGTAGCTTCCTTGCTCCTCATTCCTCACCTCATTGTAGTGCAATTAGAGAACTGAGATGTCCTTCAAGATGGCTGAATTTGACTGGTTTCGGGGTTACAGGCTGGAGGAGCGAGGAAACGAGGAAGCATCAATTTGAGTATTGAGAAGCACCTTATTTCTTCTCACTGCTGCTTCCTGATGGTTTAGAGGACAATTAAAATGAGTTGCCCTCTGTCGTTTCAAAGAATAGTACAAAGATGAGAGCATCAAGTATAAACACCTCGTCCATTTGTGGAGGAGTGCACGCAGTTAGCAGAGGCTCACGGTGCGAAGCCAGACGAAAGTATAAATAAAGCTTTACACTGCAAAAAAAAAAAAAAAGTTGTAAATAAAACATAAAACGGTTGTACTGAAGTATATTTTACAAGAAAATACTATTCTTTCTACTTTCATGTTTGATTCAATGTGTTACTTTTTCATTGTTATTATTTGTGAATTTTACTTCCTGACTGAAAACTGTTTCTACTATTTTTTTTCAGCATGTGTGATGGCTTTTGTCAGGGGCTGGAATGGGTTCTGACTTTCACTAATCATAAAAAATGTGAGGATGTGCCGCCCCACTGACTCTGACTGTGTCTGTAGTCTGAAGTCACACAGGACTGGCAGCTGCAACCCTCCCACAGAGTCAGAGAGTAAAGCATGCTGGGAAACAGAAGCCGCTCTCTTTGGGAGTGAACATACAGAAAATGACGAGTGTCAGGTGTGGATGACTTCAGTGTGTTCTTGCCAAATTGGACTATTTTTTGTTGTTGTTGTTGTTCATTTATAATAAACACAGACAGGATCATTTATGATGCTTTAGAGTGTGAAATCCTTTTTTAAAATAATCTTCTGTGAATAACATGGCCTAATTTCATGTGACTATATTATGGAACATGATTACATAGTGTGATAAACAATGGCTGTAATTGAAATATCATTCACCGGAATGTTTTAATGGGGTTTATAGTACATAGCAGAGACCAAAGAGTGTTTCAACAATATAATATTGTCATATTTGTCTGCTATATAATAAAGTATTTTATGTACTGAGTAATTTAATGTCAAGAAGGCCTGCAATGTGTGTTGTTACAACTACCCCACAAGTGGGTTGAGCTGTAACATTAACATTAAAGGAAAACATGGATGTTTTATTTACTTGTATTGTAAATTATAGTAGTAATTAAATGTAGCCTAATTGTTATGCGAAAAAAAAAAAAAAAAGCCAACCCATTCCATGTAGATGTGGTGGACAAATCATGTGCTTCAGTTAAAGTATGGATGCTGTACCCTAATAAAATTTTACTCAATAGGGGCTGGAAGTACCATAACGTAGGCTACTTGAACAGAAGTACAAACATGGGCAAATTTAAGCATTTCAGCTTAAACATCTCATCATTTTACAGCAGATTTAGTTCACAAATAAGTTTCATGTATAGCTTACGATTTTAATTTACAAAACAATGCTAAAATTTACTTTTCACACCATCAGTCAAATCTCCTGCACACTCGAGCTTTGAGAATCATCATATTACTTGATTCTTGGCTCATTTTCCATGAGACATGATCAATTCAATGATTTGTTAACAGAAAGCTCACTGAATCCGTCGTTCACCATTGCAAACGGATTAGTCAAATTCGTGAATGAGTCATTCAGAGCAATTTGGGAATCAATTCAACAGGTTCGCAGAAAAAGAATCGGCTCAAAAGAATGATTTGTTGGCGTTGCTGTTGCATCTTTCGTTCGAAACAACAAGGAACAATATGTCTTTTACGGAATGTCTATTTACACTAAGTGCAAATAGCGTCCCTTGCTGGCAAGCGCTATTTACACTAGCTCCGCCCACCAATGTCTGGTTGGGCCACTGAAGTTTTAAAAAAGACATACAAAATACAACGTGGCTCAACAATAGCGTGTAAGGCTTGCAGACATGACTTTTAACACGATCGCCGCGGGTTCGAATTTACCTTTTGCCGAGCTTGCTCTTCTCCATTTTCCCATCACATATCACATCAGAAAGGCAAGAAAGAAAATGCTGCTATTGTCACTTAGTGTAAATAGAATATATTGCTAAGAAAATATGCTATTTTCAGAGTGTAAATAGCATCTAATTGCTATTTACACTTAGTGTAAACAGCATCTTATGAAACAGAGCAAAATAAGAGGTCAGATATATGTTTTAGAATGTAGTAAAGTAGTGAAATGAAACTACTGACTATAACTCTATAACTGACCCCGGTTACACTCTCCAGTCTGCCCTATATGTCTATAATTACTTGTGCTCTAAACGGTTCATCCGTTTATCTTTATAGACATGAAAAGCTGTTATTATTCACATCAAGAACATTTGCTTTTGATTTGTGAGATCATTTTTCCTGCTGTTTCACAAAAAGTGCTCTGAATCACTGAACAGAGCGGAAAATGTACACAGACACGGTAAAAAAGCAGGTATGAGGAAAAAGACACAAGTCTGATAAACACAAAGTTTATTTGTCCTGTTTCCATTTTCTCCTTTTAGCTATGAGTTCTGTGTGCTAATGGATTGGGTAAATAGAAAGGGTCAAAGTTCATTGTTTATATATTATGTGCTACATGTTGCATAATAAAAATTCAGAGGGTAATGGAGTACCTCTTACATTCGGGAACATAAAACACAAAAGTTGCTTTTTTTCCTGTGAAGTAAAAGCCTCAGCTTTTTTGTTACAGGACAACAGGAGCATTTTGTATAGAGAATGTTTGGCAGCTCCTTCCTGTCTTGTTTGTTCTACCAAATATTATTATTATTATTTTTTTTTTTTAAAAATACATTCCTCAAACACTAGACAAGCAGTTTCACTGAAGGTCCACAAGGTCCTAATTTATTAAGAAATTGCTCCTTTCAGCCTTATATTCTTTTCGGCATCTAAAAGACCCCAAGGCCACTAATAGGCTACTTGTTCTACTTTTCCTCATCTAATGACAACTTGAAATATATTGTCTTAATAACATGCATGAAAATTACACTACTCATCTTTGGGGTCTCAGAGATGCCAGAAAATTAAATGTTCATTTGTGCTTTGTAATACAACAGATGTTTAAAAATCAATGAAGTTTTTAATGCTTTGCTAGTTAGCATGGACCTGTTAGCTCCTACTAGACAGCACCAACAGAAAAGAAGAAAAATGTTGTACATCAAGATTTTCTCTGAATAATATTTAAATATAGGTTTTAACCTATATGACTTAAGAAGTTATCGAATATATTGCACTGGTTGCATGGACTACTTTAATGATACATTTAGGGTGCTTTTTGAAGCTTGAAAGACAATAACCATCCACTTGTATCAAAATATTTCCTTTCTTTGTTCTATAGAAGAAAAAGTCAAGCGGGTTTAGACATGAGGGTGATGATAGAATATTCTGGTACAGATTGTTACAATACATACACTGTCAGAATGTCATCATGTTTTTTTAAATGACATCAATTTCAGCTGTAAAGCAGCACTACAGTAGACAATAGTGTCATTATTCAGCTCAATTCAGATTTAATGTTGATTCAGTTCAGTTCAATGACAGTGTTAGTGTTGAAAAGTTTATTTAAAGGAACAACTATGTACCTTATTCATCCATAGAAAGTGCATGTTAGAGTGCACTACTGTAAACCCTTGTAGCGGTAAATAAGTTTGTTTTAGTTTGTTTCTGAGAATGTGGTAAGAAATGCTGTGTTTAGAAACTTTTTTGAGATCTCCACAGCATAGTCAGATCTTGGTTCATCAAAGCTGATTTGACCAGAGAGAGGAAGGTCTAGAATGGCAACACATTTTCTCTCTGAGCTGGTGTGACACCTCGATTTAGAAACCTGCTAAGAAATTCAAAAGGATAGTTCAGCCAAGTGTATCAAGGTGGGCTATTAGTGTGTGTGGGTTTGTGTATGTGTGTTTGCTACTTGGCAGACAGTGAAGCTTGAAATTTTCCATCAATCATCTGGCTGTGACTTGGATGGGGTGGCTTGGTGGATGTCAATAGCTCTGTCCGATAGCTCCTCCGGTAGCTAAAACAGATAAGTAATGGCAAAATCTTTTAATGGCCTCTGGCCACTGAGGCAGCGCTCTAACCCACCTGACAACAGCAGTTGCCTGCATCAGAACAAGAGCTGGGTTTCTTATGATTGTAATTAGGGGTTTGCTTGCGGTTCAAGACATTTTGAAGATCTGCAAGATGGGAAGTTGGTTTGAAATATGAAAAATATTTTACAATGACAAAGATAAAGGGGTTTGCTTTGCAATTATGACCATCTGTTCATTTTAATAAAATATTCCTAGAAAATGCTGATTTATGCAAGTACGTTATGACTTAAGAGGCCTTTTACAATATACCACAACTAACATTTATATATTTCTGCTCCAAGTCAAATGTGGAAAATTACAAAAACACTAATTGAAGAGCCATTTTCTCTGTCCCTGGCAGTGCTTCTGAATACACCTCGGATCCAATGCTGTAAATGAGCAGCAATGACCTTATACTTCAAAATCCTAATTGTTTTTCCTGCCAGCGGCCTCACAGTCGGTCTCTTTGCCCCCAGTTAGTGAGCTTCTCTCTACATCCCGCAGGGCCATAACCCCTTTCCCACTTAAATTCACATCAAACAAGTCAAACATAACATCCTTCTTTC
The DNA here is from genome assembly GCF_019924925.1 of Ctenopharyngodon idella. NCBI lineage: Eukaryota > Metazoa > Chordata > Actinopteri > Cypriniformes > Xenocyprididae > Ctenopharyngodon > Ctenopharyngodon idella. Next base: position 35,917,664 of record NC_067220.1, read on the forward strand.
TACCATGCACAGAGAAAGAGAATTAATCTCAGTTTAAGCTCTATTATTAAATGGCTCTGTGTGTTAGTAAGTGATATTTAATATCCTATGATTAGTACAATCAGGGATATTTTGTTGCAAAACAAACGACCAAATGTATAATTATATTATATATATATATATATATATATATATATATATATATATATATATATATACACACACAAACAAATCACCAAAACACAAATGAACAAATCTATATTAAAATATTTAGCATTTTTATAGTTTATGTAAAAAATATAAAAATAATATAAGTGTAGCACAAACATGATTTGATCACAGATTGAAAAACAATTTCTCCAATGTAGCTGGTATGAAAAGGGAAAGATGTCGACTGGTGGGAATCTGTCGACTGGTGTATGTTTTCATTGGAAGGTTGGCAGACATGCGTTTTGCCTTTCATCTTTTAACAGACACTGTACAGAGTTTGCTGAAATCACTAAATGAGAAGAAAACAGGTGAAGTGTGTGAATCATCACTACTGCTAGTAACATCTCATGCTTTCCTCAGAATTATATTCCGTCACATGCTCACATGTAACAATTTACGGTGAAAGTGATGCAGAAGAAAAACTAAATTGGATCCCAGGACATTTGTGTCTTTGAAGCTAAGGATGCAACAAGTCTTTTAAACTTTTTGAGTTTTTGGGTCAGCCGTAATCTCCAACAATAGACACTCTTCAGGGACGCCTCAGAAGCCAACCATCCTCATTTGCTTCTTCCTCTGTTCCTGCTCATACACTGCTTCTATAATAGTTTTGTTGTTTGTATGCGAGTAGAAAAACATAACTACATCTGTCTTTCATTAGTTGCAGGAAGAAAAGCTTAAGTTTTATATGTTCATGAAGAAGAGCTTGTGCTTTTAAGTTCATCAACTTTATTTTTGACTCAGGTGTCAGTCATCCCAGCTAACAAAAAAATATGTTCTAAGAACCATTAAAGGTATGTTTACACGACAACAATGTACTGAACATGGAAATGTTCATGACTTTAAAAATTTTTTTTTTGGTTATATGAATGTTAAAGGGGACCTATTATGCCCCTTTTCACATGATGTAATATAAGTCTTTGGTGTCCCCAGAATGTATTTGTGAAGTTTCAGCTCAAAATACCCCACAGATCAATTATTATAGCTTGTCAAATTTGCCCCTATTTGGGTGTGAGCAAAAATATGCCATTTTTGTGTGTCCCTTTAAATGCAAATGAGCTGCTGCTCCCCGGCCGCTTTACAGAATAGGGCAGAGCTTTTAACAGCTCGCGCTTTGGTTTCTCGATAACAACAAAGCTGGAGAATCTCACACAGCCAAAATGACGATTGTCAGTAATGGTGTTCAGCCTTACATTGTTCAAATCGGAGTCGGACACTGATGGAGAGGCTCAGGAAAAAGTTACAACTTTTAGAATGCATTTGGACGTTTCTGAATGGTTAGTGGATAAATGTATGTAGTTTCTGTGGAGTTGATTCAACTCATTGACTAGCATGTGCCATCATGTTAATCTTTTGTGCAAATCCAGTGTTGAATTGACCCTCGTTTGTAAAGCAGTCTGGTGTAAAATGATGGTATGGTAACAACGCTCTACTACAACAACTCTTCCTCTTCTCTAAAGCAGCCCAACATGATACTTTAATCATCGTAACTTTGCAGATGTTGTTTATGCTCAAACAGCAACATTACATACTAACTAAAGTTAAAAAAAGTGAAATCATAATCAACCACCCCTTTAAGGGTACATTCTGTTTTAGAATTTTGCAAACATTTTGGGAACGTTAGTTTTGAATGTTGTCTGAACACTACTAGAAGAAGGTTTGTTCATAACTTTGAGAGAACGTTCGCTGTTAGCTGAGATCTAGCTAGCCTGATAAACCTAAATCGCAACTTTAGGGGAAATATCACATTAAAAGCGAAGCTCATCACAGGCAATGAAACAAATCTTGTCAATTTCGCTGGAAATTTGTCATATGGAGGTCATCAATATGATTTCCACTTCCTGAGTCATGCGTCATGCTGCAAACAGTCAGCGGTGACACTAATGGCTCAAACAGTTCTCAATCATCATAAATTACCGCTCATTAGCAATCATATTTGAATGATACCGTAATCAAGGAGAACTCCACAAGAGTTATAAAATGGTTAGGAACTATTAACGATGAAATATGTTTAATGGCTGTGACGTCTCTCTCTCTCTCTCTCTCTCTCTCTCTCTCTATTTCTTAGGCAAGCCTACACAGGACGGCTATTGGTTCGGGAAGCTGTCAATTTTCATTAGTTTGCGTGACGGCATGATTTCCAATGGCAATCCTGTATGGCACCAGAATTCGAAAGAGCGACAGGACGGACGCGCAGACAGCTTTGCTTTCCTGTTCCTTTGTGTTTGTTTAATCTGCCATTTTGTTAATTTTGTTATGTTTAATGACATTCTCACTTTGTATAGTTTTGAGTTGTCATTTCGTTTCTTTTGCCATTTGTTTTCTTATCATTTGTTGTAATAATCTGAGAATCAGTTTCAGGCTGAAAAACTGAAGTATACCAGAAAGTCATACATATAGAAAAGATACAGACTTTAAAACGTAAATATTTATAATAATAGGGAATGAAATAGGACTTGTGTTGACTGCTTAAAGGAATTGTTTGCCTAAAAATGGAAATTGTCATAATTTACTCACCCTGATGTTGTTTTGATCCACTTATTAGGATTTTTTGTTTTGTGAAACACAAAAAAGCATTATAAACAGTAGTAAAATCTTAGCTGCTGTGGAACAATAATTTAAATTGGTTCTCATTTGTCACATGACCAATCACAACACATGTTTCAAATTGCAACCACAAATGAAATATGAGAACTTCTACAGAGGGAAAGATTATCAGTCAAAAACAATTGCATGTCTTAACCCTCATATAGTGTTCTGTTTTCCTGAAAATACTAGTTAATGTTATCATATTGGACTGAAACTTCATGACTTTGTTCACACAGGGTATAAACTACTTCTCAAATTTTTTTAAAATTTTTTTTTGACAATTTTCATACTTTTTTTTTTTTTTTTACCTTGTAACACTTGTGGTGTTCCCGGTCAAAATTGACCAGCTTACAAAAAAATTGCTTATAAATCTCTCATTATGCTATATTATCACCAAATATTGGATTCAACTTGTTTTCTTTCATTTAGGACTGGTTTTGTATTTCTTTTTGCATCTGATTAATCGTAGGCCTCATCTATCTGAGAGTAGGCACCTCAGTTTTTGAGTGAAAAAAGTGTTTTTTGTGGACAATTTTGTCAATTTTACAAAAAATATAAAAACAAATTGCACTGTTTATCACACTAATGTGCTTTAATGTTTAAGCAAGAAATGTGTTTTGAAATGTTTTTATTTTTGGTTTTTATTTATTACAAAAAGGCATAAAGTCACACTTGTGGTGTTCCCGGTAAAAAAATGACCGGCTATAACAAAATAGCTTATAAATCACTTGTTACGCTATTTTATCACCAAATATTGGATTCAATCTTTTTGTCAACTTGTTTTCTTTAAATTAGGACAGGTTTTGTATTTATTTTTTGATACTGATTGATCGTAGGCCTCATTGATCTGAGCTTACATTGGTCAAAAATGACCGCCCCTTGAAAATTAATGGAGGAGTCGAAAATCAGAGAAACACTTAGTGTTCAGGAGCGTTCATCATGTTCATGTTCACATATATACATGTGGGCGAGCAAAAATAAAGGCCTTGGACCTCTGCATGTGTGGATAAATGCAGACTCGTGCATACACACGTTCATGTACACAAACAAACTATTTTTAGTATTACAGGCTTTCTTTTGCACAGAGATGAACTTTATCCTCAAATCAGTGAGGCTCAGATCAATGAGGCCTACGATTAGGCCTCACAGTTTAGCCATCATTTACTCACCCTAATATTGGTCTAAACCCTGTATGACTTTATTTCTTCTGATATTCTTCAGATATTTTGAAAACTGTTCTTTATTTGTCCATACATAGAAAGTCATTGGGGTTCAACTTTCTCTAAAATATCTTTTTTTTTTTTTTTTTTTTTTTTCACTTCAGTTACACTGATTTATAAAATTAACTTGCAATCTATAAATATAAACCGAAACGCGACTTGAAGATCTCTGAAGCTTGGCAGTATAAATCACCAATCTTGGACATTGTCCCAAACATGTCCTTTTGTGTTTCACAGGGGAAATAAAATAATCCAGGGTTGGAACGACACGGGGCAGACTTTTTAATGACAATTTCTATTTTTAGGTCAATAATTCTGTTAAATAGCTTATCCACACAAGCTGTTAAATTGCTCACTTTTAAATACCATTATAATGCTTTACTTGTCTGCATGCAAATTTGTAGTATTCCTCTCAGAGCGACCTTTTGTCCTTTACAGCTGCAAGTTATTGTGCAGCTGCAAATATCCAGCTTGAAATGCCTCTGTGTCCTGCAGGGCTGTTGTGTAACTCATGAACCGTTATGAGTCTGTCATATGTGTAGGCTTGTGAGGTAGATTTTCTACATCATTTCAACAGACCAACTGAACCTCATACTAATGCTACAGACAAGCACCTTGCATTATTTTGCATACCTGCTGTAGAGGTTAGTAATTCCCACTAGAGGGAGCATGTTTCTAGTATGGTAATTCATGTAGTACAAAGTCTTGTCCTAGGTAGGTCAACTTATTTTGTTGTTTCATTGCATCTTCAAATCTGCAAGATGCTCTACTTTGGATATGAGGGTATTTTGCAATACATTTGAGGATACATCTTTTCCAGATGGGAATTGCCATTCAGAAGGTTTATACATGACATTTGGCATGTACAGGACCCATGATGGAAATTACATTAAGTATTCTTGGCATAGATTGACATTCCATTTACACAGAGAGACATATAAGTGATAAACCTTTCCTGGTGACTTTTCCAGAATGCTTTCAGGCAAACACATGAAAAACATGAAAAGTAAAAGGGTTAGTTCACCCAAAAATGAAAATAATGTCATTTATTACTCACCCTTATGTCGTTCCACACCCGTAAGGCCTTCATTCATCTTCAGAACACAAATTAAGATATTTTTGTTGAAATCCAAGGGCTTAGTGAGGCCTGCATAGCCAGCAATGACATTTCCTCTCTCAAGATCCATAAAGGTACTAAAAACATATTTAAAACAGTTCATGTGAGTTCAGTGGTTCTATGTTAATATTATAAAGCGACGAGAATATTTTTGTGAGACAAAAAAACAAAATAACGACTTTTCAACAATATAGTGATGGGCCGATTTCAAAACAATGCTTCAGAGCTTTACGAATCGAATCAGTGACTCAGAGCACCAAAGTCACGTGATTTCAGCAGTTTAGTCGTTTGATAGGAGATCTGAGTCACTGATTCGATTCGATGAAAATCTTTAAATACTCATTTCCTTATAATAAATTTATTTACTTGTTTCTGTATATTCTAGTAAATATAGTAATACATTTATTTACTTTTTTTCTATATATACTGGCTTGCTATGCCTGTAGTGCTTACAGTCAGTTAAATATAAATGTTCATCAACACTCACAAAGCCAGTCAACCAACAATTCCAAGTAATAGATGCCCAACTCACGTATAAAGTCCTGTTTTCATCTTCAACAGGAAATGCATCATTTAGCACCTTATCCAAAGCCTGCAGCTGCATTTGCCCTTATTGTGTTCAACCTCCTGTTGAACAGCTCCATATGTTACCTAACCTGAAAATATGCATCATAAATAAAACAAAGAAAGCATTGTGGTATCTCGCACCTTCAGCCGCACATTAAATGCTGCTTTCAACACTAATAGGGCATTATCGTGAAAAAGAAAGGGTTTAGCCGAATGGATTATTCGAGCAGGAGCTCTGAGATGTTATGATGTTCCATTCCCTTGCAGGGACCATACAGAATATTCCAGAGGAAGGTAGAAATAACCCCAAAAGTTATTTACTGAAAGTCTTCCACTCCACTGTGGCTCTCAAATGTCATTCAGAAAGATTCAAACCGACATGCTGCAATCGGTCACAAGATCATGTAAGTGCAAGTGTCATTTGACATCACTAATGTCAAACCTGGCTGAATGTGTCTTGAGGAGCAGATTCTCAAATATTGAAGGGGTACTTCGGTGGAAGGAACAAATATATATTTCAGACTCTTACTTCTTTCACTCAGAAGACTTGGAAAAGGTGCAGAAGTAGCATCTTTATCACTTCTGGAGCATGAAAGTAAAACTTTCACTGTACAGAAAATTTTGCTGTTAAAAATAAAATGATAAAAAAGAACCCTAAAAATATACACAAATTAATGAAATCTTTCTGAATTAAGTAAGTTCTTCTACAGAGAAAACAATTGCAAACATAACTATATTAATTACATTTTAACCCTAAAAACGTATTCATAAACAGAGTTCAAAGTTAAATTAAACTAATGAAATCCTCCTGAATTAGTTAAATACGTTACCATAGCAGTGTTTTGCAGGATAAAAATCACTGAAGCAATGTTTCCTTATGAGAGTGTGTTGGGAAATTTCCATCTGAAAAGCTCACACCTTCCTGTCCTTGTTCCTTTCTTGTCTATTGAGTGGTCTGTCGACCTCTTGCGCACTGTAGTACACGATGATGCAGCAAAGCATCTATCAAATGCTCAAAGGTCACCAAGCTTAGATCCCTCAGGTCAGAGCTGTATTCCTCACGGTGGTCTCCTCCTGCTTGGCAGTCTGCCCTCCTGGCTCAAAGCTTGAATATGAGGTGACATATTTTCAATAGGGACCATCGGCTTTTCCTGCACTGTTGAATATACATTAGGCTGGCACGGCCCCTGCAGAGCCAGTGAAATTCCTTGTCCTGCATTGCTTGTGTCTGAAGCCATAAGAGCTAGTGTCCACTGTAGTGACAGCTTGGAAATGCGTCCTTTGAATCCTGTGGATGTACTCAGTCTAATGGTTAGAGTAACTCTGCAGTGCCTACACTATTCAGAATTCTCTACCGAATCCAGTTATTGAAGCTTTCAATGTCACCACCAAATGCTGTGTGACAGATGATAGATAGATAGATAGATAGATAGATAGTAAAAATGTGCTAAAAGTTTTTGAGAGAGTAATACTTAGCTATTTTAAATGAAAAGATGTTAGCCAATCACAGCAGTGGGCGTTTACACTGAAGTCTCACAGCAGATATGCCCCTTAAAACAAAGCGTTCAAATAAGAGCGCTAAAATCAGGGTAGAAAAATTGCCTTTTATTTCTAAATTATGACAATTTTTGATGTAAAAAGCACACTAACACCTGCACCCCAAGAAACATTATAAAACAATAAAACAACGTAGTTCATGACCCCTTTAAGTGAGAACTCCCACCCTTTGTATGAGTTCCAGCATCTTCAATCTAAATGACGGTTTATAGTACCACAATGCAGAACAAAATGGTATGCCTTTTTTTTGTGTGTGTTGTGTGTAGAAGGCCTGAACTTGTCCACTGCAACCTAATTTACCTAACACTGCGTCTACACCAGACGTGACTTGTATCGCGTCACATCGCGCCGTAACAGCTAAAAGCTCTCTACACTGAACGCGACAAGACGACTGTTGGAAAGCACTTGGACTACGTCAGAAATAGAACAGGGAATCCGTTTACTGTCGGGAATTTGTCGCGTCACATCGCGCCGCATCCAGTGTAGACAATATCAAGGATTATAATGGATTCTATTGTCTTTGACGCATTGCGTCACACCGCTCGTGTCCGGTGTAGACACGGTACAAATAAAGTAACCTGAACAGACAGATCGATGATAGACAGACAGATAGACAGATAAACAGACAATGACAGATAGATATTGTTAGCATGTTAGCAAATTAGCAAGTTGGCATTTTCTGAATTAGTTTGTTATAGCTAGCAAAATATTTACATTGAGATAACTGATCATTTTAGGTTAAATGTATAAATTAGTGTTCTCAAATATTTCAAGTTAAGAACAATAAAAATGTATGAGTACAAAATAAAAATCTTAAACTGTTTCTTAACTTAAAAAATTCTCATTCAACTTTTTTGAGTTCAGACAACTTATTAGGGCTTACAGTAAATAACTCATTTGATTTACAAGAACTCAAAATAAAAAAGTTAATTAAACCTTTTATGTTAATTGCTATCAAAACGTATGAGTTAGCTAACTCAGTACTTCAAGTTAGGAGCAATTAACATGCATGAGTACTACAAACTCAAAACTTGATAGTTCTGCTTACTTAAAATTGGGAACATCATAACTCAAAAAAAATTGATGTAACTGATTACCCCATCTTATTCAGGTTTACAGGATGGATGGATGGATGGATGGATGGATGGATTCATTCATTCAGTCATTCATTCAGTCATGCCAGCACCATGGCACAAACAGGATAGTATAAAACACAATGGCAAAATAATATAGGCTGACAAATTTGGAACCACATGAATATGAGTAAATAATGACAGTATTTTATTTTTTGATGAACTATTTCTTTAACAACTTAATCAGTATATGACCCACAGAGCTCTGTGGCGAGACCCAGGGAAAAACTGAGCTGAAAATCCAATTAATGAATCCCTCACCTAATTCAGTCTAAAATAAGGATCAACCAAAGAGACTGTGGGAAACTTCATTGATCAATTACTGCAGACCTGTAAAGGGGAATTCTCTGAACCTTAGGAACCGCGGTGAATGCGGAGGAAGCTGACAGGGGCAATAAGTGAGCAAATGAGCTTTGACCAATCTGATTTGTCTATAATGAATAATTATGGCAAGCCAACTCACAAAATGTTATAGTTAAGCTTTTAACGGTTTTAGCACCTATTGAACAGTGTTATAAAGTTGTGCAGAGAGACGTTTCTCTCAGCAAAAAACAGCATGTCCATATTTCTTCATAATTACTCCCTCTGATTTCTTGTGTCAGCAGTGGCAACTCCAGTTCTGGGATTATAAGTCAAATGCACCCCCGCCTCTGAATTGATTTTCATGGAAACTACATCACATTGACATAGGCAGACTAAAAGCTTGCAGAAATCCAATACTGCCGTCTTCGAAAGCGGTGCCCTTTGCTCAGCAGGTGATAACACAATTATGCCAAATCATCTTGATCAGAGTGGTCAAGGAGGCTAACTGTGACCTCACCTCGTGCTGGTGGTGTCTGCGGGCAAATAAGCCGCAGTGCAGTAGCGGCAGTGTGACCGGACAGCTTCATGAAGCATGAGGAGAGACCCAGGGCTGTGCCTTAAGATGAGCACCTGTGTTCATGTACATTTGTGAACGTGTGCATAGACATGTGGGTTTATGTGCTTGCAAGCACAAGGGTGGTGCATGAGATCTCACTTAACTGACAGCTGGGAACTGGGTGATTCATTTACAGACTCAGCAAGCCAACACTGAAGCTCACACATCTTAGTTTAAAGGATTAGTTCACTTAAAAATGAAAATTATTGTCATTATTTACTCACCCTCATGTCATTCCAAACCCGTGAGACTTTCGTTCATCTTCGGAACACAAATGAAGATCTTTATGATGAAATCTGAGAGCTTTCTGTCCCTCCACTGACAGTCTACACAACTGCCACTTTGACACTTCAAAAAGTTCATAAAGGGATCGTAAAACTAATCCATATGAATTGAGCAGTTTAGTCAAAATTTTCTGAAGAGACACATTTGCTTTATATAATGAACATTTTTAATTTAGGCTTTTATTCACACATAAACATTCATCAATGCACACATCAGTTACGGTGGTAAACAGAAGCTCAAGCATGCTTGCTTGACATGCAAGAACTAATGATGTTCATTCTCATGTGTTACGCAGCATGTTTGAGCTTCTCCAAGAACCAATGAGGTTCATACTCATGTGTTACGCAGCATGTTTGAGCTTCCACAAGACCCAGTGAGGTTTGTTCTCATGCATCAAGCAGGTTCGGTTGAGCTTCTGTTTATGAGCTTTTTATGAACTTTTTTAAGCGTCAAAGTGGTTGTCGTAGACTGCCAATGGAAATTTCATTAAATATATCTTCATTTGTGTTCTGAAGATGAACGAAAGTCTTACAGGTTTGGAACAACATGAATGTGAGAAAATGATGACAGAATTGTCATTTTTTGGGTGAACTATCCCTTTAAGTCTTTAAGGTTTTGGCACCCCTGGGCTGTGTCCGAAATCACCCCCTACACCTTTAAATAGGGCGCTATTTGAGGGGACAGTCATTTTTAGTGGTGTCCAAAACCATAGTGGACGTTATCGAGTGCACTCAATCAATCCCATAATGCACCGCAATAATGAGTACAACTGATGTACACTCAACGGCTAGAGAATCCCTATAATGCACTGTGAGGGTCGTGCCAAATGAATTTCCGTGTCTTGCCTGAAGATGGTGCCTCCATCCATTTTCCAAATGCTGGCCCAATGTGGCTACAGCGTAATATCATACAGGTATGAATTCCTTTTTAATTAATTATTAAACTGTTTAATTAAGGTTTATACATGCTAGTTTCCATGACAGAGTTCAAGATAAATCTTTTCATTGGTACTACTACTGGAGCTGCCAGTTGGCTAAGTTTCAAATTATTATTAAACAGCAAGCACAAACTATTCAAACTCCGTGGCACTAAGTGTCCAAATTCACTCACTTGTTTTCATTCACTCCTTTGAGTGGACTATATAAGTGGAGTAATGTAGGAAATAGTGAATGAGGGTATAGGGGGCGATTTCAAACACAGCTGTGGTCTACACCACCAAATATTATCTTATGTCCACATGTGGTATAGTTACATCATCATTGGTATCAAAGCCAAGGCCATGTTCCAAGTCTTGTTATCAAAAGTGCTCAATCGAAACATGTTGATGACCACAAAAAGAATTTTAAAAAAGCCACATGACTCAAATATTATACGTTAACATGAGACTAGTGTGAAAGAATCACTACTAACTACGGCAGTAAGACCTAGAATTTGATTCTTATGGAATTATCAAAATACTAATTAAAAAAAATAATAATAAATTAAAAGTGCTGTTTATTATTGCTGTATATTTAAAAGATGTAATAACAGCAATCAGAAACCAAATTTAAAAATAATATTCTTCTGTAAAACTAATAAAATTAATAAAAAAAAATAAATATAAATACAAATAAAAGTTCATTCAGTGAATGATTTGTTAAGCAGAGTTTGAGAGTCTTTTTTAATGGTTCTGCTCAAAAGAGTCATTTGTTTGTGAATCGGACTACACTAATTGCACTGTATGCACTAAAAAGAACCAGGTCATAAGTGTCATGTATTCATGAACTGGAATATGCTATTCATTAAAGAGTGTAAACTTTGTAACTTTAGCATAATGTCCATGCATGTTCGAAATAGCCAGAAACAAAAGCCGGCTGTCATCTTGACATTATGTGAGTGAACATGATTCTGTTCATGTACTGGCAACTGCCAAAAATATTACATCACTGACAAATAGCTAAAAATAATAAATGCTATCGATTGAGCTTTTGGTCTTTTGAGAGCTGTCAGACATTACTAAACTGAAAGCTATAAAGCCCACGCTATTTCTTTTATGTGTCCTGGTCCTATAACCTTCCATCTGGAGATTCATCAAGGACACAGAGGGAGGCATCTGTGAAAAGCCTGTTATTTGGAGACAAATAGAGAATATAGGCAAAAAGGTGAACCTCACAATCTCTCCGGTAATGCAGAGATGCTTTCTTCAAAACAAGAGGAGGGTAACCTCTTCTCAAAAGCAGATAGGGGACACTGTTGAGGTCCTTTCAACTGATTCATTTAGCAGTTCTAGGAAACTCGAAATGAATGCAGACAAGTGATCTGCCAATGCAACAGAATGAAACTCTCATTGTCAAGGGATAAACCCAGCAAACAAAAATATGTTGTAAGAACATTTTGCTAATGTTCCCATTAAGATATGAAAACATAATTTCTGAATGTTCTCTTACTTCTCAAAACATCCAGTTTTTTAAATGTTTTTGGTTATGCGAACATTAAAGGAACATTGTATTTTTATCATTTTGAAAACATTATGGGAATATTCTCTGAATGTTCTGAAACTAGTAGTAACATTTAAGACAAAAGTCCAACTAAATGTTTCAGAAATAAAACATTCCATGAACATTGTATTAATAACATTTTTGTGCGTTTTGAGAACATCATTAAAGAAAAAATTTGAGAACGTTTTGAGAACATCATTAAAGGCCAGATTATTCTGAAGGAACATTCTATTAATCTTACTAGAGGAACATTTAGCCTAGGCCTAACAGTTCAGGAGTTATGAGCCATTTCGTACTTTTGACCGCTGTAGCGCCCCCGTCAGCCAAAGTTCTGAGAACATTCCCTGTTAGCTGGGGACACAGTCAGTATGAACATAAAAAAATTTTAACCACAAAGAAGCAACTCTTTATATATTGAAAGATGACAGTTTTGTCCTAAAAAACAAGAAATAGCATTAACAAAACATTCTTCTACAAGCCAACGTATTTCCAAGCAAAACGGAATGTTCTGTGGAAAACAAAGTCTAGCACTTAATCCATTGGGATTTGATTAAACTGTGAAAACTAAGATATTATATTATTGGTAAACACCATTTTCCACTTTAGTTTCTGCAGCTGTGCTTTTTAATTCAGCTTTCTTAAACATTATATCATTATGAGAGGCTTGGTGCACTCTGCATCACTTGTTATGACACACAGCTAATATCACATTATGAGTGAGAAACATCCGTGAGTAATATTACTGCAAAAGCACCATTACAATAATGCATTTATATTTCAGTTTCGAGAAAATCATTGCAGTAGAGTAATTAGACTGAACCTATAGAGGATTAAATTAGTTCAATGTGTGCGGCAGCTGAGCATTTTATGATGCTTCAGTTACACTCATGGCAGTAGCCCCATGTGTAGTCATTTTGAAAGTTCTGATGTAGTTTATCATGATTTGAGCGTCTATCCATTTCAGCAAGTGATTTGGGTCAGTGCCAAATAAGGATGTCAGAAAAGGAGAAATCATTATAGTTATATAAAACACTTGCCAAGTTCTTTATAATGTATTTGTATTCTTTAAGTTGGTTTCATACACTTTTAAACTGTAATATTAAATAGTTCAACTACAATTAGCATTACAATTATTTTACAATTATTTTATTTATTACGTTTGATAATTATTTAAATGTACACTATGTAACTTTTGGCCCTCTAGCAATTAAAAACAAAACTACATGCATTTTGTGGAAGAACATTGTTTTGGTTGTGCTTCGGCTCTGCATGACTGTGCGGATGATTATGGTTCTTTCTCATAATTAAAAGAGAGAGAGAGAGAGAGAGAGAGAGAGAGAGAGAGAGATTATCCTACTGCTCATAACATTCACTATTAGGCTTGAGAGATATAACCAGTTTAGATGGAAAGGATCTCTAGCTGACTAGCTGAAGACGTTACTGAAGCTATACCCAGTAATAAACAATACTTCCTTGAAAATAAATTGAAGCACAGCGCTACAACAACCATAATGAAATGACCCTTTATAAAAGATAATGTTTTACAATGAACTCTGTTAGAGAGCTACACACGGCAATTTATCTGTTCAATAAAATACCTTACTCACCTGTTGATTAATAAAAGTGCCATCCCACACCATACATGCGTCAAAGTAGCCCGAGCAACTTTTCTCTATTTACGGATATGACGAGACACAGGCGAGCGACGTATGTATGCAATTTCCCTGCAAAAACCATCCTGTCAGGTCTAAAATATTGTAAGGTTAAATATATTTATATCCATCAATGTAATTGGCTAGTAATCAATCACACAGTAATAAAATCATTGTAAGTGAATGAGAGATTCTCAAACTTTAATCATATTATAATATATTTAAATGTACACTATGTAGCTTTTTTGTTGTTGTTCAAAATTAACATTTACTGTGAATGAGTCAATACATCATCAATCCTTCTACCAAAACATGTTTTTGCATTACCCTGATTCACTATGGTAAGCCTATTATAAGTGTTTATATTGTAAAGTAAGGTTCATTAAATTTGTGTGACACATTCAAATGATAAAGCAAATCACCAGAGAGAAGCAGCTCATGAACAGTCGTCTCATTACTCACAGACATGCTCAGCGCTGAGAAAAACAACACCAACCAGCAATTCAGCCAATCAGAAAACACAAAGATTAACACTTAAGTAAATCAAGTTTTTTGAACAAGAACACAGATTCCAGACTTCAACCCACTGTCTCTCATTTATAAAATTATATATAAAATTAAAACAATCATGTAATGACCACAAACAGGAGTATTTGTAATTCATTACTTCACACCACTGTATGTTATTAATCGGTTGAGCTCTGCTTTCAAGTCAAGTCATCTTCATTTATATACATCTTTATTTATATAATACAGTTTGTTTCAAAGCAGCTTCACAGTGATAATAGGAAAATTAATGGACAGATTATTTTGGCTTTACAGCAGCTCTAGGAAAAAGTTATTATTGAGCTAAAGCAAGTTTTTGATTGAATCACTTAAATCAATTTCCGTTGTAAAAATTGTTAATAATTAACTTAGGGGGCGCTTAAATGACACCTTTTTAACTGAAAACAGAAGACTTTTAATGCATTCTTGCTACCTATCCAAAAACTAAATAAGACCTAACTAGTCTTCAGAGCGTACAGACTAAGAGCCGACCCCCCCGGATTACCTCCAAAAATAACAAAGTAAAATAACAAAAGAAAATAACAAATCAGTAAACCATAGTAAAGGGCCGGCGCTAGACACGGTCCTCATGGTTTACTCTACCTATCCGGAGTTCGTTTTGCACAATTGTAATAGTTTGCTCAACAAAACAAAATAAAAATCCCGGACGAGCCCCCAATTTATGTTACAGACCCTTACTTAAAGTTGTCAGAAAGGGGAAAGCGTAACATAAAGGAAGGACACGTGAAACCCAAATACACTACTAAATTTTTATTAAAAGGCAAAGAATCTGGAACACGTATCGTACGAAAAAGAACAAGCAAAAGAATTCCAAATATAACAAAAGACAGTTAACCCAAATTAATAATATTAATACCTGAAATTTTAACCAAAGCAAAACAAAAATTAACAAATAAAGAAAGACAAATAAAGAAACAAAGAAGCTTGTTTGCTGGTGTATCTTCTCTCTCCTGCCATGCTCCGCTTCAGCGTCCTTCATATAGTCAAATCAACAGCGCGCACAACTAGACGCAGGTGGACAGAGGCGGACCTACAATCAAACTCAGAGAACGAAAATAGCAGAGTCATGAAGTCACACATAGAGAAAACACTCATGGCACAGGCCTTCACAATTTACGTGTTTAGTGTATAGGTATACGGGTCTGAATGTGTATGTGCGCAGACGCTTAGTCTTTTTTACAAAGCGGCATTGCCAAATTACTTGTCTGGCCCGCATAACACAGAATTATTAAACGTTTCCGCGACTCCATGCGAACTGGTATCATTTTGATAACATTTTATCTATACATAGGGAAAGGAAGGGAGGAGGCCTTCGTATGGGGATCGTTTAGTTGACACTTCAGGGCTGCGTTGTCGTCGTGTCTAGGTGCAGGTTCTTTATCTCATCTGGATACGGCCTGGATCTGGCAGACTACGGTAAACCTTGGAATAAACAGAGAGAGACTAATATTAGCGTAGACGCCTTTCATCTCTGACATGCTGGTTCAGGCAGTGATTAACAATTAATCAAACTATGGAGACCTTTGGAGTGGGAGTATTTTTTTCTCCATCTATGTCTAGGTTTTTACTATGCATTAGTGTATTTCCCAGTTGGGTGTCACTGATCATTTGGAATGAGACTAATCCGAGAGCTTTGTCTCCAATTATAAGCCTGCAGACAAAGATTCCACTGTGATTCCATGTCTTAATTACCACTTTCCGGTTTATGTTGCATGCTAATAATTATAAATGCCAAACGTGTAAAAACATGGATGATGAAACAGCCCTCTTTTAATCAGTTAATGGATGAAAGATCATTTCAGTCATCTGAGAACCTAGGAAATACAGCACAGATGAAACATTCATATCAAGTGTCAGTAATAAACACCATGGAAAGATTAGACAATTTAATTTCCGACAATGAGATTAAAAAAGTAAACAAAGCACAGACCTGGTGTTGAGATGACAGTGTTATTGCACAGATGTATTTATGAATTGACAATGATGGGCCAAAATGCTCTCATAAAACTCCTCAATTATGCAGTTCGTCCCTGAAGATTCATTCTCTAACACTCTGAGGTCTAGTTCAACCAAGAATAGTTCATCTAAAAATGAATGCAATTCTTTCTTTCTTTCTTTCTTTCTTTCTTTCTTTCTAAAACCCAAAACTTTTCAAGGCAGTTTTCAATGCTTCTTTCCAAATATTTTGCAAATACAGTAAACATTAATTTGAGAAAAGCATAAAAGACATTTTATGGCATCAAATAATTTGAATATAGCAAAGACGTCATGTCATATGAATTACTTTTATGACACTATAAACTGCTTTTGCATCTTTTTTTAAGCTTCAGCTGCCTTTTACTGTAATAGCATGTAAAAAAGCAACTGATACAGTCTTCAAAATTTCTCCTTTTATGTTCCACAATAGAAAGAAAATCATTTTATAACAACGAGTTTATAACACCATGACAGTGTGTAAATAATGAAAGATTTTTTTTTTTTTGCACTATCCCTTTAATTAGTTTTTTTTTTTCAATTGCTAACATACTTTTGTCCAATTAACACATTCCTAAAATGCTTACATTTTCTTTTCACACAAGCTTACCCCATACTAAAATCGTGGATCTTTCTCATCTTATTTACAAATGCTTAAACACAGCAAGTCAGAAATGAAGACATAATGTTCCAATCTTTAAATATAGTTTAAAACCTCTACTTTTGCAACAACAGCAGCTCAAAAGTACTGAAAAAAAAAAAAATATATATATATATAAAACAAATACTAAAACAATTGATAAGCATTTGTTAAGCAGCAGATCACTGAAATATTAAGAAATAGCAGATTCCAATCTCAGTTGGAGGCATAGTCAGGTGTTGAAGTTCTTTTCATTACATGGACATACAGTAAAATAGGACTCTTTGAATTGGTTTTGTTCATTGTGGATGCAGAACAACACAGAGGAGCAGAAAGAGAAAAAATAATGTCTGGGTGAGGGAGAGGAATAGATGAAGGAGGAGAAGAGTAGTTTGATCAGGACGAGAAGAAGAGGCAGAGGAAAGGAGTAAGAATGTGTGCTGGATTGTGCATCTCTTTTCCCCCTTACTCATGTGGAACCTGTGAAAGCTTATTTCTGCCATAAATAGAACATAAAAAAGGTAATTGTGACTTTTTATCTCACAATTTTGACTTTCTTTCCTCTCAATTCCTATAGTTTATATATCACAATTCTGAGAATTGTGAGATAAAAAGTCACAATTACCTTTTATACTTTTTTATTCTGTGGCAGAAGAAAAGCTTCCATAATAACCAAAGGCCATATATGTTGGATTTGTTGTTGATCAATGGCAGCAGTTTCATGTTATCATTTCATGTAAAGCTTTTACTACAACGATTCCACTACAACTGTTCCAAATATGCAGAATATGTGGTCTGCACAGTGCACTAACTACCAAGGAAACACCATCCCACCCTCTATGGGGGCACTATCAACACCACACACCCACCCCCAGAAAGCAATTTCAACCAAGGGGGCAACTGAAGTTCTGCATAGGGGACCCATTTGACCAGTGGCTGTCCTGAGTAATTCTGTTACTTCTTTTTCTCTACTGTACATTCTATAATGTAATGCCTCATTCGCTTTTAGATAGTATGGAACTAATTTGCCAAGAATGCACACATTCAACATTCAACCAAAACGAGGAATGGCTTACATGTAAGCGTTCTACATGTACTGCAGTAACAGGAAACTGAATTAAAAAACAATGGATTTCATATTTTCTGCAGGTAGAGCCGAAACATGACAGGTATTGCAGCTTTCGTAATGCCATCAACTATTAGTATTTTGAGTCATTGCGCTATGATTGACTATATGTTCATGTTGGATGTGTTGCTGTGTTTTTATAGAGTTAGTATATGTAGAAAAAAGGTTTTTAGCATTTTGAAATGTAGAGTTTGTGTTTATTTAACAAAATACGGTTTTGGGCAGAAAATGAACTATTTGGCTAATTGTGTGATGTAGGTGTGTTGCTGTGTTAAGAGTTTAGAAAAAGTACTTTAAGTATTGGTAAATGCTTGTTAGCAATTGTAAAAAACTGTAAAGAAATTCATTAATTTCCCAGGAATACATTTTTTTAATATTATTTAATTATTTGAGTTTTGCTAATCTGTAGGATCTGTGAATGAAATTTAAATGTCACATTTTCTGTCATCACATAAGATCAGATCCAGAGCAGCACAAAAGTTTAACAAGTTACATCACTGATACACCAGCATGAAAAGTTAAAGGGTACAGACTTCAAGAATCTTAAAAATAAAGAACAAAGTTTCACTTTATAGAGTAAGTTGGCTGTATATACACTGATGGGCCAAAACATTATGACCAGTCTCAGGTAAAGCGAATATCGTTGATCATCTCCTAACAAGGCCACATATTAAGGCACATGTTATGGCAAGGTGACTGGGTCAGAGTATCTCTGAAATGGCAAGGTGTTGCGTGTTGCTCCAGTAGGGGTGAAAATTTACCAACAGGGTCGGAGGAGGGACAAACAACAAACCGACGACATTGTGTTAGGTGCCCAAAGCTCATCAATGCATGAGGGCAACGAAGGCTATCCCGTTTGTTCCGAGCCAACAGAACGTCTACTTTGACACAAATCACACAAAATGTTAATGATGCTTATGCGAGGAATGTGTTACAACACACAGTGTATCGCACTCTGCTGCGTATGGGGCTGCATAGCTGCAAAACTATCAGAGATTCAGAGTGCCTATGATAACCCCTGTCCACCGTCGAAAGCATCTACAATGGGCACGTGAGTATCGGAATTGGACCATGGAGTAGTGGAAGAAGGTTGCGTGGTCCGATGAGTCCCGTTTTCTTTTACATCAGGTGGACAGCCATGTATGTGTGCACCCTTTACCTGGGGAAGCAATGGCACAAGGATGCACTGTGGGGCGACGACAAGCCAATGGAGGGAGTGTGATGCTCTGTGTATGTTCTGCTGGGAAACCCTGGGTCTGGCCATTCATGTGGACGTAAATTTAATACGTGCCACCGACCTAAACATTATTGCAGACCAGGTATACCACTTCATGACAATGGTGTTCCCTGGTGGAAGTGGCCTCTTTCAGCAGGATAATGCAGCCTGTCACACTGCACACATTGTTCAAAAATGGTTTAAGGAACATGATAAAGAGTTCAAGCTGTTGCCTCGGCCTCCAAATTCCCCAGATCTCAGTCCAATTGAGCATCAGTGGGATGTACTGGACCAACAAGTTTGATCCACGACAGCTGCACCTCACAACCTACAGGACTTGAAGGATCTGCTGCTAACGTCTTGATCTGCTGCTAACACCTGTCAATGGCCGGTGACTTAAGAAAATTAATTGACACAGTTTCACATACTCGCCACCACCGATTTTTACTCGCATTTGGCACTTGGCGAGTGTTAATTTTAGGCCCTGTATATACTGTACATGTATGTATGTATGTTAAAATAAATAAATAAATTATATATATATATATACACACACACACACAGTATATAGTAAAAGGTTGAACCTGCAGTCAGCTTCCATCTCTTCTTCTGCCATGTCTATGATAGGATCTAAACGACAACATGAAGGTGGGCATCGGCTCTCTAGCGCGCTTCTGCATTTTCATAAACAATATAGGCACAGGCTTCAAAGGCTCAGATGCATATCTGGCTATCACCAGCGTTCACTCAGGAAGATTTATGCAAGCACGTCGCTAGATCTGGGGCTGAGGAGAGGTATGCAAGAACACTTTCCTGCATTGCTATCTTGAATACTTAAGCACTTTGATGGATTACTAGGAACAACGTATTAGCCATGCATCAGTTAATGACAGCTTGTGGCAATAGTGTTGGGAGTCAAAATAATAAATTGCATGTACAGAGAAAAAGAGAAAAACAAGCACTATAAAAGATGGTTTCTTGTTGGTTTCTTACCCATATGCCCACTGATTTCACACTTTCTAAAGTATTGCAAATCCTCTTTACCATAAATATTCATTTGCCACCCCTGCTGCAAACACCAGCATTTGTTGTGTTTTGGATGCTGGTGTCACCACCACACGTCTTCAAGCTTAAAGAATTAGTTCAATTCAGAATTAAAAAATCATGATAATTTATTCACCCCCATGTCATCCAAGATGTTTATGTATTTCTTTCTTCAGTCAAAAAGAATTTAAGGTTTTTGAGGAAAAACATTCCAGGATTTTTCTCCATATAGTGGACTTATGGATACCCAGAGGTTGAAGGTCCAAACTGCAGTTTCAATGCAGCTTCATAGGGCTCTACATGAACCCAGATGAGGAAAAAGCATCTTGTCAATGATCAGTTATTTTCTAAAAAAAAAAAAAAAAAAAAAAAAAAAAAAAATTATACACTTTTTAACCACAAATGCTCATTGGAAAGGTCACACTTGATGCAGGCGGAAATACCGATCCAGTGTCTACAAAGCGAACATGCAAAGAGTAAGTCAAATGCCTTTTACAAAAAAAGGATAAAACAACGATTTTGGATGATTTTGAAGTTGGAGGAGAAAATAAGATGCCCTACCGCGGTACTTCTGCCTACATCACACATGACCTTTCCAACGTGATTATGTAATGTGTGGCACATCGCAAAACTAATGCAAGATGAGCATTTGTGGTTAAAAGGTATATGAATTTTTTTCTTTTCTTTCTTTTTAAAGATGACCGATCGTTTCGCTAGACAAGAACCTCAAAAACCTTAATTTCTTTTTGACTGAAGAAAGAAAGAAAGACATGAATATCTTGGATGACATGGGGGTGAGTAAATTATCAGGAAATGTTCATTCTGAAGTGAACTAATCCTTTAACAGATAATTCATCAATGACATCATTTATTCACCCTCATGTCGTTCCAAACCTGTATGCTTGACTCTATTCTCCTGAACACAAAAGAGGACATTTTGAAGAATTTATTTTGTACGATTAAAGTCAATGGGGTCTGGTGTTTTTGTTGTTGGACCCCATTGACTTTAATTGTACAAAAACAGTTGAAACATTCTTCAAAATGTCATCTTTTGTGTTGAGGAGAATAGAGTCAAGCGTACAGGTTTGGAATGACATGAGGCTGAATGACAAACAAAACAAAAAATAATACAAAAAAGCAAAAACAAACAACCAAACAAAACAAGAAATTTGAAAAACAAGAAAAACAAAAAATCTTATTTTGTATTCAACAGAAGAAAGTCAGTCATACATGATTATGAACGATCCTTTTAACTAGCAAGAAAGACTATCTTGTTTGATGATCTTTACCAGCAAAGTTTGGCTGGTCCCAGACCTCCATAAACCAGCCAGTCTTTTCAGCTTTCAATATTGAGAAGAAAAAAAAAACCACCAGATTAAAGTTTAATACTTTGTTCAACAACTTCCTCTGTTTCCAAGGGCACGCTGACTCAAGATTGTGCCTCAAACAAAGCAAAAATAAGAAAAACGTTTCCTCAGCTGCAAGATGAACAACAGGTCTGGGCTTTTATGGAAAGGCCAGTATACAATTTCACTTGTTGTTTACATTCTCAGGAAGAAAAGGCTACATCCACTTTGGTCTCAGAACAGAAACAAAATTCATTCATCCACCGCCCACCATGCCATCCCCCACAAGTCAATTACTAACTGATCCAATACCTTCCAGATCGTCTTTGTGCATCTTCCTCTAAGGATTTTAGAGTGTCTGGCATGTCTTGCATTAATCTGAACATGGCGAAAAAGGGATAAAACTGCAAAGGTGTGATCGCACATTGATCTCATGATAGATAGTGTGCAAAGTCTCACAGCAAAGGAATCGTCAACACAGTCTGCTATTGTTGAGGACAATTGTTTTTAATCTAATCCCATGACGGCTCGCGATCCTGACAGCTCATTACGATATGATACTCATAAGCCGTTGTACACTTTGACGTCTTGTCAAGGAACCTTTAAACATCACATCTCTACAGCAATATCGTTAAGCATACAGTCTTTTTTCCCCTCTCGAGGGGCTGACAGATGACCAGACGCATGATCGGTGTTGTTTAGTGAATCTAGTCTTACACTCGCCCTGCAGTGATGGCTTCAATTAGCAGCCCTCCATTCCCCAGCCCGTCTTCTCTAGCCGAGTCCTGCTTGTATAATTGGGCTTAAGGTTGCCTCTCATTATGTGCTTGTCGAACAGCAATCTAACACTTTGCCATCTGTTTATTTTAGCGTTAATCATATTCATTCTCCAGCGTTATTATTCCAGATGGCTTCCATAATTGTGCAGTTTCTTATGCAGCTGTTTTATGGGCAGTTTAGGAAGGCAATCCAAACCCAGCTGATGGAACGCCACAGCAAGCATAATGGGAAAATAACAGTTTTTTTTTTTCCTCCAAGTGTGGTTTCAACATTTTGGCCAAGTAATTTCGAGGTTTAATTGTGTCTTGTGTAAGGGAGTCGCTCAGGTTTGATGGCAAAATGATTCAGAAAATAGAGGTTGTCAAAAACTGAGGAAAAAAGAAGAAAAAAAAAAAAAAAAAAGCGCTATATAAACCATGACTACAAAAACATTTTTTTCTTTACGTCAGGCCCAGAATATACAGGACAAAATAACAGTTTTATTTCCATGCTCACTTCTAGTTATAAATCTGTATAAAAGTTCAAAAGTTACCCTTACAGGTTTAGAAGCCAAACAAAAGCAAAAGTTGCACAAGTTTCAAGTGTACAAGGGTCAATGACGTGATGGGTCATTTTTTGTCCAAAGGCCTTAAAAATAATAAAAAACAAAGATATGACATCCAAAGTATGTAAGGTAGTACAACTAGATCTCTTTTATTGAATCTCAAAGGTTTTAATTATATTTTGCTACATATAAAGGTATTTTAAAGATTTTGAAGTGTCAAAAGGTCATTCGGTTTAACCGGCCAATACAGCCATTTCATTTGTGATTAAAATATCAAAAAATTTAATAAATGTATATATTTTTTTATTCTGGCATGATTTTATAACATCATATATCAACATAGTGCAAAATGGTATTAAAATTATGTCGTTGCTTTGTTATGAGAAAGAATGTCTGGAAAAATTAATTTTATTGATGTCATTCAGAGTAACCAATATAAAGGGACCATTTTGGATCAAGTCATGCGGTCAGTATCATGTGACAGGATGTGACATCATTCAGACACCTGCAAAGGACCACATGGTCATGAAGCAAAGTAACTAACTCTCTTTTAACTATTTGAAAAATTCATGTTTTCACTTGCTCATACGCATGTCCCGAAACATCAGGTCATTCGGTACGACCGCTATAAAACACGGAAAATGTTGTAATATTTTAAAAACTTGTACTAAATATAAAATGTTTGATTGTCCTTTTATAAAATTTTGAGATGTCCTTTTATCTAGCTAGATATCAGCCTGTTAGCATTGTTTGAAAATATCGTCATTCGGTATAACCAAAAGTGTCATTTGTAAAACCGAAATTTTTGTTAAACCGAATGACTTTTTTGGAGGTAAATTTTGTCCATATTGTAAAAAATGACAAAAGCAGAGTTAATTGATTATAAAAACCACATAATCTCATTGTTAACACTTAATAAATCTTCAAAATTAATTATATCTCCATTATGTTTTTTTTTGTTTTTGTTTTTTACACTTTTAAAAACCTTATTCGTCAATGACCCACAAACAAAGTATGATTTCTTTAAATAACTGCTTTTAAACATTTTTTTTTTTTTTTTTTTTTTACAATTCACAGTTTAACTATTACACATTTTTATTGATGAATTAAGTATAAAATAAATAAATAAATAAATAAATATACATACATTTTTTTAAACTACAGATACAGGTCTACAAAAAGCGACCTGTATCTGGTTATTCCTCCAAGAATCTGAGAATTACATTCTTGCACCTTCCAGTCTGGTAACTTTGTATTGTTGAATCTCCAGCCACCGGAGGTGTCATGACAAATTTTTACAAGTGTGCTGGTCTGCTTTTGACAGAGCAATATGAGAACGCCCTCATTATGGCCCCATCGTACATGTGGCAATATCATCTTTTTGGAGAGGAAATCTTTGGAGTCACAGGCCACAGCTGTGCTGCTCAAATTGTCGCCAAGTGAGTGACACTGAATTCTACTGCTGTTTGATTGGTCCTCTCTCACATTTGATGCATGTCAGGGGAGTCTTCACGGTAGATATCTGGTAAAACTGACGGAGATCACAACAATGTGACATAATTAATACTCATCTAACCAACTATGAGGGAAAAAAAAACAACAACTCCACAAAGCTATTTATCTCCTGGGGCTAATATAATGTCTCTCTCAGAGGTATTGTATCTGTTCATCATTTAGATTTATGGAACTTTTCATTCAGCGAGCACCAGTTTTGAATCTGACCCAAAGTCCTTCAGAATATTTGGCTCATCTTGCATTCTGACAGTCGCCGTCCATATAGCAGCAGATCATTAAATGACATATTCATTATAGTGCTGACTGAGTAATTATAGTCTACAAATGCTCTGTTTAAGCAATTATTTTCTCCCTCTCTCTCTGTCTCTATATATATCCCATAGTTTACTGTTGACTCAAAAGAAATAAATTGTAGTCACCTGGTTGGTTCTGATACTTTCATGTGCATAGTTTCCTCTGTCACAACATCTAAACTAAGTCCTCATTGGCTTATACAGAAAAGGAGTACTCAAAATAACAACATGAAAACCATGCTTCTACCTACATTTTTTTTTGCAAATCTCCAAAAAAGAAAAGAAAAAAAGTACCTATACATACAATTCACTGCAGTTTACAGGTAAAACAACATCATCTTTTATTTCTTTTCACACGAATTATGATTACGGCATAGATTATCAATTTAATAAACATTTATTTTCGCACGGTTTCTTGCACAATACTATGTTTTGACATCGAAACACGTTTACCACAGTGGATTTTTGTAAATTTTTTTTATAAATGGATACATTTTGGCATTTGCATCACATAACCAGCTCCATGTGTATTGGCTTTTCTGATAAAGTAAACTTGCTTAGTAGCTCATCTGGTACAACGCTGCAGTAGCAATTCATACAAAGACGGGGGGGCTCCTATTACTTATGAATGAGAGAAACTGCAACAGCCAATTTGGCGTGAAGAGCCCATCGCTGATTGGTAAAGTCATTGTGTCACTGCAGCTGGCGTTAGAAGCTCCGGTTCCCATAGAAACCCAAGACTCGCGCTTAGGACTGCACATGCGCATTGGCTGGTCTAGATTGAAAAATATGTTGTTGTTTTTTTTAACACTATTTGAACATAAGAAGCAACATTTATGGAACAATTAATGACCAATTAGGTTGCTGATCTGGAATATAGCCTATTATTTAAATGTGAGTTTGGCAAGCCGTTTTTGAGATTTCAGGATTCCCTCATTCAAATAGATAGTTATTGTTCTTGGATGCCTGAAATACCTGCCCGGAGGTATTGCAAATATGGCCACCAAGTGAAAAGGCTTTTCTTGAAGTCCTGTGAAACAAATCACAATAAAACTTGTAGAAATTAGATACAATGGCATCGTTGCTTCACCACCTAGGTGAAAAAAAAGTACACTTCCATAATGTACTTAAAGGCCTTAGTTCAATTAGGATATTAAAGTAGTTTTTATAAACGTACACTAGAAAAAAAAATTACTGATGTGCATCTTGAGACAAAACAAAGACACTGACATATTTTAAGACATGTCAGTGCAAGTTGCTTTCAGTTAAAACAGCTCAAACATGCATTTTAGTCTAAGACTTCACAGACAGCTTTGTCTGTGAAACTGGGGGAAACTGTTCTATTTTCGCACACTGATTTTGTACTTATATTCTACAAATTCTTCTTTAGTACTTCTTTAGATAATCTTAAGAACATCTAAGTGTACTCAACTGTGCTATTTTGAGACACCATGAATATGAACTAAATTGTGCTTTTAACATACTATCTCTGTATTAAAAAATGTATTTAATTACCACTTATAGTACACTTGAACCTATCTTTCATACACTTTCTGGTCCCACTTTATATTAGGTGGCCTTAACTACTTATATCAAAAAATAAGTACAATGTACTTATTGGGTTCATATTGAATTGCAAAACACTTTTGCTACTACTGAGGTGGGATATGGGTAAGGTTTGGGACAGGTTTGGTGGTATGGGTAGGTTTAAGGGTGGGTTAAAGTGTAAGGGACGGGTCAACAGTGTAAATATGAATGTAATCACAGAAATTAATTACAGATGTAATTACATGCAGGTGTTTTTAAAATATAAGTACAATGCAAAAGCATGTATGTACACAATAAGTGCATTGTATCGAATGATTCATTTAAATATAAATACATAGTAGTTAAGGCCACTTAATATAAAGTGGGACCCACTTTCTTTTCATACACTGGATCAAGTGTACTACAAGTGGTAAATACATTTTTTAATACAGAGTTAAATGTTAATGTTAAAAGCACATTTTAGTTCATATTCATGGTGTCTCAAAATAGCACAGTTTAGTACATTTAGATGTTCTTAAGATTATCTTAAGAAGTACAAAAGAAGAATTTGTAGTATATTATGTTCAAAATTAGTGCGTGAAAATATAGCACTTTAAGTACATTATGGAAGTGTACTTTTTTCACCTGGGCACATTTGCTTTTGTTAACACTAGCGATTATGTTTAGGGTAGGGTTCAGCGTAGGTGGTACATTTTTTTTTTTTAACGCGATAGAGTGTTAACCTTTTAGTGCCACTCACCGGACATTTCCGAACTGCCACGATATGTACAACAACCAACGTAATAAAACATTGCCAGATTCATGTTCATCTGTTTTGGATAAAACAGAACACACTTTTAGTGCTAATCACTGGACATTTCACTTTTAAAGCGTTGCAAAACATGCAAGAAGCAGCATAATATCTTTTTGTAGAAATGTCACAACCGGCATGTTTTTCCAATGAGTCTGGGTTGCAAAATAATCTTCATAATTCACCTTTTGTGTTACATGCAAGAAAAAGAGATCTAGAATGACTGAGTAACTCATACCAAGTGCTGTCCCTTTAAGATGCATTCTGTAATCCATTTAAACCCTGTGATATTATTACATGTCAGTTTAGCCATAATTAGCTAACAGTGTGACATAACATGTAGGCATGTTTGCACTAATTGGCAGACACCACGCGTTTAGAGTAGTCCCAGATGTAAAGAAGTTGGACGGCAGTTCCCAGAGCACATCTGGTGTGGATATAGTGCCCTCACACTAAAATGCCCACAGGGCCACCAGTGATTACTTTTCAGGAAACCATGGAGTATTACTTGGCCTATGGCCATATACACTTCCAAGGCTTCAAGTGACAGTGCAGAGGTGTAGTACACTCGGGAGAAGACACAGTGAATAATAACCCGCTGTGTGTCACTCATGAGATGCAATAAAGCACAAGGAAGTGTGCAGGATGGAGCTGAATTATGGAATACTTGCTATCTCTGGTTGAGGGCACAGGAAATGGAAAGCCACCAATCATGGTCGGCCTAATGGCTTCCAAGAGGCTGTTTCTGTCTTTGTTTGGTATTTAGCATAATGAGAAAGGCGAGAATTTCATGCGATGTATGTAGCAAATGTACCATTGGAAGCAATGCAGTGTGGGTGATAATGTGAAATTGGAAAAATGGATCAGCTATGGCCGAATCGCATTCTCATCTCTTCATGATTCTTCTAAATAGCCTTCCCTCATTGTATTAGGCAAAAGAAAGAAGTTACCCACTTGTGCATGGCATTTTTAGAGGACCGTGCACGTATCCTTGTGGCACGCCATTACGACATGCAAGGTAATATGTCTCCCTGCCTTACTTTTTTTTTCTTTCGTAAAGCACGGTTATGGGTATGGTCCAACATTCTATGATTTTCCCTGATTCAGCCATTTTGCAAACTTTTTCTTTTCCAGCATGCTTTGTGACTTTTCCAGCCAGTGAGGACAAGGAATAAAACTTGCTTACAGGACTACTTTTTAAATCACTTTATTGTGCGCTACACTGAGAAATGTCAATACAATTGTTGTCAAAGTAATGTGGTTACATGCCTTGAACTATAAGGGGAAAAAGACAAAAATAGAGAAAATACAGCAGAAGGAATCAAATCGCTGAAAGAAACAAACACATCTATGAAAGAATAGCTCGATCCACACTTCTGAAAGTTTACAATCAAGAATGTATATGGTTTAATGATTTATTACAACTATTGCTCAATTTGACAAAATCATTTTGACACGTTCTGTTTTAATTCTTTTAACCCTGTCTGTTGTTTTTGCATCTCAAAATCTCAAACCTTTCATTTTTATCTACTACAAATTAATTTATTTCAGAAATCTACAACTTATCCATAAAATGCCTGAATGAATCTCAAGTACAAAGAATGCTGTTGCTGTAACCATCTCCATTAACTGGTCTGGTTGAAAAACAAGCATCAGGTTAATATATTTTGTACATGCCTTTACTGTGGTAACCAAATGTACTTGTTAAATACAGAAAACATAGGCTAATAAAAATAAAAACACAACAGATGATGTTTACATTAAATTTCTAGTTATTTTTTAGAACATATATGATATGTGGGTCATTGACGATTAAGGTTTTTAAAAGTGTAAAAAAACATAATGAAGATATAATTAATTTTGAAGTTTTATTAAGTGTTAACAATGAGATTATGTGGTTTTTATAATTAATTAACACTGCTTTTGTCATTTTTTACAAGATGGACAAAATTTGTCACCAAAAAAAGTCAGTTTAACCAAAATTTCGGTTTTACCGAATGACACTTTTGGTTATACTGAATGACATTATTTTCAAAAAATGCTAACAGGCAGATATCTAGCTAGCTAGCTTGTTTAGTTTGCTATCTAGCTAGCAAAAGAGCAATCAAACATTTTATATTTATTACAAGTTTTTAAAATATTACAACATTTTCCATGTTTTATAGCGGTTGTACCAAATGACCTGATGTTTCGGGACATGCGTATGAGCAAGTGAAAACATGAATTTTTCAAATAGTTAAAAGAGAGTTAGTTACTTTGCTGGTGTATGAATGATGGCACATCCTGTCACATGATATTGACCACATGACTTGATCCAAAATGGTCTTTTCATACTGGTTACTCCGAATGACATCAATGAAATTAATTTTTCCAGACATTCTTTCTCATAACAAAGCAATGACTTCTACACGTAATTTTAATACCATTTTGCACTATGTTAATATATGTTATAAAATAATGCCAGAATAAAAAATATATACATTTATTACATTTAAGATATTTTAATCTCAAAAGAAATGACTGTATTGGCCTTTTGATGGTTAAACCGGATGACCTTTTGACACTTCAAAATCTTTAAAATACCTTTATATGTAGCAAAATATAATTAAAACCTTTTGGATTCAATAAAAGAGATCTAGTTGTACTACCTTACATACTTTGGATGTCATATCTTTGTTTTTTTTATTATTATTAAGGCCTTTGGACAAAAAAATGACCCGTCACGTCATTGACCCATATATTACCCAGTGTTACAACATTCACCGGTCTCCTTATATAAGTTTTAATGTCTGTACATTTTATTACAGCTCTCCACATTAAAATGACTTTAGATTCCATGTTCAGCAAGTACATTTAAAATGCTAAAAAATAAACATAAAAATGCTCCTTTTCTTCTCATATTGAGCTGTTTAAGAGTTGACTGTTATTTACTTCAATCCTCAAACTGCATTGTCAGCTGTCTGTGTAATCAAGTTTTAATCCTTATATGGCTAAAACAGCTCTCAGACCAAAAAGAAATGCAATAGGGAACTCATACTTGCACATAAGGTACTCCAGAGAGCCAGGATGTGTTCAAGTTAAGTGGATTTGATAGTGGATTTATGACATGTTTGCTTTCTGTTATTTGGATGGAAGAATGGCATGTTGATGGGTATTGACAAACGGTGAGAAGCCCACTGGTTTAATGATAAAATATAGATCTTTTTAAAATGAGACTGCGTAGATCACTGGACTCGGTCAATGTACAGACTCAGTTTCAACTGACCAAAAAGCCTTACGTCAGCTAAAAGCCCTGCTGCCTTGAACACATATATTCATATGTCACTAGTGAATGTTGGAGAAAAACTAGCCTCTATATGCAAAACATACTTTACATTCCAGTGTTTGAGCTTAAAAATTAATAAGAACAGAAAATTAAACAATCATTACAGAGGACAAATGTCAATCCAGGAGCATATATTTAATATCTGGCAATGCCATGGGAAGTTTATCACCATGGAAACAAGGGTACTATAGGTGAAAAAATACTATACATTCAGTTTAGAAGTCTTGCTCCTGAAAAATCAAATCAGC
The DNA here is from genome assembly GCF_019924925.1 of Ctenopharyngodon idella. Taxonomy (NCBI): domain Eukaryota; kingdom Metazoa; phylum Chordata; class Actinopteri; order Cypriniformes; family Xenocyprididae; genus Ctenopharyngodon; species Ctenopharyngodon idella. The sequence goes on from NC_067220.1 coordinate 35,948,322, forward strand.
CCTAAAAGTAAGTAAGTAAATAGTTGCATAGGCCAAGCTATCCCACCCAACCTCATAAAATAATAATAATGATAATAATAAAACCTGTTTCACAGCATAATTATTTTGGTGACTATACAACTCTATAACTATATAACAGGTACAGGTTTCACACTGCCCACGTAAGCTAAGCAGCACAGTAGGTGCGAGTATCACACTTAGTGCTGAACTCAGATGAAAATATGGTGAAAATACACTATAAACCTATTTATCAACACAATATTTTGCAACACAGACTTTTATGATACTTGCACGAACTACACGCCCATTGATTGAGGGACATGCACAAAAAAACACTTTCTATTCAGTAAATCTGACTGAATCAAGACAATTTAAGCATTTATAGGCTGTAGTTTGTGGTCATTTCAGGATGATCCAGCCATTTTAGAATTTATTCAATTATATTTAGTATATAAATACATTTATGTAAGTAAATAAAGTAGATGCATATATTATTATGTTATTAAAATTAATATTCATGATTACACTTTATTTTAAGGTGTTAGTGTTACAGTGTGATTATATATTTAAGTACTAAGTACTAACAATTAACTACATGTATTTACTATAGGGTTAGGGTTAGGATTAGGGCTTGGTTTAAGGTTAGTCGCATGTAATTATGCATAATTTATAGTCATTACTACAGTAACTACATGTAATATGTGTAACAAGGACACTGTAAAATAAAGTGTTACCATATAATCCAGAAATCACCGTATGTTCTATATAGAGTCACAGCTCTGTTACGGTGCCTGTCAAACAGGCCTCATAATTAGTACCCCACAGGAAGCTTGACAAATTTTGTCAGATCTGTCAAAATAAGGAAAAGTTTAAGGAAAATTTATAGTGAGTAAAAAAGCCTAAGCAATGTCTCACAGACCCTATTATACTGTATATAAACTTGAATTATTAACCAAAACAATATCATGCTGTATTATACTATCCCATTTTAGGGTTGTCAAAAGTACCGGTACTTCAGTACTGAAAGTTTTAAAAATGTGACGATACCAGCATTTCTCCCTAGGATTTTGAGCTCTGTTGGGCCGATTCGGAATAATTTAAACACCTCTGATTGGCCATTGTGTTCACGCGCTCAACAGATATGTCTGTGATTGGCTTCAAAAACATGTTGTAAACAGATACCTTTGAGCGCTTACACAGATACATACGGGAGCGTTTGAAAGCAGGCGTCTATCAGCTGATATCGTCACAGCGGATCCACTGATAGATGCATTGGTAACACTTTATTTTAGGGTCTTTTAACTAGTTGCTTATTAGCATGCATATTACTAGAATATTGGCTATTTATTAGTACTTATTAAGCACATATTAATGCCTTATTCTGCATGACCTTATTCTACATTCTTAATCCTACCCAATACCTAAACTTAACAACTATCTTACTAACTATTAATAAGCAGTAAATTAAGAGTTTATTGAGGGAAAAGTCGTAGTTAATAGTTTATATGTGTTCCCTATACTAAAGTGTTACCGACGCACTGAAGTGTTGATCATTGAATCACAGACATATCTGTTGAGCGCATGAACACAATGGCCAATCAGAGGTGTTTAAGGGTGTTTTCTTCTTGGTTTGGTTTGCTTTCACAAGGCAATATTTCAAAGGGCACCAAAATGTGTTTATGCAAGTCACATGCGAGTTTTCTCAACGTCATCTATTAAAATGATTGACAAGTTCGCTCCATGGGCATATTGTGGCTTTTTTTGTACTGTCGAGACACGCAAACACTATACGAATGTAGCTGTCATTCCTGCTGGTAAATTATATTCATATTAATTCAAGCATGCTCTCTCTGTATCTCTCAGCGCTGTCTAGTAGGCTAACAGTGTCGAGACACATGGAAACACTATATGAATGTTATAATGCAGCAAGAGTGGGAATCAAGGCTTCGTCAGGACAGCATTCTTGCAGACTTGCACGGATAAGCGAGATTACACAAATTTTAAGATGATGAGGTGCTCTTTAGGTTTTAACTGCAGTAATTAATGTGCTCACTCGCAGAATCAAACACTGCTGCATTTTATATAACGCATTTCCCACTATGAAATATATCGTTTGGTTCGTTGGTCCATTGGGTCGGATTTCTTTCACACCACAAGCGAACCGCTCCAGAGTTCGTTTGCAATCAACTGCCTGAACAAGGTGGCCTCGGAGCGATTGTTTTGGTGCGGGTCCGAGCGCGATTGCCGTGTTCACGTATGCCTAAACGGACCGAGCCAAGGGAAAAAATGCACCAGGTTCCGAAACAAACGCTCAGGTGTGAAAGCACCCTAAGTTAGTCAGAATCTGCTCAACAGTGCTCAAAATGCTAGAGGGAAATGCTGGTATCATCACATATTTAAAATGTCAGCACAGACTTGGTACCGAAGTACCGGTACTTCTGGCAAACTATTCCATTTTTATGCCAGAACAAGTCTCTGTATATGTTTAACATAATCTGAGGCCTATATACAATAACAAATGAATTTAGACCATCAGGTTTGTATGCAAGTAAGAGCAAATTGCACCTTTTTTGTGCGTTTAGGTTTAATTACGTTGTGAATCAGAGCCTGTTCTCTACAGTCCTTCAGAAAAAAAACTGTAAGAAATCAAAAAATGACATATTCTGGATTTAAAACAGCATTTTTTTTGCCCAAGGCTACAAGTTTGAGTGAACGACCTTACCTCAAGGTGAAGTGGGATTTCAAAATGTATGCGACATATGCTCAGCATTTATGCAACATATGCTCAGCCCAATGAGTTTTTCATATTTCTATTATTTTTATCAATATTGCATGAAAAAAACTAGGAGCAGAGGTAAGGGAGAACAGAGTCGTGGAGGGAATAACTATCTAAGACCAAAATTGCAATTTAAGACCTCAAAAGCCAATAGAGTATCAACTAGCCTAAGAAAGCAATAACTATGAACGTACAGAGGAGCAACAGAATCACACGAGGTGATAGTGGTCTGCTATCCTGAGACAAAATCTTTGAAAGTCATTTTACTTTAGCATGCGACTGATTTCTTAGTGAAACGCAAGTTCAATGAGAGAAAGGAACCAGGAACATGGATTTAGAAAGGAAATAGTGTCAATTTTGATTTTAAATAGGCAGTTCTAAGATCTACAAAACTGATGTGATATCTAACAGGACACGAAGAACAACTGAAAGAGCAAGAAAAAGAAGAATCAGAGGCAGAGCCTGTGGAAATAGTGCAAATGGGCTTATTAACACTGGGTCATTTTCACACACAAACACAAAGACTAATTAAGTGGCAGCTGTGCTACTCCAAATACTTTTCTGACCTCATTAGTACAAGCATATGGACTCAACCTGCATAGTTAACATTCAGTGAATAAGCAAGAATGGATAAGAACCGATAACATCCCTAAAAAACAATAGTACATTAATTAGCAGACCCAGTCATTCATCATGTTTGTTAGTTAATACATTTAATGTCTATTAGAAGAGTTTAATAATTAGCCTATACATATTGCTAAAGCACTTCTGTGCTGCTGTGACACAGACATTGTAATTCTTCAATACTTTCTGCGTGTTTGTCAGACCTCGAGGTTCATTTATTTCAGCAAGTCAGTAAAGGAGAAACTGGTAACCGGGAAGGACTTATAAGCCATTGGTCACACCAGAGAATGACTTCAATTACTACCTGTAGTTTGCAGAAAAGACGACATTTTTACAATCATCAGAGCTCACTAGATTTCCCGGAGAGTGGCTCTCAGGAATCAGAGTACAAGTTTCTTTTAAGGCTTGTGTAGGCCCAGGCCCTGTCTGCTTAAATAGACATAGAGCTGTGAGGAAGTGAAAAAATGATTGCAGAGCACCATAAAAGAGGTCCTCCGCTTCACACTAATGGAGGCCCTGCTCTATGAGAGGGCTATCGAATGGGAGACCACTAGTTTTCAGCTCTTTGCAGTGGATTAGGAGATATCTGGAGTAGCAGGTTTGTTAAAGTGATAGTTCACCCAAAAATGAAAATTCTGTCATCATTTACTCACCTTCAAGTTGTTTAAAACCTGTATGAGTTTCTTTCCTCTGTTGAACATGAAAGAAGATATTTTGAAGAATGTTGGTAAGCAGACAGTTTCTGGTCTTCATTGACTTTTTTTTTTTTTTTTTTTTCATACTATGGAAGCCAATGGGGACCAGAATCTGTTGAACACCAAAGAAGATATTTTGAAGAATGTTGGTAACCAAACAGATGAACAAAACTCATATAGGTTTAGAACAACTTGAGGGAAAGAAAATGATGACAGAATTTTCATTTTTTGGGTGAACTATCACTTTAAACCGTACACAGATTATTTTTATTTTATTGCACAAGAGTTTATAATTCAGTTAATATAAATTATAATAATCAAATTCACGGTTTATACACGAGGTCCAAAAATATGAGACTATTGGTTTAATTCACATTTAACACTTTTTTAAAGTATACTTAAAAATGTAAACTTCATTTTATATCAGCTTTGTTTTAAAATGTTCAAAATCCTAAATAATAATAATAATAATCAAAAAATGTTTAAAATGCATAAAATAAATAACATATACATAAACAAAAAATGCTAAATAAACAAATAATAATAATAAAATTATATAATATTATTTCAATAATAATCACTAATAATAATAATAATAATAATAATAAACTACTATTACTAAGTAATTTAATAGTTCCAATAATATAAGAAACAACAATACTACTACTACTACTTCTAATAATAATAATAATTATTATTATTTCATTTTAAAAATCCTAATTTATTATTATTATAGGTTAATTGTAAAATATAAAACAAATAAAATAAACAAATAATAATAATAATAATAATCAAAAATAAACAAACAAACAAACAAACAAACAAACAAACAAATAAATAAATAAATAAATAAATAATAAACAAGAATAACAGCAATTACTATTATATTATAAAATATAGAAAATCTTAATAAATAAATAAATGTAGCTCCATGTTTAAATTAGATTTTGTATCCCAGATTTCTACTGTGATGTAAGAATGTTGGAAAGTACTCTACTAAATAAAACACAGCATTCACAATGTACACGAAGGCTCACAGTGAATGTTTTTGCGGACTCTTTGAATTTGTTGATCGCACACATTCAGCAAATTGAAGACATGGTTCTGTTGAGAGCAGAGGGGATAATATTTAATTTACGAGTGGCTCAAACAGTATTAGCAGACAACACAGTGCTGACTGGCACAGAATATGCAAAGCTAATCATTTCTCACTAGTTTGATTTGTGAAACCATTCTACTAATAAATACAAGTAGCACTGTCTTGCAGAGACAGAGAGAGATATACAGTAAGAGGCAGGAAGACAGAAAGACTCAGTGGGAGAATGAGGACTAAGGGGATTATTTCCGTTATACTGACAGGGCATTTATTTCCTCTGACCAAACTTTGTGCCATATACATCGGCACAGGGAAAGAGCTTTAGACACAGATACAGTGTTTTGTAAACATGGTGATAATTAAACCAAAGGTGTGTAAAAAAATACTTCCAGAAAGCTAAAATGCCCAGCATGTGACATGCTATACTACATCTAAAACTATATTACAGCCTTCTCATGATAACTCAACATAATTCATAAAAGATGGCAAAATCACATGATACCACACAACTTGGCTTGTATAAAAACGTTAGACATTCACAGTGTTTTTTCCCCTATTACAATCACGTTTAAAGAATGGGATTTATGGTCAGGTTTGGGTTGTAAGATTTTTTTTTATATATATATATATATATATATATATATATATATATAATCTCATATAAAGGAGTATATTTATACATTTGTCACACTGCACACTGATTTAAAAATGATGATAAAATGATAAAAAAAATCTACACAAAATGGTTACTAGTTACACTTTCCTTTTTACTTCCATATAAATTTTAACTTAAAATCTTGATGTTGACAAAACAGTCCATGGACACATTAACAACCCACACTTTATTTTCTGAGGGGTCAGAAATGAACATTGTCCCCATAAAAAAAGTTAATGACACTGATTCATTGGGTATATTAAATCTATTAAATGAATTATAAATGTGTGTATGTCCACCTGAGTGAGTCAGACACAAAAGCACACGTGAGTTTCTGTTGAGGTAACTTGATCCATTTCTGTTGTAATGGGAACGTATTCTTTCATAATCACCTGCGCAGGCTCCTGTTTTCTCCTAATGGGAGACAAAGTGCTCTGCTGCAGAATCAATGTGCTTGTCATTCACAAGTATGTCTGAATCTGCCGAAAGGTCATCCAGACTAGAATGTCGATTGCACATAAAATGCTTACAAGTCTGGAGAGTGAGACTGGCAATCTCAAATCCACCCACAGACTTTCAATTGTGTGAGATGCCTCAGAACAAAAGGATGCTTCCCTACATACCAAGACAAGTATCATTATTTTGCCTGACAGGTGTCAGAGATTTACATAATTTTGTTCATCTTTCTGATGTCATAAGACCATACATACCACTATAACACATAAAGAGTAGTAGTCCAGCAGCGTGATTCATTAAAGCACTGCTGTCAGTAAAAAAAGTAGGTGTCATGCTCATAAAGTGGCCCAAAAAGACACTAAAGTCACACTTAAAGATAGCATTGCATTAAATGATCAGTACTGTGTTGTGCATCCCTAAAAAAAAAAAAAAATGGATATAGTGTTGACAATGAAGTTAAAAAGTATTTTGGTTGTCAAACGTTGAACACAGTGTCCACCTCCAACCACCTAAATTGGTATTGTCTGTGGTTTTATTCATTTACGTGAATCAAAATAAAATGCTTTATATATTAAAAAATTGATGTAAGCCTTTAACATTTCTAAATAAACAGAAATATGAAATAAATAAAATGATTATTTAAGGCTTAAAACTTGCTGAGTAGAGAGCATTTGCATAGCACGACATTGGGAATCTGCCCTGTCATGTTATTTTCAGGAAACACAGAAATAAAACAATGCAAAATCGTGACACAAAGCTAAGCCGGGAGACATGGATTATGTCCTAATGCCAGAAGTTTTATGCTCTTTCAACACTGCAGAATTAAATCAGTCTCAGATGTGTTTTAGAGCCTTTTAAGACCAAAGGCTCTCATTTCTCAGCTGTGGGACAACAAATTATTATAGTTAAAATCATGAGAAATCAGATCTAGCCTCAGTGAGTGATTGGCAAAAAAAAAACACTGACTAAAGCTAAGAAAGGCTCTTAAAAATCATGTTAATAAAAACACAATTGTTCATCAGGTTAGTTCACAGTGCATTAACAGATACACCTTAACTAATGTAGATAACTAATGTTAAATGAAAACTTATTGTAAAGTGTTACTATATATTCAAAGTTTTGGTGAAATATTAATGTTTATTAAAAAAATGTCAAAGTTTAAATATATTCAAACAGGTTATAAATGCCTCCATGGGATTTTGTGGGGTTACTGACAAATGTCTTTGTAAATGTTAAATCAGATCAAGTAGGAGCTTAGTCTCGGGTCACGGCCTGTTGGCTGAACGTCTGATGCACATGGCACACAAAAGGGCAAAAACTTCAGGAGTTTCTAAGTTTTCATCTGATTGGTTGAATTCTCCAGGATTTCTGGGATCCCTGTATGTCATGTTCTTTAAAGGGTTAGTTCACCCAAAAATAAAATTTCATCACTGTTCATTAATTACTCACCCACATGTCGTCCCAAACCCGTAAAACCTTCATTCATCTTCGGAACACAAATTAAGATTCTTGATGAAATCTAAGGGTTTCTGAACCACACATAGGCAGCAACGTCATTGCACTTTTCAAGGTCCAGAAAGGTATTAAAGACATGGTTAAAATAGTCCATGTGACCACAGTGGTTCAACCTTAATGTTATGAAGCGATAAGAATACGTTTTCTGTGCAAAAACAAAACAAAAATAAATATTTTATTCAACTGTTTTTTTTTTTTTTTCTCTTCCCTGTCAGTCTCCTATGCAGTTGAAGTAGTGAACGGTGGCTCAGTATTGGCCGACACTGTTCATGTGAGCAGCACAACGCAGGAGCCGGCCAATAATGAGTCGTCTTTCTGACATTGAACACGGAAGCGCTGCACTGTGTTCACTGTCAACAGCATAGGAGACTGACAGGGAAGAGAAGAAATTGTTGAATTAAGTTGTTATTTTTGTTTTGTTTTTGCGCACAAAAAGTATTCTTATCACTTCATAACATTAAGTTTGAACCACTGTAGTCATGTTGACTATTTTAACGATGTCTTTCTGGACCTCAAAAGGTGCAATGACATTGCTGCCTATGTGTGGTTTAGAAACCCTCAGATTTCATCAAAAATATCTCAATTTGTGTTTCGGAGATGAACGAAGGTCTTACAGCAGGTTTGGAATGACATGAGGGTGAGTAATTAATGACAGAAATTTCATTTTTGGGTGAACTAACCCTTTAATGGTCCGCCTGGAAACAAAGCATCGTGACGTCAAACCCCCTCATGGAAAAAGAAGGCGGTCATGTTTACCACTGTGACAATCAGCGCTTAACAGGATCAACGCTGGATTTTCAAAAGTGAAGTCGAGTTTACAGCACCATTGTTGCAGTAAACTTGCACAACTTAATGAATTGCATGCCTGTCTGTAATTGGGGACATTGATTTTACATCTTCAGGCCCCTATACATGACTCTGAACAAAACGAACTGCGATTGAATGCTTTGCATGTCAGTCAGATGGCCTCTGGGCGGTCCTTGGCCAATGAAAGCTACTAGGAATCCGGACCTTCTGTCGTCAGTCTGAAGGTCTGGCTACACGAGACTAGGAGCTTAATAATCACATTTTGTGGCGAGTTTGGCATAGATACATTTGATGCAGGGTGTACTTCAAACTTTCAACAACTTCAACAGCATTTGATATATGAAGAGTGTATATTGTTAATTTAACTTGTGTTGATCATTGCTGAAAGTCACACACACTTAAGTAAGAATTAAAACATGATGCTTCTGTTCTCTGTCAAACAATAAAGAGTCTTTTTCTTTGCTTTTTCTCAAAGCTAGATACTGTAATTGTATTTATTCAATATTTATTAACTTATTCTAACTGTTTTATTTGTAGCCTCAGGTACCTTTGAATTTCTGACAGGAGATACTGAGAGAGAACTGCTCTGCAGAAGAACTGAATTTACTGAAGCTGGGCCGCAGGCTGTAAATCAGCACTAAAATGCATGTGATGGGAAAAATATGGGCTGGCATATGTGCGTGCACATCCTAATTTAATCATGCAAATTCACTTTGTCTGGGCACCCACACCACCTCAAATAGTGTTAAGTCTCTCTGATGTTAACGGAGTGGCTCATCTGGAACATGACTACAATACTTAAAATACTTAGACTATATTAGACGAACCTGGAGGTCTTTCCATGGGGTCCTGGCTCACCACAAAATAAGACAAAAAATATATATTTTCTTTAGTGAGAAAATGGAGCCAAATAGAAATCCATTTTCGAATCAAAGTTATGAATAAATAAAAAAATAAAAAAATAAAGTATGTAAATCTGTTATTTTACTATCATTAAAATACTGTTTTATTTTCTTTAGTGAGAAATTTTCAGTTTCACTTTAAGTTATTTTAGTACATTAAGTTAAACTAAATGAAAATGAGAAATGTTGCTTTGGCAACTAGCTGAAATAAAATAAATTTAAGTATTTTATATTTTATTTTTAAGTAAGGATGTTCTTTAATGGTTTTAGTTTACTATAATAACCCTGGTGTATGTGTGTGTGTATATATTACTATTATTATTATTATTATTATTAAATAAAGTGAAAAGAGCAGCTTTGATATGTTTTACGAGAAAAAAATCAGTAAGGGTGAGTAAAAATAAATTCAATTTAACACTTATAATCTGCAGAAGTTGTTACTCGATTAGACTGAACATATATAGATGTGATTTCTGCAACAGTGTTTTAGACAAACACATCTTAATCTATTCCAATCTGTAACTTTAAATGTAAATTAAATAATTGAGTGCAAACTTATCTAACGTGTAGCCTAATCTCTCTCTATATCTGAAATTGAATACTTACCTATTATACAGGTGCTGGTCATATAATTAGAATATCATCAAAAAGTTCATTTTTTTATTATAAATTATTTTTAAAAATGAAACTTTCATATATTCTAGATTCCCTACATGTAAAGTAAAACATTTCAAAAGTTTTTTTTTTTTTTTTTTAAATTTGATGATTAGAGCGTACAGCTCATGAAAGTCCAAAATCCAGTATTTCAAAATATTAGAATATTTCCTAAGATCAATCAAAAAATGGATTTGCAAAACAGAAAAGTTCAAGTTCTTTAAAGTATGTTCTTTTGTGCACTCAATACTTGATCGGCAGGACATATTACAGCAAATGACTTGCTCCTAGCACAAATTACTGCATCAGTGAAGTGTGGCATGGAAGTGATCAGCCTGTGGCACTGCTGAGGCACTATTGAGCCTTCAGATCATCTGTATATTGTTGGATCGACTGTTTCTCATCTTTCTCTTGAAAATATCCCATAGATTCAGGTCAGGCATGTTGGCTGGCCAATAAAGCACAGTAATATCATGGTCAGCAAACCACTTGGAAGTGGTTTTTGCACTGTGGGCAGGTGCTAAAGTCCTGCTGGAAAAGGAAATCAGCATCTCCATAAAGCTTGTCAGCAGATGGAAGCATAAAGTGCTCCAAAATCTCCTGGAAGATGGCTGCATTGACTTTGCACTTGATAAAACATAATGGACCAACACCAGCAGACGTCACGGCCCCCCCAAATCATTATTGACTTCAGAAACTTCACACTAGACTTCAAGCAGCTTGGATTCTGTGCCTCTCCAGTCTTCCTTCAGACTCTGGGACCATGATTTCAACATGAAATGCAAAATTTACTTTTATCCTGAAAAGAGGACTTTCGACCACTGTTCACTGTCCAGTTCTTTTTCTCCTTAGCCCAGGTAAGATGCTTCTGACGTTGTCTCTGGTTCAGAAGTGGCTTGGTAGTCCTTTTCCTGAAGATGTCTGAGTGTGGTGACTCTTGATGCGCTGACTCCGGCTTCATTCTACTCATTGTGAAGCTCTCCCAAGTGTTTGAATTGGCTTTACTTGACAGTATTCTCAAGCTTGCGGTCATCCCTGTTGCTTGTGCACCTTTGCCTACCCAATTTCTTCCTTCCAGTCAACTTTGCATTTAATATGCTTTGATATACACTCTGTAAACAGCCACCCCATTCAGTAATGACCTTCTGTGACTTACTCTCTTTGTGGAGGGTGTCAATGATTGTCTCCTGGACCATTGCCAAGTCAGCAGTCTTCCCCATTAGTGTGGTTTCAAAGAACAAAAGATACCCGGAATTTATACTGTAGGGATGGTCATTTAATGAAACTCAAATGTAAATATTCTAATATTTTGAGATACTGGATTTTGGACTTTCATGAGCTGTACGCTCTAATCAACAAATTTAAAAAAAAAAAAACTTTTGAAATGTTTTACTTTACATGTAGGGAATCTAGAATATATGAAAGTTTCATTTTTTAAAATAATTTACAATAAAAAAATGAACTTTTTCACGATATTCTAATTATATGACCAGCACCTGTATAGTATGTGAAAAACAGTACGTCAAAAGGGTAGCATGTCCAAATACATAGTATTCGAAACAGTAGATGAAAAGTACCCGGATGACCTACTACTTCCACCAAGATTCTGAAGTGCACGTTCAATGGACACTATCCCATGAGGCCCGTGAAGTGAAGTGACTGATGCTGGAAGATCACATGACCACAATAACAACATGGTGGATGTTATACATCTGAATTTCATTCATACTTCCCATATTCATAGCCTATAGAACATACTTTTTTAACGGTCGCAAAGTAAATTCAAATTTAAATGTAGTATTTAATCAGACAGTATGCAGCAGCGTCAGTTTCCTTTTTCAAGGATTTTTGTGTTAATTAATTCCTGTTTTCTGTGTTTCATGGTTACTGATTAAGTTAAAGGGGTGGTCGGTTATGATTTCACTTTTTTTAACTTTAGTTAGTGCATAATGTTGCTGTTAGAGTATAAATAACATCTGCAAAACTACGATGCTCAAAGTTCAATTCAAAGGGCGATATTTTCTTTTACAGAATTCTGTTTAAGGACTACAACAAAGGCTGGTAGGGACTACATCAAGCTTCTTCCCGGGTTAGTGACATCCCTAAGCCTAAAATTTACATAAACCCTGCCCCGGGGAACACACAACAAAGGGGGCAAGACCATGTTGGACTGCTTTAGAGAAGAGGAAGAGCTGTTGTATTAAAGTGTTGTTACCATAAGGTCATTTTACGCCAGACTGCTTCACAAACGAGGGTCAATTCAACGCTGGATTTGCACAAAAGATTAACATGATGGCACATGCTAGTGGATGAGTTGAATCAACTCCACAGCAACTACATAAATGTATCACAAATGTATCAACAGTTCAGAAATGTCCAGTCGCATTCTAAACGAGAGTCTCTCCATCAGTGTCCGACTCCGGTTTGAAAAATGTAAGGCTGAACACCGTTACTGACAGTAGTCATTTTGGCTGTGTGAGATTCTCCAGCTTTGTTGTTGTTGAGCAACCAAAGCACGAGCTGTTAAAGCCCCGCCCTCTTTTGGAGGGCCGGGAACAGCAGCTCATTTGCATTTAAAGGGACACACACAAAAACAGTGTGTTTTTGCTCACACCCAAATAGGGGCAAATTTGACAGGCTATAATAAATTATCTGTGGGGTATTTTGAGCTGAAACTTCACAGACACATTCTGGGGACACCAGAGACTTATATTACATCTTGTAAAAGGGGCATTATAGGTCCCCTTTAAATGGTGTCTTGTTTAGTTCTCATTATCCTGTGTGCATTTAAGCCCTCAGATTGTTTCAGTTCTTTGTCATGTATTGTCTTTGCTTTTAATGTGAAGCTGTTACATTTTTGTCCTTATATTGCATCGCCTTCTTTGTTTGAGTTGTTTTAAACATGAAACGTTTTGGCTGCTTTGGAACCTCATCTCCTCTTCCTTGCCTGACCTACCATAACAGCTTAATAATCAAAGACACCAATTATTTTTTAAAAGTTGCATTTAAAGTCCACTACTTTTTATTACAGTCATTTGATGATAACAAAGAATATCACATGTTAACAGCATGCCTCGATAGATACATGTCTTGGTTTAAAACCATGTGTGACACATTAAGAGGTAATCAACCTGATTTTCATTAATTTCAGGATAATTAAGCTGGAAATCAACAAATCAACAGTGCTGCTTAATTATCCATGTCAGAATTAACAAGATAGTTTATGAATAGCACAGATACGGGTGGCATCGAGAGCACTGAGAAAACTGCAGCACAAGCCGTCAAACAGTGCAATTACACTGGTGAGAGCTACAAGCCTTTTGCAGTCAGCGCCAGTGTTTTCACATCTCTCTGAGAGCAGGAGACGTTTTCCCACAGTCTCGTCTCACCCGCCCACAGTCCAACATCTTATTGGACCATGAAATTAATACACAGCTATAAATTATTCAGTATTGTGAGGCCTTTTATCTGACTGTATCGGTTAGAAATCGTGGAGTGTCTGCATGTTGACAATGCAGATCTGGACAGGGGCACGGCCTCTCGTTTGTTACACTTTGAACATTAAATTTAACAAGCTGCAGTGCAGCTAACACAAACTTTATCATAAAACAGGTTCTATGACCCAAGACCATTAAATGGCTCAACTTGGCAACATGTCCCCAGGGTTATTCTATTACAGCCTCCTGCTAAAAGAACAGACCTCAGTAATTCATAACACCTGAAGGCTCATGTATTTTATCTCTCAATTCATGAGCTGGCAGCAGAATTTGCAGGCTTCATCTCATATCGGTGTTGACGCTAAATACGTGAATGGCCAGTATACTAGCCCGGGAAGAAAGGGGATGGAAGTGTCAGCAGAATAATGGGATAGAATATTTTGTTCTTGTTGTTTCTGAGCAGCTGATACAGTTTTATGATTGTGTTAGAGTAAAAATGTTCTTGTAGTTGTGAGAAACTATTCTGTTCTGGTTATTTTGCTGAAGGAAGTTACTCTTAACAACACCCTATAAAATAAAATCCTTTTAAAATAGACTAAATCCATCTGAGATGCGGCCAATACTCTGCATATGCACTTGATTATGTGCAGCAAAATGCATAGTGGCCTAATGGTTAGACAGTCGGACTTGTAACCCAAAGGTCGAGGGTTCAAGTCTCAGTACCTGCAGTAAATGTAGGTGGGGGAGTGAATGAACAGCGCTCTCTTCCACTTTCATTACCCACATCTGAGGTGCCCTTGAAAGGAAATATCGCTGACCACTGTTCACGGTGTATGTTCAATACTCACTGCTGTGTGTGTGCACTTGAATGGGTGAAATCAGAACACATTCTGAGTATGGGACATCATAATTTGGCTACACGTCACGTCACTCAAAACCCATATTCAAATCTGTCATGCGTCATTTCCTATAGCCCTACATCACTTCCTGTCACCCCTCCACTGTCCTATCTAGTACAAAAATATAGAACAAAGGAGATCATAGGCAACTGTACACACATATACATTTGTTTTTCTAGTTTGAGTGATGATTGAGTGATTTTTCTACTTATATATATATACTTATATACTTATAACACAGTCTTTTTTTATAACATAATATTTTCATAACATAACATAACCACCAAGAAAAAACATAACATTAACAACATAACCAAGAAAAACAAAACAAAGCAAATAACAACATACAGTAACATAACAACATAACATAACATAACCACCAAGAAAAACATAACATAATAATAACATAACCAAGAAAAACAAAACAAAGCAAATAACAACATACAGTAACATAACATAACATACAGTAAAATACATAACATAACAACATAACATAACATAACCAAGAAAAGCAAAACAAAACAAAGCAAATAACGTAACATAACATAACATAACATAACATAACATAACATAACATAACCACCAAGAAAAACATAACATAACAACATAACCAATAAAAACAAAACAAAGCAAAGCAAATAACAACATATAGTAACATACATAACAACATAACATAACATAACATAACATAACATAATATAACATAACATATAACCAGTGGCGTAATGTAGTGAAGTAATAATACTTCGTTACAGTACTTGAGTATTTTTTTGGAAGAATCTGTACTTTACTTGAGTTTTTATATTTCTGTCAACTTTTACTTTTACTCTAATACAATTTTTGTTACTTACTACAAAATAAATTCAGGAAGAACCCAACCGAACACAAGTGCCTGCACAACCGCAGTTGATTTCATTTTCCGGGTTGCGTCCGTTGCTGGAGCGGCTGAGAAAAGTGCGCTGTCATTATACTCTACGAGAGCGGCCTCTAGAGGTAAAATAAAAACTATCACTGATGCCTCATAGAGTTTGTTTTGACCCGTGACGTGAGGCTGCACGCTGTACAGAGCGGGACACTTCAAAAACGGATTTAAAACATAGACAACAAAGCGGTATGTTATACAGTACACTACAGTACATGTTTTCATATCACTATAAAGTAGCCTAATAATTAGTTTGTTGACTAGATGCTGCATTAGTGGAGAACAGTAGTGTTTGCCGTTGAGGCTGAGAGGATGCTAACATTAGTAGTAGGCCGACCTCAAGTGGTTAAAACAATGTGACAAAAACACTAACTGTTTAATGTCACGATTGTTACCATCTATTTGCATTAGTTTATATCCATTTGTTCACTTTTATGCATTCGTTATCCAGCAAAGTTGCATATTTAAACTGTATCCTCATCATAATGTAAGTATACATATAATATGCTATGCCTTTGTGTGTAAAGATGGCCATTTTTAAGCATCTATACTTTTACTCAAGTATGGCTTTCAAGTACTTTATCCACCACTGAACATAACATAACATAACATAACATAACATAACATAACATAACATAACATAACATAACCACCAAGAAAAACATAACAACATAACCAAGAAAAACAAAACAAAGCAAAGCAAATAACAACATACAGTAACATAACATAACATACAATAACATACATAACAACAAAACATAACATAACATAACCAAGAAAACAAAACAAAGCAAATTACCTAACCTAACCTAACATAACATAACCAAGAAAAACAAAACAAAGCAAATAACATAACATAACAACCGAGAAAAGCAAAAAGCAAATAACAACCTAACCTAACCTAACATAACCAAAAAGAAAAAAACAAAGCAAATAACAACATAACATAACATAACATAACATAACCAAGAAAAACAAAACAAAGCAAATAACAACCTAAGCTAACCATACCATACCATACCATACCATACCATACCATACCATAACCAAGAAAAACAAAACAAAGCAAAGCAAAGCAAAGCAAAGCAAAGCAAAGCAAATAACAACCTAACCTAACCAAGAAAAGCAAAACAAAGCAAATAACAACCTAACCTAACATAACATAACATAACCAAGAAAAATAAAAACAAAGCAAATAACATAACATAACATAACATAAGAACCAAGAAAAACAAAAAGTAAATAACAATCTAACCTAACATAACATAACATAACATAACATAAAACATAACATAACCAAGAAGAAAAAGCAAAGCAAATAACAACCTAACATAACATAACATAACATACCATAACATAACCGAGAAAAACAAAACAAAGCAAATAACAACCTAACCTAACCTAACCTAAACTAACCTAACCTAACCATACCATACCAGAAAAACAAAACAAAGCAAAGCAAATAACAACAAAACATAACATAACCAAGAAAAACAAAACAAAGCAAATTACCTAACTTGACCTAACATAACAACCGAGAAAAGCAAAAAGCAAATAACAACCTAACCTAACCTAACGTAACCAAAAAGAAAAAAACAAAGCAAATAACAACATAACATAACATAACATAACATAACATAACCGAGAAAAACAAAACAAAGCAAATAACAACCTAACCATACCATACCATAACATAACCAAGAAAAACAAAACAAAGCAAATAACATCCTAACCTAACCTAACCTAACCAAGAAAAACAAAACAAAGCAAAGCAAATAACAACCTAACCAAGAAAAATAAAAACAAAGCAAATAACATAACATAACATAACATAACATAACATAACATAACATAACATAACATAACCGAGAAAAACAAAACAAAGCAAATAACAACCTAACCATACCATACCATACCATACCATACCATAACCAAGAAAAACAAAACAAAGCAAAGCAAATAACAACATAACCTAACCTAACCTAATATAACACAAAACAAAATGGTCTGTTTGAACTTGAACAGACTGTTTTGACATTTCGGCTGATCAATATAGTTGAATAAAAATGATTTAATCAGTTTCTAATTAGTGTAATTTAATTCAGATTTCACTTAGGCACTAGTTGTAAGCACTTATTTTTGACAACAAAAAAATAATACTATATAACAGTGAAAACTATTCAGTAATATTTATAAGTATTAAAGCAATATTATTACTTTGATGTGCACTCTTGAGATAAAGTCGGTTAATATAATTTGTTGTTCATGTGTTATAATTGGCCCAACTATCAAGCACTGTAACACACACTCAGTCTTTTTTTAATAACATGGTCTTTTTCAAAGTTACCATTAGTACAAATAAAATGAAATTGATTTGTATACTTGTAATTCTTTTAATCCAATGTTTTATTCACTAATTAAAAACAACTTGCAGGATCTTGCAACACTCTACTCACTAATCCACTAATTGCTGAAACTCTTCTGTTCACAATTTGCACCTATATAAGAATACTGAAGTTGCCCTTTTCTGCAAAACATCCTTTTCAGAAAGATTATTAGACTGCAACCATGTAGCTCATGTGTTATTCATCACATGGAGACCTTTAAAATGTAAAAAAAAAAGAAAAAAAAAAGCATCAAACAGGAGACAAGAGGCGTAAACACAAGGAAAAAAATGGATGGAAAAAAATGCTAATCGCTTTCTGATCTTCCATTATGCCATAAAAAGGACCAGCATCACAGCAGAAATGAGCGATTTAATCACCACTTGAGTGCTGACTTGACAAACCTGATGGCTTCATAAATGAACAATTCAACATCCATTATACGCCTGAAAAACTTGGAAGTTTATCACTATGACAGGGAAAGACGGTTCAGTTTCAAGCATAACAGAAGCTCCTGATCTTATTATTTGTACATGATAGTTTATTATACAAAACTCAGAGAAAAAAAAAATCCAATTTGGTTAATGGTATTCTACAGTAAACCCTAATAAGCTGACCTCACTCAAAATTTCACAGAACACATGAATAAACCAATGGTCTCTTTAACTCTAATGTGGCCTTCTCAAAGAGAAAATGCAATCATTTAAGGGAAGCTGCCTAATTGTAATCAGACCGCACTATGATTCCAATTGAATGACTCATATAAAGTATAATATATAATTATACTTATATAAATATAATGACCACAACTACGTCGTTGTCATTTCACTGACTGAGTCATACAAGAGAGTGATTCACAAAAATAACAGTGCATTAAGCTCTTTGGTGTGGAGTGAAATGGCTTGTATCGAACAGGGTCCAATTTATGGAATACTGATCAACTAATTACCCTAAAAGTAACTGCATATACAATACACAAACACAAAACAACATCAGTAAAACTGAAAGAGCTAAAACCTCTATTCATTCCGAATACTTCTTCACATGTCTCTATATATTCCTAGTTTAAAAGTGTTAGTTCACCCAAAAATGAAAATTCTGTCATTAATTATTCGGAACACAAATTAAGATATTTTGATAAAATCCGATGGCTCAGTGAGGTCTCCATTGCCAGCAAGATAATTTACACTTTCAAATGCCCAGAAAGCTACTAAATACATATTTAAAACAGTTCATGTGACTACAGTGGTTCAGTCTTAATATTATGAAGTGACGAGAATACTTTTTGTGCGCCAAAAAAACAAAATAACTACTTTATTCAACAATATCTAGTGATGGCCGATTTCAAAGCTTTATGAATCTTTTGTTTCGAATCAGTGGTTTGGAGCACAGACTGCCAAAGTCACGTGAACCATTGAAATTTCGAAACACTTATGAGGTAACAAAGCCTTGTTTACTGAAAACACATGACTTTGGCAGTTTGTGCTCCAAACCACTGATTTGAAACAAAAGATTATACTTATACTTTCCTTTTTCTAACTGAATCTGAGAAAATCCCATAGACTTAATTTTTGTCTAAGTATGTGCAAGTATGAGGCATACATAACCTTCAAACTTCAAGCTTTTAGATCCATTCAGGAAAGAATCTGTCAACATTAAAGTTTGTCATGATGACCTTTTATTTTTTTCTTAAAATCTTACTTTTATGAATTTTTAAGCCAAAACAGTTCAAGAAAAGTTTGTGGTCAGTAAGATCATTTTTAATTATATATATAATTTTTAATAATAATATATTATTTTTAATTTATAATTATTAATTTAATTGATTTTTTTATATATATATATATATATATATATATATATATATATAGTGGTTCAACGGATCACAAAACTCACGGTTCGGATCATATCACGGTTATTAAGTCACGGATCGGATCATTTTTCAGATCAGCACAAAGCCTAAGTAATACATTATTAAAGGCAAGTGAACAGACTGTAAAAAGAACATACTGTACACCAATTACAAGCATAGATAAATACCATATAAAGTTACAAATAAAGTATAAGGTCTATGTGTAGTATTAATTTTCGCGTACAGAAATGTAATAATTAAATGTAAAATTACACTGTTCACTGTATAAATTTAATATAGATTAATCTTTGTTAAAGCTGTGTTTTGTTGTTTGATTTACATGACAGACAACAGCAGGTATTTATAGGTTGCTGTCACTTTAAGAGTAAGACGCCATGCACGCACACATCCGACAGATACACATCCGAATTCTCACCTCGTTCAATTAAGACATAACCGAATGTGTTTACGAGAATACTTGCCGAGAGGGGTATTTTGACTGACATAATGCGTGTATGTGTCCATCCAAGTGCATTTAGGACGCGAAAGAGAAATCAATTTGGAGTTCGCGAGCTATCTGAAACGCGCCTCTCTCTCTCTATGTGCGTGCGAGCCTTGTATGTGCGTCTGTGCGCACCGATAACAGCGTGGCGTGCGATACCGAAATCCTCTTTTGCCTCTTCTAGCGCTGGAATGGTTTTATATCTATTGAATTTTTAAGCCAAAACAGTTCAAGAAAAGTTTGTGGTCAGTAAGATCATTTTTAATTATATATATAATTTTTAATAATAATATATTATTTTTAATTTATAATTATTAATTTAATTGATTTTTTATATATATATATATATATATATATATATATATAGTGGTTCAACGGATCACAAAACTCACGGTTCGGATCATATCACGGTTATTAAGTCACGGATCGGATCATTTTTCAGATCAGCACAAAGCCTAAGTAATACATTATTAAAGGCAAGTGAACAGACTGTAAAAAGAACATACTGTACACCAATTACAAGCATAGATAAATACCATATAAAGTTACAAATAAAGTATAAGGTCTATGTGTAGTATTAATTTTCGCGTACAGAAATGTAATAATTAAATGTAAAATTACACTGTTCACTGTATAAATTTAATATAGATTAATCTTTGTTAAAGCTGTGTTTTGTTGTTTGATTTACATGACAGACAACAGCAGGTATTTATAGGTTGCTGTCACTTTAAGAGTAAGACGCCATGCACGCACACATCCGACAGATACACATCCGAATTCTCACCTCGTTCAATTAAGACATAACCGAATGTGTTTACGAGAATACTTGCCGAGAGGGGTATTTTGACTGACATAATGCGTGTATGTGTCCATCCAAGTGCATTTAGGACGCGAAAGAGAAATCAATTTGGAGTTCGCGAGCTATCTGAAACGCGCCTCTCTCTCTCTATGTGCGTGCGAGCCTTGTATGTGCGTCTGTGCGCACCGATAACAGCGTGGCGTGCGATACCGAAATCCTCTTTTGCCTCTTCTAGCGCTGGAATGGTTTTATATCTATTTAATGTGTAAACTAGCAAGACAAAACTCGTGCAAATGATAACCTTTCACTCTATTGAGGTTAAACTTGCAATTGATCCGCGATTCACATGCGTGCCGAACCGTGGGGCTTGGTCCGTACGGATCACGGATCAACAACGATCCATTTAACCACTAATATATATATATATATATATATACATATATATATATTAAAAAGAAAGTAATACTTAGCAAGAACACATTAAATTTAACAAAAGTCACAGCAAATACATTTATGTTTCTATTTTATAATGTATTTATAATGTAAATACATTTATAAAGATTTCTGTTTCAAATAAACACTGTTTTTTTTTTTTTACTTTCTATTCATCAAAGAATGCTGAAAAAATGTATCACGGTTTCCACAAAAATATTAAGCAGCACAACTGATAATAATGATATGAAATTAGCATATTAGAAGGATCATGTGACACTGAAGACTGGAGTAATGATGCTGAAAATATACTAAAAATGCTGAAAAATATAATAAAATAGAAAAGTTATTTTAAATTTGAATAATAATATTTCACAATATTAGTGTTTTACTGTATTTTTATAGAGCCTTGGTGAGCATAAGAGACTTCATTCACAAACATAAAAACATTCCAAACTCCAAACATTTGAATAGTAATGTATGAGTTTTGATTTCAAATGTGGCATTTCAAATACAATTTAATTGTTTTTATTAACGAAAAACATTAGGGCAATAGCTGTCTATTTGTTTTACTTTTGTTTACTGCTGACTAGTTAGCTCTCTCCAGACAAATTAAATCTAATTTAAAATGTTCAGTCTGTGCTGATGTGCTCATTATGGTGGCATAACTTGGGATCTTCACTCCTAAATATCTCCCTCTTTGTGCTTCAGCTCACATTTTATTTAATCATTGATGTTTCGGCTCTGAGTTCATGGAGTAGTACACTTTCTACTGCTCTACTGTCCTCAAATCTTTTTTGAATCTCTTTTTATTTTTCTTCTTTGAACTCTTCGCTCTTGATTCTCCCTGGTTACCAGACGACTCAGAGAAGCATTTGCTCAGAAAAAAATAAAATAAATAAATAAATAGCAGCTGGCGTTTCGTTTCAGAGCCACCCTGTTCTCTTCAGAGCATGGGTAATTGCCCAACATGTAACTCCAGTGATGAGAAGATACTGCAGGCACACTAAAAATAGCTGACAGGGCCTTCAAAGCAAAAAGCCACAAAACCAGCTGAGTAAAGGTGTTTTGATGATTTCCATCATGGCCGGCATGGTAATTATCACCGTGTCATTACAAAAAGGTGCGATAAGCCATTTTGTTTGCACAGAAACTGATGACTCTCACATTGCCATCCATAGCATTAGTGAGGACACTTGGGAAATGTGCGGGTACGTCTTATGTGTGTCTTAATTTCCTAATTCAGGATGTATTCAAATGTTTTCCTTAGGTTAAAAAGACTTACATTACATAAAATGTGACAAAAAGACAAAGATCTTGTTGACAATTGAATTTTGTGACTGCTGGTATGATGATCATCTGAAGAACCTACAGCAACTGATGACGTACAGCAGGTGAATGAGAAAGAGGAAGGAGAGAGATGTTCACACAGTGCTGATACTAATTATATGTTATACAAAATTGATATGCAACATAATAATGAGAGCATTCCTGTAGCTCAAACAGAAGGTGTTGGTTTCGGTTCCTAAGGAAAGCATGAACTCCTAAACAAATACACTTTGAATGCGATGTAAGTAGTTTTGGTTACACTTTATTTTGATAGTCCACTTTACTAACTAGGGCTGCACGGTGTATCGCACAATACGGAAAATAACATTGAAATAGCACTTAAACACGATTCTTAGCGCAGTTATGAAATCATAAAGGCTTTTTTAAAAAAAAATTTTATGGGCAGTTTGTCAATGAAGTATGGCTCCAAATGCTAATCCATCTGAAAGCACTGCGAGTTTAAGTCGCTTATAATGTAAATTTGAAAAAGCAACACGCGTCAAACATCTTTCCAGACATGAGAAGCATTTATTAACATCTTGTCCAACATTTAATAACATGTTTTTACTCCAAACTCACTTTGTAACAACAATTGAGCATCCTTCTGTGAGACGATGTGGCTTCTTACGCAGAATAAGGCAGTTGTGTGTTTCTTAGTCATGTTTAATCAGTCAATGCGTTTCAATCTTCTGTTTATTCCGCTACAGCGATAGTATGATGGCCAAAGGGATTTCCTGGAATGACGCTTGTTATCTTCTTCTGCGGCAGGGCATATTTGGAGTTTCTGCGCAAGAGCATCCTCTGGCTTTCAGATGGAGAAGCATTTACTACTGATCACTGAGCCGTACAACTCTGACAAGCTGCGCATTAAATAATCACAGCCTTTGCCAAATCGCATGTGGAAAAATTTTGCGATAAATCGTGATATATCGTGCAGCTCTACAACTAACTATAAATTACTTTGCAACTACATGCCAACTAACTCTCATTAGAGTATTAAACTGTAGTAGACTAGGTTAGGAGGGTTATTAGTAGAATAAGATGACATGTTATAGTCAGTAGAATGTCTGTTGAGCATCAAAATAAAGTGTTAGCAGATATTAAATAAAGTGTCAGCAGATACTAATTCAAATAATGAAATTAGGAAGCTTTATATTATTCTTTCACGTCATATCACATATATATTGTACAGTACAGACATAAAAGACCAATGATATTACACAGTCTGACTTGTGTTTTATCTCAATGATTACATTTTTCTTAATTGTATTTTGTAAAATTTAATCAAAGCTGAATTTTCAGCATCATTTCTCCAGTCTTCAGTGTCACGTGATCATTCAGAAATCAATCTAATATGATGATTTGCTGCTCAAGAAACATTTATTATTATCAATGTTAAAAATGATTGTGCTAATTAATATTTTTGCGGAAGCCTTTTTTTCAGGATTCTTTGATTAACATAAAGCTGTCATTTATCATTGTCACATCCACGCCTGCCCGGACTCCGTTTCCCAGAATCCTCCTGTTCCGCACTCCTGTTTGCACTTCCCTCATCAGTCTTCCCGCCATCTCCCCGGATTCCCAGCACCTGTTGTCCTCGTCAGCACTCCCTTTAAGTTGGACTCACTCCCTGCACTCCTTGTTCTGTTATATTGTTAGCTTTCTGTGTGTTAGTGTTGTTTCTGCTCCTACGTTCATTAAAGACCCTTACTTTGTCGATTTCCGTGTATTGCCTGATCCCTGCAGCACCACACGTAACAATCATATAAACATCTTTGATGTATATAAACATCTTTAAATCATTTATTTAAACTTGCTGAAATTATATTCAATAATAAAACTTATCTTGAACTAAAGGTGAAGTGTGTATTTTCCTTAAAGGAACACTCCACTTTTTTTGAAAATAGGCTCATTTTCCAACTCCCCTAGAGTTAAACAGTTGAATTTTACCATTTTCGAATCCATTCAGCCGATCTCCGGGTCTGGCGGTACCACTTTTAGCATAGCTTAGCATAGTTCATTGAATCTGATTAGACCGTTAGCATCTCGTTAAAAAATGACCAAAGAGTTTCAATATTTTTCCTATTTAAAACTTGACTCTTCTGTAGTTACATCGTGTACTAAGGCCGATGGAAAATGAAAAGTTGTGGTTTTCTAGGCCGATACGGCTAGGAACTATACTCTCATATCCGGCGTAATAATCAAGGAACTTTGCTGCCGTACCATGGCTGCAGCAGGCGCAATGATATTACGCAGCATCTCTCACAAATGTCTCCATGGTTGCGAGGCACGCTCCCTGTGCAAGCAGGGGTCACAGGCACTGCGTAATATATCATTGCGCCTGCAGCAGCCATGGTATGGCAGCAAAGTTCCTTGATTATTACGCCGGAATGACAGTATAGTTCCTAGTCATATCGGCCTAGAAAATCGCAACTTTTAATTTTCCGTCGGTCTTAGTACACGATGTAACTACAGAAGAGTCAAGTTTTAAATAGGAAAAATATTGAAACTCTTTGGTCATTTTTTAACGAGATGCTAACGGTCTAATCAGATTCAATGAACTATGCTAAGCTATGCTAAAAGTGGTACCGCCAGACCCGGAGATCGGCTGAATGGATTCGAAAACGGTAAAACTCAACTGTTTAACTATAGGGGAGTTGGAAAATGAGCCTATTTTCAAAAAAAGTGGAGTGTTCCTTTAACTGGCCTCAAGCAGAACTACATAAATATTACATTTAATATGTATTTATTTGAAAACAAGATGAAAAATACTGTGTATATGAAAAAAATTGACAAACGACAATCAGGACAGGAAAGACAGACACAGAGAAACAGAGAGAGAGAGAGAGAGAGAGAGAAAGAGGGGGGGAACATTCACATTGTACACCTGGGTTTAGCTGAAGGACAAGCGCTAACATGACACTCAAGTTGAGTCCTTCAGGTCCTCAATCCATCAGTAAACATGAGCATGAGGAGCTTTTACACTGTAGTGTGTGCAAATTGCTCTTCCTCTCAGCTGGTGATGCTACAGGACATAATGAGAGGGTTTTTCTCAGTTCTGTGGCCCAATCAAGGTCATAGACAGACAAAACACATATCTGTCTTCCTGCCAATCAGTGGAGAGTTTGCTGACATTGAAAATTAAACATATACAGAGGTGGTAAAAAAAAAAAAAAAAACTTTTGGGGGCAAAATGTAAAGCTGGCAAGGTGGAACAGAACAAAAAATCTGTCCTTGACATACCCCAGAGAAAACCAGAGGGCTGTCATTTGATTTCATGTGATTTGTAGTGCAATCACTAATGTCCATGACAACTATCCTATGAAACATGATGACATCTTGCTGCAAAAGATTTCATTTCATCTTTTTTTACTGTTTAATTTAATTTTTGGCATGAGTCATGACAGACTTTGAAAAATGGAAAACGCTGGCTTTGTTTCAGAATTTACAGATCAGGTGGGAACCCAACACTATATCCAAAATGGAATAAATAATTAACGTTTTAATTAATTATTTAGAGAACCTGTCCATGTAGGCATTTGGATTCTTTGGCTAGCTTCTACAAAATGACAGAAGAATGTGTGACGACAAAAAACAACAACAACAACAACAACAACAAAAAACCTAGCATCAAAGAAAAAAAAAAGCCTCAAATACTTGACTTTGATTAACTATCATAACTCTGGATGATTATGATTATGCTTGATTAATTAAAAAAAAACAAAAAAAAAAAAACAACTTGCGACCCACCAGTTGGCAAATACTTTGTAACAGAAATTGGGGGAAATTTATGACTTCTCTATTTGTAGATGTATATTTCATGCAGACAATAATGGCACAAGAGCATCTTCTTCATCTGAAAACCCTGAGGACATATATAGACACTTCATTAGAACCTCCAAAAACATAATTCAGGTAAGCCAGGCATATTTTCCCCCACAGGCAATCCATCATCTCTCAAATGGGACAAACTTTTAATTAATATGGATGATGCAGCAGCCCTGATTCATAGTTACATAAAGATTCAGACTGATATAGAGTAGGAACACAGCATAAGATGTATCCGTCATAAACTCTATTCCAAAACCAAAACCAAAAAGCTCCAAAAGCTCGCTTTCTAGGCTGCATTTTTACTCCCTCCACGAATGTGATCCAAACATTTCGGCTGTTCTCAACAGTAAGTAGCAAAGACATACTGCCTTGAAAGGTACCTTGTTTCAGACAGAAGTACATGTATTCTGTATATATCTCATTTGTCAAATGGAGCTGAAGGAAATTATTCAATTGATAAATATATAACAAATATATTTTACTCCGTAGTTGACAACTATCTTTGGTCTATTATTCCCAGAAATCTATTGCATATTATTTAGTATTAATTAAAATATATTTCAAAAAATCCAATTTGTTTTATATATTAATTAATGGTATTAAATGATAACAGATATAACTATTTTATAAAATGGTCTGAATTAGATTTATTTAAACATTCTTAACCTTGCTGAGGAAAAAAATTGTTCAGTTAGTGCAAATGTAGTTGTTTTGCCATTTACCAAAACTTGAGTGCTTAATTCACTGTAATTCATTACTTTACATTACTTCTGACTTCATAATATATACACCATTTAAAGATTACTCGGAAATTTCTCATTGAATTCAAACGCATGAACATTAAAAACAGACTGAAATATTTGTTCCAACAGTCCATTCACTTTCTTTATATGGAGAATGGAGCACATTTGTCAACACAGTAATTTGGGTTTGGAACAACATAATTTTTAGGCAACTTATTGCTTAAAAACCTTTAAATAAATAGCTTTTGTAAAACCGAACCCATTCAATATGAAACAGAAATGTCCTCCATTACCAAAAAACCCACACTTTCTACTTCTTTATCATATTACATATTTCATGACATGCTAATCACATCTAAATCTTCCAGTATTGCCATATCAAAAAGTTTGCTTCTACATGTTCATCAAAGCTTGGCACGAACTGATCAGAAAACAACCCGTTGTCCAGTATCGGGCACAATCAAAGTCTGTTGCTGTTTCATGTCAAATCAAGCCCAATTGTTTGGGCTGGTAGCCAGTTAATCACAAGCCCTGCGGTGGAGCCAAAACACAAGTCAGCGCTAATTCAAGACCATGAACAAACTGGCAAAGCATTCTGTTCTTCAGATTGATGAGGATAGTGTAATTGCTTTCTTTTGTTGCTTTGGCACAAACTTACATTTGATCTGTTTTTTTTTTTCAAATGTAAATCATAGAAATTGATTGACATAGTTGGCGACATAATATTCTAGAAAAAAAAATAAATAAAATGGATGAAAGGTGTTGGTCCAGCGTCATCTATCACTGTGTGAAACCATTCAAATAAATTGTCTTCTTTGATCATTTGAATTGGTGAGATATGTGACTGTTCAATCCAAACGTTAAGTGAGTTATGTGAATCTCAGTGAAGCATGAATCAGGCAGGATGTTTCAAGGAGCCGTCGTTTGTGGCTACAGTGATTTGGGACTTGTCACATGTACTAACTGTAACAGACTGCCGCCGACATAAGCATATCACCAAATGATGTAATTAAAAAACAGCCCCTGGGGAGAGCTGTCATTGAAAACACACACACATACACTCCCCTACAGCACAAAATAGAAACAGAGAAGAAGTAAGAGAGAAAATATGGATGGAGTTAACAAACTCTGTTAGGCTGAGATGAAAAAAACAGAGGTTATTCACAAGGTCAAAAAAAAAAAAAAAAAAAAAAAGCAAATAGTTCAGCAGATCCCCTGTGCGCTCACGTGGTGAGGCTTCGACCTTGAATGCTGCAAAACATTATTTCTTATTTCAGTTTTCAGTATAAGTATCTACAAATTATAAATCTTATGAGTTATATTTATTTGAAAAGCAAAAGCTTTGTAAGTTATTAAGAAAGAACACACAAGTTTTTCTCATGCACCAAAGATTCTTATTTTAAGTGAAACTGGTAATATTTCACAGTACGGTTGTAAACATTAACATTAGTTAATGCAAAAGATAGCCTGAACTAAAACTTATTAACCTTGGTTAATGCTAATTTGGTATATTTGTAACATTAAATATATATATATATATATATATATATATATTAGTTAAAATATTAACTTAAAATATGAATTGAATATTAATTAATTGTACACTGAAATGTTTTAAGCCCCAATATATGTTGTTAGATCATGATACTTAACGCGTTCTGCTGGATTTTTTCCTCATGACAGCAGAAACAACTTAAAATACTCCGTCATTTTTGGCCATACAGATAAGTGCAAGACATCATTATAAATGGTAACACTTTACAATAAGGTTACATTAGTTAATATATGAACTAACCATGAGCAATACATTTGTTACTGTATTTACTAATCTTCGTTAACGTTAATGAAAATACAGTTGTTCATTGTTTGTTCATGTTAGTTCACAGTGCATTAACTAATGTTGACAAGATTTTAATAATGTATTAGTAAATGTTAGTAAATAATAAGTCCTTTTCTCTGAGAGCGCTGTACCAACATTAGCAAGCTTGTACATGAACATGGCATAATGAAGAAAAAAAAAAAAAAAAAAAAAAAAAAAACACCTTGGAAACGACAAGTGTGTTGAACAGGAACAGTTTCAGGAATGGCACAAAGGTGTATGACTGTTCAAGTCTCTGTCTTTAGATCAGTGTGCTTAATAATATGCCTTATTGGCCTTCGTTACAGATATTTGGATTATGTTGTGTTGTAAGTAAAATTCAATTGATTAAAAACCCATTCTTTTAAATCTCTTCACAATCTTTGTTCTAGTTCCCTCACAGTTCCAATCAGCTGATAGGCCCATAAGGGGAGGTTCTTTGTCTTTGTCACATAATTATTCATTATCATTCATGTCTTACAAATTTTAAATAATTGCATTGTTTTATGTGAATGAGTGGGCAGGATGATTTTCACATCGTTTTAAAGCAAAAAACTTTAGGCTACAACATACATTTTTCAAAAGTCTTGTGAACAAATATTCAGTATGGGTTTTATGGCCTTCTTTCAGTGACTTAAAAAAAAAAAAAAAATCACAAACCATGCACAAATGTCATTTTCTCAAAATTACAAATTACTGCTCACATATTACTATAGCAGATTTGTACTGAATACAGTGTAAACAGTCTTTAGCCATGAAAATGTAAAAACTAACAGAAATAAGCACAAATGTCAGGGCATGTCAAAACACCTCCAGGGCCCAGAAAACACCTCAGGCACTGGAGGGTTAATGTATTGACTAAAATTAACACATTTTTATATCAATCATGAGGTTTATACAGATTTAAGCAAAACAGTGACATTTTTATATCAATCATGAGGTTTATGCAGGTTTAAGCAAAAAAAGTAAAGAAATATCTTATAAGCATCAATATCTTATTACAGTTTTGCTTCTCATTGTAAATGTGTCTTGTTTTAAGGACTTTTTACAGAAAACAAGACATTTATTTATTTTTATCTTTATTATTATTATTATTATTTTGCAATACAATCACCAGCAATCAGCAATCTTAGCAACTGAGGTTGAACTGACAAGTGAGATTCTGTCAAAGTACTGAATAAACAGTCAACAATGGGGACTGCTCTTCAAAAACATCAGAAAACATCTCTAGACACAGGAGACAGCTGCTTGCATCATGCCTAGGAGTGTAAAACTGACGTGTGTCATGTGACAGCCAGAAACCATGTGCACGAGGAACCAGTGACCAGAGCCACAACATAACCAACCATCTCATCTGAAGTAAATCCATGTTAACTAGCATGTGTCCAGCTCCAGCTTTTATTGCTACTGTAGGTCTGTGGGCTAAAATTACACCCAAAGTAAATCAACTATAAAAAGTAATGGAATGTAGCCTTGAGAAAGAGTGTATGTGAAGTGTATAAGAAATTGCAAACATTTTCTCAAAAAATGTAATTTTATGTTTTGTATTTTTCTCTGCATTTTGAATATTGTGTAAGAAAGGACCACAGCTTGTAATCTTATATGACCAGTTAAGATGAGAGAAGCTAGCTAGCTTGGTATGTTCCCTCAGAAGTCAGAACACATAAATTTGTTATGCAAATTTAAAATGTGTAACAATTGAGATTAAAATGTCATAAACTTCCAGAGGTCCTGCTCCAGCCGAGCAACTGCCAATGAGATGAATGGGAATGATATTGGATAGTTTTCTCCCAGTATAATAGATTTCTTAAATGATTTACACATAAAAGCCTGGCAGAAAAGTGATGTTCAGATGCTTGAAAATTTTTCTTTTTGTGTAGACAGATCAAAACCAGTTTCCTCTCACCAGAACACAAGTCATTCTCAATTCCACAAGCAAAACAGACAAAAATACCCAGCTTACACATCACTGTCTGTGATATAAATCTCAGAGATAAATTAATAATTGCATCAGCTTCCCGGGTTCATTTTGAAGTCTTGCAGTGAGCAGACAGTGCACTTCTCACGCATACACTCAGACACATGACCGACTCACATGTACACGTGCAAACACATACAATAGCCCGAGGGTGATATTCCACTTCAGTTGAAAGGTCTCCATTTTGAAACAGATGTGTCTCATTGTTAGATAATTCCAGATTACTGGCCTTATGTCTATATATTCCAGCCATACTCCATGTCATGAACAATAAATAATTAAATAAACTTCTTCTTTCCAAGAAGAGACCATTTTTGGAAGCAACCCTGCAAATTAGTCCACAAGGCATTGGTGGTTTCAAACATTTGCATTAAAGGGGACCTATTATGCCCCTTTCACAAGATGTAATATAAGTCTCTGGTGTCCCCAGCATGTGTCTGTGAAGTTTCAGCTCAAAATACCACACATATCATTTATTATAGCTTGTCAAATTTGCCCCTATTTGGGTGTGAGCAAAAATACAGTTTTTGTGTGTGTCCCTTTAAATGCAAATTAACTTCTCCCAGACCCCTTTCCAGAAGAGGCTGGAGCTTTAACAGCTCGCGCTTCGATTGCTCAATAACAACAAAGCTGGAGAATCTCACGCAGCCAAAATGACGATTGTCAGTAATGGTGTTTAGCCTTACATTGTTCAAACTGGAGTCGGACAATGATGGAGAGACTCAAGAAGATGTTACAACTTTTAGAATGCATCTAGACGTTTCTGAATGGTTAGTGGATACATTTATGTAGTTGCTGTGGAGTTGATTCAACTCATCAACTAGCATGTTTTGAATTGACCCTTGTTTGTGAAGCAGTCTGGCGTAAAATGCAGCATGGCAACAACACTCCACTCTACTCTACTACAACAACTCTTCCTCTTCTCTAAAGCAGCCCAACATGGCCTTTGTTGTGGAAACCTCGAAATCTGAGTTGCTCATTTTTTCCACATGCTTGCAGAGAAAGGCTTACCAAAACAAAGTTACTGGGTTGTCCTTTTTCACATTTTCTGGGTTGGTAGATGCACCAGGGACCCAATTATAGCACTTAAACACGAAAATGTCAGATTTTCACAATATATTCCCTTTAAATAAAATTCACATATATGTCTTAGAAACATAAGTTAAACATTGAAGATTATAAATGCGCTGCACACCAGTATAAACATTTTGTCAGTGTTGATACTGTGAACAGGCACTATCTGCCTGGTCTTATGAATAGGAGATTCTAACTGAAACAGAATGGACTAGTCTAAGCAACACCAGGAGGGACTGAGACTCTTTTGTAGAATTTCTGTTTACACAAAAGGGAGGAAGATGCAGTGGTTGTAATCTCTTTGCAAGCTTGTTTTGCTGTAAACCCAGTTTACAACAAACTTAAAAATTCAGTTTATAGTAGAGACGAAAAATGCACAAGGAAAATAAGTAGGAAGTCTGGTTTATAAAACTAAATAAACCAAGCATGTGTGCTGTTATGAACTAAAATAATAGAAAACCCATGGCATAAAAATATGACGTAAAGTCCAGTTGATATTTATGTTTTTAATGTTATGTTCAAACTAAATTTGTGGGATTAAAGAGAGAGAGAGAGAGCATATGTGCATTGGATATTCAATGTTAGGTTCATCACCAGACTTGTTTACTGGCTGTTGCAAATATAAACATGCCTAATCTAGGCAATGCCGCAGGGAGGCATGCATAGTTTATTATGCTTTTAAAATCAGCTATATGATGCTTGTAACCACAGCACTTAGATTCCAACACAGTCTCATACTTACATCACATGATTTTATAGTGCTTAGCGTAAATGAGTACACCCCCTTTGAAAAGTAACATTTTAAACAATATCTGTCAGGTTTTGGTGAGGGAAGGATGAGCGAGGACTCAACTGCAGTGAGAATGGGCTTTATTTAATAAAAATAAAAAAAATAAATAAATAAAAAACTACCCCAAGGGGGAAAACAAGACTGGCAGCAAGACTTGACTTGACTTTTGACTTGGACACAAGATGCAGGGAAACATGAAGCACAAACGACGACGATCCAGCCCAGGACTGCAAACACAAGGAGAATAAATAGGAGGGCAAACAAGGCAGGTAACGAGGGAGGACAGGTGGGGCAAATAAACCAATAATCAAGCGAAAGTACACACAAACCATGCGCTCACAATAAAGACAGAACAGGGAGCGTGAGTGTCCGAATCCCGACACAAAACTGAAACCTGAACTAGACATGAGTGCCGGGATCCGAACGCCACGCTCCCAACATGAAACAAGACATGCAGACAAGAGAGCGCACGGCTCGAGAACTCGAGACCGTACGCTCACATAAAGACAGGACAAAAATGGGAGTGTTAGAGCTCTGTCACAAAACCAAGAAATAAACTAGACAGAAGTGACAGAACCCTGACAATATCTCAATGAACACAAAAACAATTTCCAAAATGTTGACAAGACTAAGTTTAATATAACATCTGTTTAACTTATAACATGAAAGTAAGGTTAATAATATAACTTTGATTACACATTTTTCAGTTTTACTCAAATTAGGGTGATGCAAAAATGAGTACACCCCAGAACAAAAACTACTACATCTAGTACTTTGTATGGCCTCCATGATTTTTAATGACAGCACCAAGTCTTCTAGGCATGGAATGAACAAGTTGGCGACATTTTGCAACATCTATCTTTTTCCATTCTTCAAGAATGACCTCTTTTAGAGACTGGATGCTGGATGGAGAGTGATGCTCAACTTGTCTCTTCAGAATTCTCCTTAGGTGTTCAATTGGGTTCAGATCAGGAGCCACTGAATCACTTTCACCCTGTTCTTCTTCAGAAATCCAACAGTGGCCTTAGATGTGCGTTTAGGATCATTGTCATGTTGGAGAAGTGCACGACGACCAAGGGCACGGAGTGATGGTAGCATCTTCTCTTTCAGTATAGAGCAGTACATCTGTGAATTCATGATGCCATCAATGAAATGCAGCTCCCCGACACCAGCTGCTCTCATGCAGCCCCACATGAGGACACTGCCACCACCGTGTTTCACTGTAGGCACCATGCATTTTTATTTGTATTCCTCACCTTTGCGACGCCATACAGTTTTGAAGCCATCAGTTCCAAAAACATTTAACTTGGTCTCATCACTCCAGAGTACAGAGTCCCAGTAGAGAGGCTTCTTTCGTGGACGGCACCCATGCATGCCATTCCTCTGCAGTGTACGCCATATTGTGTCACGGGATATAGTCACCCCAGTTTGGCTTTCTACTAATTTAGATAACTGCAGTAAACTTGCATGCCGATTTTCTTCAACCCTTCTCATCAGAAGAGGCTCCTGTCGAGGCGTTAAATTCCGTGGACGACCTGAACGTCTCTGTGAGATGGTTGCAGTTCCATCTTTTTTTTAAAAATTTTACCACTTTTGCTACAGTATTCTGACTGAGAAGTAAAGCTTTGCTGATCTTCTTGTAGCCTTCACCTTTCTGGTGTAAGGCTACAAGTTCTTTCTCAGGTCTTGTGACATTTCTCTTCAATGTGGTGCCATTGCTGACAGCATGAAATGGGAAGGGGTTTTAACATCCTTTTATAGTCAACTGTCTGCTGGACATCTGTGTAA
This sequence comes from Ctenopharyngodon idella, assembly GCF_019924925.1. Taxonomy (NCBI): domain Eukaryota; kingdom Metazoa; phylum Chordata; class Actinopteri; order Cypriniformes; family Xenocyprididae; genus Ctenopharyngodon; species Ctenopharyngodon idella. The sequence goes on from NC_067220.1 coordinate 35,983,120, forward strand.
TGAATAATTAGACTCACCTGTGGTTGAATTCTGGGTTAAATTAGACATCTGTAGTCTAAAATTTAGCTTTGCTCCAGAGACTTTCAGTGTGTACTCATTTTTGCATCACCCTAATTTGAGTAAAACTGAAAATTTTGTTCTCCAAGTTATATTATTAACCTTACTTTCATGTTATAAGTTAAACAGATGTTATATAAAACTTAGTCTTGTCAACATTTTGGAAATTGTTTTTGTGTTCACTGAGATATTGTTTAAAATGTTACTTTTCAAAGGGGGTGTACTCATTTACACTGAGCACTGTATCTGCAAGCAAAATCAAATGTTTGTCTAGCTGTATGCACATATTGCAGTACTCCAAGCTTTACTTTCCTTTTCAAGCATGGATCTGATGAAACGCAACAGCAGGCTGAGGCTCAGAACCATCTAATGTTCTCAATGAGGACCATCGTGTCCAGACTGCCAGGAAAGCAGCGTCAGGGAAAGGCTGTGCACGACAGATTTTTACCCCAAGGGCAGTGTCACTGCCACCCAATTTCAGGCCTGCTGTTTTCCAAGCTAGAATCAAGCCTGCCTGGCTCTGGTTTTTCCTCGCTGTCTGAATCATTTTGGGTTGCTGATGGGAGTTTGGTAATTGTAATACTCTCTGAAATGGAGGTGAGAGAGGAAAACAATGTGGGAAAACCCTCTTTGAAGGATGGCTGTGTATCATTTTCTTTGGCAAAAGGGCAGACTTGTAGCATGCCTCTTCTCTCTGCCCCAATGGATAACAACTTAATGGCGCCTCAGCTGATGATACACGAGTCTGCCTGACATTGCAAATCTCACACTACTTATCTGTGCCTAACATCACTCAACAATGTGACAGTTGTCACACTGACAGTTCGGTTCTGTGGCCATCTGCAGGTTCATACGGCTTCAGACTGGAACAAATCATGAACTCTTTGAAAGATGAGACAGAAAAAAAAAAGAAAAAAAAAATCACAAATGAGATCTCTTTAATATCAAGCATGTCTATGTTTTTCTTACTCAATCTCTGTAAAAATTTCAGGGTCCTCTGAGAAAATCTAATCCCATTGCAGGAGATTATTTTTTCAAAATGCTTCTTTTCATTTTAACCTTCATCGAATACCATTCCTTAAGCTATATATCTTGTTTCGCTGCGTGATGTATCTTGATTATGCATTTTGATCTTTTTAACAACTGGGTCAAAAAACAGTTAGTGGTTCAAGTACTTCTGGAATCTCATCTGATGTAACAAAGACAATTAATTCGATAGAAAGAGTCCAATGGACACTGTAGTAGGAGTGTAAAAATATAATTCAAGTGTAACTGAAAAAATGAACAGAACAGGTGTGACATCTTTTCAAACAAACTTAGGCCATTGGGAGTTTGTTTCAGGAGTTCAAAACAGCTTGCCAATGCAAATTTTCTAAAATCACCTTCGAACTACCATTGGTCCGTGGTGATTACATAATAGGTAGGTGTGGCTCTGGGGCTCCACCTTCTTTGGTGTGGAAATTTTCTCCGGTTTATTTTTTCTGTTCAGTCCGTCAAGGTCAGATGAAAGTAAAAAAAAAAAAAAAAATGAACACACTGGAGAGAAATTGTAATTGAAAGCACGCAGCACATATTAACATACTCATCTAATCTCCGCTTTCAGCAGCATGCAAGAGTGGATGTCTCTTTATCATACCTGAAGCAAAGCAAAATAATGCTTCACGAAAAATAAAGCAATGATAATGAACAAACAACAAGGAAGAACAAAAAATGAACATACAGTATATACAAGCAAGAGTTGGTTGTTAGTCGCCAGCAGCACAGCAGTTCCAGACAAACAATGACACCCAAAACTGTACTGTTATAGCTAACATTACAACAATAGCATATCTTGGTTCTGTGAGACATAGCAAAACCAATGCTACTCACATATGGAGCAGAAACAATGCAACATCTGTGTCCGATTTCAAGCCTTCCCACTTAGGTCCCTCCAGCGCTGGAAAGCTTTTCTAATATTTACAATACGCAGGTCCTAAAGCTCTTGCCCGATCATAACCCTTCTTTTTTCAGTGATATTCCTCTGACCTTTTCTCTTTTGTAATGTCACTCTGTAGGCTGTAGTCGGTGTTACATAGTGTGTATAACACTGCCCCCACTGTTGTTTTGCTTTTTTATAGAAATAAAAACCATCGAAGTAAAGACTGCAAAAAGAAGTGCACGGGGTATGAATTCCTTATTTCGGTGCTCTTTGGGTGTAAGGGAAAGTTCAGCTCATATAAAAATAATGATAGTTCAAGGCACTCAAAACTTGTTGAAAAAGTTATAAAAAGCCTTTATTGCATGATGGCTATGAAGATTTAAAAACAGGTGAGCTGTTTTATTAGCTGTTTTTTTATTATGCTGGCCAAACAATTAATTTGGTGATGTCACTTTGTAACGAAAGACTAAGCATCTGCGCACATACACATTCAAACATGCATACCTATAGACTAAACACGTAAATGAACAGCAAGAATGCAATAAAAGTCTTGTTTTCAGTTAAAAGAGTATCATGTAAGTGGCCCCTAAGTTAATAATTAATGATTTTTACAACAGAAGTGAATCAATCAAAAACTTACTTTAGCTCGATAATAACTTTTTCCTAGGTCTGCTGTAAAGCCAAAACAATCTCTGTCAATTAATCTGTATTGTAAAAAGCACTATAAGATGACTTGACTTGACTGACAAGATGATGGCGGAGGATCTGGTGTGCAACAGATCCTGAGCGTCATTGACAAATATCTTTTCTTCTAAAATGTACAGTCAGTACTGCTGCTCCCTATACAGAGTACAAGTGATCGCAAATTCAAAAGCGAAAGTAAAAAAATGAGAGAGCTTTCAAAAGTGATTTCAATACCCTGCATATAGATAGTGGCCCCCTGGCGCCCGCAAATTATAGGCCTATACACAGAGAACACGTGATCACAAATTCAAAATCAAAAGTTAAATGTGAGCGCGCTTTCAAATGCGATTCCCCTCCCCCCCGGTTATCATAATGCCGGTGTGAAAAATTTCCTCACTGTGGCATCCCTATCTCAGCCATCTATCGTTCTACAGTCTTTCTTCAAATTTCTCTCTTGCTCGCTGTCTCTCCTCCCACATCATGAGTGCATACGCCCTCTACTGCTGATTGGCTACAAGTGTGTTGTGGTGCTTGGTCCAAACCACTATCAACAGCGTTTTTCAGAAACTGCACCTTTAATTGGGGAGCAAGAGGGAAGATTTGTCTTCTGAGATGATCCTAGTTGTCTCACATAATGCCTCTTCTGGATTCAAAAGAGATCTTAATGTCTAAAATTGTGTTCGGATTTGTGTCCTTGATTCTTGTCTACAATAATAAAAAAAACTGTTTAAATATAAACTAAAATTCCTCTATATTACTGTATGTCAACAACTGTCACATTTGTGTGTATTTTAATTTCTCCTCTGGAATTTTAGAATAAATATTAGGATAAGATTTTAGTTAATACTGGAATGAAACCTCACTCACTGAGATATCCATTATGTATCCTGAGCTCTGAACAAAAATCAATTAGGTTTCCGCTGGGGGTGACTGCTGACTGAAAAGTCAAGTCAGAAATATAGATGATAATATGACAAAAGAACTTTAATAACAGACGTCACTACAGACAATGAGTTTTTTTTTTTTTTAGATAATAACCAAAAGATTAAAGGGGAAGAAAAAAATAAATAAAGTTCCCATTGTCAAGTAATAGTAACTTTGTGCATGATTCATCAGTGCATGTCAAAAAAGAAAAAGAAAGAAAGAAAGAAAGAAAGAAAGAAAGAAAGAAAGAAAGAAAGAAAGGACACATTAATCTTAATCAGAATCTAATAACTTGTGCCGCCTCATTTTTCAGTAAACATCACAAATTCCTCAACATTTTTTCATCAACTATCCTGCTTCTTTCAAAAATATGTCTATTACAGATGTACAATGGATTAAATTTCATTCACTTTGCAGGGTTTCTACTTTTTTTACTTTAAAAAGACAATTCCACAATCTAAGTAAACCAGCACAAGGAACTTAAGAATAATGTTTCTTGAAATAAAAAAAACATGATTATTCTCAAGGTCACACAGCCTACATAAAGTCCAAAGCATTGTCCTGCATTAATATCAGCATAACCCAGAGCGAGATTCATATGACCCTCAAAATGGAAGTCAGGCAGACAACTCAGCGAGGCAGCAGACTCCAGCTGTTCTATTCTCAGTGGAGATGTGCCCTCTGTGACTACTGTACACTATCATTTACACAGCAAATAACTTTCCAAGGATACTTAGGATATTATTGAGAGATGTATGGCTCTCAAAGAACCTTCAAAGCACTTTTCTGACTCTCAATTCTGATTGTATAAGCCACACTCAAAACTGTAGAAAACAGACAAATGCGTATCTGTGACTGTACATTCAATATTAACATTCAAAAAGTTGCTATGTTGCTAGGAAGCATCAACATCCCACATTGATGAACTATATTACTTGGCAAATTTACTGTTCATTGCAATTTAATATTAAAGGTTAACATTTACTAAACATTGGTGTTGTTTATCATATTGCTGTTGCCCCCATTTAAATAAGTGAGTCCATGCGTTACAGTGATTTTCCTACGGTTAATGAGTTTTTGGATTTTATGTTGATCAGTCTTTTGCTGAAACATGTGAAAGCATGTATAAATTAATTTTTTTTCAATATGTTTAAAATATTATTATTGTTCATTTAAAACATTTTCAAAGACTATAATAATAATAATAATAATAATAATAATAATAATAAGTATGAAACCACAAAATATTGAGCATTCAAAATTAAAAAGACAAAACTAAGTAAAAAGGATTTATACTATTTTTATACTATATATTTATACTATTTCTTTATTTATAGATTATTCATACTGTATTATTATTCATTGGCAACAACAACAAACTGAAATCAACTAGATCAATATGCACATCCAGATTTTGCCGAGTTAGACACGTTCCTGGGTCAACATTTTTTGTTGATACTGGAACAACATTCCTGTCCGAAAATTTAGTCCTAACCATATCCCTACCCCTAAACCTAACCCTATTCATAAGTTATCCTTAATATTAGAGGGAAACGACAGGTAAATAACACATGTAGAAGCACCAAACCCTGATTGTAAGCCTTGACATAAACTGTAAACTTCTTCCTCAAATCTGATTGGTTGAATGGAATGTTGTTCCAGGATCAGCAAAGATGTTGATTCAGGAACATGTTGTACTTGGTGAAATCAGGTTCTGCGGATCAATATAGATGTCTCAAACGACTGCAGTACATTTACTCACATAAAAGCTTTATTATCCGATGTTCCTCAAACAGTTTAGTGTTAAGTTGTTTTTTTCACCCATTCCATAAAATCACAATTTTTTTCTTGGGCCCATTCAATCACATCTAACAGCTTGATTAATTGAGTCTGGAGCTTAAAGCCTGCAGATGTGCTGGAATAGGTCAGGATGAATACGCAAGGCATGAGGATAGAGATCTGGCCTTAAATTGTCACAGTGTCCTTGTCCATGGCAATTGAAGACTTAAGCCGAGGGATAAGAAAGTGTGCAGATGCATGTATCAAAGCACTGGACAAATACAGCGGCGGTGCGTGGATTTCAAATGAGCCAAATGGCAGGACCAGACTCCGTTTTGATAAAGCATATATATATATATTTTTTTTTTTTTTCCCCGAATCACCCTGCTTTGCATTTCAAGGACCTTTCTGCCAGGCCACATGTCAATTTCACAAAAAAGTCACAGAATCACTGACAGCTGCCTCTTAATTTGATCGCCCACCACCAAGGCCGAGAAACGCACAGGCTTTGTTAATACGTGCGGCCCATAAAGAAACAAAACATAGATCAAAGACATCTCATCACAGTTTTCATCTTATCAGCAGGATACTGGCGACCACGTCTGCATGAATGTTTATGCATTTAATTAGGTATGCGCAGGGAATCGTCGAAGTAACGTTAGGAAAACAGATGTAAGTAAATCTGCACGGGTATTTCTCCCAACAGATTAATTAAATCAAACACTGCACTCCACATAATCTCACTAATAGCCCCCTTGACTGTAGACACTTCAGAGACGTCTCCCAGCGGAGACTCTAAGCTTAGAGAACTGCAATCGGAGCGCTGCGAGGGAATCTGCTTTAACGGAATCTTTAATATGTCGCTTCTTGACCTTGCTTTGTCATTTTATTCCCATTTGACACATCTTTAAACTTTTGATGAAACTGACATTGGAGTGACAACAGCCAACAGGACATTTTGAACCAGAGGTGAACATTTCACCAATGTGACATGTGCAGCACTGTATTATTTGAATTAGTGCTGTTAAAATTAGCGCGTTAACTTTTTTTTTTTCAGTTTATCGGGTTAAAAATATTTAACTCAATTAACACAGCATCCGTTTTTCCATCATAATTTGGCTTACATTATGATCATGCTCTTATTCACGCAAATGCTTTTAAACCATCCAAGTGTCACAAGACAAATGAGAATGTGCTGTCTGTGAATGTCGTTTGCGATTTGCAATTATGCCAAAATGCCCATTTTGTTGAGTATCCTCATAAGAGTAGTGAGTAAATGAGTTAAATAACATCCTAAATGAACTTAAAGAGTTGAGAGAAAATGAGATGTGTGTCAGATACGTGCCATGTTCAGCAGTGGCAGGTCTTAAAGTGACAGCAGCCTAATAAATCTGTTGCTGTGATGTCTGTCATTAATGTTAATCAAAGAACAAAGGTAACAGAGAAAATTGTAGCTTTAATAAGGATTAATCTATATTAAATTTATAATTTATGCAGTGAAGACTATAAAGTGTTTGATAACTTTCAATTTCTGTATATTTCCTACCTGTTAGACAGGTAGGAAGGCCACAGGTAAATATAACATTTATAATGGGTTTATTTGGCCTAATAAATGTTGAAATTGATAGCTTTTAGTTATACTGTAATTTTGATACAGTAATTTCTATAATTAATGTTTAAAAAAGAAATCGTAGAGACATCAGTACCAGTATAAGTAACAGTGATACTGGCTTTCATTCATAAAAATATGCCATTAAAAAAATATTTAAAATATACTGTCTTTAAGTTGTTTCTACATTAATTTGGAGATTAACTGTGAAATTATTACAATATAAAAATATTAAAAATGCGATTACAGAAAAAAAAAGTGATTAATTAGTTACTTTTTTTAATCGATTGACAGCACTAATTTGAATCTATATGGCCAGTGTGTGACAGATTTTAAATGTTTACTTTTGTTAAAAGGATAGAACATCCAAAAATTTTAATTCTGTCATCATTTACTCACCCTCACATCATTTCAAAACTGTATGAGGATGATATTTTGGGAAATGTGTGTAAAATCTGAAAAAAAAAAAGAAAGAACAGAAAACCCAGGTGGCATATTTTGATTACAACACAATATTCGCAAAAGCATTTAAAACTATTGATTTTATTCTTTTTTTTATTTTTATTTTTTTTTATTATTATTATTATTTAAATTTGTTTTATTTATTTTTTTTATTTGGGTATTTATTTGTCAAATAAAATAGTATAGAAGTTTACCTTTTTTTTTTACCTTAGTTTTTTTTTTATTTTATAATTATAAAATAATTATTAGCTTATTGTAGTGAGTTTTGATATCAATGCATTTCTGAGGGGGTGCAATGTTATTTGCTTTCCTAGTCCTTACCTCTAAGGGTGTACTCACACTAGGCGCTCTGAACCGTGCCCTGAGCGCGTTTGACCCCCAAAGCCCGGTTTGTTTGACAAGTGTGATCGCTCCGTTCTGTGCCCGGGCGCGGTTCGTTTAGCCGGCCCTGGCCCGCTTGGAAGAGGTGAGCCAGAGCGAGGTTCGGTTGGGCTCGAGTGGGGTTTGCATGCAGTGTGAGCGCTAACCATGCCTGAGCACGTAACAGCTGCTACTTTTGTGTGCGGTACTGCTATCATTATGATGGCAAACATCTTTATTACTACTTTGATAGTACACTTATCAATTCATGTAATTAATTCGAGTGTATTTGGGTTTATAACGGGTCTGATTCTCACCTTATTGATGAAGAAGAATTGTAGTTTGCGAGTAAAGCTGCAAATTCCTCCATTAACATCAGCTACCTTCGTAATAATCCTTTGACACGTGCTATTGAAAATTGCTGCGCGGCATAAATTATAAATAGCCTATATTAGGCAGTATCTTAGCAAAAGTGCATTTCTTCCTGTTTTCTTCTATTCAAAAAGTTGCATTGTATATGATGTAAGCGTGCTTCGGCCTGGAACGTGTGAGTGCAGGCCAGCGAGGGAGTGGGGATCGGGGACAATCGCGCTTGGGCTCGGCTCAAGGCAGCCGTGCCTAGTGTGAGGACACCCTAAGTCACTCAATATGGCTTAGTCCCTAAATATGAGCATTAATAATATCGATGCTTGCCTTAATGAGCACCACTAATTATTAGATTGCAAAGAATAATATCCACTGTTAAAAATCACTATGTGATAGTCTGAATATATGTCAGTTTTCAAGAATATCTAATTGGTTATGACTCATAGGACTCATGCATAAAGATTAATGTGAAATTGATGGAGAGAATCAAACTTTATCAACCTTCAGATTGAACAACCTAACTCACTTAGTCACAGACATGTGCCCTCTCACTAAATTCCTCAATAGTGAAGAGTCATGTTGTCAGATATGGTGTTTAACAGTATATTGACAAACCTTCAAGAGTGTACAGAAATCACCATTAAATCCAAATTACCAACCTTTATTGATCCAAGTTATTTAACACCCATCAAACAGATTAGCTTTCTAAATTGTGAATCAGCAAAAAAGAGATACAGCCAATCAGTTTGCGTGCCCATTTCAATATTCTTTACCTATCATTTGAATCCTCCATGGGATGGAGGCGAAGAACTGTCATCAGATTACCCATTGATTTCAATTAGCACGAACCTACTACTAAACAACCTTTGTCAGTCCACGATCACTGCTAGTGCTATTGATTCACAGGCTTGTTCCATTACGCTTGATTGCTGCCAGGCCACTGTCAGCTCCGAGATCGGATTAGTTCCCCCTTTTTAGCACGTTCTCTCAAATAAAGGTCCACGAAGGTTGCTAATAAGGTTATAGACAAGTGATGAACTGAAAAGGTCAAAACAGAGATTACTGATATAGAAGAAAAAATGATAGAATACAATGGAGAGGGAATAGAGAAAGAAGTACATAGACATTTTTGGCTGCTTACTGTTTGAGGTGTTTCAGAAGCCCAGTGTCATGTTTATGGACTTTCAGTTTGTTTTCATCAGTTTTCTTTGATCTTAGTTTGTATGTCTTGACCTAGTTTCTCAGTTTGTTTGATTAGTCATTTCGTTCACCTGTTGTCATTTAATTAGCTAATTTCTGTGGTGTATAAATACTTCCTGTTTGGTTCAGTTCTTTGTCGGTCATTGTTAATGTTAGTCATGTTTAAGTTATTTGCTAACTTAACTTGTTATTTGCTAACTTATTTGTGAGACTTCCTGTTTCAAGTCTCTTTGGATTCTAAGACCTATGACAGAATGACCGACCTAACAAAAATTTTAAAGATGGACTTACCAGTCTTGCAGAGGCTCATCACCTGCGAGAACAGGGCACTGGTGGTATACTGGTGGTGGAGACTACAGCAGGATGATGATCGCCTTCCACGCCGGTCCCTCTGGTTCTGTCCGTAAATCTTCCTCCTCCAATGTCCCTGCATGACTTCCTGGTCCCATCACCTCCGCTGGTTTTGTCCAGTTCCCTGGATTCATCAGAGTCGCTGGTGTCATCCTGCTCCTTGACTCTCCCCCGCCGCTTGCTCCATGTGGCTCTTCGGCTCTGCCTCGGACCTCCCTCTACCAGCTCGATGTGAGGTTGAGCCCCCGGCTTCACATCAGGCCTCCAGGCCCTTGTCTCCACCTCGACTTGTCAGCCGTCGACTCTGCCCCAGCTCTGCGCTCCCTCGACCAGGGTTGCCAGGTTTTCACAACAAAACCTGCCTAATCGCTCCTCAAAACTAGCCAAATCGCATTTCGGGGGGGGGTCTCATGGTAAAAATCGTGCTCCGGTGGTTAAAATCCATGTTTTTGGCCTGGTAAAATTCACATTCCAGGAGCTAAATATCACGTTATTTGGGGTCAATTCAACCCGCAGACATGAAAAACAACCCGCGGCAACAGTGTAAAAGTAGCCCAATTCAGCAGGAAAACCGCAGACTTGGCAACACTGCCCTCGACTCCTCTGTGGTCCACCAGCCCTGGGACTCCTCCGGTCTCTCTCGTCCATTTGGATCTGCCTTGGTCAGTTGTTGCTCTGCCTCTGCCTTAGACTTCCAGGTCTCTGGCTCCACCGTTCTTCTCCTTTCCTTCAGCTTCTCTATTGTCCTCACTCCCTCCGTCGTCGCCTCGGTCTGCCGAGCCCCCGTCTCCGCCTCAGTGCCGCAACCCAGCAGCTCCACCTTGGGCTTCCGGGTCATGGATGTTGCCCTGGTCCGTCGGCCTCTCTGCTCCGCCGAATACCCGGTTGGGGAGAGTGCTGTGATGTTTATGGACTTCGAGTTTATTTTCATCAGTTTTCTTTGATCTTAGTTTGTCTGTCTTGACCTGGTTTCTCAGTTTGTTTGATTAGTCATTTAGTTCACCTGTTGTCATTTAATTAGCTAATTTCCCTGGTTTATAAATACTTCCTGTTTGGTTCAGTTCTTTGTTGGTCATCGTCAATGTTAGTCATGTTAATTTATTTGCTAGTATTCAAGTTTCCTATAAAATGATTATTTTGTGAGATTTCCTGTTTTAAGTCTGTTTGGATTCTAAGACCTGTGACACCCAGACACTCTCACCAAAAAGTTTTTAACTTGCACTTTTCTCTCAGAAATGTATTCTTTCTATTTAAAGTTGCACACTGCAGCCTTAAGGGGTCATTTAGCACATTTTTGTTATTTTTTCCCCTGAGTTCCACTTTAAATTTAGTCCAGTTATTTGTGCCTAAAAAGGTAGAAAGACAGATACTTTGATAGAGAAATAGATAGATAAAGAATTAGATGAATAGATTGACAGACAGACAGACAGATAGATAGATGCATTTATTCTTAAACATAGTGAATTAACATCTAATAACTTTTCAAAAATAGATCTTTCGCAAAACCAGGAACGTTACTAACAGATTGCTCCTTTTCCTAACCATGAGATTTATTAGGTATCTTAAACTATTGCCGCAGCTTTATTGCTGGTTTTCAGATAAAGTAGAAGGGGTAATAAAGTGGGACCACTAGTGCACTTATGCCTTTCAAACATACATAAGGACTTTTCAATTGCCCTTTGTTTTATTGAGACCTGTCTGCGTGAGACAGCTCTAAACAATGTGCTGTAGCTGATTGGCTTTTTCCAACGCTGTACACAACAAGCCTTGATTTACAATGGAACAGCTTTGCTGGCAAAAAAGGAGGCCTAGAGAAGTGGGCATAAAAACCTCTACAAGGCAGCCAAGTACAAACTAGTGAGGGAAGTCAGAGCTGCCAAAGCAGGGTTACTCTGCAAAGCTGGATGAAGGTTTCAGCCAATGTCCCATCCTCAGTATGGAAATGCCTGCGGGATTGTTCCAACTGCAAAAAGATGAGATTTCTCTCCAATTGACATACAACCTTTAGCATCCAATGGCCCTAACAAGGGCATGTAAAGTCAGACCAGCCTCCTCCAACCCTATACCGCCCACATTAATCAAACACGAGTATCCTCCTATGATTATAACAGTCTTACTACACCTCAAACCTCACTAATGATCAATGAGAGAGTTTCCTCGGGGGCCAGATAACCAAAAACACAATCAGTCCAGACATTGTCCCTCCACTTCTCCCTGAAGCTCTGTGCTGATCAGCTCACAATCAGTTTTCACTGACATTTCAAAAGTCACAGGCTTCTATACCAGCCTGTTTCAGATGCTAAAAAGAGTCCAAAATATACCCACACTTGAAATGACTACAAACTCTCCTTGACTTCTGGGGTCATGAGAACATTTGAGAGACTTGTGCTAACCAACTCGAACCATAATTGGCTTCCTACTGGACCTCGAGCAATTTGATAACAGGGCAAATAGGCCGTGAAATCAAACTTCAGACACACTGACCCATAGTACTAGGGCGTTACACCACAGACCTTTTTTTCCTCAAATCTTTCCACACGGGTGATTTCATTTCCCACGATTCATCGCAAGTTTGCAGATGGCACTGTGGTGTGATTGGCATGATTGGTGTAAGCAACAATGAGTCCGCAGACAGGACAAGAAGTGGCTTGAGATGACAAGAAATGATGTGGACTTACTTGATGACTTCCTTTAACATCTGTGACAGGATTTGATGTGGAAGGGAAGTGGTTGTTTTAAAGTCACCAGAGGTTGTACTTCCTACAGCAATTGAACAAATTCAATCCGCCACAGGGCTTCATTGGTCGTGTTCAGCGATCACTCTGCTGCTCCCTCAGGGACTCTGTGGGTTGAGGTCTAAAAGGCCTAGAAACGTACTTTGTCATTGATTTCACACATCCTGCTCATCAACTCTTCAAAGCATTACCCTCCAAACAGTGATTCAGGACAATAAAACCCAACAAAATCAGAAATAAGAACAGTTTCTTCCCTAGAGCAGTGTCTTATCTATAACCGAACAACCTGCTAGAAAGGGCACTGAACTCTGGACATTAAAAACACAACTATTGAACTATTGTACCCCCACAAACCTGCCAGCGAACCACAAGTACAAAAGAACAAATATTATTTATGTTTTTTTAACTCATATTATACTAATTTTCCTTTAAACAAAACTTAATTCTAAAAAAAAAAAAAAAAAAAAATTCTTAAAATTAATTACTTTTTTTTTTTTTTGACAGCCCTAATATTTTTAGTAATTGTAATAATATTTTTAATTAATAATGCAAAATCTTTTCAATGCATACCCCTGGTTGGGACCCATAGTTTTTAAGTCCACTTTAAGCCTGATAGCATTAACAGCACAGCCTGTGTAGTGGCAATACTTAAAAACTTTATTGTAAATTTTCTATATGCATAAGGACAAATATGTATGCATTGTTATTGTTATCATTATGGTTTCTTTCCCTCACCTCTACAATGTTTATATTGCACGTAACATATTGTGAACAGCATGTTTATTGTATGCGGTTTGTCCTTGAGAGCTAAATTAAATGAAATATACTTTCATAAACTGTAAGATATACTTTGCATAGACAGAAGGAAAAAAGATTTAAACAATAACAAAATATTTAGGGAATTAATTAATTAAGTAAATGAAACCTCAGAATAGCAAACTTTGTTTCTGATTTACAGTTCCCCCCTTTCTGGTATCATATTTGCCTATAAATAGGCATTTCAGACCTAAAAAAGTCACACTTTGCAAAATGTTTTTGCTTTTTTGTTCTTCAAACAAACAGCACACTGAAATATTCAGTTATAATCCTGATTACTCAGCTAATATTTTATTACAACGAACTCACTGGAAACTAACCATTTATTGTTTGGCAGTTTGATTGATCCTTTCATCATTACAAAGACAAGGCAAAAAAAAAAAAAAAAGTGTCAAGAACAGCAAGATACTTAGATGTGAACCAAAGTAACTCAAACTTTCAGACTCAACCAGGTCAACAATTAAACCCTTAGCAACTAAAATAACTCTTAAAGCATGTGTCAGTCCTAAATGTAGTTGCTTGAAATATAAAGAACCAATTAACAGAGTATTTGGCCATTGTTTTGGCTGCTTGCAAGCCTTGCAAGTTATGAACTTTCTTGAAACTTTGAAATTAGTTTATTGATTTCTTCCATCTCTTCCTCTTTACCTCTCTCACTTTTCTATGATGTAAATGAATGACTCAAAAACTGTTTAATGAATAGCAGAAAGAGAATATGTTTCTGCAACTTACATTACTTGGTGTCTGAAACTGTGTGAATATCATTCCACCTCTTGATCCAGGTACCAATTTTCCTTCAGCTTCAAGTATTACATTTTCATCAGTGTTTTTTGGGGCTATTTATTTATTTTTTTTTATTATTCATTTATTTTTAAAGTATTTATTTTTAAGTATTTTTTTTTAAGCTGACCTAAACACATGTACTATATTATATAAATTGCTTTTTTTTTTCATTTTCATAAATGCAAAACTGAAAAAAAAAAAAAAAAAAAATTATAATAAGCTTTATTTTTACCAGCCATCAGACACTCTCCCTTAGTCGATAATACATATTCTGCTTATAAACTGTGGCTAATTAAATGAAATTAATCAGATAATAATTTCCCATTAACCTTCAGGAGAGTTTGCTAAAAAGTCTTTATGTGTCCCATCTAGACCTAATACACACTTGCCCTTCTCTCTCTCTTTTCCCGTCTCTCCAGAACAGGAGCATTAGTGTCAAGAGACTCTCCTTCTTCTTGTTGACTCTGATCAATATTGTAATTACAAAACAGTCAGATAAGCCAGCTACGTTCGCATAGAATATAAGACACAGCCACTTCAGAGTAAGAGTTTCAGTATACAAATTATGACTGTAAGACTTTTATTTCCCCAGGATATCCATCTGTTGCCAATGAACATTTGCATATGCAGAACTTTCTTCCATTGCAAAATCCACCCCATTATCAGACAAACCCCAACCCCCAAAACCTGTCTGCGACCAGACTTTAACTGTAATTTTCTTTAACACCTTGTCTAAAAAGTGTTATGCCTTAACACTTAAGAAGACTTATGAGCATTTCCCATTCTAAGAACTTCCCTAGTGCTAATTATTTAGTAGTGTGTTTGAAGAAAAGAAAAAACCTGCATAAAGAATCACTGATTAAGTTCCAGCTGATCCGGCATTGGAGAAAGAGACTTTTAATGAGCAAACTGCAAAAATCCATGACAGGTCACACTAATGACACAACGCTGTGTGGCAAAGTCACATTCCCCCAGACATTTTGACTCATCCACTCGTAACAAGAGAGAGTCTCCACACAGAATGTTCTATACCTGCCAGTCATAGTGGATTAAAAACAATTGACATTCAGAGATGAAATAAGTAACCTGACGTATGGCTGCTAGGCACAAAATTGCCATATGCAAGACATCTGACATCTTCAGAGGGTCAAACTAAATTAGCCCGCACCAATTCATATGCAATATTACAGTTATACATCTTTAACATATGAGGTCTTTCTGCTCAAGGAGGTACTTAATGTTCCTGTCTGGGGTAATATTTCAGTGTCTGCCCTACACTGAATCTCAGTAAGAGGTGCTTTAACCACAGGCTAAATTAATGTAAAGCTAGTGGTGTGCACTTGAGTCTGTGCTAAGATGGCAAGAGAAGTAGATGGAAGAGTATTTGGAGTGATAGATCACTGAAATGCAATCTTGTTTTGTAAGAGCAGGTCTGCCGCATCCTCAAGGTAATGCCACGGAGAATCAAATGCATCTTCCTTCACCAAGATCAGAAATATGAGTCAGTTTTATGACACAGCAGTTTCTCTCTGCTTTTCTGTTTGTTACTGTATATTCCATCAATATAGCAGCATGCAGAATGTATCATATATGAGCTTGCATCACTGGTCGTCACTGAACTGTCAGTGTGAATGTATATCTATGAAGGTGTCTCTCTTCACAACAATTCCTTAAGTGGTTCTCATTAATAACTACGGCTGCAAAATTCCAGGAATTTTCAAAGATGGAACCTTTCCATGGGAATTAACGGGAATAAATGGGAATTTATGGGAAGTAAAGGAAACAAACCATACAATTTGCAACATTGCAGGTTAGCCTATAACAGAAAACTTAAATGTAGTTGAAATCTTGTAGCATCATCTTGGTTAAAACAACCACATTTAATGCAAATTCAGTTGAATTTCTACCCTTCACATTCCTCAATCACATACACGCACAGCACACTACTTCACACAGACTTTGAGTGGCGACCCAACATAGTACCAAAAAAAAAAAAAAGCTAACAAACTGTCTTAAAATCAAACATTTCAATGTATTAATTTAATATTATTAATTTTATTTTAATGAGGCTATATGTAAGAATTTTCAATGTGTGAACAGCTTGCAATGAAACTTAAAAAATGAGATCTTCCCTGACTTCCGTCTACGAAAGCCGACATGATGTCAGTGAATCACGTTCAATCACTGTTTTGGACGAGAGTCTCGCTCATGTCATGAGCAATAAGTTGCCCCTTTGCAACCCTATTAATAATCACATTGTACTTATATTTTGGAAATTGTACTGTATTTTGAAAATGCATACCGTTAAAAAGTTTGGGGTCAGTAAGATTTAAAAAAAAAAAAAAAGAAAAAAGAAAAAGAAATTGATGCTTTTATTCACCAAGCAAACATTAAATTGACTAAATTGACAGTAAAGACATTTATTATAAATTCTGTTCTTCAAACTTTGTTCATTTTTGCTTTGTTGAACAGCAGTGTACTTGTAGATGCATTTCTTAATAAATCAGTTTAGTCACTGCACCCATGTTCCAGAGTTGTAAACCATTCTGAATTGAACCGAGACTATTAACTTCCTCAGTTTAAATTGAGGTAGCAGACAGGATGTAAAATCGTAATTAGAATTTAAGGTACACTGTAAGAAAAAATCTAAAGTCGAAAAAACAAGCAGCTTAATCAGGACTTTTTTGAGTATACTAAACTGTATCAACTTAAAGTTGGTCTATGCTTTCATCAAACATTGTAAGTTCTATAAACTCAATAATAGTTTTTTTTTTGTTTTGTTTTTTTACTTGTGGATTCAAGTTCAATAAGCTTTTTGCATTTTAAGTTAAGCTAAGCATTAATATAATATTACTTAGTTTGTCTTGCCTGTGCATCAGTTTGTTGCACAAAATGAAAAGGTTATATAGATTTACTTCTATGCACCAAAAGATACTGACTGAAATGAAAGAAAGAAGAGAACACAAATTTACATTTTTTGTGAAGTTTTTCTACATTTGAAAGTTTAAACTGTCAAGAGTTTGTCTGACAAAATGAATTGAATTTATAACAAAACTCAAAGTAATATACCTACTATAATAGTAATTTTGGTAACACTTTATTTTAGGGTCTTTTAATTAGTTGCTTATTAGCGTGCATATTTTTAGAATATTGGCTATTTATTAGTACTTATTAAGCACATATTGATGCCTTATTCTGCATGACCTTATTCTACATTCTTAATCCTATCCAATACCTAAACTTAACAACTACCTTACTAACTATTAATAAGCAGTAAATTATGTTTATTGAGGGAAAAGTCATAGTTATTAGTTTATATGTGTCCCCTATACTAAAGTGTTACCGTAATTTTTAATAATACAAATACATTTATTTATTTTTTTTTTTTTAAATCTCTCTGTTTCATGCTGTGGCTGCATTACCACCTCGGGGTGTACATATAATTTCAATAATTAATCTACCCATTGTTAATTATTCATTAAATATATTTCATTATAATAAATAAATTATCTTCCATTTAATGGATCATGTTTTAAGAACTCTACATTTCCAAGAAGTACCTAATTTACTTGAATATCTTCAAGACGGAGCTGAACATAAAGCTGTTTAAAAAAAAAAAAAAAAAAAAAACCTTTGAGATTTGAATTGTAATTTAGTGAATTCCTCTTCCTGCCATTCCAATTCAACATCATATGGGGCATGTGGCCAATTCAATTCAAATTTCAGCTCACGAATGAAAATGGAGCCAATTCTTAGATTCTGAATTTTGCCAAGACCAGCTACGTTCCGGTGAGCCTGATTGGACAATGACGGTGCGCTTGCCAAAGAAATGGGCTCTAGACCCAAAGTTAACCACCCGCAGCCGCTTCCCTCCCACTGCAAACTGCTCTGTATTTCTAATGTCAGACCTATGCAGCTCTTTGCTCCGCTAAACAGTGTTTTATTTAATTTGAGTCAAAAACTGACAAGGGACACATTATATTTTTTCCCCCTCTAACGCAGCAGGATTTCCCCCAACGGACAAAAAGCCTATGGTTTTACATATTGCTCCTGCCAAGCACTTTGATTTGTGTTTGGAGGCCTGTCGAAGGATATTCAGACCTGCTTGGCTTTAATACATCACCATGAAAGGGTCTTTTCCATGGATTGGAGAAGGAGAGAGAGCGAAAGGGAGAGATTTATGCCCAAACCCGCACGTTCAGGCTCCTGATTAGGGCTACAGCTAATGTAACAGCTTGGACACAAGCACGCTGCCTATGGAATCAATATCTCATACTTCTATGAAATTGAGTTTCAGTGAGCAGAGAGAGAGAGGGGTGAGCGAGAGAGGAGATGCAGAGATGAAAGCGAATTCTAGCTGAAATATGCTAGTTGGCTAAAGAGAGCAGACAGTTTAGTGCTATGGGCTGGAGTTGCCAATTTTATTGCAGTTTTATATTCTGTGCCATTCCATAATGACCTATTAACTATGTTTTTGGTCCATTAAATGCTGATTAAAGTAAAAGTTCACACAAAAGTGAAAATTCTGTAATTTATTCACCTTCATGTCACTCCATACCTGGGGCCTCATAGATAAAATGCACATTTGATCAGATCTGATCCCTGCGTCAAAAGTGAGTAATATTTTGGGATTCATTAAGGCAGAAACTGATGTGAAAATGTACTTAATGCGTATGCCAACTGAAGAGCATGGGTACACACTTTTTAGAGCTCATTTACCAGCAATTCAGTTATTTCTACATTGTATATGTAAATGTAAAGACTACTATTCAGTCACTTTATGCCTTAAAGAGGTCATGACATTTATAATGTTAATAAAGTTTTTTGCACAAAAAAAAATAAAAAAAAATAGGGGCGTCGCAATATACTAGTATTGAAGATACTAGTTTGTTGAGTTTGTTCTCGTGCGTCAAGCAGGTTCAGTTGAGCTTCTGTTTATGTTCGCTGATCAATATTTATATGTGAATAAAAGCCTAAATTTAATCTGTTCATCATATGAAGTTACCGTGTCTCTTCAGAGAATTAGTATTCTCGTCGCTTCATAACATTAAGGTTGAACCACTGTAGTCACGTTGACTATTTTAACAATCTTTACTACTTTTCTGGACATTGAATGTGGTAATTTCATTGCTTTCAATGAAGGATAAAAAACTCTGTCAGGTTTCATCAAAAATATGTTAATTTGTGTTCCGAAGATGAATTAAGGTTTTACGGGTGTGGAACGACATGGTAATTAATGACAGAAATTTCATTTTTGGGTGACCTAACCCTTTAAAAATAACTTCATTTGTGTTCCGAAGATGATTGAAAGTCTTACGGGTGTGGAACGACATGGTAATTAATGACAGAATTTTCATTTTTGGGTGAAATAACCTTTTAAGGCTTAGACTGTTATGACTGGCTAATGTCACTGCACAGGAAACAGTATCAACAACCACTCGCTTTTGCACGTTGAGTAAGTGTTTTGAAAATCCAATCATTTACTTACAGTTTGTGATGTAGCTGCTGTTAGATCCAACAGTTGGCTGCTTCATCTTTCAAATAAAGTTTCTTTGTGAACTCTCAATTACACTGTGCCTCATTTTCAAAACAAAATGCTCCAAAAAAAAAAAAAAAAAAAAAAACATATAATCCTCCAATGTGATCCATGACGCTATTAACATAACCACCCATTTGTTTCCGACACTGGGATCCTTTTTAAGTCTGACATGTCTAGACATGTGCCGATATTTGGTAATGCGATATATCACGATAATGAATATTCAAAATACCGTAAATAATAATTTATTACCAAAGATTAAAATTTTTATAATGCATTTAAGAATACTCTCCCCCATCAACCGTACAAAACGCACAACACCGCTGTATTCTGCGTCACGCGCTCAGATGTAAACAAGCCCAACGTGCACGAGAAGCACATGGCGGAGCGAGTGAAGGAGACGCGCTGAATGAAAGTGCACGTTCACTCTCTGACAGCAGAGGGCGCTGATGGAACAGCAGAATGCAGCGGTTACCCCGGAAACCGCGCAAACAAAGCAGCTGCGCTAGTGAAGTTTTTAAAATGCTTCAAACAGCCATTCATTTTTTTGTAATCTCAGTGTTGTTCAGCACAGCACCAAATACTTAATACTTAAAGACTTAATAGGCTATTTATTTTCAATTTTTATATTTTAAAACATTTTTATATTTTAATCTGGACTACATCATGCCCTAATGATTAGAAATGTTCTGATTATTTGTTATTGTTCAGTAAAACTTTGAGACATATGGCTTCATTAGTTAACATGTTAATTCATTATTACCAAACTGACAATGAAAAATACTTAAAGCATTAATTATTCTTAGTTAATGTTAATTTCTTAGTTACTGTTTAATAGCATTACTAAAATCAAAAGAACTTATTTAATGGACCTGAGATAAAACTAACAATGATCAGTTGTATTTCTTAACTAACATTAACAAAAAATAATACTTTCTGTAACAAAGCTATTGCTCAATCTTAGTTAATGCATTAAATAATGAGACCTTATTGCAAAGTGTTACCTGTTGTTCTTTATAGCCTAATTCTTTTGCACTTTAATCTGTTTGAAAATTTTACTTATATTTTTTGTGTATTGTATTATTGTATTTAAACATTCAGAGTTCTTTTTGTTATTACAAAAAGAGTTCTTAAACCTGTTATACTATGACAACTTTTTTTGCAACTTATTTCAAAATCGTAATACTGTATACCATGATAAAAGCTTCAGCAATTAACCGCAAAAAATTAGCTGTTCAAACTGGCCGCGTTCTGTCACTCTTCCATTTGTCCTGTCGACAGACTCAAGTGCGTGGAGTATGTCAGAAACTGAATATATCATCATCTATTTACTGTATCCAGTGTAGACAGTGTCAGTGGTTATAATGGGTTATATTTGATGTCAAAAGATCAAAGCAATTTTGATTTCTCATATCATGACGACGCATTTAATATAATTATATGTACAAATGAACAACATCTTAACTGCTTTTAATAATTACATCACTGAAATTCATTTATATTAAAGATTTCGTCATACACGTCTTTATAAATGAGGCCTCAGTACTTTTACAGAATTGTTAGGTAAACTATCTCTTTAAGGAGTTGCTAAATGTATTCCTGCATTTTTTCTTATAATTTCAATGCAATAAAATCATTTTGGACTGAGTTGAGCTGTGCCATTCACTGTGACAATGACCCCATCTAAAGTCACTTTTTGTATGTTTTTTTTTTTTTTTTTTTAACTCCAAATTCTATCACATTGCCCTTAATTGAGGATGTACATGACTCACGGTCCTCAAAGCCACCTGAAATTTCATTCATCTTTTAATTAGCTCCAAATATCCATCTATTTACAGCCTGAAAGGTCTATTCTCAACTGGACCTGCAGTCATTCAGCATCCACCCCAGCACACTTTTCACAGTGCTACCAACTCATCACCCCTGCCTGCACCTCTTTTCACCAGTGTGTATGTGTGTGAGGCTTTGAGCATGACAGAAGCACACAGGTGAGGAGTCAGAAAGGCAGCTGCTTACATTGAGAGATAGAGAACGGACAGATGTCTTGCAATCAGATACAGAAAGACAGAGAGAGACAGCCAAAGTTAGAGAGAGAGAGACAGGTTCACATACTGAATGACTTTCAGTTACTACTGAGCAGACTCGAAAGGTAAGATGAGACCATCTTTAAGTCACCAATCACCATGAAATCAAAATTGATTTTTTTTTTTTTTTTTTAATTGTATATAGTATATATCATAAATGATTTATCTGTGCACATCATTATTTTATTTTAAAATCATGTACCCCTGTAATCTTTAATCAAAGTAACTTCCCTTCCCTCTTTCAGCAACATCTCTTCACTGAGGAGGGCGGGACTGGAGCGAGGACGGGACAACCTGTCACTCACATGAGACCCACCAATAGCAAACCAAAACCATCCAATCAATTCCCCATGGACAAAATCAAGTCCCACCGTACATTTTTCTTGCTCGAGAAGCTCTTTCACTTAGATATAATAGGGAAGAAAATATAATCGCTTCATGTTGACTTAATGTATGCTTAAAGGAAGAAAAACACCACAAAAAAGTACAACAAAAGTCTATATTTGCATTGATTTCATGTTTTTACTATTCCAGATCTAAAAATAATAATCAATATATCTTAATGTTTGTTTTAAGAACAACAAGAAGCAATATTTCCAGTCAAATGTCTGACTACTCAGAAATCACTGCTTTAAATAACCTGGAATGACTGTGGGGAAACATTCACTAGTGACCAAATGTATGATAATTGCTTTAAAGTGATCAATACTCTGATCTAAGGAAAATCAATATGCTGATCTAAGGAACCTATAGTGTGCAAGAACTTCTTTAATCTCCAAAGATCCATACATTGAAATTTACAACCTGAACCAAATGCTTAAAAAAACAACCGAAGAAGAACATTTATGTTCATGTACTCACAACAAATACTATCTTCAAAACAAACACACTTTAAGTTCATTCTAACAAATGTAAATTGGTCCTTATGAGACCCACCCAACCAACAATATCTAGACATTTTTTCTTCAACCTGCTCATAAAATAAACTAAGCAGCATAAATCGTCCTAATGGACCCATTTATTTTAACCTTCACCAAATTCTGAGGTTTTGAAATATTTCAAGCTGTCTTCATTGAACCTGCAAATAAAATTAATCTTTCTTAAGCATATTCCTCAATGTCAGTTGCTTTAAATTACATTTATTTTAGAACTCACCTTGAAGTCTCGGCTTCAATATATTATCATGTTTTGTTCGCTGTGTATAACAAAAAAGGCCAAACACGAAGCTGTACAGATTAACTAACTCATAACTTTCATAAGCAGGTGCTGCGTAAACAGTTCCAGGATCAGTGTGAAGAAACACACAGCTTAAATTGGATACTACACACTTTGGCTTCCAATTACCGTAGGATACTACAGTGTTCCAGCTAACACCTCAGTTGAGAAAATGATCGGAAAATGTATTTACCTGAGTCCAGTTTCAAATTGCACGTGCAGGTGTCGAACTTCACAAAGAGCTTATTCACGATAGCATGTATTTTCAGGTTTGGTTTCAATGGATTGTAGATAAGTATCCTCTTAATCCAGTGCCCTTTTGATTTTGCCACTTTAAACAAATCTGTGCGTGTGTGAGCTGTCAGAATAGTTCAGAATGAATCGCGAACCTATTACTAGGTGTTAAACCAGTCATAACTAACCAGTGTATAACGGATCCGTATGCTTTCGAATCGCTCTCACGGTACTTTATACTTTAATGTCCTACATCGATTGGTCTGTGCATCGCCGCTTCACGTCAAACACACCTAAATGCGTTTGACAGATTCATTGAAAAGAACCGACTCATAAGAATGATTCATTCGCGAATTGGGCATTTCGAGTTTGGATTCTAAACCAGCGACAGATATGGTTTATACGACACGGTTGCTTAAATATTATAAGGAGAAAATGTTTCTCAGTTCATAAGTGGTAATCTTCGTCAGACAAAGATAAAATAGAATTTTACTAGGGCTGGTGCCCCCTTTAAACTAGGCGGGGTAGGCTGACTGGGCCTGCTCCTTCTATCTGTTTGATTTAAATAGGAGGAGCACAGTTTGTACAAAATGTGTATTGAGCATGCTGTATCATTCATTATTTCTGCAAAGATTAAGTTGTAAATATATGCTGAATTTATGCACCAAAGAGGCTGATGTAAACAACTTGCTTCTGTAATTTTCTCTACTTACTCACCATCCCCTAATTTTTCCAAAAAAGCTGCTGATTGTTTGGAAAGGAAAAGAGAAGGGTTCATAACTCTCGGGCTGGGAGAGAGCAGCTCAGCGAGATGTGTTTGAAACTAACCAATTTAAGGCATAGCTTGGAGGGTCAGAAAGAACCAAAGGGCCTATAATTGGCATCTTTCTTGTCTTATTAAAAGAAAACATGTCCCTGTGGAATCCTTAAGCTCAACGAGCTTCTGTGTGAATCTCGAGCAAACACCCACAGTCTGGATGAGATCATTAAGTGTAGAGATGTGTGACATACTCTGACAGGAAGGTCTAGCTGATCAGCTGAACTGATGAACATAGACCGCTATCATTTTGAGAGGTTAAAGAGGTGATGTTGTGTCTTTTTCTGTTGTTGGGGTGTTTCAAAATGAGGGTGTTGGAGCCGTGGCATTGAGTTTAGCACATGTGCTCTGAGATATTGATGCAATGCGAGTTCAAAAGCACCTCATCCTTTCATCCTTACAGTCTCATGAAAGCTTAACTATTTTACAATTTGGCAAATTGGTGGCGAATTCATACATTCTCATCTGTTCATTTTCACACCCCAAACTTTACTTACCCTCAAGCCATCCTAGGTGTATGACTTTCTTCTTTCTGATGAACACAATCTGAGAAATATTAATAAATATCCTGACGCATCCAAGCTTTATAATGGCAGTGAACAGGGTTCACGAGTATGAGCTGAATAAAGTGCTTCCATCCACATCCATCCATCATAAACCTGTACTCCACGCAGCTCCAGGGAGTTAATAAAGACCTTCTGAAGCGAAGCGATGCGTTTGTGTTAAATATGGATATATTTTTACAAGTTATGAAGTAAAATGTATAGCTTCCGCCAGACCGCCTTCCATATTCAAGTTACGAAGAAAGTGTAAACTGGCGTCGCGTCAGTTACACTTTTTCCGTAAGTTGAACAGGGAAGGCGTAGGACGTAACGTAAGCTTTTTGAACTGCGAGAGATTTACACTTTCTTCGTACGTTGTAGCCAGAATGCGGTCTGGCGGAAGCTAGGTATTTTACTTTATAACTTGTTAAATATGGATTTTTTTAAAAAATTTTACACAAACTCAGAAGGCCTTTATTAACCCCCTGGAGCTGTGTGGAGTACACGTTTATGATGGATAGATGTGGATGGAAGAACTTTATTCAGCTCATACCCCTTTTCACTGCCATTATAAAGCTCGGATGCGTCAGGATAATTATTAATATTTCTTCGACTGTGTTCATCAGAAATAAGAAAGTCATATACACCTAGGATGGCTTGAGGGTGAGTAAAGCTTGGGCTAATTTTTATTTGAAATATATTTGTTCATGCCTTTTTCTACGAATCACATTGTACAAATTTGTATGTGAGTGCTACTTCGTAGCCATTTCATGTCCACAAAAAATGGCAAGGGGCCCACCTAATATAAAATCAGTCAAATTAAAGTTAAGATACCCAGATAACAGGGAACATTCTCAGAACTTTGGCTAATGTTCTGGTAAGGTTCTCACAAAGTTCTTCCAGTAACATTATTATTACATTTTTCCGGAGTTACCTGTTTTTTTATTAATGTTCTCAAAATGTTGGCACAAAAACGTTATTTATACATTGTTCATGTAAAATTCTATTTCTGAAACGCTTGGATGTTCGTTAAACGTTTTTCAAATGTTTCTGGTTTCAGAACATTCAGAGATTATTCAAGTTCCCATAATGTTTGCAAAATTATAATATGGAATGTTCCCTTAATGTCCGCATGACGTTTTCATAACTTAATGGGAACCTTAGCAAAACGTTCTTAGAACATATTTTTTTGTTAGGTTGATAACTTTTACACTTTTCTCAGACTGATTATTGGAAATGTAAGTGTTGAGATGTGGTTATGAACCTCAGGTTATTTTCAAAACCATTTTAGCACAGTAGTTGATGGACCCTTTTCGCAGATTGTGATGATGTGTTTTTTAACATTGTAAAAAACAAAGTTTTTTATATTATCATCTTTAAAAAATGTAATGTACATTTATAATGATACTTTGTGTTACAATACCTTGGCATGAAATAAAACTAATTAACGTTTGGTGTTTTTAACAAAACTCTCTCTTCTGACCACCGTAATAAGTTTCTCAATAGTTTTTCTCTTTCGGAAAGTCATAGAAATACTATTATGGATGTTTTTTTTTGTTTTTTTTTTTGCGTTCCATTTGCTCCAATATATTTTTTGTAGTTTCCATTCACTATATTGAAGTTTACCCAACTATGATGAGATTAACGACCTCCACTTCTGAGAACCCCACAAAAGTGAAAAGGGTCCACTGATAGTTCTATGCCTTCTTGTCTATGCAATTGCACTTGCACTATATATATATATATATATATATATATATATATATATATATATATATATATATCATTCTCAACATTGTGCCAGTCGGAAATAGCAAATCTTAGAGCTGTCAAGTGAGAGCCATTAACAGCATTGATACAGTATGTGATGTTCCAAGGTTTTGCTGCCTCTAAGGCCAGCATGATATCTGGGACATATGAAGAACTTTCCAAACACATAATCACTGCTGTTAATCACTTTCTCTTCATCTCTCCCTCATTATAACACCCTTTCTCTTCTGTTTTCTAAATATAACTTCATTTTTGTGGTATTCCAATATCTGCAACGACCAGTTGAAAATTACATTTTTCACAGTGACCCAACATCTTGACAACTTCTGTCGTCAAAGTGTAACTCACTTTGTCGTTTTTATGAGGACAAAAGGCCAACTAAATTCATGTATTACTCAGTTCTCTAATTAAAGGTTATCTTTGTTAGGTCATGCCCAACAGTGCTGCATGAACATCTGTTCGTATAGCATGTAAAAGTCAATACCGTGCTGTGCAGTCGAGACCCCGCTGATCCTTCTCAAACCTTTGCATCTGAAATAAGTCAGACTGTTCTCTTAATGCTAGTAACAAAGCATCAGCTAACGATGCTTCAGATTCATTTTAAGCTGCTTAAAAGCTCCAAAATCTCTTTCCAGCCACCAGATTTTTGTGAACGTGTGGTGGTCCAAAGTGTTTTTGTCGACATGTGCATGTGTTTTTAATGCAGATGACTTGTTTGGAGGATAATACTACTCCCAATTCCAAAGTAAGCATACACTGTACAAAGCAATATACATTCAACATGCAGAAGATGTGTATATGTGAGCAAGGTGAGGTTTCTGTATTTCAGGTCTTCATGTTCGTCTTCAAGAAAATAAGTTAAATAACTTTCTGTTGCAAGGTGACTTGCTCGTGGTAACAAGGTCTCCTGCGGTGGAAAAAATTGGCACTGAAGTTTTTGACAGACAGCGGTGTTGTTTTGCAGGTTTAGCAATATAGAAATGTTTTTCTTGTTGGTCTTTCAGCAGATCTGCATCTATGAATGCAGTCATCTGTGTTGTATGACCTCATGATCTTGGTGAAAGACTGAAAGACTTTTTTTATTTTATTTTTTTTTTATTAATGATATTGCTCAGTATTGGATATCAGCAAATATATTTACAGTATTTCCTCTATTTTTTACATTTAGATTATGTTTGCTTTCATCTAACACTTACAATGAATCTTTAAATAAAAGAAAATATTGCAATAAATTGAAATTAATAATTTAATGACACTGTTCAATGTAATTTTTAGCTAATCTCAAAATGAATATCCATAATAATGTGTGTTATAATATTGTGATGCCTAAATTTACTTGATTTCCATTTTTAGTGCTTTAAGTTATTTATACAAAATAGTCACATTCCCCTCAAAATTCTCATTGGCCAATGGATGTCTGCATCATGTGGTGCAGTAAGTGTTTTCTCAACATTTATTAGTCTGACAGAACCTAACTTTCACAAACCCTTGCCTTTTTTCTTTACATGCACCATCACCTTTGAAATTGTTGTACTTGCAGTATTCTCTGACGCAGCATAAACTGTACTGTGTACGCGCCCTTAAACCTCGGATCAATGGATGAGGCTCTGAGGAGATGGCCCTGAAGGTTAGACTCTGTATATCTGTTTTCCAGGCCCTGAGTGATGGCAGTCTTGGCAGACTTGATGGTTGGACTGTCCTCATCTCTTGGTTTCCTAGTTTATACAATAATTTTCGCCAGAGGGAGGATCATTGAGACAGAGGAGGTTGTTTCAGTGCTCTAGAGGGGTGTAATTGTCATAAAGGGGTTAAGCAGAGGAATTATTTCTTCTACCCGTTTCAGATCACTGTCAGACAATATCAGTCCTTGACATTCTTCTTGACATTCTTGTCCATTAAGGCAGAGTAGATGGCAGGCTGCTGCAACAGATAGTGTTTCAGTGTGTCATAAATGCCGTTGCATTGATCTGAGATATCATGGATAAGTTTGTGAGGAAGTAAATCTAGAATCTCATGCTTGATATCCAAGACGTCAGCTGATGTTGTACTTTTACAGAAAAATATCATGATTCACCACTTTTCTAAGCTTCTCTAGGAGACAAGGCACTTGGTGATACTACCTTCTTTGTTTGATTGTAGCCTTAATCTATCAGCTATTTTTTTTTTTTTTTTCATTTTTGTCAGTTATGTTCAGTTTAGTTTAGTTCATGGACTTTTAGTTTGTGTTTCTTCAGTTCCTGTTTTCATATGTTAGATTTCCTGCCACTCGTTACTATGGTCACCGTCATTATGGGTTCTGTGTTTCAGCTGTGTTTGATTAATCATCTTGTCATGTTTACATTGTTGGAACTTATTCTTCATCTTTGTGCCTTCTTCTGCAACACACCATGACTATTTTATTTTATTTTATTTTATTTTATTTTATTTTATTTTATTTTATTTTATTTTATTATTCATTTTTTATATTATTTTATTTTACATTTTTATATTATTATATTTTTATTTTATATTATATTTTTATTTTAGATTTTTTATTATTTTTTATTTTATTTTATATTATTATATTATATTTTGTATGTTTTATTTTATTTTATATTTTTATATTATATTATTTTATATTTTATATTATATTATTTTATATTTTTTATATTATTTTTATTTTATTTTTATTTTATTTTATATTTTTATATTATTTTATTTTATATTTTTTTTATTATTTTACTTTACATTTTTATATTATATTATATTTTATATTTTATTTTTTATTTTATTTTATTTTTTATTTTTATATTATATTATATTTTTATTTTATTTTGTTTTATTTTTATTTTTAAAATTAAAATTAATAATACAAGGAAAATTACATATTTTTAATAAAATAAAACATTTATTAAAAATGTGTAATTTCCCTTTTATTTTTAATTATAATTTGAATTTAACTTTATATGATGTAATCATAGTCCTGCTCAGGTGTCTTAATCATAATGACATCCCAAATATCTTTTGCTATGAACACCCCCAGCGCTTTAGTCCTCATTTAGTTGGCACAAAGCTATAATTAAGTGTTTGCATAAAAACAGTGGGGAGTGTGTGTTCTTCTGGCCCCGTCTGTGCTTCTATGCTGGTGTCATGGTGTAAGTGCCTCATAGTATCTGTTGAATTGCCATGAGGCCATACTTGCATCAGGAATTTCTGCAACATGTTTTGTCAATCTTTTTTGACCATTGCTTTTGTAATTGGCTGCAAATCCAAAGTGTGTGTGTGACATTTTCACAATTGTTCTATATTGCTTTTGATTGCATCTTCCCACTGCATTTAAGTCTGTCCCATTTAGTTAATAGTTCCTCAGTTTGAGAACCTTTTTTTCACGCAATCAGACATAAAACTCCAGGAAATGGATGCTCGTCAATTATAAAGCATAATTGTATATAATTCACTTCCCATGCATCAACATAAAGTTAATTTAAGATTTGCATAAAATTATACCTGTTGCTAAAGTAGTCACTTTTCTTGCTGATTGCTCTGTCACCGCTGCTATACATCCATTGTTTTGTCTCTCCTCCAGTTTCTGAAGTACATTCATGGGGTGTTCTTGAGGTCAAGGAACAGAACAAAATTGTGGAGCACATGATGGCTTATCACCACACCTCTGAACCTTCTGCCCTCTTCATAGACCGGCTTCTCACTCCCCACACATCAAGGACACCACCTTGATTTCACAACTTTCACCTCAGCACTACTTTAATGTTCTTTTTGTATTTTTGTTGAAGAAAATCATTGTGCGATATGGGAAATGGGATATCAGTGGAGACGTTTTATGACGTTACAAGTAGAAGTACAGGGTTTAGGCTATTGCATATGCAAACGCATAAAATAGCTAATCATTAAACGATTTGTTTGACAGTTAATAATGCTACATAATGCACATCGGCGGCGTGTAAGACAAGTCGTACCATTATGTTTACATACACAGGCTACTCTTGAAAGTGTCACTGATGTATTAAGCTTCTAAAGTTTCCAGAAATACAAAACCTCCAAATCAGTAATTTAATTTGAGGTTTTTAACTGTTTATTTTTTTCTATTTTTGCATAGATTTTGCATTGGACATTAAGTGCTTTTCCACATTTCCTCTCAAGAAGGGTTCACGTCATCACCATCTCTTGCATTACTGAAGTACATTCTAATCCTGATTTTGTAGCTCCACAGTGGAAAAAGAAACCACAACATGCCAACTGTACCAGATCTAATCACAATTAAACACACCTGAACGAAATCACCTCGTCTATCTTCATTCATTATTCTCTATATTACTCCGCTAAGGGGGTGTTTACACGACACCATTTTCAACTAAAAACAGAAAACTTAAAAATATAAAAAATATAAATCTGTGAAAACAGTGATGGCATGCACGAGTATTACCCCTTTAGTCTGTCCACCTTATTTGAGAAGAATAAGGTGGAATTAAGGTATTTCTGTGAATATGCGAGACTTCCTGTTTATTAGCCGACTGAACGGGAATGGGATAGTTTTGATAATGTTGTCATCTGTAGAGAAAATCTTTCGGTTTTTACTACATCATTGTTGTGTAAACGTGGTTAGATTTATCTTGAAATCTATCATGGAAACTAAACCTTAATTAAACTATTTAGTAATCACTTAAAAAGGAATTTATACCTGTTTGATATTACAAACCATGTTTGATTTGTGGATTGATTCTGGATTTTCCGAATGCATCACGATTCTCTCTCAAATTGATTCTGAGCTTAATTTTTAACAGCAGATGGCGCTCTAAGATAGTTTTTAACCGCACGCTGAAATGCTCATGAAGAAGAGCGCTCGTGCGTTCGGCTGAGTCTGAGAATGTTCTTGCAGCGAGGTTTGGAAAATGGAAGGATGGATAATTCAGCTGCGGGCGCCAATTTCTAGTCAGATGTGGGACTTCATTTGGCATGCGACTCTCACAGCGCATTATGGGTATTCTCTAGCCATTGAGCGTACATGGGTTGTACACTCGTTATTGCGGTGCATTGTGGGATAGAATGAGTGCACTTGATAACATCCACTATTTTGGACATTCCTACAAATGGCTGTCCCCTCAAATAGTGCCCTATTTAAGGGTATGGGGGGCGATTTCGGACAAGCCAAGGTCTTATTAGGCATACTAGAAACTTCCAGGCAGGTGTGTTGAGGCAAGCTGGAGCTAAACTCTGCAGGACAGTGGCTCTCCAGGACCGAGTTTAGACACCCTTAGGCTAGAGGGAAGGAATGGGATTGGGACATCAAACTTTGGTCCCCATGATTCAACAATTCTCATATTTTAACTAGTCTTGCTAATGAGCTAATTGTCAACCACTTTAGTGTGGATTGGCAGAAGATAAATTAAATGAATAAAGGAACAGCTGGTCAATGTTTGCAGTGTACAGAAGGGAGAGAGAAAGAGAGAGACATAAACAGAGACAGAAGGAGAAAATATGGGCCTGAAACTCAAGATAGCATTTGCGCCCGGAAATTTGGCCTTCATGCTGACTATACCACAAAAGCGTATTCATCAAAATTAATTGCAAGGCGCAGTCTTTCTTCCTAGATATGAAGAAGCACTCTTAGTGGGCAAAAGGTCGTTTTTCCCAGGCACAATTGAATCAAAAGAGCATGGAATGCATAATCATTATAACACATGATGATAAAATTTCACATAGAAAAGCATGTATTCTGCATGTAGCCGTGACATAACCAAAAAGATTTACTTAAAATTTAATTTGCAAGTTTTTGCAGACTTTAAGTACAGTACATTCAAATAAGTGAAAACTATACACTTTTAAGATGTAGTTTGAAATAAAATTAGAGTAAATCTAATATTTTCCTACAAATCTGATGCATCTATTTAATCTGATCTAATACATTTTCATAGCAAATAATATTAATAAAAATTCAAGCTAGATTTAAAAAAAAAAATATATATATATATATATATATTATAATAATGTTTATATTCTATACATTTACTTAATCACTGGATCTTTTTTCCTGTGTTACTACATATGCTCCAATACATTGAGCTCCGGTGTTCATTTGAGGGTTGTGGATATAATATATAAATAAAAATGAATATCTCCTTACTCAAACTGGAAATGGAAGATGATCACTGGAAAGTGTTTTTCCAGCAAGAGATAAGATTTTAGGGAGGGATTGTCTGACTAAAGACTAACATAAATGATGAATTAGACAAAGCACATCAATAACTCTCTGAGTGCTGCTTAATGAGGCATATAAACGAACAGATAAGAAGTTAGTCTGGACAATCCCATTTATCAGTTCTCTAGAGTGACCTATATAAAAAAAGAATGGCCAGGGATTTCATACATTTCAATTGAACGCTGTATAACTTGGCAGAGCTGTTCTATACAGTTACAGAAGGGATTTTGACTCCTTGAGTACATTTTCTTATGATAAATAATCTATTAAAGTCATTTGTGTTGCTCTGTCATCTATTGTATTTCATTCAAAAGTGGCCCTTTTTTTGGTTTGTTAAATAAGCTCTATTGAACTTGATTCAATGAGGATCTCATGAATATGCCACTAAATCTTCTTGATCTGTTCTGGGAAGAAGAATAAAACCTGTGAGATTAACATAAGTCACATAAAATGCACTAAAATGTGCCTCTGAAGGCAAAATCCACAACTTCTTGTAACAGTCCCAAAACTTGATTTTTAGTTAGTCCTGTGGTGATTAGAGAGAGATAGAAAACATGCCTTGTTTTCATACTATAATTAAGTTTTCCTCTCCTCGTTCTAGTATTCAGCTAACTTATCAGCTATAAGTTAAAGGAATAGTTCACCCAAAAATACATGTTCTGTCATTACTTTCTATGACAAATGGAGAAATTGTCACTGTTGTAGTTGTCTGCTTTGTGTGACGAACAAATCCGAATTTCACTCATGATCAGGATCAATGTGATTTCTGGATCAACCGATTCATTAAAGATCTGACTCAAAAAGGAAAGATTTATTGAATCAGACATGTATAGCTCCAAGGAGAGATAAGACGGATGTCAAGATCGACATTTAATTCTGGTTGTCACACAGATTTATTATGCTTTCAAAGGACTTGAAAAATACTGGAAAGTGGTTGGGACAACTTTTATTGTATTTTTATATTGTTTTTTTGTCATTTCAGAGCCATTTACAGATCCAATTCTTATTACAACGTCATTCCACAGAGGAAAGAAACAACATGAGTGTGAGTAAAAAATTCTGAATTATTTCTTTAATATTAGATGTCATGACCCACTTTGGTTTGCTGATTACTGAGTGACCTAGACAGAAAGAAACTCCAAGACATCCTGTTCAGAGATTTGTCTGTCTATAGATCATGTCCTCCCATTGACTTCTGTCTCAGTATATGGCTCATTTGCCATGGAGGTCAGGGTAAGAGATCTTGAAGTGATGAGGCAACGCTCACCTGACACGCCCATCACTGTGATGAGATGTCTTAGAGACAGTGACACTCAAAATCCTACAACGGCACAGATTTTTTCTCAGAGTTTCTCAGTGAGTATACTGCATCGCTAGCATAAAATCAAGAAAGAGTTAGAAACTGACATGCAAAATATAAATGCATTAATTATGCACTATTTTAAGTATATATATATATCATGTTTCTGAATTATATACTTGGATCTGCTTCATCCATGTCATGAATATGTGAAGAAAAAAAAAAAAAAGAAAAAATCTAGTAACAATTCTAGTAACAGTCCCAAAACTTGATTTCCTCTTGTTTCTCAGATGAATGCAAGTGTAAGCAATAGAAAACATGCCTTGTTTTCATACTACATCCTAGTTTTTATCAGCTTATTCATAAGTTAACGAAAGACAGCTAGACACTAAAATGTAAAGTATCAATGCATTATTTGAATTTACAGACATACACAACTGCTTTGTAGGTAGTTTTAAAGAGGACCCCTTATGCTGTTTTTTTTTTTACGTTCAGTTTTCTTTAGTGTGTAATGTTGCTGTTTGAGCATGAAAAAGGTCTGCAAAGTTACAAATACAAAATCACTCCAAAGGGAGTTATTCTCTGTATCACTGTTTCAGAGCTCCCTGAATTGCCTCGATTGTTTTCTTCCAGGAATGAACATGTCACAATATTCCACATTTAAATAATTGCCACCCAAGGCATACACAAAAAAAGGGGACGATGCCTAGTTGAGTTACGTTATCTCACAGTTATAGTAAGGGGCGTGACATTTCTGAAAACACACTCAGATGTTGACCAATCACAACACACTGGTCCAGCCGACCAATCAGAGCACATCGGGAGGAGGGGCTTTATAGAGACAGGAACTAAAAAGGGGTGCGTTTCCCATATAATGACATAACTTGCTGCTTAACTACCATAGTAAGATGCATCAATGAAGAAATCAACTAGCTAGTCACGACTGTTTCCCGAAACACTAATGTCGCAAATTTGTCGTTCGACCACATTGGATAATGATGTCATGCAGGTGGTGGAGTAATAACTTCTTTAAATTAATCCGTTTGAGACTGAATTAATGCAAGATTTTTTGCTATAAATGACGGTCATGGGATCTGAGGACTAATTCTCATTTTTCTCAGTTATTTTGCTTTACTTCCAGATTCAGTCATAGGATCTTTCTTACATACTAGAGCAAAAACTAAAAGACGTAAATGAAATTTGTATATGTGTAACCCTTCTACCCAGGTCCTACTCGGCTTCGAACCTGGGTCTCCGGCGTGGGAGTTGGACGCTCTAACAAGGAGGCTAAAGGCTACAACCCCTAGTGTCTGTCGCTAGAGCATCTCTTGAGATCAGAGGAGTGAGGTTTACTCACACAGCGACTACTAGCTGGCCTCCGTTACATAAGTTCAAAATTAAAGATAGTCAGCTTGCATATTTTGCTCAAGATAAGGATTTATTAAAGGATTAGTTCACTTTCAAATGAAAATTAGCCGAAGTTTTACTCACCCTCAGGCCATCCTAGGTGTATATGACTTTCTTCTTTCTGATGAACACAGTCAGAGTTATATTAATAAATATCCTGACACATCCGAGCTTTATAATGGCAGTGAGTGGGATCAATGAGTATGAGTTGAAGAAAGTGTCTCCATCCACATCCATCAATCATAAACATACTCCACACGGCTCTGGAGGGTTAATAAAGGCCTTCTGAAGCGAAGCGATGTGTATGTGTCAAAAAATATCCATATTTAATAAGTTATGAAGTAAAATATCTAGCTTCTGCCAGACCGCCTTCCGTATTCAAATTACAAAAAAAAAAAAAAAAAACGGAACTGGCGTCACGTCAGTTTAGCTTTTTCCGTAAGTTGAATAGGGAAGGCGTAGGATGTAGTGTAAGCATTTTGAACTGCGAGAGTTTTACACTTTTTTTTTAAGTTGAATACGGAAGGCAGTCTGGTGGAAACTAGATATTTTACTTCAAAACTTGTTAAATACAGATATATATTTTTTTTACACAAACACATTGCTTCGCATCAGAAGGCCTTTATTAACCCTCTGGAGCCGTGTGGAGTACGTTTATGATGGATGGATGTGGATGGAGACACTTTCTTCAACTCATACTTGTTGATCCCGCTCACTGCCATTATAAAGCTTGGATGCGTCAGGATATTTATTAATATTTATCCGACTGTGTTCATCAGAAAGAAGAAAGTCATACGCACCTAGGAGGTGCTGCAACAATGTCAAATATGTGAAAAATAATGTGTTTGAAAAAACAAAAATCAAGACAAAATCAAGACTTTGAAAAAGGGCATAATATAGCCTAAGACACAACGCACACATTGTGCTTCAGCAGGAAATTCAAAGTTTTGCTGACTGCTGCTCAAGAGTGGTTAGAAAGTGCTTTCAAACAATCTCCCTTTATTGTGCCTAAAATGACATCTGACTCGATGGCAGCTGGTTGTCTTATACTTTCTCTCCTCTGTCCTTGTCTGTGGCACCAAAGGCATAAAAATGTCAAATGGATGTGAGAAAAAATCCCCTGTCCCCTATTTATCACTCTTAATCATTTCCTGCAGATTTCTCAAGACCACGATTATTGAATGCATCTATCTTTTTCTAGCTCGACGGCTGGACAGAGACGGATCGCACCAGCACAGAGATTTAAGGACTTCCCCACACCATCAGATAGAAGCTGACAGTCCTTAATTCTTCTAAATGCTAACTGCCCTTTGTCCCGTGTACACAGCAGACAGACACGTGCACACACACATAAAGTACCCAGTGGCACAAACTTGAAAGTGCAATGTCTATTCCTTCTGAATGAACAATGTGTGCATTGTGGAGCAGAAGCATTCGGATTGTGAGACACAAAGTCACATGTGCAGAGAGACAGAGTGTGTGGACTGTGAATGAGAACAGGTTGTCACAGTCAGTGTCGTTCACAGCTCTATTTCAAAAGGGCTTCATCATGCGTTTCATTTGAATTTGACACATTTATCAAAGGCTTTAGATTTTCAAGGTAGCATTTTTGTAGGCAAAAGTATTGACATTTAAATTCAGATCAAATATACAATGATTCATAATTCTGATACGTCGCCTTTTTCGTTCTGTCATCTTATATTCACCCTCATGTCATTCCAAACCTGAATAATTTTATTTTTCTTCTACAGCAAAAAAGAAGATATTTTAAAGAATATTAGACTAAAACATTTACTTCTATTGTTTGAAAAAAACTGACATATTTTTTAAATGATCTTTTATGTTCCACAGAAGAAGGAAAGTCGTACAGATTTGTCACAACATGATGGTGAATATATAATTTTTGGGTGAACTATCCCTTTAACTAACATGTGCTTATGTAAGCTGCATGAACTCCACATGTTTGTGGAAAATTATAAGATTATCATATTCTCCAGCATGATTTGAGAATGATCCAAAGATTATATTGTACTTCAAAGGAAGCAACAACACAATCTCATAGTAGTTCTCAACTAAAAAGCTAAATTTTATGAATTTACATGTCATTTGTATATTTTCGTACAATCTGCTTCCTCTACAATAAGGGTTAGGTTTAGAGTTGAACCTTCATGCTTACTTTTTTTTTTCTAGAATCACATCGTACAAATTTATACGAAATCACCACCCTGTAAAATATGGGTTGGTCTGTACTTGGTCAGTGTTACAATTTAGTGTTTTTTTTGTTTTTTTCATGACCTAGAATATTTCTTATTTATTGTGGTAAACTTTCTATGAATTTTCAGGTTTTAATGACAGAAATCCAAGATGGCACAATGCATTCTCAGTTTTCTGGACCCAAATGCACATACACTATAAAGATTTCCTGAAGATTAAGAAGAGAGGTAGATGCTTGCATTTAGTTACAACTTTTAGTAAAAACCCTATTAAGAGTAGAGTTCATTTTCACTTTACAAAACAACATAGATGAGAAAAGCAAAGATAAGGACCACAGTTCTTTACATAATCACCTTCCTCATGAAATTTTCAGCTGAAGTGAATAATTCATTTACCTAGCTATATTCAAAATCACGTTTAACAGCATTAGAGTCAGCTCAGATCAGTGGTGCCATCTCCATAAGAGAAGTGAGGTAGAAGAAACTTAACATATAAATCATTTATTCAGAATGACACGTTTTACACATTCCCCCTCAATTTCAATTTCATGATATAGACAAACGGACAGATAGATAGATAGATAGATAGATAGATAGATAGATAGATAGAAGGACAGATGGATGGATGATAGATGGACAGACGGACGGATGGATGGAAAGACTGATGAGGATAGATGGACAGATAGATAGATAGACGGATGGATGGATAGATGGAAGGACTGAAAGAAGGACAGATGGATGATAGATATATAGTTAGATATTTAGATAGATAGAAAGAAAGAAAGGATGTGTGATGGATGATGATGGATGGATGGATAGATGAACGAATGATAGACGGACGGATAGATAGACGGATGGATGGATAGATGGAAGTATTGAAAGAAGGACAGATTGATGATAGATAGATAGATAGATAGATAGATAGATAGAAGGACGGATGGATGGATGGATGGATGGACGGTCAGATAGATATATAGATAGACGGACAGATGGATGTGTAGACGAACGGATGGATAGATGGAAGGATTAAAAGAAGGACAGATGGATGATAGACTGATGGATGATAGATAGATAGATAGATAGATAGATAGATAGATAGATAGATAGATGGATGGATGGATGGACGGTCAGATAGATATATAGATAGACGGACAGATGGATGTGTAGACGAACGGATGGATAGATGGAAGGATTGAAAGAAGGACAGATGGATGATAGACTGATGGATGATAGATAGATAGATAGAAAGAAGAACAGATGGATTGATGGATGATGGATGATGGATGGTCAGACGGACGGATGGACGGACAGATAGATGGATGTATAGACGGGTGGATGGATAGACAGACGGATGATAGATAGATGGATGGATGGATGGATAGACGGGTGGATGGATAGACAGATGGATGATGGATAGATAGATAGATAGATAGAAAGAAGAACAGATGGATTGATGGATGATGGATGATGGATGGTCAGACGGACGGATGGACGGACAGATAGATGGATGTATAGACGGGTGGATGGATAGACGGACGGATGATAGATAGATAGATGGATGGACAGAAAGAAGGATGGACGGATAGAAAGAAGGACGGACGGACAGACAGACAGACAGACAGAGAGACAGACAGAGAGACAGACAGACAGACAGACAGATAGAGAGATAGATAGATAGATAGATAGACAGACAGACAGACAGACAGACAGACAGATAGAGAGATAGACAGATAGATAGATAGACAGACAGACAGACAGACAGACAGACAGACAGAGAGACAGATAGATAGATAGATAGATAGATAGATAGATAGATAGATAGATAGATAGATAGATATTTTAGACTAGATTAGACATTTTGATTTTCTTTAAAACACTGTGTAGTTTCCAGAGATGCAAAAACCCAATTTACCTTTTTTTTTTTTTTTTTTTAGGATGAGTGTCCAGATTGGAGCTTTGAGCCCAATTAAATATGGTTTGCGTTTTCACAATGATGTGCACAGTTCAGTAAACACCAAAACAACAGTTTAACAGATTTAATGATATGCTCACAAGTTTCCCTGAAACCTTTTATTAAGCTTGTGATTATTAGGTGAAAAGCGTTTGTGTGTGAGTGTGGGTATAGCAGAGCCTATACTATATTACTGGAAACCATCATTAAAAAAAGTGATGTAATGCATTGCATGTGGAAGAACTGCCTCATGACTTGATCATATCATGCTTTGGTTTGATGTTAAAGAGGTGGCACGATGGTTCGTGCACGTGTCTTGACTCAGTGAGGCAACGTGAATGTGAATCTTGCATCATGCTTCCGCTCTTTCACTGTTCCTATTAAAAAAAGGACCTAAAATAAAACAAAAAGTCCTATTGACTTTTGTGATTAAAGAAACATTAGCCAGTAGAGCCAACAGTCATAATTGCAGAGGCCAGCATTTACTGGGCTGCCTGAGTGAAAATGAGACGACATTAAACACAATTATAACTGGCCCCACAGAGGTTGATCACCTAAAACATGGTTTAATTAAGGTGTGAATTAAAGTATTAAATCCATTTCCTTCTTAGCACGAGAATGCACCTTATTAAGATTCAAAAAGTAATGATCTTATGCTTCATGTATATGACCACAACGTCCAAAAACAACTTTCATTAAAGAAAGTCTACTGTATATGTCAGCCTGGTTCAGAACGGTTCATGCCAGTTTTATAAAAAGTTTACTTACATTTACCGAGGTCAGAAGAGGTTGTGAGCTCCTCCCTACGTCATTATAGATACTCATTAAATATTGATTGTGTTTTTGTTTGCAGAACTTCGGAAGTTATAGCCTAATCATTCCCCAAACAAGCGCTTTGCCTCATCGCTTCTCCCAGCGGGATTCGCCCTCTGAAATATCACACAGCCTTTGGCCTGGAATTCATATGCATGGATCATAATTTAGCCAAGATGGCCAAAAGTAATGGATATAATGGATCCTGATAGAGGTATGTGGGAAGTTTCATTTCAGGTCAGGATAGGCCCACTTGTTTGAAGTCCACTGCAGATTGCAATAAATAGAAATGCATTTATTAATATGAAGGATTTTGATGTGGTTTTATGGATTGGCCTAATTAAAATGTTAATTTTATGGTAATGGTCTCTCTACATTTCGGGTCTTGACATTTTCCTGCGGCAATAGATCCATCTCGTAAAAACAAAGTTTTGGCCCTCAAATATGATTTCACCACTGTGTCATAAACAAAACAGATCACCTGCACTTTGCTTGCTAAAAGGTTCAACAGATATTCAACTGAGGTGAACAGATAGTGTTGTGTGAATACATATTAATGGACAGATGTTATCAAGTTATTGAGATGCCCGAAACAACAGAGGACAGATGCAAACACTTCAGCATTGAAGTCTGGAAGCTTTTTTAGTACTTAACAACCTGAAAAACATAGCCAAAAATCATTTTCTTAATCATTATTTTTATCATTTTTTTTTCTCCAAAATATTTTTCTAAACATTCTTAATACAAGATAAAGCCAGAATTAAATTAAAATAAATAACTTCAGAAGACAAATTAAGATATTGCTTTTTTGAATGAACAGTAAAAGTGAACTGCTGAGTTTTATAAATCTGATTGTTAATGTTACATCATTACAATTACAATCCTTAAAGAATTAGTTCACTTCAGAATTCTAATTTCTTGATATTTTACTCACCTCCATGTCATCCAAGATGTTTATGTCTTTTTTTTCTTCAGTCAAAAAAAAAAAAAAAATGTTTTTGAGGAAAACATTCCAGGATTTTTCTCCATTTAGTGGACTTCAACGGCTACCAACGGGTTGAAGGTCCAAATTGCAGTTTCAGTGTAGCTTCAAAGGGCTCTACATGATCCCAGATGAGGAATAAGGGTCTTATCTAGTGAAACGATTGGTCATTTTCTAAAAATAAAAATGTATATACTTCTTAACCACAAATGCTCATCTTGCACTGCTCTGCGATGTATGACGCATTACGTAATCACGTTGGAAAGGTCACGCGTAGGCGAAAGTACCGATCCAGTGTCTACAAAGCGAACGTGCAAAGAGCAAGTCAAATGCCCTTTACCAAAAAAGGTAAAACAACAGTGTCAGACGATTTTGAAGTTACCAAAAAAAGGTAAAACAACGATGTCGGATGATTTTGAAGTTTTTCAATTTTTTTTCGAATTTTTCCGCCTATGTCACATGTGATCTTTCCAACATGATTACGTAATATGTGGCACATCGCAGAGCAGTGCAAGATGAGCATTTGTGGTTAAAAAGTATATAATTTATTTGTTAACACTTTAGTATAGGAAACATGTATTCACTATTAACTATGACTTTTCCCTCAATAAACTCCTAATTTACTGCTTATTAATAGTTAGTAAGGTAGTTGTTAAGTTTAGGTATTGGGTAGGATTAAGAATGTAGAATAAGGTCATGCAGAATAAGGCATTAATATGTTCTTATTAATTACTAATAAGCAGCTAATATTCTAGTAATATGCATGCTAATAAGCAATTAGTTAAAATACCCTAAAATAAAGTGTTACCATTTATTTATTTATTTATTTATTTTTATTTTTACAAAATGACCAATCGTTTTCCTAGATAAGACCCTTATTCCTCATCTGGGATCGAGTAGAGCCTTTTGAAGCTGCACTGAAACTGTTAAAGTCCACTATATGGAGAAAAATCCTGGAATGTTTTCCTCAAAAACCTTAATTTCTTTCAGGCTGAAGAAAGAAAGACATAAACATCTTGGATGACATGTGGGTGAGTAAATTATCAGGACATTTTCATTCTGAAGTGAACTAATCCTTTGGGTGTTTTCTTTTTAACATGTGTAGCATATGAACAAACTTGCAATTTTCTCTACAATTCAGTTTATCCTCTGCAGTTAAGTAAGTTCTGCTTTTTATGATCATTTGGAAATTGAAATATTGAAAGAAGACATTTTCATATAAAACAATTACCAATGTGGGTAATTTGTGCTTGAATCCTGAGACCCTATAAAGCCATTTTCCAGGCAATATATGAGTGGAAGGCATGTGATACAAAATTCCATCCATCTTATTCTAAAAGCCTCATTCTGCAAACACCGCCTCTAAACATATTTTAACGCTCGTGAGGATGAATACCAGAAATAAATTGGCCATAATTGCTAATTTTTCATAATGGCACAGCAAAAGCTCACATCTCAGTACAAATAAGTCCAAATGGGTCATATCATCTGCAGAGAGAGAAAGAGAAAAGAGCAAGTTACAGAGAGGGAGGGAGAGATCTTATTTTCGCAGCCAGCACCTTTTTATTGCTCTAGATATGCTGTTGCAACTCTTGGAATGCTGCTTTGCATCTTTTCCCATTTATATTTAACTTTCATGATGGGGAAAATTAAAATAAAAATTGTCGCAACTTTCTGAGGAATGATTGTTTGAAGGCGGTCTTTCATTTCCACTCTGCCCTTCAAATGTACGTCAAATCCATCATCACTGGAAAGGCAAAGCAGGACATGCGGCATCATTGACTGAATGCTAAATAATCAGCGGTTTGAAAGCATGATTGGCTTTTTGTCACACCATCCCGCTCATTTTCCAGCAATTACACGTTTTCAGCGCTGATTCCCAAATGTGCTGTTTGTAGTTTTGTTTTTCAAGTGTTGTTCAAAAACACTCATTAACCCTCGTTAAAAAATCAACTGACTGGCATGTTTTGGACTATTTTTGAACAAACTGGCTAAAGGGGAAACCAGATAATCGCAGTGAAACTCATTTGTATGCCCGAATTTCAATGCTTTGGCTGTAACATCTTGAACACGGTGCTCTGAGGATGGAACTGTCATCGCTCCATCCTGTGTGCTCTTTGACAGACAGTGCTGGGGGAACCAAAGGAAAGCATCAGTGATGTGGAGATCTGTTTTCAGATTTGAAGGGCAGCCTGAAAGTATCCAGCAT
The DNA here is from genome assembly GCF_019924925.1 of Ctenopharyngodon idella. Taxonomy (NCBI): domain Eukaryota; kingdom Metazoa; phylum Chordata; class Actinopteri; order Cypriniformes; family Xenocyprididae; genus Ctenopharyngodon; species Ctenopharyngodon idella. The sequence goes on from NC_067220.1 coordinate 36,026,433, forward strand.
ACACTATATACCATATATCAGGAGAATATCAAGCATCTCCAGCGGGTGTCAATCACTACATTTCACCATCATTCATGTTCTGAATTTTACTGTGAAATTCCCTGAAGGTCTCTACAGTCCTGCACCTGTAAATTTCACCTTAATGTCCTGTTTGGGATTTCGAGACCCCAATGTCAAATAAAAAAAGCATATTTTTTGAGATTGGTAATTAGACTTTTTTTTAATCTCATGATTATCTTTTTCACATTTTACACCCTGATTTCATTGGAAAATTTGCGGAATTTGGATTTGCATATAACAATACAGTATGTGTTAAGAAAAACCTCATTTAAAGAGAACATACAGATTCATTTCCAAATATTTCCAGCTATTTTTATACATCGAGGTTGTGCAAAAACAACTAAACTGAAAACTTTGTATGTGCTTTGGCCATTCATTTACAAGATTACAAGATAATTTGGGGGGCCTGAAAACACAAACTTTTGAAAACGGGTTTCAAAGTGCATGTTTTTGAAAACGATACCGCTATCGTCTCTGTAAACTATAAAAACGTGAATTTGTGAAAACGGTGACGTCATGCTCATGTGTATTGCGTGTTCAGTCTATAGACGCATAGTGTTTATTTACAAAGTGACATCGCCAACTACTGGCCTGGCATGAATAATACAGCATTTTTAGTCATTTTCGCGGATTTGTGTCAACGGGGATCATTTTGACAATGTTGTCGCCTGTACACAAAACTTTTCAAAAACGCAAAGGAAAATCTTTTCCATTTTTAGTACATCATTGTTGTGTAATCATACCCTAAATTTCAAAAAGTTAATTTAAGGTTAAAATTTGTACTATTATTTGCAAAATAAGTAATATTTATTTGTCATCTTATCAATTAATTTATTAAAAGAAAATGTTAATATATTAAATATAATGTAATATATTGTAAACTACATCAACTTTTTTTTTTATCTTTTAGGCAAGACATTCTCTAGACAAACTGAAATTTGTCTGGATTTAAAGTTTTGAAAACAACTTGGCTTTTTTAGTTAAAATTATCTTATTTATATTTAATTTAATTTCTACTTGCATTCAAATTTAAATTACAATTCTGCCTCCTGTTTGCTACCTCAATTCAAAGTAAGTACAATTAAATGGAAATTTAAAAGGCATTCACTATTCACTTATGAATAATGCACAATCCTGTTATACATACAGTGCTGGGGACTTTGCGACCCCAAACATAAAGAATGTAAAGTCAATCTCAACAGAACATGAGGATTAATCTAGGTAATTGGACAAAGATTGATGCAGGCATGCTATGAACAGACAGACTATAGAGGTGAAGCACTAAAAACTGGCCAAACATAATGATTTTGGTCTGATTGGTTGATTGATTAATTGTGTCACTAAAGCTCTTTTAGAAAGCAGTAGATTCTGAATTGAATGTTTCCGCCTTACCGTGTTCAAACACATAAATTATCTGGATGCTAAAGTGACTTTTTGGCTATAAATATGATGCACTGATTAATTACTTAGCAAACCATATATATTCTCTCAGTCTCAGCTGTAGGCTGTGCTATGGCTGAAAGAAATGTGGCAGGCAGTATTTATTCTGGAGCATCTGGGTTTGTTTATTCATTTAAGGCATTTTGCTGCTTATCCAAGCTGCATCGTCAATTGAAGGATGTCAGGGATTTCTTGGCATGTCATTTCACAATGCAACGTCATAAGATTTGTGAATCGCTATAGAAATTGCCTCCTCTGATGATATAAATTCCAGTGCTGTGTAAATTGAAGCACAACTGCCAGACTAAAGGCCTGTTCACACCAAGAACGATAACTATAAAGATAACGATAAAGATATAGTTCTAAAAATCATACTAAATATAAAAGAATAGCACTGTCCACACCACAGCTATAATAATATAGAGAAACGATATTGTTGAGATGGCGGCTGCAGCACCTGGGGCTAAGAATATATGAGGCGAGAGAAAAGGAAAAGAAAAATTCTTGGTCCGGTTCCCGGTCACACTGCTTCTCGGTCCTCAACCAGCCGAAAGGCCCTCGCGGTGCTGTGCGATGATACTAGATGCTCCTCGGTAGATGGCTAGATACTCCTTTGCCTCCAGGCGGACAACGATGGCTCCTCCGGTTACAGGCGCCTGTCTGCCTGTTCCTCTTCACCATGGCGGACGGCAGCAGGTCTGGCCTTCAGCAAACAGCGAAACTTGAGCCCGGTCTGGTGCGCAGGTGACGCTCATTAGCACTCGCTTCATTCCCACAGCTCTCGGCCCCTCCCTGCTTGCCACAATGATGTTATGTTAGGGCGTGGTCCAAAGACACAAAGGAGAGGATCAAATTCTAGCAGTCAAAAACTTTAAAGCCCTGGGTATACTTCATTTTTACAGTCTTCACTTGACTCGTTTTGAGCAATCTCTGAGGGGTATATATATAGTACACACAGGCAAACAAAGAACAAACAAGACACAGGTTAAAATCATAGGTTACTATGGAGACTAACAAGGGCATAATCAGTCTCTGAGACAACTAAGAAGACAGGAACTACACAGAGGAAACAGGGACCAAATGATTCAACATATAATCAACAATCTAAATGTCCACCAAACAGAAAGAAAACCTAAAACATTAAAAGCAGCAGACAATAGTTTGATATAGATGGTGGCTGGGTTTCCAGATAACATTGCAAATTATTGTATTTTATGTTGTACATTGTTTTATAATGATAAACGCCAAGCCAGCATGTTTCCCATGCCAGCACATATTAAGTAGCACATAAGTGCATCGTTACAGAGCTCTCAGATTCAAAGTTGCTGAGCTAAGGCCAAAACTTATGCCACTATCTCCAGTAGTTTTGTCTTGCCAATATGAAAATACTGGAGCACAAAAATACTGTATTTAATGCGATAATGTGCAGTTTGGACCTTTATAAGGGATTCTGCAGTTACCCTTCGTGTGTCACTGAGGTTATACAGACTAGTGTATGTGTGCTTTATTTATTTATTGCAAAAAGTGTTTGTGTAAAACATGTTTTTAATCATATTTTTAAAGTATTATTATTATTATTATTATTATTATTAATTGGCCATGCTTATGGAATTAGGCCTTATACTCTGAAGTATGTCTTGTAAATTAAGGCAAATCACATGGTATGCACAAACTGCATCTTTTGAAAAGATTATTTGAAATTTTTAATTTGAAATGTGTTAATGTAAATTATTTTAACTACATAAGCACTTGCGAGAGGTCCGAGGTGCTTATTAATTTACCAGTGTTGTTACATACTACTGATGTAACAATGCTTTAAGGCAGGGGTAGGGAACCCTTTTTGACCAAAGAGCCAATTTTTCATTTTTTGTTAATGAATTTTTCTAAAAGAGCCAAAGTAGGAAAATAATGTAGTGTAATATTATTTGGAAAAAAAAAAACAAAACAAAACAAAAAAAACATATGTAACAAACAATAAATAAGTTGCAATAAACAATTAATTGTGCTGGGCTTTCATATGAGGTTGATTACCACCTGAGGAGCATAAATTCTCTTCAGAGTTCTTCAGAGAGAGAGAGAGAGAGAGAGAGAGAGAGAGAGAGGAGAAACAAGTGAAGAACAACGTCCACGCACAGTGATTACATCGACTGCATTTATGTGAATACTCACCAATGCGGGCATTTTGACAGTGTGTGTATTTGACCGTTTAGACGCGCAACCGAAGACCAAGGCTACTATGCTTGTCCATGTTCCACTCGGAGCGAGCGCACAGAAACATCCTGTCAGTAGCAGGATTCAGTTCTCTTTCGCAGCTTTGCGTTTCCTTTTTAATACCAAGCACGTCCCGCTCTTTACTGCTGTTCAAAAATGTTTTCTTTTCGCCGTTACCACGAAAAAGCTGCATAGCCACTTGAATCTGAGAGCAGGAGCTCTAGGTTGCCATAGAAACCTAAGTGGTTTGTTGTTAATTTAAAACTGCTAACTGCTAAAGACATATCTTTTTCGTCTACATTTGACACAGTAATATAGCACTTTTTTATTTATATTTTTTCGATTTTCTATTCTTTCTCCATCTATTTGCATATATATATATAAACCTTGCTACGAGCACTTTACTGATGAAACTGTGACTTGACACAGCACTTACATACTGTTGTACTCATGTTGATTTGATTGCTTCTACTATTCTCATCTGTAAGTCGCTTTGGAGAAAAGCGTCTGCTAAATGACTAAATGTAAATGTAAAATGTAAATTGCTGTCGTGACACTCGCGATGTCACGAACATCATTGAACACGCATTTGGCCGGTACAACTTTAAATATATTATTATAATAAACTTTTAATAATCTTCGGTAGGCTCTACAACACAGGAATTGCTGATCTCTAGTGATGTCGAATTTGTTATCGATCATTTGTTGGGAAAGGGTGAGAGACCTGGCGAGCCACATGATTTTTGTCAAAGAGCCAGGCGTGGCTCGCGAGCCATAGTTTCCCGACCACTGCTTTAAGGTGTCAGTATTACAGTGTAATTATACATTTAAGTACTGAGTAATAACAATTAACTCCATGTACTTACTATAGGTTTAGGGTTGGGGTGAGGGTTTGGTTTAGGGTTAATTGCATGCAATTATGCATATTTTATAGCTATTACTACAGTAACTACATGTAACATGTAGCCTAACAATGACAATGTAAAATAAAGTGTTGTCGGAAACAAACAGTTGAGATTAAGTACATGTTACAGTACTTGGTATGAGAGGCCGTTTAGGGTGAAACTGAAATGCTTGCACTTCTCTAACAACTTAGGCTGTGTCCAAAATCGCATACTTCCCTACTATATAGTAGGCAAAAAACTATGTGACAAAAGAAGTATGTCTGAATTCATAGTACTCATAAAAGAGTCGGCAAAAAGTACCCGGATGACCTACCACTTCCGGATAAATTCTGAAGTGTGTATACGATGGACACTTTACTAATCCATGAGGTTATGGGAGAGGATGGTGGTGAAGCAACGCAACTGACACTGGAAGGTCACATGATAATGACAACATGGCAAATGTAGTATGCAAATTACATTCATACTATGTAGAACATACTATTTTAGCGCTCACAAAGTAAATATTTAAATCAGTATTTACTCCAAAGAGTATGCTCCCCCCCACCCCACCCCTGCCTTTCATTCCTCAGTCCTCTCCACAGTCTTTACATTACTGCCCTTGAACGAATGATCCTTGTCCTTCAAATCCAGGTGAATGGCTGTGACTTGCCTGGAGGTTTTCGTTCTTCTGTGTTGAGCTGTTGGCTTATAAAGGGATTGTTCTGTTTGCTTGATGTCAGGGCATTCTTTGTTGCACTGAATTGCATAAACTGCATTGCTTTGCAGGTGTATAGGTCTCTGATCTTTTGTGTGAAGTAGTCTATGCATTAATGTGTTGTATTTGACTCTGAATTTTCACCTGGTTTATTTTATACAGGTAAAAATTTAAACGTTAGTGATTTAGTATTTCAGAGTACTCTGTCATTTTATCTGATGAGAATGGCTGATGTAATTAAGACATTTCAGCTCTTTCATTAGGACTTTAATTTAATTAATGTTAATCAAATGGGAAACATGGGCCTGTTTTCACAGTAAATTAATCTGACATTCAGCAACTGACATGCAAAATGTCTCAAGTTATTGTTTGCTGATGAGTGTTTAACATTCCAGCAGAACTACATTCAAATAATATTGTAAGAACAGTTATGGCATGAATATTTGTAGAAAATACCTGTATTTCTTTGTTGGGGTATTTAATAGGCAATGTTATGCAATTGGTCATAGAGGTTTATAAGTATTTTAAAGTACAAAAGTGGAAACATGAAAGAAATGCCGTCTAAGTGTTTTTTTTAGCATCTTACAACTCAGAACCAAAGACATTTCTATACAGAAAGCTGTTGCCAAAAACCGAAACGCACCTCATGGCCTAAAATATCTGTAATATTGACTGTTTATTATGTAATAATTCACCATTACAGTTCATTATAGTTCCATTGCTGCAGACAGTAATGATGTGCTGGGACAGAAGAAGCCATTCAGGAAGGAAGATGCCTTACATTCCAAATCCCCACAGAGGTCAAACACCGCAGAACAATACTAGGCTCAGTCCAAAGCCTGTTTCCACCCCGCCCGCCCAGGACTTAATGTACACGCACAGATCTGCAGAGGTCACAAGCTGTAAGTCACTTGTTCCTCACTTTGTTTGACTCTATCAGCAGTCAGAATCCAGGCTGTTTGTATTATTTCTGATTACGATTTACTACTCTCATATAGACTATAAAATTAAGAACTAGTCGCTTTGCAGGTTCATTTGCAAAAGCACTTAAGTCTTCTGAAGTGCAAGCAATGATTTTAAAGCTTCAGTTTATATTTTGTGATTGCATTGAATTACAACTGCATTGTTAAAATGCAGTTTTAAATGTTTTTATATTGCAGCATTTAGGGGTGGGTGCTATACCGGTATGAAAGTGACAACCGGTATGATGTTGTGTCATGATATAGATTTTGCTATACCGTGGATACCGTTAAATATTCATGAATTCTAATTTTGCATTTGTATTGTTTTGTTTAATTTTGTACTCTTTACAACTTTTAACACAAGTAATGATGATACAGAGTCTAGGCTGAACGTTTAACTTTTTGTCCTCTACCGTGTCCAACGCCTTACTACACAGGCATTAGTAATCAAACAGAGCGGTGAGAAATGCGCGCTTTGCTTGATGTTACGCTTGCAGTTTGTGGTCTCGCCCGCCGGTAGGCCTATTTTCCTTACTAATGCTCTACGAAGGCATCATTTATGTTGTTTGGTATGCTGTAGGCTTATATATTAAAATATGAAATTCAATGACAGAAGGCTGCTTTCGATTTCAAATTCTCACGTTCACTTTGTGAAGCGCGCTTGTGCATGCGGCCGTATGCGACTAGTGCTTAAATGTGCTTGCTTCTCAAAATGCTTTTATGACGTTAAACAGGGTCAGTTATGTCTTAAAGTATTAAACATACAGTACAGAAACTTCTTATATTTCAAAAGAGATGTGCATAGTCTGGATGCAGCTTATTAGACCTCCCGCTATGGCATCAGTAATAATCAAACAACCGTAAGCTGAGAAAGTGAAAAATCACTCACAGCTCTTGAAAGGTTAATGTTCTGAAAGCACTCTTTGTTTATTGCTTGTAATGTTTCGTTGTTCCTCTTTATTATTTACTAGACGACTCGCTTGTTTTGAAACTATGTCCCTTTATAAAATTCTTAACATACAGTTGTATTAATGTATTTTTTAACTTTTAATTATTTACAAAGTAAGCTACTTATAATTCTATATGTAATTTAAAAAAAATAATTAATAAGCAAATAATAAGAAAAAAAAAGTATCAAGAATCCTTTTGGAATCGGATTGTGAGGTGCCTAAAGATTTCATTTCCCACCCCCTAGATAAGATACATATATTGCCTGCAATTTAACTAAGGTCTACTAAAAAAATGATTCCAATTTTTTTTTCTCATATCGCGATATAATATCTATATCGTCTGGACAGTGGAAAATATCGTGATATGAATTTTAGCTCATATCGCCCACGCCTAGCAGAATTAAAAGTAACTAAAGTGTCTTGCTTACAAAGTGAGGAACCGCTTCAAACGATTCAGTGCGTAAGTGAGCCATTCAAATGTTTCTGAATGAATGGTAATCGATTCAGAACATTTTTGAACATTTTTCAAAACTGATCAATTAATTGAAAGAAGTGACTCAAAAGAGTCATTCATTCTCAAATTGGGTGTTGCTAGCTGATTCTAAGGGCTAGATTTTCTAACAACAAACCCTCTTTTGGCGTTAAAAAACTACTGTCGGGATTTACTACAGACACGCAGTGAAAAATTAGCTCTGAAAAGGCATGGACACAGTTATTTTTGCGGCTGACCTCATTGCATATACATTTATAAGTTTCCCTTTCAGACACAAAATTTATGGGAGAAGAGTATTTAAATTAATCATGCAAGGTGATTTACTAAGGTTTGCGCTAGTCAATTTGCTGGTATTTGCGCCATTATTGACCACCCCAAAAAAGCATGTCTTAAACCAGACGCTAATTTGCGCTACTCTTGGTAGATTGCGTCGGTCATTATGGAAATGATCCGGTCAATAAATCCCATGCAGAACTTTCCACTACCATTGGCACTTTTTTGGAATTGTGCTCTCATGCTAATTTGCCCTGTTTAGTGAATCTGGCCCTAAATGTCCATCGGAACATACCAAACTTGATTGTTGAAATATTCTCAGGAGAAATGTCAACGCTATTCAATCAATAAACAGATTTGTTACTGAAAAGCTGCATCATTTATCAATTAGCAACATTACCACCTTGCTACTGAAAAATGTTGTTAAAGTGGTGATGTTACCACACAGTGATGGACATCCAATGCAGATGGAACTCTATATAGGTTCTATATAGAACCTTAAAGGGTTCTGACAGCAGATTCACATATAGAACCCATGGGTTCCCATAATGGGATCGTTTTATGGATTTATTTTAAATCGTTTTGTTTTCATTCTTTTTAAATTATGATAACATTTTATGAATTAAACAGCTCATAAACATACTTTATCAGTAGAAAAAAACCCTGAAATAACCTGTTAAACATGAAAGTATAATTTAAGACGTTCTCCTTATATAGAACCTTTTTGGCATAAAGCGTTCTTTAAAATTGAGTCAAGAACCCTAGGGTTCTATATAGAAACTCCATTGAGCCTTTTTGTCTAAGACTATCATTCAACGTACTTAAGCAACATACTTAACCTTAATCTACCAACAAAAAGTAATTCTTAGTAATTCTTTCATTTAACATATCTTTTTATTAGAGCCCAAATCAAATCATAATCAAACCAGATTTTCATTTTGAGAATTTGGAGTTTCGTTCTCTGCCAGTCCACGTGATTTGGCAGATAGTATTGTCGGTTGAAACAAAATCTCATTAATTATTGTGGTTGTCTCACTCTCCATGACTGCTAACGCACGACTGCTAGTATGAATATTTTACTCCCCGTGGGAAAGCTTTTAAAGCGCTCACAGAGGATTTACACTTGAATCAGGCAGATCAAGTGTTATTGTCCTACTGTCGTACCTGGTTTTCTGAAAACAAGGTAGAGAGCGAGAGAGAGTGAGCGAGAGAGAGAGAAAAGACACTGATTTCTGAAAGGGTTTTTGCAAAAATACATTAGCATGTAATTGTAGATGTCAGCAAAGATATCTGCAATTGTAATGCAACCTGAACTTTTTAATGAAAATATGATGCTGTCTCGCAGAATTCTTGCTCTCATCGTTCGTTTTGATGACAGATTGCTAGGTAAGGAAGAATTTCACTTCTATTTAAATCTGTAACATTAGTCAGGGCCACTGACGCTAACAGTACTCCTCAAAATGGGAAACGGAAAAAGAACAGGAAGGATTAGCTGCATTAGTTGGGAATGCATATGGCTCACTCGCACTATGGCATTACCCAGGAATTGCATTGTGGGATATGTCCTCTGGGGGAATCGTATGAATGGTTGCTCTGTACAGTGCAAAGGTTCATGCAATATTCAGTAGGCAGAGCCGTCTCCAGATATATGTATTCAAAGACAATCAGACTTCTCAGAACTTTGGTGAGGAAAATAGCCTGTCGAGACAACGGAATATTATTCATGCCAACGATGAGCTGCTCACACAAATCATCTCAACTGCTGTATCTTTATAAGTAATGATATGTTTCAGAAACCGATACGTAGAAAATGATAGGTAGAATTATATTAGAATGAACTGCCAGTGGCATTTGCCCTCTATTACCAAAATAGAAAATGTTTGGAAAGTTTGGTTAGTCATTTGTAACGACAGGTCATGAGCTTGACACTCAAGACGGTGTGCATATGATTACTGTGTCTTTTTCAGAGTTTTGCATGTGGACAATCTCTGGTAGTTATGAAATATACATGTGCCAGGGATGTGCAGCATTAGGATTTGAAATGAGAATGCTTTGTAAATTCCAATTCAATTCCTGAATTTGAACTGAAGTACTGAAAAAAAAAATGCAATTCAAATTTGATTGTAAAGGAGTAGAATTAAAATTGATTGAAATGCAAAAAAGTTAAAGACCTGTGGTGAAAATCAAGTTTTTAATGTAGTTTATATGTCTATGTGGTGTTTTTATTATGCTTTAAGACAAACCATGTGCAAATTCATAAGTCAACACCATTGCTGAGTATTTTCTCCTTAAAACTGCAGTGAACCAAAGACAGTTTTAAAAAACACAGTTTGAAATCGCCGGTGTTTCTTATGTCACAAACTACTTTAACCAATCCCGTCAATGTGCAGGCGGGCTTTAGCATCATTGTTGTGTCTCATTACTATTTCTCAAGAGAAGTCAGGTTATCCTGGAATATTTTCCTGTTGATATGAAAATTGGATACTGATTTTTAGAAGGCAGCTGTCTGAGCAACACATTATTAACTGTTTGATAACGTAGTCAAGCAAAAGGCTAATCATGTTAATTACAGTTACATGTCTGACACTGTATAGAGCGATAGGCCTAAAACGCATTACCATTCTGATACATCGACTTGTAGATGAACCTGTACAATTCACTCTTCCACTTCTTCTGAATCAGTTTCTGGTTCAAACATATATGACCCTGGACCACAAAACCAGTCATAAGTCGCACAGGTATATTTGTAGCAATAGCCAACAATACATTGTATGGGTCAAAATGTTAGATTTTTCTTTTATGCCAAAAATCATTATGATATTAAGTAAAGATCATGTTCCATGAAGATATTTTGTACATTTCCTCAGTAAATATATCAAAAATTAATTTTTGTGAGTGGATATGCATTGCTAAGGACTTCTTTTGGACAACTTTAAAGGCGATTTTTTTCAATATTTTGATTTTTTTGCACCCTCAGATTCCAGATTTTCAAATAGTTGTATCTCGACCAAATATATTTAAAAAAAAAAAATTGACCCTTATGACTGGTTTTGTGGTCCAAGGTCACATATATGGCTGAATTAAACCAGTATTTCCACTTGCCATTGTGCAGCGTTTTCTACAGTAAAGTTGACCAAGTGGATCTCTGAGCTGGTATTAGTGAAGGAGGGGCTAATTTGCATATTCATGGATCTGCGTATATGAAATGAAGCAAGGGTTTAGAGTTATATTTAAAGCTGCTGTCCATAACTTTTTTTGGTTAAAAAAATCAATTTTTGAGCCTGTACATAACCAGTCAGTGTTCAAAACTATCTCCTTACCTTAGCCAATTCACAACAGTAAGCTTGTAATAATGTTTTATTATTCGGGTGGTACTGGTGGGTTTTCGCAGGAAATTCGATCATGTTGCCGTTTGTCTTTGCGTCATTGCGTCACGTCTTTGTACATAAACAAGGAGTCCCAGCTAGTAGGCTATATCGCATGTGAGGCGGATCATTTATAGCCTTTTCTCACAGCAGCTGCAATAATTATACTTATCATTTTGATGGCGGATTGTATGGTATGACAAATTAACGTTAGTGATTAGACTGTACAGAAACGCTAATTCACACTAAATACACAGTCACACAATGCTGATGTTGTTAACATTAACAATGTGAGAAGAAAGTATAACAATAATAATAATTTGCACAGTTTGACATGATATGAGCTAAGCAATCATTAGATTTAATCACCATTGGCAGCACGATTTATTGTAATGCTTTTTTTTCCTCAGTTAGTCGGAACAAAAGTGACAGACATGTTACTTGTTCAGATGACATTCTCTGGTGCAAAATATGTATTTTAGTGATCAAAGATGAGTTTTAAGGAATAAAATTATTAACTACAGGGGGACTTTAAATTAATCACTAACTACCAAAAGCAAAACTTTAAAAAAAGCAAGATTTGTCAAGACAAACTTTGAATGTTGAACCTTGTTTGAAAAAAATTAGATAGATTGTCTTTTATGTAGTTCATTATCATCATAAGGAAATAAAAATGATGGTCGACAGATAATAAGGAGACACTAAGATGATAGATAGATATCGGTGATGTGATTGTTAATGAGAGATACCTGTATACCACACTGGCCTTGCTCCGCTTCGACGGCTCTCGGCCCTGCCCCACTTGTCACAAAAAGTTTAAGTTCTACTAACTTAAATGAGTTAGTTTACTTAAATGTTTTGAGTATTCTGAACTTATTGAGTTTTACAGTGCTCCTGTTCTGTCATCATTGCTTTGTACCATGTTAGTTTTTGCTTAGTCTTATGGAACTTTATTACTTTGAGTTTGATGAACTTAAACCATTTAAGGCAATCGGTTTTCTCAAACAATTTAAGTAGCTATATAGTTGTTAAGACATAGTTAGATTTGTTACCTGAATTCAAACTGAATAAGTGGAAAACCGTAAAATCTTTAAGATGAGTTTAATGATTCACTAAACCAACTCTAAAATATAAGTGATTTACCTTAATGTATATGAGTTTACAGTTCTCATAATTATTGGTAAAACTTAAATGGTTTAAGGCAGTCAGTTTCCTCAAATGGTTTGAGTTACCATAACTTATCAGGTTTTACAGTGAGATAGATAGATAGATAGATAGATAGATAGATAGATAGATGCAGATTATTATTATGGTAACACTTTACAGTAAAGCTCATTAGTTAAACATTAATGTATTAACTGACATGAACTAACCATGAGCAATACATTTGTTACTGTATTTACTAATCTTCGTTAACGTTAGTTTGTGAAAATACAGTCACTACCTGTACACTAGACAGTTACAGAGGATGGCTACCTCTATTTTAAATGATGACTCCCACCCTTTGCACAGTGAGCTTCAGCCTCTTCCCTCTGGACGGAGGTTTTTAGTCCCAAGATGCAGAACAAAGTGGTATAAAAGCAGCTTTATTCCTGCTGTTTTAACAGTGTTAAATAATAAATAGGGTTTTTATCTGTGTATGTATGTTTGTATGTATGTTTATATAGGTATAGGTATATGTATATATGTAGGGATGTGTATTTGTATATGAATGTACAGTTTTATGTATATATTATAAGTCTTGAGTGGTGGAGCTTTGAGCACATGTATCATGTAATTGTTATTTTGTTCTTGTTTTTTGTTTGTTTTGTTTTTGTTTTTGTGATATGGATGCCCTTTTACTCATCATGTCATTATACTGCAAAACAAATTTACCTGCGGGTATTAATAAAGTAACCTAAACCTATACAGCTGTTCACTGTTTGTTCATGTTATTTCACAGTGCATTAACTAATGTTAACAAGATTTTAATAATGTATTAGTAAATGTTGAAATTAACATTAAAAAAGATTAATAAATGCTGTAGAAGTGCACTTCATTATTAGTCCATGTTAACAAATGTAGTTAAATAATGTTACCATTATTATCATAACTTAAAATTAATATACACTTCAGCTTGTGTTCAGCTAGTGTATTTGCTGCTAAAGTGCTTCAAACAAACCTCTGAATATCTTTTATTGATGCCAATAACTTGGAAGTTTCTTTCTTCCTTAAAAGCTCTCATTGTATCAACCTGGTATCTTGTAAAAGACACTGTGACTCCTCAAGGTTGGAACTGGCAATTTCTGCCAGCTCTTGCCTTTTGTGTGGCAATATGCATCAGACGGTCAGCAAAGGAACTGTGGGTGATCCGTGGGTGTGATGTCTGAGTCTAAGAGCATTTGTGCCTGTTGTAGCTGCTTTGATGATTTGAGTCAAGGCTGGGTGATACATCTTAAAACAGCAAGATGGGTTTAGCGTGTTCCTAAAACCAGTGTCTGAATATGAAACATTCATTATTCATGGGGAAAGAATATTCTCCTAAAGTTGAGGCAGGATAAGATGATGCTAAATAAATAAATAATGACAGTTATGGGCATTGAATGTTGGAGCCAAGTGATCTAATGGTGCTTGTTGAGATTTATAATGTACACTATGTATAAGAATGTAACTTCACGTTTTAATTCAGTATTTTAATAATTGAATATCTGAGATCACAAGATATTTTAGTAAGCATATTCTGATAGAGAACAATCTGAGAGTTATAACTATGTGAACCAGAAATTCATAAGTGTTTGAATCATGTGAAGGGTTGTAGCGGTTGAAATTTTTGTTTATTTCAGAAGGAACACTTCTGGTTAAATCCATTAGCAGTGAGAGCCCTTTCCCAAAACTCTTTTAGCTTTAAAGGTCTGATCGATGTTTATTAAATGAATGCTTAATGAAGTGGTTAATATGCTTACACAATTCATATGAAAGTATTGAAAACTCATCTACCAAGGAACTACATGTGTATGGTAACCAAAATAAAGGTTTGCTGGTATGCCTGAAAGGATATTCATTCTAGAAACCGGGTGTAAGCAGGGATTCGACTAGGCCAAAACTCTAATCTACTAGAACTTCAATCCATTACAAGAAAAAAATTATTGGCAGCTTTTATTTATTTGCTTCAGCCACCATATTTTAGGGTTCTCCCACCTCCAAAATCCCAATTTAAACCCTAGTTGCGATGTCCAATTTGTGAACAATTCATCGTTTAAAAGTGGTCTGGGCAATTCAATTAAAAATCTAACTAAATCTGTTTGAGTGGTTGGTAACACTTTATTTTAAGGTGACATAGGTACACACGTTACATGTACTTACTACAGTAATAAAAGTCAATTCTGCATAATTACAAGTAACTAATCCTAAATCAAACCCCAATCCTAACCTTACCATGTAAGTACATGTAGTTAACTAATATTACATCTGTGTAATTACACTGTAACAACGTCACCTTAAAATAAAGTGGAACCTGTCATAAGTTGATATATAATTGGATTGGGGTAAAGGAATGAAATGTGTCACGACACGAGCTGCCTCTATTATAACAAACCAAAATATATCGCTACTACAGCCGTGTAGGGGTTTTAATTTTGTAGTTATCGGTCGTAACAACACACAGCTTTCCCTACATGGTGCAAAATAACGTGAGAGTCTGTCCTAACCAAGATGCAGGGATGCAAGGGTGTGTGTGTGTGTGCCAGCTAGCAGCTACCCAGAGAGAGGTCACTCACCTGCATTTTTTCCCAGCCTCACTCTGGGCCCGGCGACATGCAGCATAGATTCCGCGTTCTCAGTCCAGCCCAAGCGTGGATAAGTTTTTTCTTTTATGTTAAAAACACAGTGATAATCATAGTCCGAAAACAAAAATAAATCATTAGCTAACACAAGGAGGATACACGATTTGAAGCGAGAGCTTTTAATCCACGTGTGTACACACAGGCAGCGTTTTTCCTTTTTGAGTCTAAAACCACGCCTCTTACACGCGGCAACCTCATCCTTCACAGGTGAGTGACGTCATCTGGGCTCTTACTTTTTGTGTTAGTCAGTACTATCCCTGCTTAAATACCTAACATTCCTCCCCCCCCTTTTTTTAAATTTTTTTTTTTTTAAACTTTACAGGAACTTTACAGAACAGGTGGGCATGCCAACACAGCCTTAACCTGATCATACGCCTTGGTACAGCCATCAGACCACACATAGCGTACCCCCTTCTTCAACAATCTTGTTAAAGGTTCTGCTATTCTGGCGAAATTTGGCACAAACTGCCTATAGAACCCAAACATCCCAAGCACACGCATTAACTCTCGACGAGTTTGTGGACTAGGGAGCTCCAGAATGGCTCTTACTTTGGCTTGCCTAGGCATCACCTTTCCTTGCCCTACTTCATGCCCCAAATAAGTAATCTGGCCCTTTCCCAGCTCACACTTTGGTAAATTGATAACCAGTTGAGCTTCAACCAGAGCATCCCTACTGAACTTTTTACTACTCACCCCACCAAATAAGTGGGAGAACAAGGTATTACCCAGGTCTACGGTGCTCTCCTGAGGGGTCCCGTCTACTGCCACTTCTTGTCTTATCTCTGGTTTCCCTTCAGACTCCAAAAGCCAGCTGCTGAGACCGTGAACGAGTAACAGCACAGGCTGAGAATACTTCAGGATATTCCTTTTCTAACGCCACCAAGGTAGGGACCTCACAAGGAACTGAACTATCAATAGGAGAACTAAAAACCTGATCCCCAGCCAAGTCATTACCTAGCAACAGACCAACTCCTTTAACAGGCAAGGAAGACATAACATTTCCTGTGACCAAACTAGACTTCAAAAACACCCTGTGTAAAGGCACCGACCTATACTCTCCTCCAGCGCCCTCAATCAAAACTGAGGTTTCTTCTGCAGTACAAGGTGGTAAATCAATGACATCCTTAAGTATCAGGGACTGGGCCGCCCCTGTGTCTCGAAGAAGGGTAACAGGGACTTCCAGCTCACCCTCAGCAATGGAAACAAAACCCTCAGAGATAAAACTCTTATAAACTGATGATTCTGCCCCTAATTTAGAGTCGTCACACACATCCACTGTTCTACAGCCTCCTTCCAGTACAAGAGCAACAGAACGATTTTCCCTCCCCCGCTGTAAGGCAGGGCACCGGGGCTTAATATGCCCAGGCTTTTTACAGTAATGACAAATAACATCCCTATGGGCTCTATTAAACTCCTGGGGCTTCGCAATTTCTCTCTTGACTCTTTCCTCAAACTGCCTTGGAGAGACCAGTTTTTTGTCTGCAATCCATGGCTCCTGATGAACTAAGATATAATTATCTGCCATTTCCGCTTCTGCGCGAACCTCAGTTGCATCCTGCTCATTCAGGTGCACTGCCAGATGTTTGTTTAGACTATTTTTAAATTGCTCCAGTACCATTAGGTGTTTTAACTCTTGAAAGGAATAAGTTTCTGTTGCCCAGAGCCATTTATCAAAAAGTATTTCCGGTTGCCTAGCGAAATCAACATATGTCTGGCCTGACTTTAACCTACCTTTCCGAAACTGCTGCCTATAGGCCTCAGGCACTAATTCATAGGCCCACAAAATGGCCTGTTTCACAGTTTCATACTCAGTACATTGCACAGCATCAAGGGCTACATACGCCTCTTGGGCTTTATCAACAATCTCCCTTCTAACTAACGTGACCCACTCAGATTGTGGCCGAAAAATACATCAGCTGCATCAACATGAAACCGAGGCATAAGTGCAAAACACGCGTTCATTATCGCAAATCGAAACAAACATGCGTAATGGCGGACACTCACTAAAAATGCGACGACAGCAAACACAATTTTACACCGCACACACGTGGAAATAACATTAACAGGACAATTGTCTAATAACCCAAATATAGGCCACGCAATCCCTGCACTATGCACACACTATTCCAATCCCGGACGAGCCCCCACAAATGTTACGACACGAGCTGCCTCTAATATAACAAACCAAAATATATCGCTACTACAGCTGTCTAGGGGTTTTAATTTTGTAGTTATCGGTCGTAACAACACACAACTTTCTCTACATGGTGCAAAATAACGTGAGAGTCAGTCCTAACCAAGATGCAGGGATGCAAGGGTGTGTGTGTGTGTCAGCTAGCAGCTACCCAGAGAGAGGTTACTCACCTGCATTTTTCCCCAGCCTCACTCTGGGTCCGGCGACGAGCAGCATAGATCCCGCGTTCTCAGTCCAGCCCAAGCGTGGATATGGTTTTCGTTCAAGTTTTCTTTTTTCTCTTTTTTTCTTTTATGTTAAAAACACGGTGATAAGCATAGTCCCAAAACAAAGATAAATCATTAGCTAACACAAGGAGGATACACAATTTGAAGTGAGAGTTTTTAATCCACGTGTGTACAGACAGGCAGCGTTTTTCCTTTTTGAGTCTAAAACCCCGCCTTTTACACGCGGCAACCTCATCCTTCACAGGTGAGTGACGTTATCTGCGCTCTTACTTTTCGTGTTAGTCAGTACTATCCCTGCTTAAATACCTAGCAAATGACTTAAGAATTTTGGATGAATGAACATTAAAACAATCCAAGAGGGATAGAGTACAAAGAAATCACTGCAAATTCTGTGGCAGCCACCAAGATCGCAAAAGAAATGGCGTGAAACTGCAAACATGAGGCAACATAAGCCAC
Source organism: Ctenopharyngodon idella (assembly GCF_019924925.1). NCBI lineage: Eukaryota > Metazoa > Chordata > Actinopteri > Cypriniformes > Xenocyprididae > Ctenopharyngodon > Ctenopharyngodon idella. The sequence goes on from NC_067220.1 coordinate 36,044,487, forward strand.
TTACTCTCTGGTTGTTCTTGTAGTATATACTCAGAAAATCCAGCTAGCTGCAGTAGAAAATGAGGACGATGATTGGTAGACTGGATGGAAAGTAGGTACAGTAGCGATCACCATAACCACAGTAGAAGGCAGACGAACTCTCCAGTTGGAGTTATGTTAGCAGTCATAAAAACACAGCAAGTACCACGATGGGCTGATAGGACCCAACAGGTAGAAAATGTAGGGGCTGTAAGAGATAGAGAGGCAGGGAACAGGAGGAAACACTGCAGGTGTTCTTGCAGTCATCAAGGCCACAGGAGGAGAGCGAGTTTGAATGACAGGCACTGATGCAGGTGTCTCAATAGAAAAGGCTGAGCATTTGGGAAAAGGAAAAACTGCTGTTCTCATGGTGGCTAATGAACCTGTAGTCGAAGGAAGGTAAATTGGAGGGCAAAGATGCTGCACTTATCTGGGTTGCACAATGATATCCCAACTGAAGGTGCGGTGGGCACAGTGCACTTAGTGGGTGTGTTGAACTGTAGGACAGTGTTGTGCAAAATTCTGAATTTTCTATCTTGAGTTGGAATTTGAACTGAATTGCCACACATCATGTCACCAATGCTGAATTGGAGTTTGGAATTTCAAAACAGTTGAAACTCCAACCATAAGGTTGAATTGGATGATGTTGAATTGGAGTTTGCAATGCAATGAAACAGAGCATACATGATGCTGATGTTAAATCATAATGTTGAATTCGAGTTTCCAAACATGATGTTGAATTGGAGTTTCAACACAGTTTCACAACAGAGAAATTGTACAAAATATGCACAAACAAATAACTTAAAGCTGCAGTCCGTAAGTGTTGCCCCTGTCACCATTTGAAACCTGCAATTGCAGTTATTTGTGGAATTATCGTCTTTACGTGGGTTGTGCATTGGCACGGCTCCTCAGCGCGGACGAATCTAATGTTTGTATTATATTATATTATATTATATTATTTTATATTATATTCCTGCAGTCTTTTGAAACTTCTTGCAGAGTTTCAATTAAATTCTACACTGTTAAATTCAAATTTGAATTACAATTCTGCATCCTACTTGCTACTTCAAATTTAATTCAGTCCTAAATGGCACACAACCCTGCTGTAGATATACACTGGTATCTTAAATAGATATTTAATCCATGCTTCATTGGGTGGGAAGGGGTCTGCTATGAGAAAATGAGCAGATTTATGTGACACTGAACTCAATAAAAATCTGGAATACATTTAAGTTAGTGATTTTTATTTACAGAAAGTCAAAATTGCATTTACAGAGAGGGCCTACTTGATCTGCAAGGAAAATGTCATCTGGACAACTTAAGGTAACAGAAAAAATACCAAACAGATTTATATGAATTATATGATGTGCATTGCCAAAGATGATGTTAAATGGACCGAAGCAATCTGATGATTCATTTAATTTGCCATAGAGAAAAATGCTATAATCTGTATGAAAACAGCCAATACTCTTTGCTGCAGTGGTTTTGTCGTAATACATTATTTCATTCAGACTCTCTCATTGTTGAGTGCTGGAGATGATTTAGGGTCTCGATGATTGGGAAACAGTATCTGAGATATCAACAAATCTAAAAACACCAAATTATAGTTTATAGTTAAGTGACATAATCTTATCTGTCAGATAGAGTTATTAGGTTTTTCAGCCAAATAACAGACTCCAATAAGAGATTAATGTGAAAAGGGGGGTAAATTAATTCATCTAGCAGAAGTGACTGTTGTATTTGGCTGGAAATCAAACATTTCCCATTTTCTCTAAAATATTTACTGGTGGTTCTGAGGATGGTGTAGGTTGGCGGAAAGGAAGCAAAGAGGAAGCCATATTACCAGGGGTTTGGATCGGCAGGTGCCATGGTAAATTTGTTGAAACAGCAGCAACTCAAGTCCTGCTGGTAAAATCCGTGAGTATGGAGCAGCTGGCATCCTGGCAGGCATCACTTTTGATATTACAATGAGAACCGTATGGGCTAGATTTTCTGGTGTTACACAGTAACTATATTCATATGGACTGCAATAATCATATCGGTCTAATTCCAAATACGACAATATTGAGATTAAGCAATTTACATGACTTTAATTGGATTTTTAGCTGTTCTGTTCTGTATTGTTGCAGAAGTGATAGTTCGTATTAACATTGTATTAACAAAAACTAGTTTCGGACTGCTATTTAATAGCCTTACCTTGTATGTTTATTCATCAGTGTTAGTCATATAAAAAAGTGAAGCTAATTATATATATATATATATATATATATATATATATACGGGCTGTCAAGTGATTAAAATTTTTAATCTAATTAATTACATGATGTAGTGATTAATTAATCTGATTAATCGCAAATTAACCCCACATCAAATTTGGCTGAGAAATTACTCCCAAAAAATAATTTAAAGACATTATTGTGTCAAGCATAAAATAGACATTACAAAAAGTAGCTTCAGCAAGAAATATTTAATTTTGATTCAACATAGAATGTATTACATATACATATTACTATGGAAATATTAATTTTTTTAATAAAATTATACTCTAAATAAGAAACTAAAACTGTGAGTAGGTGGTGGTCAATGTCTTAATGATTAAGTCATTGAGTCATTCATTCATTCATTTGAATCGTTCAAACGACTGATTCATTCAGGAGTGAAGTAAATGTTTGTCTTTATGAATAGTCCATTGAATCATTAGGCATGTTGGACTTGAAGCGGCGCTGCACAGACCAATGGGCTAATGACATCAAAGTACTGCGAGAGTGATTAGACAGCTCTGTATGCTTTTGAATCGCTCTCGCGGTACTTTGATGTGAAACACCGATTGGTCTGTGCAGTGCCGCTTTAAGTCCAACAAGCACCCAATTCGTTCAAAACGCGGATTCAGAAATGAAATGCCGCTGTGTGTTGCTCTAAAATAACACAAAATGAACTTCTTATTTATTGAACTGTTATCCCAATTCTGGACAGAAAAACAGCACTCGTGTAATACTGCACTTGTTGCTCATGATATTGCTTAACTATATATCACATTTTATGTAAATATGAGACAAAAACTCAAACGGGGCATTTTTGCCTATATCTTGAATTTTAGGGGCATTCTAACTAGCTACATTCTATAGGCTCCATTGTGCAGTGAGTTGTTGCCCTAACACATATATATTAAGTCAAATTCCTAAAAAAAAACAAAAAAAAAAACGGTCGCGGTTCAATGCCCATGGGAAAATGTGGGTCCCATGGCCAAACCATTTGAGAACCACTGCTTTAGGGGGTCTCTTAAAACTCAATGGGCTGAGGGGAGGCACGAGAGATGCGACATCTTGCTTTAACTTTACCTGCGATGTCGCTTTTGGACAGTGTTAGTTTAGAAAAAAAAAGTGATTTCTACGCCTTTTAATGTCACATTTTGTAATATTTGCATTGCTTTCTTTTTGTAACATGGTTTATTACAAAAAGTAATATGGATTTTGTAATATGGATTATTACTGCCTTCTTTGCCTCCTCAGGGGAAACACCCCTGATATATATATAATATATATATATATATATATATATATATATATATATACACAACCCCAAATCAGAAAAAGTTGGGACAGTATGGAAAACACAAATAAAAAAAGAAAGTAGTGATTTCTAAATTTACTTTGACTTGTATTTCATTGCAGACAATACAACAGCACATTATTTAATGGGTTCCTCATGATTTTTATTGTTTTTTTCTTCAAAAAACGTCTCGGTTACGTATGTAACCCTCGTTCCCTGAAGGAGGGAACGGAGACGTACGTCAGTAGTGACCGACGAATTGGGATATCGCTAGAGAGCCCTATCAGCTTCGAGTGAACTACAACAGGCCAATGGAGTTGGCGTGCGATATTTGCATAATGCGCACCGCCCCCGCCAGGTGGTATAAATAGGGGAGCAGATGCAATCGCACTGTGTTTTTCGCTGAGGAGACAATCTAGTCCGCACTACAGCGAGGGTACAGCAACTGTGGCGACGGGACGTACGTCTCCGTTCCCTCCTTCAGGGAACGAGGGTTACATACGTAACCGAGACGTTCCCTTTCAGTCGGTCACGTTCGACGTACGTCAGTAGTGACCGACGAATTGGGATCCCAAATAAAGCGCCACAGTATGAACCCCTTCCAGTGCCCAGCGCAAGCTCTAGCCACCCGGCGCACCAGTGGGACGGGGAAGGGGGCGAGCTTACGCCGAGAGAGTCTACTGCTGTTCCGATATACCCACTAAGTAAACTAGACTACACTGGGGAAGCGAACCCGTAGGGGACGCTGCGGAGACCACTACCCACCTGTAGGGGAGGAATTTACGTGGAGAGTACACATATGGACTGGCCGTGGGCAGTACGCATATGGAGTCCCTGGGATGGCTCCACCTGGGTGGGGGGAGACTCATCTGACAGGTGACAGCAGAGCTGGCTCTGCTAGGGAAAGACACGGGCTCGCCGTAGGGAGTTGACCGTGGACAAATACACACATGGGACCGCTCACGTGGAGGGGTCACGACATGTGGAACCCAGCCAAACGTCAACGTCGGTGACGGAGGTTTGGCCTGGCATCAGACACTCCGCAATGTCCGAGCCGAAGGGGGAGGCGGAGGAACTCGACAGGGTTCGCCAAGCGGGGAACTCGACTGGAGTAAAAAGGATGCACGTATCCGGCCCAGGGGGCGGGAGTGGCATTGCAAGCCGACACTAGAACGGGCTCTTCACGTCTACCGGCTGGTGGAAGCGAGTACACGGGAAGATACCGGTTCTACACGAAGGCTATAGAATCTAGCGAACGTGTTAGGTGTCGCCCAGCCCGCAGCTCTACAGATATCTGTCAGCGAGGCGCCGTGCGCCAGCGCCCAGGAAGAGGCCACTCCTCTGGTGGAGTGGGCTCTCAACCTGAACGGGCAAGGCACGCCCTGGGACTCGTATGCCAGGGCGATGGCGTCCACTATCCAGTGGGCCATCCTCTGCTTGGAGACAGCCTTTCCCTTCTGCTGGCCTCCGTAACAGACAAAGAGCTGATCTGAGGTCCTGAAGCTTCGCGTTCTGTCCACGTACAGGCGCAGCGCGCGGACGGGACAGAGCAAAGCTAGGGCTGGGTCTGCCTCCTCCGAAGGCAGCGCTTGCAGGTTCACTACCTGGTCTCGAAAGGGAGTGGTAGGAACCTTGGGCACATATCCAGGCCGGGGTCTCAGGATAACGTGAGAGTCACCGGGCCCGAATTCCAGGCACGATTCGTCAACCGAAAATGCGTGCAGGTCCCCTACCCTCTTGAGCGAGGCCAATGCAACCAGGAGGACGGTCTTTAGGGACAGTACTTTTAACTCGACTGATTGCAAAGGCTCGAAGGGACGACCCCGGAGAGATGTAAGAACCAGGGTCAGATCCCAAGAGGGTACAGAGGGGGGCTGGGGAGGATTCAGTCTCCTCGCCCCCCTCAAGAACCTGACGATCAGATCGTGCTTCCCTAGCGATTTACCATCAACTGCATAGTGATGTGCGGCGATAGCGGCAACATACACCTTGAGGGTGGAGGGAGACAGCCTTCGCTCCAGGCCCTCTTGCAGAAAGGAAAGCACGGTTCTGACCGAACATGATCGGGGGTCCCCTCGCTCTGGTTGAGAGGAACACCATTCGACGAATAGGTTCCACTTCAGCGCATAGAGATTCCTCGTAGAAGGAGCTCTAGCGGAAGTGATGGTGTCTACTACCGCTTGCGGGAGATCACTCAGAACCTCCGCGTCCCGTCCAGGGACCACACATGGAGTTTCCACAGGTCGGGACGCGGGTGCCAGAGGGTGCCCCGTCTCTGAGTCAGGAGGTCCTTCCTCAGAGGAATGGGCCAGGGAGGTGCTGTCGCGAGGAGCGTGAGGTCCGAGAACCAGGTCCGAGTGGGCCAATATGGAGCCACTAACAAGACCTGCTCCTCGTCCTCCCTGACTTTGCACAGGAGCTGTGCGAGAAGGCTCACTGGGGGAAACGCATATTTGCGTAGGCCCCGGGGCCAGCTGATTGCCAGGGCATCCGTGCCGAGCGTGCCGCCGGTCAGGGAATAGAACAACTGGCAGTGGGCAGTCTCCGGGGAGGCGAACAGATCTATCTGTGCCTGGCCGAAGCGCTGCCAGATCAGCTGGACCACCTGGGGATGGAGCCGCCATTCGCCCGGAAGCGGAGGCTGCCGTGAGAGCTCGTCGGCTGCACGGTTGAGCACGCCTGGGACGTGAATGGCACGAAGCGACCTCAGATGCTTCTGACTCCATAGCAAGAGATGGCGGGCGAGTTGCGACATACGGCGGGAGCGTAGACCACCCTGATGGTTGATGTACGCAACGGCCGCAGTGCTGTCCGAGCGGACCAGTACGTGCTTGTCTGTCAACAGCTCCTGGAAGCGGCCCAGTGCAAGACGTACTGCTAGCAACTCGAGGCAATTGATATGCCAATGCAGTTGGGGCCCCGTCCACAGACCCGACGCTGCATGCCCGTTGTACGTGGCCCCCCACCCTGTGGCAGAGGCATCTGTGTGGACCACAGCATGCCTGGACACTTGTTCGAGGGGAACTCCAGCCCGCAGGAACGAAGGGTCCGACCACTTGGTGAGGGTGCGACGGCAGTTCGGTGTCACGGGGACACGGAACGTACCGCGCTGCCACGCCCATCTCGGGATCCGGCCGCGGAGCCAGTGTTGAAGCGGCCTCATATGAAGCAATCCGAGCGGCGTGACTGCGGCTGCGGATGCCATATGCCCCAGGAGCCTCTGAAAGAGTTTCAGTGGGGCCGCTGTCCTGCGCTTGAGCGTACTCAGGCAGGTCAACACTGACTGGACGCGCTCCTCGGTGAGGCGCGCAGTCCGGGCGACCGAATCCAGTTCCATACCGAGATAAGAGATCCTCTGCCCGGGGGAGAGTTTGCTCTTGTCCCAGTTGACCCGAAGACCCAACCGACTGAGGTGAGCTAACACCATGTCCCTGTGTTCGCACAACTGCTCCCGCGAGCTGGCCAGGATGAGCCAGTCGTCGAGGTAGTTGAGGATGCGAACGCCCTGTTCCTTGAGCGGAACAATGGCCGCCTCCGCAACCTTCGTGAAGACGCGGGGCGACAGGGCCAGCCCGAAGGGTAGGACTTTGTACTGATATGCCCGACCCTCGAACGCAAACCGTAGGAAGGGTCTGTGACGAGGCAGAATCGAGACATGAAAGTACGCGTCCTTCAGGTCGATCGCTGCAAACCAATCCTGGGGACGGACGCATTCGAAAATGCGCTTCTGCGTAAGCATCTTGAACGGCAGCCTGTGAAGGGACCGGTTCAGGACGCGCAGATCCAGGATTGGCCGTAGCCCACCGCCCTTCTTTGGTACAATGAAGTAGGGGCTGTAGAACCCTGACTTCATATCGGCTGGAGGGACCGGCTCGATTGCATCCTTCGCCAGGAGGACAGCAATCTCCGCCCGGAGAACAGGTGCATTGTCCAGGGACACCTGAGTGTAGTGGACACCCCTGAAGACCGGGGGACGCCGGGCGAACTGAATCGCATAGCCGAGTCTGATAGTGCGAATGAGCCAGCGGGACGGGCTGGGGAGCGCTATCCAGGCTTCCAGACACCGAGCCAGCGGGACCAAAGGCACCACAGACGCACCGGGGGTGGGGCAGCGAAGCAGAGTGCTGGAACCCGACTCGGACGGCGCAGCGGCCCGAAGTGGGGTCAGACTCTGCGAGGTGACAGTGTGAATGGGAGACGGCTGGGGGGCGGCCTCGACCATCACACTGGGACCTGCTGGCGAAGTGAGAGTGGGCTGCGAGTGGCAAGGCGGAGCCTCGCGCGCTGACAGCCACAGTCTCTTGTGACCTGGAGGATTGGGAAACTGCTCTTTTTGTGATGAAGTGGGTACCGCTGGACTCCGGAGAGCCAGCGGCGGGACAGACAATTTCACAAATTCCCCCCGGCCCTCCTCCGGGGGTGGGAGAGACGATGGAGTCCTCTCCCGAAGAGCAGGAACCTTCCCCTCCAGGTCGCCCGTCTCAGGGTCGCGTCTTCCTCGACCTCTTGCCACCTGGCTTGGCCTGAGCGGGCTGGGCGCCGCGTCCGCGACCGGCACCCTGCTGTTTGGCTGGTGTAGGCTGCTGCTTTGCCAACTTAGCAGGGGCGGAGGACGACGCAGGCGGGCGCCCTCGGCGACGAGCGGGCTGAGGCTGTGCTGCCGGCGGCGGGGTGGAGGCAGCAGCGGACCGCCGGGGCAGGACGTGTTTGATAGCCTCAGCCTGCTTCTGGGCGGCAGAGAACTGCTGGGCGAAGCTCTCTACCGCGTCGCCGAAAAGGCCGACCTGTGATATGGGGGAGTCCAGGAACCGATATTTGTCGGTATCCCTCATATCAGCAAGGGTCAGCCAAAGGTGGCGTTGCTGGACCACAAGCGTGGCCATCGCCTGACCAACAGAACGTGCCGTCACCTTAGTCGCCCGGAGGGCGAGGTCCGTGGCGGCACGCAGCTCCCCAAGCAGCTGCTGGTCAAGACCTCCCTGGGGCATTTCCATCAACGCTTTTGCCTGATGAACTTGCAAAAGGGCCATGGCATGCAAGGCAGAGGCAGCCTGTCCGCAGGCTCTGTAAGCTTTCTCTGTCAAGCCTGACGAGAATTTACAGGCCCGGGATGGGAGACGCAGCTCACCGCGCCAGCCAGAGGCCGTTGGACACAGTTGCATCGCAACAGACCTCTCGACTGGGGGAATCCGCGTATATCCCCTAGCCTCCCCGCCATCCAGGTTGGTGAAGGCGGACGAGGGACCAGGTCTCGCACGAACGCTATAGGGCGTCCGCCAGGACCTGGTCACCTCATCATGCACCTCCGGGAAGAATGGCATCGGGGCGGGGCGCTGGGGACCAGCGCGGGCCGCCCCGAGGTACCAATCATCGAGCCGAGAAGGTTCGGGACACGGTGGAGGGTTCCAGACGAGCCCGACCTTCTCGGCAGCCCGGGAAAGCATAGCCGTCAACTCAGGATCAGGCTCGGACAACGCTACGGTCCCGGAGGGAGGTAACGCAGCCGAGTCTTCATCTCCCGAGGACTCTTGCTCACCTTCCGATGCCGCGATCGACATGCAGTCATCCGCCGGTGCTCCGAAAGAAACGGCTGGTCGCTCCGTAGAGGGACCAGCACGCTCAATCGGCAACACCACCGGTTGCAGTGAGGTAGAGGGGACAGGGGCCCGCGGAGCGGTGCTCGGCGGGGAAGCCCTGACCGTGATCCTCAGATCACCCTGCCTACACGCCGGCGCACCGTCACCCCGGCCGAAGCCAGAGAAAACGGCGGCACGGGGCATAGGGGAGGGGACCCCCGCTCCCTGAGAACCAAGGAACGAGAGTCTCGATCTCAACACTGCAATAGTCATGTTCCCACAGTGAGAACATGAACTATCCACAAAAGCTGCTTCAGCGTGCTGAACGCCCAGGCACGTGATGCAGCGATTGTGGCCGTCAGCGGGGACCAATGAACGACCGCATCCAGTAACGCACAGACGAAATGACATCTTGAAAAAGACGCAGGGTTCGTCTGTGAAGCTCTTTTAGGAGGGGAAAAATTCAGCTCTCTTGTGCTGAAGCACACAGGGAGTGTCACGATGTGTTCGGGTACACCACTCCCCGAACACAACGGAGGAACCGGCCCAAATCGCAACAGACCACAATGCTGGGAAATGGAAATTGAGTGCTGTAAAAACAGCAGTTGAGAGCTTTAAGCTCAGGCTCCTCGGGAAGCTCGCGACCTCGCTGGAGTGCCGTTGCACCAACACAAGAAAAAGAAATTTTCCTTTTTTTTTAGCTTGAAGAATTCACTGAAGTCTGAAAGCTGGAAACACACTAGATGGCTCCGAAGCGAAAGACAGAGTGCGATTGCATCTGCTCCCCTATTTATACCACCTGGCGGGGGCGGTGCGCATTATGCAAATATCGCACGCCAACTCCATTGGCCTGTTGTAGTTCACTCGAAGCTGATAGGGCTCTCTAGCGATATCCCAATTCGTCGGTCACTACTGACGTACGTCGAACGTGACCGACTGAAAGGGAACCAAAATTCCTATTTTGGTTCTTGCAACACATTTCAAAAAAAGTTGGAACAGTAAAGCATTTACCACTTTGTAATGTTGCCATTCCTTTTCACAACACTTAAGACGTTTAGGGACTGAAGACACCAAGTGATGAAGTGTCTCAGGTGTAATTTTGTCCCATTCTTGCTGCAAACAAGTCTTAAGGTGGGCAACAGTACGGGGTCTTCGTTGTCGCATTTTGCGCTTCAAAATGCGCCACACATTCTCTATTAGAAACAGGTCGGGACTGCAGGCAGGCCAGTCAAGTACCTGTATGCTCTTCCTCTGCAGCCAGGACTTTGTAATGTGTGCAGAATGTAGTTTTGCATTATCTTGTTGAAATATGCATGGACGTCCCTGGAAAAGATGTCTTCTTGAAGGCAGCATATTGTGCTCCAAAATCTCTGGCTTTTGGACTCGTTGCTGGTAACAGTCTGGATGATCCTTTTCTTCTTTGGTCCGGAGCACACGGCGTCCATTTCTCCCCAAAAATACCTGAAATACTGATTCATCTGACCACAGTACACGTTTCCACTGTGTGATGGTCCATCCCAGATGCCTCCGAGCCCAGAGAAGTCGACGGCGCTTCTGGACACTGTTAACATAGGGCTTCCTTTTGGCACAGTACAGTTTTAACTGGCATTTGTGGATGTAACTACGTATTGTGGTACTTGACAAAGGTTTGCCAAAGTAGTCCTGAGCCCATGTGGTGATATCGCTTATAGATGAATGACGATTCTTAATGCAGTGCCGCCTGAGGGATCGGAGATCACAGTTGTTCAGCTTAGGCTTGCGCCCTTGTCCTTTACGCACTGAAATTCCTCCACATTCCTTGAATCTTTTAATTATGTTATGCACTGTTGAAGGTGAAATGAGCAAATGTCTTCCTATCTTTCTTTGAGGAACATTGTTTTTAAACATTTCAATAATTTTCTCACGTATTTGTTGGCAAACTGGCGATCCTCGGCCCATCTTTGCTCCTAAAGGACTAGACCTTTCTTGGATGCTGCTTTTGTACCAAATCATAATTACAATCACCTGTTGACATCACCTGTTTCAAATCACATCATTATTTAACCAATTTACCTGATTACTAGCCCTAAATTGCTCCTGTCCCAACCTTTTTTGGAATGTGTTGCAGGTCTGAATGACAGGAAAGGATGTATATTTACAAATGAAATTAAGCTGACCAGACAAAACATGAAATATTTTGTGTTCACATTGTCTGCAATGAAATACAAGTCAAAGTAAATTTAGAAATCACTACTTTCTTTTTTTTATTTGTGTTTTCCATACTGTCCCAACTTTTTCTGATTTGGGGTTGTATATATATATATATATCATATCATATCAGAACATATCACCATTACGTTCAGTTTAGCTTTGGTTTCGTTTTCATGGACTTTTAGTTTGCCATTTATTGTTACCTTTTTCCTTTGTTCTAGTTTCCTGCCAGCTGTCATGGACATTAATTCAACGAGCACATCTGTCTGCATTTGGTTCATTAGCGCTGTGTATTTAAGTTCCTCATTAGTTCTCAGTCTTTGTCCGGTATTGTTGTGTTTTACACAATGTTACACAGACCATTCTTTTCTGTGGCTTACTTGTTTCTGTTTTATTTAATACATACTTTACATTATTGAACTTATTCGGATCTGTCTTCCTCATCATTGGACCAGATTGTGACAATATGTAACTTTATTTCTATGGTCTACTAACAATATTCTATATATATTTATTTTGTTATTTACAACATGCTGCAAATGCCATTTCCCACTATTTACACCAGGGTGCAAATAGCATCTTATTTGTAGAATTTTGAGTTGATCTTTCCCCACGTATTTTATTGACAAGCATGAACTGAATTGCAAGTAATTGCCCAAAGCATTCAAATGCCCATTCACTCAGAATCATTTGCATTCTAATCAAAACTTTAACACTAACCTAAACCTATAGTGTATCTATGGTGAGATACTGCTATGAATTTTTTATGAATCATTACAGAGAGTGTGAGAGAGCACAAATATCAAGAGTCTGAACTTGGTTTAAATATTACCTGATGAGATCCAGTTCTGCGATTGCTCCTGACCTTCCCACTAGACCTTACAGAGAAAGAATACCAAATAATGTGAGGAAATGGCTCTATTAAAAAGAACAATCTCGTTGGGACACGGGAACCAAAGGGTTTTTTCGGCAGATATAGCTTACCCCTGGGTGTTTGGCTGGTATTTTCTTCTTTCCCCCCTGTCTTTTTGCTTTGTTCTCAGTTTCTTCTTTGATGCAAAGCCTCTGTGAGTCATGTGTAAGCTAATTATTGGTCTCTCAACTGTTGCTGCTACACAAGTCATTGGCAGCCCAGACTAAACCACGTCCTTGCTTTGAGCACCAATCAAATACGCGAGCTCTGTCGTTCTTCTACTATGATCTGTGCCTTTTTTTTTGGCTTTCATGATATCTGTGACTGTTCCTGTTATAGCCATCCTCGGCTGTTGCCCTGGGAACACGGATGACAACAGGCTGAAACCTGTGCCTAATTTGACATGAAACCAAACCTTGAAACTTTCACTCCCAGAATTCTGCCTGACAGAACAGAAGAACATGTTCGGATTGATGACACGGCTCATTTTAAGTGCAAATTTGACAAATACCAGCAGAAGTGTCTGGTTTACCAGAAAGACGTTGCTTTTCTCAGTCAAACCGTGACAAACAGTGACATTCTGCTCTCTGTCCGCGGGTAAGTCATATGAATCCGAGAGATCTGTTCCAGGAAGTGCTATTATGTGCCAAGAGTTTCTATCACTCTTACCTGCTTGCAGCTCACAGAGCGAGGCCTTCAAATATCCCCATTGGTTTTAACAGATGTGTCAGGTAGATCACATTTAAATAGCATTGATTTCTGTGATGTGCAGGAGAGGATATAAGATGATGGACCATGATGTCTTCTTGAGCACCTATGGAGAGAGAGGGGGAGAGAAAGAGAGAAAGTGATGAGTGTGTTCTCATCTCTGGAGGCCTGTCCATAGCTGTGCTATTAATCCAATACAATATATCTATTTAATACTGTAAGTCTAGGCCTGTCTAGCTGTTAGTCATTTTAATGCTTTTAGAATGACAAGGCAGTGGATTTAACTCATATAGGAATGGCATGGAGACAGACAGAGAGTAACATGCACAAACAATTAATGTATGCATATTATATATTATATAGCCTACTAAACACCTGAAAAAATTGCCTGAACTTTGAGGTCAGATTTGAGGTCCTTTGGTCTAAAGTAACATGTTTTTTAGAATCCTTGAATCTATCTCATATTTTGAGACATAACATGTTTAATGATTTAAAATTTTGTTCAAGATGATTTAATAAGTATTATAAGGGGTGGAAATGCAGAATATCTGAACTGCAAAAGTTATTTGTGAGGTAAAATAGATTTGTTGCAAAGCATGTTTAAAGTCAGCATAAAACAGAAGCTGTGACTAGTATTTTCTTCCCTGTTGTGATGTATATCAAAGTGAAATGGCTTCTTGAACAAGAAAAAAAATGTAGGGTGGGACTTTATTTTGTTCATTGGAAATTGATTGGATGTGGTTTGCTATTGGTTGATCTCATTTGAGTGACAGGTTGTCCCGCCCTTGCGCCAGTAAACGTCATCGGAGAAGAGAAGTCGCTGCACGAGGGAGGGGAAGTTATTTTGATTAAAGATTATGAGGGGACATGAATTAAAAATAAACAAATAAATAATTATGTGTACAGATAAATCATTTATAAGAAATAACCTTCCATAAAAAAAAAATGATTTCATGGGGGCTTTTCACACTCGAAATAGTTAACCCTGGGTCATTCTAAACCGGAATCCTGGGTTCCCATTCAGTCGGTCACGTTCGACGTACGTCGGACAGACCGACGAATAGGAATCTCCCTAGAGAGGCCAATCTACTTTGAGTGTAACTACAACGAGCCAATGCACATTGGCATGCAATCATATGCATCAGCTGCTTGCCTCGCAGCGCAGGTATATAATGAGCAGCAGGTGCGTTGCATCTTCAGCTTTTCGCTTCGGAGCCGAACGGTGTTTGTTCCTGTTCTCTGCAAGCAAGTGTCTGCTAGAAGACGAGTCAAGCTTTTTGGTCGAACTTCTCTTTTTTTCGAGTGCGGGCGAACAGCACAGCAGCGGGGTCGAAGTCCTCTCTTTATTTTCTGTTTTTTGTTTCGTTTGCCATTGTAGAGCAAATAGCTGTTTTGACGGCCGGTACGGTGCGCTTCGAGCGCTGAAAGCCGTTTTTATGGCTGGTAAGAGTGAGCGCCTTCAAAGAGAGAAAGAGCACACGACAGGGTGCACACAATCCCTGTCTGTGTTGCGGTGGCCGTTCCCCTGCGTGCTTCAGCACTCTAAAAGAGTAAAGTCCCTAAAAGAGCTTACACAAATAGAGCTTGCGTCTTTTTAAAGATGACATTCTATTTGTGTGTTTCTGGATGCGGTCGTTTCCTGTCCTCACTGACGGCCACGATCACTGTTTCACATGTCTGGGCGCGTGCTGAAACGATGTTTGTGGGTGGTTCATGTTTTCGTATGAGAACATGATCACGTCGACACGCCGGTCGTGACTCTTCTTTTTCCGGGAAGCTTGAGTCCACTCTGTTGTTGGCCAGCTGCCGCTTGTGTGTAAAAGCACAGCCGCGGGTCTGCCCGACACTCTGGGAGACCGCGGAGATCAGCGAGAGCAAACCTCTCGCTCCTCTGGTGTCGTGTGCCGTCGAGCTGTCGGGCTGCAGCGCGGGTTGTCACGGCAACCCAGCGTTCGCTCGGCGCTCTAGATGCGCGGTCTCCTTGCCTAATCTCCATTGTAGCGCCCTCTCTGGTGCACCAGAAGAGGTCTACTTTGGTGAAATGGCTTGGGTGACTTGAGGTTGAGGGGTTCCTTCGGGGAACCAACCCCCTAGGGCCCCTCCCTCTCTAGCACATTACATGCTGTGCAGCTTCTGGATTGGATTGCTGGTCCTTTTCATAGGGGAACCTAGCATTTCATTCAGGGCTCCAGCTGAGGGTCAGATGTTGATTGCAGCATCAGGGAGAGGGCTGTTATGCTTTGGAAATGAGGGTGACGCTGCCCACTGTAATGGTGTGTGCTTATGCTGACTCAGATTCAGAGTTTACAGCCATGCTTTCCTGGGTGTTCCGGATGTGCATGGAAAAACTTGGCAGTATGGAGCTATATTGGTGCCATAAATATGGAATGCCAAAAGTGCCAAAATCTGCATAAGTTTTTTACTCTCTCACTACCCTTATGGGTGGGGTGGCTGTTCACAGACCACACCCACCTTGCATGTGAGGCCAAGGCACTCTTTATGCATGAGGGTAGTTCTGAGCCGAGGTTGAGCTGCACTTGTTGACTAACCGTGATCAAGTCACGGCGCAGGCCTTCGGCCAGACGATGTCCACCTCAGTGGTCCAGAAGCGCCCCCCCCGGCTTACCTTGCTGAGGTGCAAGAGGTCGTCAAGCTAAACGCTTTCTCGACACTCCCATCTCACAAGGTGGCCTTTTCGGTGACACTGTCGAGGACTGAGCCCAGCAGTTGCGCTGCCAGGAGAGTGGCGACTCCACCCCCAGGTGGTCCAGCTGATTTGGAGAGAGTTCGGAGAGGCTCAGGTAGACCTGTTTGCCTCACCAGAAACCTCCCATTGCCAGTTGTTTTACTCCCTGTCCGAGGGAACACTCGGAACAGATGCACTGGCACACAGCTGGCCCCGGGGCCTTCGCAAATATGCGTTTCCCCCCAGTGAGCCTACTTGCACAGACCCTGTGCAAAGTCAGGGAGGACGAGGAGCAGGTCCTGCTAGTTGCGCCTATTGGCCCAACCGGACCTGGTTCCCAGAACTCTCACTCCTCGCGACAGCCCCTCCCTGGCCCATTCCTCTGAGGAAGGACCTTCTTTCTCAGAGACGGGGCACTCTCTGGCACCCGCATCCAGACCTCTGGAAACTCCATGTCTGGTCCCTGGACGGGACGTGGAGGTTCTAGGTGACTTACCCCCCCGAGGTACTTAACACCATCACTTCGGCACGTGCTCCGTCTACGAGACGGGCTTATGCCTTGAAGTGGAACCTGTTTGTCGAGTGGTGTTCTTCTCGTCGAGAGGACCCCTGAAGATGCTCGATCGGTGTTGTGCTTTCCTTCTTGCAGCAGGGGTTGGAGCGTAGGCTGTCCCCCTCCACCCTCAAAGTCCATACTGCTGCTATCTCCGCATATCATGACCACATAGATGGCAAGTCTGTTGGTCAGCACGACCTGGTCGTCAGGTTCCTTAGGGGGGCGAGGCGGTTGAATCCTCCTCGTCCTCCCTCCATACCCTCTTGGGACCTTGCTCTGGTGCTGAGAGCACTTCAGATTGCTCCCTTTGAACCCTTGCAATCAGCAGACTTAAAGATTCTGTCTATGAAGACTTTGCTGCTGGTTGCATTGGCCTCCATCAAGAGGGTAGGGGACCTGCAGTCTTTTTCGGTCGACGAATCGTGCCTAGAGTTCGGGCCGGGCGACGGCCACGTGGTACTGAGACCCCGGCCTGGCTATGTGCCCAGGGTTCCTACCACTCCCTTCAGGGACCAGGTAGTGAGCCTGCAAGCGCTGCCTCCGGAGGAGGCAGACCCAGCCCTGGCTTTGCTCTGTCCAGTTCGCGCTTTGCGACTGTACATAGACAGAACTCAAAGCTTCAGGACCTCAGACCAGCTCTTTGTCTGTTACGGAGGCCAGCAGAAGGGAAAGTCTGTCTCCAAGCAGAGGATGGCCCACTGGATAGTGGATGCCATCGCCCTGGCTTACCAAGCTCAGGGTGTGCCCTGCCCGCTCAGGTTGCATGTGCACTCCACGAGAGGCGTCGCATCTTCCTGGGCGCTGGCTCGTGGCGCCTCGCTAACAGACTTCTGTAGAGCTGCGGGCTGGGCGACACCTAACACGTTCGCTAGATTCTATAGCCTTCGTGTCGAGCCGGTCTCCTCCCGTGTTCTCACCTCAGGTCAGAGGCACGGAGAGGTCCCGGCTTAGTGTCGGCTTGCTGCGCTTACATGCGCTTTTTCTCCAGAGAGTCCCTACAAGGCAGACCCTGTTGAGTCCTCCGATCTCCCTTCGGCAGCCGACGTGGCGGAGTGTCTGGCGCTAGGCCTATACTCCGTTGTATCCTTGAGAACCGGGTTTAGGCTGGGTACCATATGTGTGACCCTACTGGGATCCCATATGTCTAGTTCCACGGTTGCTCCTAAACGAAGCCCGTGTCTTTCCCTCTGGGAGAACCCGCCTCTCATCGAGTTGGAGTCACCCCAGTTCTTCCATATGTAGTACAGCCTACGGGTTAGTCCATATGTACTTCTCCACATAACTCCTTCGGGGAAGGATGTGGCTTCTGCAGCATTCCTTTCCCAGCGGAAGGGTACGCTTAACAGCGTTATCCAATAGTCTCACTGAATGGGTTTTGGGGAACAGCAGTGATCGACACTCTCTGTGTTAGCCCTGTCCCACCGTCAGTAGGCAAGGGGGTTCAGGTGGCTTACAACAGAGCGCTGGAAGGGGGCAGTTCCTGTGGCGCTTTGGTAGGGATTCCTATTCGTCGGTCTGTCCGACGTACGTCGAACGTGACCGACTGAATGGGAACGTCTCGGTTACAAAGGTAACCCTCGTTCCCTGAAGGAGGGAACGGAGACGTACGTCCCGTCGCCACAGTCGCTGTACCCCGCTGATGCTGCCGCCTATCCGGTTCGGCTCCTCAGCGAAAACCTGAAGATGCAACGCACCTGCTGCTCATTATATACCCGCGCTGCGAGGCGAGCAGCTGATGCATATGATTGCATGCCAATGTGCATTGGCTCGTTGTAGTTACACTCGAAGTAGATTGGCCTCTCTAGCGAGATTCCTATTCGTCAGTCTGTCTGACGTACGTCTCCGTTCCCTCCTTCAGGGAACGAGGGTTACCTTTGTAACCGAGACGTTATCTTTATTCACGTTTCACACCGCTCATAATATAGTCTACCTGGGGTTAACAGTTAATCCTGGGTATTCATAAACTGCCGTTTCACATTGCACATTCCTAAACCCCGGATTAAAGTCCTTATTTGAATATTCGTGGCGTCAGTGTTACTGACTGGATAAATGCAGTGATCTGTTTACGTAGGCCACATTCACACAGCAGCAGAATACATTGTCAGTCCTGTATTTGAGTCCTTAATACGGTTACGTTCACATGCAGTACGTTTTTTTACGGGAGTGACAACCGCATTCTATAACAGAACTCACACCCGTAAATTTTCAGGACTCACAACCGCATTCTCAGAAATTCCGCGCTGTGTGAACGGAACAGGACTGGACAACTAGTTCATACAGTGCGAGAGAGCCGCTCTTCTAGGGTGTTTTGTGTGTGGTTTCGCTTTCGGTAACTTACAGCGACAGAGATACGAGCTGTGCGTCATCTTAAGGCGTTAGATCCAGTCACTGTTCTCCACCGGAGCGGCTCCCATCAGTTTTGTGTTTCTTTTTGAAATTTAAATGCCGTGTCATGCATGAGACGTCGCAAAGGACGTGACACGAGAGTGCAACGGTTAAAGACTCCATCTAGCCTGTTTTTACATTGATGCTGCTGTTGGTTAAGGAAGTATGAATGAAAAACTGACAGTGTGAACGTGGCCTGAGTGAACTTTTCAAACTACAAAGGTAAGAATGAAACGGTCTCTTCTTCACTCCAATTGTTGCGTTTTCCATCGTTTAGGGGTGAATTAAGGGTGTTTGGGACAGTTTTTGAATTTCTGCCTTGTGCAAGGTTTCTTGTCATAAATGAAAAACATCAGCTCAACACATGATACATTTCTGTAATACTGAAGATGTTAACTATCCATTTGAGGAGGAAACAATGGTATATTATAATGAAAGGATGTGTGACGTACACTTTTCTGTAAACTGAGCAAAAAAAAAAATTTTGGGTAACATTTGGGTGATTGGGACACAACGTTTGGGTGATTGGGACAACACATCTTTCCATTGATTTAGGGTAGTGTAAGCATATTTACTGTATTGCACATGTTAGCTCATACTTTGATATAATTTTATATATAATATTTCCTTTTCTGTTCATCATCATTAAGAATCCATTATGTTTGTTCAACTTTATTTCTCAGTTTATAAATCCATCCACAAAAGATGGAAGTCCAAAAGTCATAGATAACATTTAAAAATCAAGTAAAAAAATGCTATACGTCCAAAAAAAAAAAAAAAAACAAACATTTGGTAACATTTGGATAAGATGTTGGGTGGGCCCATTACCAATTAACTGGTTGACAAACACATTTAACCTGCACAAACCTTTTATTACTGGAACAGTAAAATTATTACTGCAATCAGTAAAAAAAAAAAAAAAAAAAAAAAAAAAAATGTAACTATAATGTTTATATTTTCAGAATTTGGTTGTTTTACTTTAGTAAAATCTAATTCATGAATATTTTAGTGGTTGATTAGGGCTTGCACATGGTTGGGAACACTGATTTAGAGCATAGAACATATACAATGGTTCTCTATTGCAAGGCTAATAATTTTCTTAATTAGCAAAGCATTTAAGCACTGTCCCAATCACCCAAAATTATACTGTCCCATCCATCCAAATTGTGTTTGGGTGGATGGGACAAAATAAAAACAACCTAATTCTGAAAATAGAAACATAATATTAACAATTTTTTTTTTTTACTGATTTTGTAGCAGTAGTGCATCATATTCATGTTTCTATCAAAAGTTTGTACAATATAGTAGCTATGACAATTTTAGGACCTTATTATTAAAACCACCAAAAGCTTATGTCATTTTCCTCAGTTCATGCATTTTATGGTCAACTTCCTGTTTGATGCACGCCCCGCCCACCTACATGATGTTAAACCAGTGAGGGCATCCCATTTTAATTATGTGGTCTCACAGCTAGGGCACAGCAAAAAAAGTTTTTATTTTCACTCATTAGGTGAGAAAATAAATTCTATATAGTTATACTGTCCCATTTGACCTTATGTCCCAATCACCCTTAATTCACCACGGTGTGCAAAAGCGGTGTTTAGAACGATGATAACCCTGGGTTAAGCACAGTTTGAAAAGCCCTATGCTGACTTTAAAGTAGGCACACACTGACTGCCCAAATCACAAATGGAGATTAATTTGTAAAATACGCCTGTAGTTAAACTGGGGTTTCAAAGATTCATTTACTATAGAGAGAATAATACTGTGGTTATTTTAAATATATATGTAATGTTGCAATGTTTTCATCATCAGCCTATGATGACAAATTGTCACTATCGCCTACATAGTGCCCTTTCTGTCATCATATTATTTACCATGATTTTTAATCAGAACAAGCTTTTAGCATTCAATCAATAGCCTAATATAAAAAATCCAATATATTTTTCTATTGTTGTATATTTTTAGATACATTGTCCTTATCGGGGACTTTATTAAAGAAAAATAAGAATAGATGAGCTTGGGAGCAAGAGATCTCTTGGAATTGGCATTTGCTGTAAACAAAGATTTTCTTTAAAGTGGGCATTCATTTAATTTCTAAAGCAAAACAAGGTGTGAGAGTGAGAAAAATGTTTTAATGAGCTCTATCCTGTATGTATGTGTACCATAAAACTTTGTTCTTCCTAATTAGTTATGGAAGGGAAATGTGTAATGGTGAATTAACTATTCTTTTTCTTTTAAAGACATGTTCAGCCATGCTAATGGTTTGATGTGACAGGGCATCTGTAGTTCTCTCTCCGAGATGAGAGTCTCTGTCTGAGCCTGAAGGCATGAAAGTATGGCATCTACTGCATATCTTGTATGGATTGCATTCAGCATAACCAATTTAATGCATTTTGCAATTGGTGAGGTGCAGAATTTTGTCCTGTAGGTACCCTGCCTCATGGTGTTTTTATTTTATTTTATTTATTTTTTTGTAGTCTTTATGTAGCTTATTGTAATTCGAAGTGTACATTGGAGTTGGTTATAGTTCATTTGTTAAGTTTGTTATCTTGAAATTGGAGCACAGCTCTAGACACAAAAACCTGATTGATGCTCATCAGATCCATTTGCAATTCGCTCATCGATCCAAAGGATGCTGTGGAGAATGTGAATTTGTCCCGAGACGTGCGAGAACATCAAATTAAACTTGAATTGAAATTCTTAGGTAAATCCTTGATATCCGTTTCTATTTATGGGTCGTTTACGGGGACAGATAGATATATTATTTAAAAAAAATAAAAATAAAAATAAAAATATATATATTTCTCGTTTCATTAACCACCACAGTTTTATAAGTTCGTCAGAACACTAAATAGACGCTATAGCGTTCGTATGGTAGCATAGCAACATCGATAAAACATATAAGTAGGCTTATTGTAATTATTTATAACGTTATATCACATTTGACAAGTATACCACTAAAATGTTTTAAGATGTTTGACAATTCGGTGCCGAGACTGCGAGGAAATTGCTAACAGAAATTAAAGTCATTCAATTCGCACACTGCTAGCCTGTTAGTAGCCTAAGCTAATAACTTCCACATTCAGACAAACGTCATACTTGTCTCTCGGGTTATTAGTATGCGAATTACCCGTGATAAAATTTACTCAAGCTCTGAGTGAAATTCGTTTGGTGTTCGTCTGAAAGTTCCGTCACTGACAAGCAATGCGACGAGCAAAATCACTCAAATTGCGTCCGTATTATATTTTATTGCAGAATGCATTGTTGGAGAATGTCTGGGTGAATATGAATGTTGTGTCACTGGAAAGAATCGTGTCTTTATGGTCTTGCTCTCTGTAATCCCCCGAGCTCCTCCCCTCAGTGCGTGGAGAGCTTCATTTGATCAAATCCTTCAAGTTGGAGCGCTTCGCTGAATCACACTTTTCCACAACATCTCAACTGTGGCTGCCTCGCCGCGCTGCAACTTGTATGAGGACTTGTTTCCATCAATAACTGACGCTAAAGAGAGGGAAAGGACACTGTATCCTGTTGTTATCAGCGATGGAGAGAGGGATCAGATATTGCCGGGTTAATGTCAGTGCTTTCTGCACCCTGCTTTTGGTTTTGTTCGCTTCGGTTCCTGTGACCGAAACAGTGATAACTTGCAGGTCATGTCACCTGCTGGATAAGTGGAGCGGTCGGGAATTACTGGTGAGGATGGACAGTGGTGTCGACTCTGGTAAAGTTAGTGGAAAAAATGGAGACGGGTCAACGGCGCTGTTTAATTCGGCTGGTGCTGAAACTGCTCAGCCCGACTACGGCGCAACCGACAACGGCGAACACGCTCACTCTGTGCGTAAACGGAATACAGAGAGGCTTCGCTCAGAGAAAATGCCACCCGATGATAAATGGAAGTCGGTGCGCAGTAATGGCAAAGTTCATCATCTCAAACGGGCAGGTTCACAAGGTTCAAGTTCAACCCCTGGAGATCCCCATCACCGAGTGCGTAGAAGCACCCAGGGACCCAGCTCGTCCCCAGGTGCGCGCTCGCCACCGGCTTTTGGCAACAGCACCGCGCGGGCTGCGCGCAGAGTCCCCCGCTCTGAGCTGAGGTGGAACAGGGAAGAGCGGAGAACGGCCACATCACGACAGGAGGAGCTGAAACTTACCAGCTCTACCTTTGCACTGACAGGGGATTCCGCTCACAACCAAGCTATGGTGCACTGGTCCGGCCAAAACAGCAGCGTAAGTGGAAATAAAAACCATGCGGTTAATTTGTGAAAACACTGTTGAGATTTCACTATATCCCTACATTTAAATGAGTGTTTCCGAAAGTGCGTGTGTGTGAAGGCTGTGTGAGGGGTTTGGGGAGCAGAGACGAACAGATGTCCATTGTTGATGTCCAAGAGATTGCTTCATATGCGTTTCACGCCAGTTTTTTATTTGTTAAACTGACATGGTCTTTGATTAACCCTGGCAAAATGAAGGGCACTTTCCTGTGCAACACGTTTCCCACTTATGATTGTTTGTAATGTTGAGATATTGGCTCATCAGCATCTCATGCTTTTGAATGTTAAGCGTCAACTGAGTCTGGTCAACTGTGTTGCTTTGGTATCCTTGCTGTGAATACATTTAAAAACAGTTTAAACCAGCTTAAAATACTCTCTAATCTTGGCCAGGCTGGTGTGGTGGCTGGTTTTAAAGGGATTTTCGGCACTTTTAAGATGGTTAGGCTAGCAGACCAGCTTGCCTACTGTCTAAGTCAGCTAAACACCAGCTTGGCCAGGCTATGAGACCATCTCAAACCAGCTAAGACAGCACATCATCTTATGTTGGCTGGATTCTTTTTTTTTTTTTTTTTTTCAGCAGGGATATTTTTAGGTGGTGCATGGGTCTTGTTTGTTACCTGAAACATTTTAGCAGAGATATTGTGGGAATAACTGAATGAAACCCACTTCATTCAGAATGAGCAGTAATTATATTTTATACACATTGCACTCTGATCTCTGGTATATTGGTGGTGATTTAAACCCATTTAAATGATTATCAGATAAGTAAACTCATGTATTTTACTCTTCGTATCGCCCAATAAAACATAATTAACAACACCAAATATAAAATTGCAAAGATGACACAGTTTTTAGGCAATTGTGCAGAACAAGGGATAAACAATGCACTTTTAAAATTTCACTTACACTTTTTTAGTTTAATTTAAAATGTGCAGATTTTATAATGGGACTTTAGGCTTTTTCATAAATTAGGCCTTTTGTTTTCCATCAGGCTGCTTACATGTTTACATGTCTCATGAGCATGCTATATGAGCTATCTTAATACAACATTTAAAGAGTCTGTTATTAATAATTAGATAATAATTAATTGCACTTTATATTTTAAGGGGACATAGTTACAGTGTACTACTCAAATAAGTACAGAGTAATATTATTTAACTACATGTACTTACTATAGAGTTACGGTTAGGGTTAGGGTTTGGTTTAGGGTTTGTTACTTGTAATTATGCATAATTTACTTTTATTACTATAGTAAGTACAAGTGTTACCATAATTATTATCAATAATGCACTGATAACTCTTTTAGACCCTTCAACACTAAATTTTATTCACAGATGTTACATTTAGGTTACTATTGCATTTTATATTGAGTACACTTTCTTTCTTTCTTTCTTTCTTTCTTTCTTTCTTTCTGTATTGTGATAATTTACTAATGACTGCTTTGCAATGAGCCATAATGAGCGTTTTCCACAATTCTCCTGTGCTATATTTTAGATCAGAGCAAGTACATTTCAGATATAATTCCTCATCCCCATTATATTTTCCCTCCCTCGCTTGTCAGAGCAGATGTTTTCTTGCCTTCAGGTAAATTCTGAGGGCATTTTCTAATTTAAACACTGTACTCACTAACACGACACATTAGTTAGTGAGATGACAGTCAACCACTGAAAACTTTCAGGACAGATATGGGGAGAGAGGAACCTCAGGGGAATGAACTTCAGTATGTCCCACTAGCAGAACTCAATCATTTTGGCTCAGAGTTGCTGCTATTATCATATCCCTTAATTGAATTTTCCTAGTGTTGTGCTGTATGAATAGCATATTCAGTAGGTTCAATATATATGGTCTTTTTCATTCTCAGTAGGTATACAGGGAAACTTAACAATGGGCAAAGTAGAGAAGATGACTTTCATTAAGTATTCAGTGTCATTGCAGTATAAGGAATAATTGAGTAGGCTGGGAGTTTCTTTCCTTAGGTACTGTATGAATAAAGAAACAGCTGTAGTTTATAATGATTTTTATTGTGCAAATGGAAATGAGGATTAATGTTGGCTGGATCTGTGTTTGCTGTATATAACAGATTTTTGAAGAAGTGTTGAATAATGCTATAGGTTTTGACCAGTGTTGGGGGTTACACATTACAAGTAAAGCAAGTCATCTAATCAGATTACCTTTTTCAAGTAACTAGTAAAGTAATGCACTACTTTTAAGTTTCCCCCCCCCCCAAAAAAAAAATCCAATTTACTTTTTCAAATAAGTAACACAGGTTGCTTTGTTTTCCCATTTATTGACTGACATCTCCATGTTCAGAGAAATTGGGAGTAAGTGCAGAGGTGAAGTGCGCTGTGTAAGCATGATGATTATTGTAGATCTAGATTTAATGTGAGGAGACATTTACTCATCTCACTTGCACAAAAACAGATTCAGTATTTCTCAAAATTAATAAATGTTTGGATGACTTATATTTTGTTTTCAGAATCATGGGAGAATCGTGATCTCTATATATATATCTCTAAAAAAATATAGATGATCCAGAGTCATAAATTAAGCTTAAAAGAATGTATAATATAATAAGTTAGATATCAAATATAATAATAATAAACTTGGTATCTAACTTATAATATTTGCACTGATATTAAAATATACACTCAATAAGTCAAGGATTTGGGACAATTATAATGAATTAGAATGGATTCTGAATTTTTTTTTTTTATTTAATTTTATTTATTATTTTTTTTTTAAGTGTGGCACATCCAGTGTCTTAAGTTCTTAAGTTCTGCAAACTGAACCAAACTGTTATGTATTATTTCTGAAATGGCTTCTAATTGTGTAATCAGCAATACATTTTTACTTGACAAATAAAATGTTCTTTTTGATACATTCTGTGTTATTCTTAAATCTGGTATTACCGCAAATCTGGATAGATCATATAGAAGTTTCAATGAATGGAGCATGGGGTGCATCTTTTTCGATTTCTGACTATCACTGCCTAAGTAAGTTGCAGTTTTCGTGAATATACAAAAATTATGCTTTTTGTTATGAGCAAGCAGAGCACAGCTGACTTAAAGGTAAAATATTCACCCTCCATCCTCTGTCTAAAATCAGAACTGTCGGTGTAAGTTCTCTGTGCAATACCGGGTCCCTAATGAACGAATAATTGAAAATATGGGATACCCAGAATAATCAAATATCTAAATTAATAGAAACACAATCTAAATGTAATAATCATTTGAAATTGGAGTCAGATTAAGTGCAAAGTTCTTGTCAGCAAGAAGAAGGAGAGAATCGACTTTTTTTTTGTAGCCAATTAGTAAGAAGTTAGACGCAAAAAGTTCTAGAGAACCCTGTATGATATGCAACTAGCACCAGTTGTGATATGTGACACAGTCTCACGCTAATGCCGTTAACTCGCTCAAATCTATTTCTGGTCTCCTTTAGTGCAACATTTGTAAGGGGAAAGAGCAATATATCTGATCTTATAACACTATGTAACCGACTGTCTAAAATGCAATTAATTGGATGGTTAAAAACATACTCTGCAGTCAATGCTGTCTCTTTGATTCAAGCCTGTATAGCAAGATGGTTTGCTAGATGTGGAAAGCATCATGATAGGTTTGGAGTTGTTTCAAGTTCCTGTGTTTCAAGTTCCTTGTTTCAAGTTCCCCCCCTCAAGTTGGTGATTCTTTTTATTTGTACAGGGCTTCCAATATAGCTTGATAACGAATAGTGCCTTGCAAACCCAACCTTACCCAAACAGTGCCTTATATCCAACCTGAGTGATATTGAGGTTGTATTTCTTTTTATTGAGTAATAAACCCCATATGTTTTATTCTCTGAAAGACTCAACAATATGTCAACAATAATGCCAGGACTAATGTCTTCCACCACTAAAACATCTTGGTATTCAGTGTCCTTTCTGGACCCCTAACACAAATAATGCACAAACTTGTTAAAACTTGGAAACATTAGACTCAAAAGATATTTTATATTTCAAAGTGAGAGTGAGAAAAATAACAAAAACAATAAAAGCAAAAACATATCCTGTGCGAGGGTCTGTGGGTGGACAGCTGAAGGGCAACCATTTTTATTTTTCTGATATGAATGGTAGCTCTGCCATGAAGTATTTGGCAAGCAATGTAAATGAAGACAAATAGCACTGAAAATGCCTTTGCTAGACAAAAATGAACAGCCACCACAAATATTTTACCCTTCAAGATAATTTCGCCTGTTGAAACAAATAACTCTCCAGTGTAACCACATTCCAAACATTCGATAGGCCATTTTTTTTAAGCTCTTGAAAAATGAGTAGCACCCTACTGGAAATGGCAAACTCATAGCAGTATGGCACATTGACTTATTGCTAGCATTATAAACCAGTTGTAGTTCAAGCTATAATTCAGTTTAAGTCAACATGAAAACCGAACTGAGTGTATTTACTTTCTTTATATATATTCCTGGTCAAAATGTAATTGATTAATCGGTGGAGGGAATTCCAAAGAAAAGGTCTCATTGCCAATGTAAAACGAGTTACGAATTTCTTTTTTTGCATTGACTACAACTGTATAATATCATAAATACACAATCATTTTTAAAGGGGTCATGACCAGATGCGAGCCTCGCGTCAAAAGCAAATATAACCCATTATAATCACTGATGCTGTCTACATGCGCATACACTTTACTCCACTCTTGACTCTGCTGTCAAGAGGACAAAGCAGTCAGCTTTCTTGGATCTGATCTAAAATAGCGAGTGGGTGTTGATACTGTTTCCTATGCAATGATGTTAGCCAATCATAACAGTGGCTGTTTACTGACAAGCCATATATATATAGTGAGCTTGCGTGCTCAACCTTCAAAATACTTTGGTAGCTTTGCCTTAGCAGTGCAGCACCCTTCAGAAACCCTCCACCTTCCCCAGCTCCACCTGTATAGATCTGCTACAGATAATTCATGTATGCTATTTTGTACAGCAGCAGCAGCGTAGCAGATCTGTTCCGCCAAGACCAAACATATCAACATCGTCATACCCATTACCATGCCAAACACTCCGAGAGTTGACATCACAGAAATCCATGTCATGACCCCTTTAAAGTGATTATCTGGACAACCAAGTGGTTATTGATAGTAAAGCTCACACAAATACTCCTACCTTAAAAGAATAGTTTAACCAAAAATTAAATACACTCGCCATTATGTTGTTCCAAAACCTGTATGATTTCTTTTTTCTGAGGAACACAAAAAAGGTTTGGAAAGACATGTGAGAGAGTAAAGACAGATTTTCCATTTTTATGTGGGAGTACTTCTGTGAGTTTCACTATAAATGAGTATTTGGTTGTGCCAGATATACTTAAAAAAATTATTGTGTGTTTATAATATTGTACAGTTATGGTTAACACAAAAATGGCATTTGTAACATATTTTACCTTTGCAATGAGACTTTTCTTTGAAATTACGTCCACAGATGAATCATTCACATTATGACCAGGAACATGTACTGTATAAAGAAAATAAACACACTCTTAAAAGTTTAAAGTTTAAAAGTTTAAGGTTTTATAACCTTAAAGGGTTCTGTCAGGCACTTCATTTATAGAACTTTATGGATTTAGGTTTAATTAATTTTGTTTTAATTCATTTTTAATGTTAAATAAATGTTATCAGTTAATCAGCTCATAAACATACTTTATCAGTTAAACATGAAAGTATAAGGCATTTCTCCTTTATGACAAAAAAAGGTTCTTTAAAATTGAGTCAAGAAACTTTGAACCCTTTTTTTATCTAAGAGTGATATTGTCAGTTCTGTTTTCATATTGACTTTAACCGAATTTTTATTATGAATGTTTATTTCTGATTGATGATTTCATAGCCATCTTACCTAGTCCATTCGTTTGGCCCTACCTGAGTTCTGTCTTTCTTTTTCTCTCTCAAATTCACTAATTAATCGATGAATAATGGCAGCTTCAGCAGGGGTTTCCTAACAAGCATGACCGTTCGAGCAAGAAATTTTATAATGCAAGAGTAATGTGAAGATAATGGAATAAAATTAGTCTGCAATTTTATTTTCCCCTAAGTGTCACAGTGATGTTTATTGTTCTCAAACATGTCATAAAAGAAAGAAAATGGCATAAAATAGGCCTCCTGTAGGCTTCATGTTTGATGTTAAGTGCCAATTCAGAAAACTATTCTCATTATTACATTGATTGCCAAATGCATTTTTTTGTTGCTCGAAGGAAAACATTAAAGATTTACTTAAAAACTTTAAATGAATATATATATATATATATATATATGTATTAGAGCTGCATGATTAATCTTAAAAAGATCGCAATCTCGATTCAAGCACCCACGCGATCCTACTTTATTAATGACAACGATTCTCCCGCATCTATTAGACCTTTGACAAAATCATACCGGGACGTTCAAATCTGTGTTCGTGCTGCCAGAGCCAGAGAGAGCCGTTTTGAATCACACGTTAGTTATTTCTGTGTTACAAATATTCACATTATTACAGAAGTACTGAGATATGTTTTAAGTTAGTATTTAAACACCGATGTCTACGATAGCGTTCAAAATAGAGCAAACTACCTTTTGAAACGAACTTGGCACGTCAAATAACGATTGTATCAATTACATCTAATTCCATTTAAATATTTATATAAAATATAAAATATTTAAACTACCTGCAAACATTTTTTCATATATATACATATCAAGCACTGACTGTGATTTCAAGCATTTAAATCACTGATTTTTGAGTTTAATCATTGAAATCATCAGTTCAAAAGAATTGATTTGCTGAAACTTACCAACATAAGGAAATGTTAGCAGTGCTAATCAAGAATATAGACCTTTCTTTGCTTAAAATGATTTATAATAAGGTTTTAATTCCCTTTAGTGATTAGGGCGTAGTTATACATTAAGTGTTTTGAGAGTGTAGTTATGGTAGTTCGTCTGTAATCTTTCTTCACTACCTTGATTACTATAATTAAAAGGACTGAATCTTTTCTGCTGTTCCTCCATAGCAGATAGCCACTTATAAGTTCATATTGTTCAGGACTTGCTGGTTGGCATTTCAACTCAAAGTGTAATGTGAATATGAATGTATTAGTAGTATAAAGCACTGCTAGTGAAAAGGTCAAAAGTACATTTCTTTCCCAGGATGCTGTGCTATAACAAGTGCAGTGTTCTATTTGACTGCTCTGTTAGCTGGACAGTGCCTAATGGTCATCTTAAAGTAATGCTGAAAGGTGTGTGAATATCAGAGCATTAGCTTGATGCTTGCTATGTATCCAGAAATTCACTTTGTGAAATGACAAGACATATTCAGTGAACTGGGAACAAGCTGAATGACTAATGTAGCAGATTTTTTATAGGCAAAATGTGGTTTCTTACAGGGGACAGAAGAGAGATTCTTTTAAGTCATTCAAATCTCAGGATGTTATTTGGCTCACTAGTAAAGTGAGTGCCATTGCAATAGACCACTTAGAACTAGCATAAAAAATTTATCTGTTTGATAGCTATGTGTCTTACTATTTTTCTTCTAACAGAGTGAAAAAATCAAAGAAAGAGACAATTTTAAGACAATTAATTAAATTTGTTTACAATTAGAATTACAATATTTTTTTATTCCCATTATTCTAATTAGATTCTCATTACTCTAGCAATTAAATAATATAATTAAATGCAATTTAATTAAATGAAATTAAATATTACCATGATATAAACATACAATTTAAATAATTAGGGGTTCAAGCACGTAGTGCTGAAACCCTATTGTAATTGTTAAAATTTCCAAGGATCAGCATTCTCCCCTAAAAGTGATCAGGCAGACCAAACCGTAAGTCATAGAGAGTTGGAACTTTGAGGGCTGGTAGTACTCACACCGTCTACAACAGGGGAGTCCCACCCTGGTCCTGGAGGGCTACCAACCTGCAGATTTTAGCTCCAACCCGAATCAGACACAACTGAACCAGCTAATTATGTTGTTCAGGGCTGTTTGATAATTACAGACAGGTGTGTTGGAGCAGGGTTGGAACTGAAAACTGCAGGACGGTAGCGCTCCAGGAGCAGGGTATGACACCCCTAATCTACAACATCACTAAGGCTCGCCCTGATCGGCCTGACAGGGGCACTACAGTGGTGAAAAGTATGAAATAACTCATAACTCCTAAACCGTTAGGCGTAGGCTCATGTGCCTTATCAAAATCAGCGAAATTTTCAGGGTATTTGGATTTTTTTAAAAACCTACTTTTGCAAACTAGTCCTTGGTTTTTGGCCCGATCGGAACCAAACCAGTGCAGCAATATTCTCTGGAGTCTGATTGTCAGTAATTATCAAAAAAAGTTGAAATTTTGATTCATGGTCTCTAAAGGCCGCCAAAACGTTTGAAGTGGGAGGAGCCACTTTTACTAAAATGGCTATAACTCGTGAATGGAATGAGATATTTTCACCAAACTTGGCACGCATGTGTAAGAGCTCATTCTGTGGTTGCATGAAAAAGGGCATGGTGACTGGCCATTTGGTGGCGCTATAACATGGGAAAAAAATTAAAAATGGCTATAACTACGCAACCCTAAGTCTGATTGACTTGAATATTGGCATGCAGTGTCTTTGTCCAAGGTGCCAAGACCACCTTTGAGGACATATCTCAAAAAACATGGCCAGTGGTGGCCAATCAAATTTGAGCCTCTATCAGACAAGGTTAACGGAGGCCGATCGGAACGAAACTCGCTAGGCCTGTTTGACTCACGGCCCTAGATGCCTGTGAAAAAATTGAAAGAAATAGGCCCACTGGGGGGTGCCTTTGCATTTTTCACTTGTGTAAAGGATTGTATATCATGCGATTTTTCGCACACACCCATGACATTCATACCACATGGTAGAAGTCCTCATTCTGAGAGACTTTGCCTCTAGGACCAACTTTGGCGAACCAGTCCTACGTTTTTGGCTCAAACTCGATAAAACCACTGCGGCACAATTCTCTGGACTCTTTATCAAAAAATGTTGAATATAGCAGGGTCATTTAGAAAATAGGCGTGGCCAAGTCTACCCAAAAGCCTATCATTCCAAAACGAAAACTCAGAACTTCACATCATTAGGTGAGCACATGCGGCACATGATTCTAAAGAAGCATGCAAACTTTTATGGAGATTGGTCCATAGGTGGGGCTATAACTGTTAAAAAGTTGTAAAGATGCTGTATTTCTATGGTAAATCCCATGATGTGGCTGAAAATGGCCCTCTTCCTGCCTGATTTGCGTAGAACTTCATGAAATTGATGTGCACATGCGTCACATGATTCTAAAGAAGCATGGAAACTTTTATGGACATCGGGCCACAGCTGGCTTTTTAACTTTTACAACGGTTAAAAAAAAACTTTAAAAACCATGTATTTCCTTAGTAAACTGCCTGACTGATTGACTGTAAATTATCTTGTCCATCTATGATCTAAGTGCTTACATGCTTGCTAAATAAAACATAATACCTTTTTACGTGTATGCTTAAAGGCCTTAAAGTGCTTGAACCCCACTTCTCTGTCTGTCACAGTGCAAAAAAAAAAATATATATTTTGTGGGTAAATTATGTTATTAAAAGGTTTTGTTAGATTATTTCGTAAAATCACACTCTGTTTAATATATAGTTCTGAAGAGTGTTTGCTTTTCGATGAAAAACAAATTATGAGATCGTGGACTTGTCTATTCCCTTATGTAAGTGTGACTTTATTTCTTGTTCAGCTCCATATGTTGTTCCACAGTGTAGTCAAACTGCAATATATTTTCAATATATTAGATTCAATTTCAGTTCAACACAAGTGTATTAGTCAGACTCAAGGTAGCATAACCTCTTATGTAGTCATGATTACACCTTGCTGTATGACTCATAAAGACCAAGACGTATTGACACACACACACACACACACACACACACACACCACAGTCTTGAATGTGAAACTTATGTGACCTATGTGTGGCTCTCCGAATAAGAAAATAATGTGTGTTCTGTTGTTGTGTTGTGTTTACAAAATTTCAGAATGAGTGGCACTTTTACATGGGAGTAAGTTCATTTGCATCTAATAAGGATAAGCAATTAATGACAACGTAAACATCATTGCTGTATTTCGTGATAAATAATACAGCAAGCCAAATGTAAGTGTTAAAAAGTGATCTTCTCAAAATGTTCATTAACTGAATGACTCTGAGTAGAGAGAGAGTGACACAGCGAGAGAAACACGTCTAACAGAATGAGAGATAAACAAGAGTGACATATCACTGTGTGGAGAGAACACACATAAGTCTTTTTCTCCCAGCATGCATTTCATTCTTTTTGACAGGGGTGAGTGCTAGAAAGTACTTAAAGCTAGTCAGGGGTTTCCGTATCCCAGAATGCAGTGGGAAAGCCATAGGCAGCCTGCTCTGTGTATATCTGTGGCACAAATTGAATTTCAAGCAATCTGTAGCCCTCAGGAACAGAAGTGAAAATGCCAAAGAAAACTTTTTTTTTTTTTTTCAGTAGAAGCAAATCATGCTGAAAGATGAGATGAATGATTGTGATAATTGTGCGAGTTAGCCGTCGCATGCTGGAAAATGCCGTGGCTAAACTTCACAGATCTACTGAGATTACAACATCTGAATAAAGCCATTATTGCTATTGCCTCGCATACTGCCAGCGATTATTACCTCTCTTCTCCTCTCAAGAGCAAAGCAATTTGGTGATATTGACATCTGTGTTATGATTTACTTCAGACTAAATGGCAGTTAAGGGATTAATCCACGTAAATGTCTGGTAATAAACCACCTAATATGAAAAAATGTTATATAGAATAATTCTTGAGTGTAGAAAGCTTCGACTGAAATGCTCAAAAGAGTGACACGGGGCAATGGACTCCCTTAAAATTATATTTAATGCTTACTTTATGTGAAATTGAAGAGTAGATCATTTTCCGAAGAACATATAAGTTGTGTTTTCCTGTGCAAAACTTGGCACCACAATGTTAGGGTGTTTTGGGTGGTTATGCAGTTGCTAAAGAGTTCTGAGTGGTTTTGCCATGCAGTTTCAGGATGTTCCAGGTGGTTGCTTGGGTGTTTTTTGGTGGTTGTCAGGTGGTTTTCCTTGTCAAAAGAGCCCACCTTCAAGTTTCTATGATATTTTGGTAATTCAGTCTGGTCTCATTGTTAATACATAGGCATTAAAGGATTAGTTCACTTTAAAATGAAAATTACCCCAAGATTTACTCACCCTCAAGCCATCCAAGGTGTATATGATTTTCTTTTTTCTGATTAACACAATCGGATTTACAAAGTATTTACAAAGTAAAATATCTCAATTTACAAAGAAAAATATCTAGCTTCCACCGGACCGCCTTCTGTATTCAACTTATGAAGAAAGTGTAACGCCTCTCGCAGTTCAAAACGCTTACGCTATGTCCTACGCCTTCAGTATTCAACTTATAAAAACAAACATAACTGACACAACATCAGTTATGCTTTTTTCATAAGTTGAATACAGAAGGCGGTCTGGCGGAAGCTAGATATTTAACTTAAATATGGATATCTTTCCCCTTCACGACCATTATAAAGCTTTGACGCGTCAGCATTTTTATTAATATAACTCCGATTGTGTTCATCGGAAAGAAGGAAGTCGTATACACCTAGGATGGCTTGAGAGTGAATAAATCTTGGAGTAATTTTCATTTTAAAGTGAACTAATCCTTTAATACATAACATTTACACATATAAAGCAAACTTTTTTGTACATTTGGATAGATGCTGAAACGTACAAAATGGAGGTTTTGGTAACATTTAAACAAACATTATTAAAAATTTTTTTATAAAAAATATATACGAATCTTTTATATCATAAAGATATTTGTATAATTGACCTTTTACCATTTTATAGACAATTTTTTAGATTCCTTAACCCTACCCCCAAACCCAAACATAACCATTTTATAGAGAATATTAAAAGAATACAAAGTAATGGACAGATAAGTGCAGGAAAATGGCAATTTTAGTAACAATATAGCATTAAAATGATATTTTGAGCCACTATTCCCACTCCTACCTCTAAACCTATCAATAAGCATTTCTTAAAAATATGCACATATGCACACTGCTGTAAAATGTGTCGTAAAGCTTCTTGAGGCGGTAATTTTTGAATTCATAAGTGCGGGATTTGACGTTTAAGATCGCTATTGAGAATGGAGATGAAGATCGCAGAATAAAGGCCTGAATTTGGATCTGTTCCTCACAATCGTACAGATTCTAAAGATTTGGATTACAGCGAATGAATACATTTGCTGTCATTTTTGTTTTTTGGTGTATTTTATGGTTCTGTATCAGTCAGAGCATAGGACTATACTGAGAAAGTGCCTTTTGTGTCCCATGGCAAACAAAATAAATGTTACATGATAAATAATGGTTAAACAATTACAGAAAATGTATTCATTTAAGGTTTTAAAGTGTAGTCTTATTTAACATTATGTAACCCTTCGAAACAAGTTTGCAGCAGAAGTTGCAAACGGAGCAAAATGTTATCATTTCATATTAAGTAGATGACTGTATTTAATAAATGATGATAATAAACTGTATTTAATAAATGCGACTGAAAACATAATGTCAAATTGAAATCAATAGATTCAATAGAAACGATAGGGTAACTAGACATGGCTTAGATCTCCTTCTGTTCAGATTCTTAATGTTTTATTGTCCACCAGGTGGAAAGTGTAATTCTGATTGCTGCGTATGATTTGAGGTATCATATATATTCATGTCAAAAATGGGTTACACTTTATTTTGAATGTCCATTTAGGCATTCTACTAACTATAAGTAATTTCTCAACTACATGTCAAATAATTCTCAATAGTAGACTGTTAGGTGTGGGTTCGGTTGACATGTACTTGCAAAGCTACTTATAGTCAATAGAATTTGTGTTGTGGAACCATCAAAATAAAGAGTTAGCAGTTATTAATACTGTAACTTATAAGTTACTTATAGAATGTTGAAAGTGGACCATTGAAATAAAGTGTTACCCACAAATGGTATGACAAGTTGTGTGCTCAAGTAATTATTATGGTATATATGAAAAAAAGAAAAATACTGATGTATTTGTGTGTGTGTGTGTGTGTGTGTAAGTGCTAGGGTGAGACGGGGTGTGAGATACAGTCTGAGGGAATCAACGCGGATCTCTGTGGAGCACAGAAAAGCCAAATCAATCTTACACATGTAATTGACATTCCCTCTAGATGCTATTAAACATGCAACACCTCAATACTGGCTGCTGCCACGCTACAACCCAAACCTGCTCACACCCTCCAAACTAGCTGACAACCAAAAACAACTGGGAAATGCTTTAAGACATTGATGCAGAGGCCCAAATGAATTGAAAATGCAGCGGCCTGTCCCTATTTTTGAACTAGATTTGGCTTAGTGGACATTTTTAATAGGCCAGACGTAGGGTAGAGGAGGGATGGAGAATCCCTCTGCATTCAGAAAAGGATGTTTGTTCCAGAGAGCTGTTGCAAGTGGCAAAATGAACAAACTGTTGTCCAATTTCAAAGAGACAGCAGTGCCTTGAGCGGTATCCGAAATTGCTGAGACTAAGTAAATTTAAACATATTCCAGATAGTCTCGGATAAAGACACCAACAGTGTTGTTTTATTCCAATTTTTTAAAGGAATGGAAGCTCATTTCTACCACATAAGAAAAAAATGTTAACAAACTATGTTATAGTTATTGCATAAATGCCATAGTTATGACATATAATCCTGCTTTATAAGTCTGTCTAAATTATTAGAGGAAAAAGTCATAGCTAATTATGAGATAAGTCAATTATGAGATGAAATGTCAAAATTAAGACATAAAAAGTAAAATTTTTCTCAGTGTCATAATTGACTTTGACTTATCTCCTCATTTGAACTTTCTCACATAATTTTCACTTTTATCACATAATTATAACTTATCTGTCATAAACTAAACAGTTTTTCTCATAATTATGACTGTCATAATTTTGACTTTTATGACTTTTCATGTCATTATGATTTACCAAAGCATGATTTTTTAAATATATATTTAATGTGAAATGTGCATAAAGGGCATCCATATGATCACCCTAAAATTATGTCCTTTTTGAAGCTTAAAAGATTTGGACTTTCTCGATTTTTATAAAATGGACAAAAACAGCTGAAACATTCATCAAAATATCTTCTTATGTGTTTCACAGAAGAAAGAATGGCATATGAGTTTGGAATGACCTAGGAGTGAGTAAATGATGAGAGTATTTGTATTTGTTATTTTTTTATTTTTTTATTTTTGGGCCGTGAATTATCCCGCTAGCAGTGATTGTGATATCTAAAGGTTGTGCTATATTATGAATAAAGTGACAGCTAAAGTCCGTTGTTAGGCACAATGCACATGCTGCTACATCCACAATAAAGCATTCATGTCAGGTCAACGGCAGTTAAAAAAAGCAAAATATATATTTTCTTGAAAGCAACATCAAACAGCTGTTGTGGAAGAATGCAGCTCCCTCTCTTTAAAGGTATGACATATCAAAGGAAGGTGTAAATGAATGTATTAAATAAGTCATGTTAAAAAAAATAACATCCATTGACTCCTTTGAAGAGGCCTGCCAAACCAAACATTTAAAAAAAAAAAAAAAAAAAAAAAAAAAAAAGCAATGTGCAAATTGATTGGTTGAGTCGTTGATTTGATACTTTCTTCAGCATAACCCTTTTTTTTTCAGTGGCACTGAATGTAATTTGCATACAGAAGTGGCGTAGCAGACCGCCTTATGCAAGCTCAGATTAAAAAAAAACAAACAAAAAAAAAAAAGAAAAGAAAAGATTGAGGTATGGTGCTTGCCAGTATTAGGCTAGGCCCATCTGTGTGAGACGTCTTTGAAAAGACACTTCGGAGATAGATGAAGACATCTGGTTGCACCTGCCGCATCTGCTTATGTCCAAACATGTTTACCTCACTTCCCTCAAGAACACTAAGGGTGTACTCACACTAGGCACGGTTGCCTTGAACCGAGTCCGAGCGTGATTGTCCACCCTCCCCACTCCCCCGCTGGCCTGCTTTCACACTGCACTTAACGTTCCGGGCCGCAGCACGCTTACGTCATATACAGTGCAACTTTTTGAATGGAAGAAAACGGGAAGAAATGCACTTTCGCTAAGATACTGCCTAATATATTTATCATTTATGCCGCGCAACGATTTTCACTTGCACGTATCAGAGGATTATAACAAAGGCAGCTGACGTTAATGGAGGAATTTATAGCTTTACTCGCAAACTACAACTCCTGTTCATCAATAAGGTGAGAAGCAGACCCCTAATAACCCAAATACACTCAAATTAATTACATGAATTGATAAGTGTACTATCAGAGTAGTAATAAAGATGTTTGTATTGATGACAGTTGTACACACAAAGGTTGTACTCATACTAGGCTCTCTCAACCGTGTCCGAGCGCGTTTGACCCTCAAAGCCCAGGTCGTTTGACAAGTGTGATCGCTCTGAGCAGTGCCCGGGCGCAGTACGTTTAGCCATCCCTGGCCTGCTTGGAAGAGGCGGGCCAGAGCGCGGTTCAGTTGGGCTCGAGCGCGGTTCGCATGCAGTGTGAGCGCTAACCGTGCCGGAGCTACTGTCATCATTACGATGGCAAACATCTTTATTACTACTTGGATAGTACACTTTTCAATTAGCCTAATGTAATTAAATCGAGTGTATGTGGGTTAACAACGGGTCTGGTTCTCACCTTATTGATGAACAGGAATTGTAGTTTGCGAGCAAAGCTGCAAATTCCTCCATTAATGTCAGCTGCCTTCATAATAATCCTCTGATACGTGCTATTGAAAATTGCTGCGCGGCATAAATGATAAATTCATTAGGCAATAGCATAGCGAAAGTGCTTTTCTTCCTGTTTTCTTCCATTCAAAAAGTTGCATTGTATATGACGTAAGCGTGCTCCGGCACGGAACGTTAAGGGCAATGTGAGTGCAGGCCATTGGGGGAGTGGGGAGGGGGGACAATCGCCCTTGGGCTCGGTTCAAGGCAACCGTGCCTAGTGTGAGTACACCCAAAAGTAGTAGCTGTTCCGTGCTCAGGCATGGTTCGCGCTCACACTGCATGCAAACTGCGCTTGAGCCCAACCGAACCGTGCTCTGGCCCGCCTCTTCCAAGTGGGCCAGGGACGGCTAAACGAAGTGCACCCGGGAACAGAACGGAGCGATCACACTTGTCAAACGGACCAGGCTTTGGGGGTCAAACGCGCTCGGACACGGTTGAGAGAGCCTAGTATGAGTACACCCTAAAAGACTGCTCTTCTCTTAGCCGTAGCTTTGATCAAGTACCTTCAAGTGTCACTGTTCCCATGGCTGTTAGGAGACATTACCTCCTCCACCGGTCATTTATATTCAAAACAAACACATTATCAATTTAAATGATTCCACACGGCTTAAGCGCTCATCAACAGCCTCTTATAAAATGTTTAATAATTAAATTACGGATCCAGTTTTGACTAAAAACTGTCACACTCAAAGTTTGCTTCTTAATTACATTAATAAGTTGTATTCAGCAAACTAATTTATTATAAAATGGGTATTCTGATTAGGGTTGCATGCTTTGGGGAAAAATATAATTGTGATTTAAAATACATTTCCCCCCTGGTTTGTTGTACTTGTAGGGCTTCAAAATTTTACCAAAAATTGTGAACGTATATCAACAGGACTATACAACAACAACAACAACAACAACAGCAGCAATAATAAGAATAAGAATAATAGATACAAATTTTGGTCACACTTTAGATTAGGGTCCAATTCTCACTATTAACTAAATATTAACTACAACTTTTACCTCAATAAACTCCTAATTATTGCTTATTAATAGTTAGTAAGGTAATTAAGTATTAAACTTAAGGATTAAGGGATGTAGAATATGGTCATGCAGAATAAGGCATTAATATATGCTTTATAAGTACTAATAAACAGCCAATATCCTAGTAATATGCATGCTAATAAGCAACTAGTTAATAGTTAGAATTGGACCCTAAACTAAAGTGTATACAATAAAATATCAAGCATTTAAGAAAAATATAATAACAATAATAATATTAATAATAATAAAATCATCATCATCATCATCATAATAATAGTAATATACAGTATACCGGTCAAAAGATGGAAACATTACTATTTTTAATCTTTTTGAAAGAAGTCTCTTATGCTCAGCAAGGCTGCATTTATTTGATCAAAAATATAGAAAAAAAAAACAGTAATATTATGAAATATAATTACAATTTAAAATAATGGTTTTCTATTTTAACATACTTTAAAATTTTATTTATTTCTCTGATGCAAAGCTGAATTTTCATCAGCCATTACTCCACATGATCCTTCAGAAATCATTCTAATATGATGATTTGAATCTCAGTTATTATCAATGTTGAAAACAGTTGTGCTGCTTAATATTTTTTGGAACGTGATACATTTTTTCAGGATTCACTGATGAATAAAAAGTTAAAAAGAACAGCATTTATTCAAAATAGAAATCTTTTCTAACAATATAAATCTTTACTATCACTTTTTATCAATTTAACACATCTTTGCTGAATAAAAGTATTGAAAAAAAAAAAAAAATACTGACTCCAAACCTTTGAACGGTAGTGTATATTGTTACAAAAGATTTCTATTTTAAATAAATGCTGTTCTTTTTAACTTTTTATTTATCAAAGAATCCTGAAAAAAAGTATCACAGGTTATGGAAAAAAAAAAAAAGAAAAAAAAAAAAAAACATTAAGCAGCACAACTTTTTCCAACATTTATAATAAATCAGTATATTAGAATGATTTCTGAAGGATCATATGACACTGAAGACTGGAATAATTGCTGATGGAAATTCAGCTTTGCATCACAAAAATAAGTTATATTTTAAGGTATATAAAAATGGAAAAAAGTTATTTTAAATTGTAAAAATATTTCACAATATTACTGTTTTTTTTCTCTATTTTTGATCAAATAAATGCAGTCCTGATGAGCATAAGACACTTCTTTCAAAAACATTAAAAATAGTAATGTTTCCAAACTGTCGACCGGTACTGTGTATATATATATCATTTTTACAATACAACTATTTTGGTGGAAAACCGCAAGTCCTTAAGTCTTTAAAGGTTGGGAAGATGGTTGGCGCATGTTGCATTTCCAAATGCAGGTTAAAAGTGATCCAAACTGTAACCGAGCTGCTCTGAGACACTAAAAAAACACTGAACCATGAGGTATTCGTGTGATTCAGATTAGGACCACAATGCATCGCTTCGCTCTGAAACACACAGTGCATATACATATTCAATTTAATCACAGTCTTTGTGATTTGATAATTGCATTAAGCAATATCAAATTTCGCTTTCATTTAGATGAATTGTGCAGCCCTAATTCTGATCAGTAATAAAAATTTAGCACTGGTGTCATTTAGCATATTCAGTGTCTTATAAAAGCAATAATCTACTTGAGTCTATGAGCTACAGTGATTTTACCACAGTTAAATAGTTTTTTGGCAGCTCTGCTTCATCTTGTGCTAAAGAACACTCTTTACCCGTGATGAAATCACTTTAGCTCACGACCCATGGCTTATTGCTTTAATATATGCTAGGCACTTTATATTCTCTAGCTTAGCAGACGATTTAAATGTAACAAGGTTTTACATTTCACATCTTCTCTGGCCTTGAAGTGTGTCTTCATGTTGTTGTGAAGGTGTACATGATTTTAAATTACTCCGAGGCGGCAGTAAGTGATGATAGGCATCTGATAATTGTATCCATCCCTCTCCTCCTTCATCTCCCTTTCCATCAGCTTTCATTTCCACTGTCTTAATGTTTTTGCAAAATGAAACCAGGGGGCCGGGGAATAAAGATGGCACTGTCCAATCTGTTTGTTTTTTTTTCCTTGCGTCGGTCTGTAATTTATATGTAAAACAGCGTGGGAAGTGCAGGTGGAGAGATGATGAATTGGTTAAGTGCTAAACCGCAACAGGCCGCAGATCATTAGCGATCAGGCCTTTCGGATTGGCAAAAGAGATCAGGATTAATTGATTTATCCGCACGCCCCCATGGGGCACTTCACTATGGGGGGAAAATGAGGTTGGGAAGCTAAAAGGTTGGGACGCATCCGCCGCCGCTCGCTCGCACTCTCGACAAGATAAGCGAAAAGAAAGGCGAGATAAAAGGAAGCATCAGTCACAGTCCAGTGAGTTGTGTGATTTGTATCTTAGAGAAATTGAGAAGATCCATGCTGAAGAAAACAGATGTATACTATTCACAAAGTTACATGGCACCTAATGCTGTTTGTGGTGTGACAGAACATAGTGCATTATTTTATGTTAGCCTGACACAAGTGGGGGGGAAAGAGGAAAGAAATATTTTTTTGGTAGCTAAACTCTTGTGACCGGCTGTGTCACATCCTCCCCTTTTAAGTCTCTTAGCACTGCCAATCAAACAGACTAGAAGACTTGCTCCAATGCATTATTAATCGATTCATCCCATTCATCATTTATTGAACCAGGTGGTCTGCCTGATACTCCAATAATTTATTTTTTTAAGTTAAATAGGCATCACAGAGCATTCATTTGATAGGTGGAGGAGAGATTGGGGAGGTAGAGGAAGCTGTGGAGATCTGCTGGTGACTTGAAAGTCATCCAGGCTGTAGAAATGAGTGCCGTCTGGATTCACACAGAGAGATGTTGAAATGAAAGAGAAAG
Organism: Ctenopharyngodon idella; assembly: GCF_019924925.1. Classification (NCBI taxonomy): domain Eukaryota; kingdom Metazoa; phylum Chordata; class Actinopteri; order Cypriniformes; family Xenocyprididae; genus Ctenopharyngodon; species Ctenopharyngodon idella. The sequence continues at coordinate 36,087,086 of NC_067220.1, forward strand.
AGTCGATTTCTCAGGGTGTTGCTTTTATGTTCAAGCCCACAGATCCTTCTTTAATTCTCACTCCGTAAAGAACATGCGTGGCCTCTGATTGTGTGTCCTTAAATTTTGATTTCCTTATAAACCTTTGACCAGTTGACCTGAAAGTCCTCAGTTCATGCCAATAGATAGGGCCTCATTTTAGATGAAATGAATCATAGAGTTTTGAAAAAATATCCTTTGGTGTAATGTAATTCTTGTTATTGACTCTAATTTCATAAGCTTGCGCTAAGTTGTCTGAAACTTATTTTTTCCTCTGACCCTGACTTTAGGCTTATTAGGTTTATTTTTTCCATTCAGACTCAATAATGTGGACTAGAAAAATTGCTAGATATTTCTTGAATTAAATGAATGGGCAGCATGCCAACTGGAGTCCATCTGTATGTCCATTGATTTTCAGTATGGATGTTAAGCTGTAAAAAACTTGGGCACAGTAATATGCAGCATTGATTAAATTCGTAAGACAAGGACTAGAATAATATGGAGATTTCAAGTTCAGAATGGCACCAAATTGCAAAAATAATGACTTTCCAAACATTCTCAAGCTCATAGAGGCTATGCATTATTGTTCCTCTGTCAAAGTTTGACGTTTCTCTCTCTATTTTTCTCTCTCTCACACACACACACACACACACACACATACAAATTTTTTTTTGTGTTTTTAGGATTCTTTTTTTTTTCTTCAGGAAAAGCTAGCTTGCATTCTTTTTTATCAACACTTGAATGTGGGAAAGTTTCATCTAAAAAAAAAAAAAAAGAAGCTACATTTTAAACAAAAAACTGAGACTACATCCAGAATGATGATAAAAACATAGATGGAGTAGATCGAGTCCATCAACACCCCCAAAGCTTGCACAGTCCTATACCTCTTCCTGGGTTGACATTTCATTCAGTAACGTTAGACAGTTTTGATTTATATGCTGTTTAAAGGGAGAGTTCACCTAAAAATGAAAATGATCCCATAATTTACTCAGCCTCAAGCCATCCTATGTGTCTTCTTTTAGTCAAACACAATCGGAGTTCTGACACTTCCAAGCTTTATAATGTGAGTGAATAGTAACCGAGATTTTGAAGCTATAAGTTATAAATATGGATATTTTTCTTATAAAAACGCATTGGTTCACTTGAGAAGGCATTTATTAACCCCATGGAGCCATATGGATTACTTTTATGATGGCTGGATGCGCTTTTTTGGGCTTCAAAATCTACTATTTACTGTTCACTCCCATTATAAAGCTTGGAAGAGCCAGGATATTTATTTAATATAACTCCGATTTTGTTTGGCTGAAAAAAAAAGAAAAAAGAAGTCTTATACACCTACTGTAGGATGGCTTGAGGGTGAGTAAATTATGGGGTAATTTTCATTTTTGGGTAAACTAACCCTTTAATGTTTGAAGATCGCGTTATTTTACATGTGTATAAGCAATACTTTTATCACTTGTTTCTGCTTCTTCTTTGCCTGTGTTTTGATCCAGAGATTCTGCACTCTTTCAAAAGATGTGTAATAGTGCCCCCTACTGTATACCAGTGAAAACATGGATTGCTGGAAAATTATGGCAGGGAAGTGTTGTCATAAATGACGGAAAATTACATCAATAGTGGGGAAAGTTTTAATGATAAAATTTAAACTTTAATAACTAAATAAGTTAAAAACTAATAATAAAAAAAGTACATACCCCAAAGTGGTAATATATCACGGTATAGTATATCATGTCTTAATGGTTCTTTTTTTCTGTTTTTGTGGGAGTCACCAAAGAATAATACAGTGAACAGTGCACAAATTGTTGGGTTTTGCTGACTAGAAATAGTCTTTTCTAAGCAAGAACATAAATGAGAGACAAATAGACATGCAGATGAATAAGTGAACAAATGAGTGTATGCTAACCCAGCAACCTAACAGAAATATCATGCTGATAACTAATGCTGTCAACCCATGCATTAATTATCACCTTACGTGTACTGTACAGCCATCAGTGTCCCAAACCTGCATCTGAAAATGACCGCCTGTGCCCTCCACTACACCTTGATTTTGAGGCAAATGAGCAGTACTTCCTCTTCCCCTGCTGGTTACCGCGCTTCTAACTTCACACCAGTCTGGCTCATGCTCCTTGGCCCCCAGCTGGCACATCCACAGGCAATCCAAGCCAGGGTTGGCAGGCAACTGCATCCTGCAAAGCTGTGCCAGTCCAGGTACTACTCTTCTCTGAGCAGATGGTACTGCAGCAAACGGAAGGGAGGAATACGGGCCCAGATGCAAACGGATGAACAAAGAGCATAGGGAAATATGCAATGAAACATTTGAATGACAAAATGTGTTGAAAGCCGGATACCACGGAATGAAAACTGGAGCACCATGGTGATGACAGGCGCTTCTCAAAAAATAAAACAGAAAAGTGATTTCTTGAATATTGCGATCAATTATTTACTTTGGCATCATTTTAAAGGAATATTTCACCCTAAATTCTGTCATTATTTACTCAACATGTTTTTTTCCCTTTCTGTACAGCCCAGAAGTAAAACTTTTGAAGAAACTTGATGCAGCTTGTTCCGTACGGCAGTTTGTACAGCAGCAGAATACTGTTGGCAGTTCTGTATTTGAGTTTTTATTATGGTTTCGTTCACACACAGTTCAGATACACAGAGTTTACATATTCATCACGTTATACACAATAAATATATTTAAAAAAATGATAAGGAATCAGCCCCCAAAAAATCTAGACTCAAATCAAGACTCCAATCCAGGAGTGGGCGCGTGTGGTAATGCAATGCTGTTTGTTAACCGCTACAACAGGAAAAAGTGCAGAACAAGAAGAGCAGACTATCTATGCATATAGATATGTTTACGTATAATCAATCTCTTAGCCAGTCTTTCAACCGTGGAAAGATATCAATAAAACAGCTTGAGAATAATATCTCACATAACATTACATTTACCTCAGGCAAGTCATTTAGTGTCCACAGCATGTTAGTTTACTAGAGAAATGAACTCCAGAGGGGAGCATTTCGCTAAATATATGCAATATATTAGCTTATATATTCATTATATTTACTGACATTTACTGTAATGTCTTAATTATTTAATATATGTTTAAAGAAATTTGTCAAGTTATGACAGTAACTGTGTAAATGACTTTATTTTAATAAACAGGCATCCACTATATATACTAATATTATATTATGATACATTTTATTGTGTTTTTATTTTGGAGCTTGATGGTTGTGATTGTTGCATGGAAAGATCAGTGTAAAAAATCTTCATAAATTCCTAATTTTGTGTTCCAGTATATGGTATATCAGGGTAAATAATGATAGAATTTTATTTTTTCTAGAACTAAACCTTGAAATCCATTTGTGTGGCTGATTTAAGGTGATTATTTGTGATTTCTGGACAGCGTCAGTTATTTCTATTCCTCTCAGATCATACTTTGTCTTATCTTCTCACTATTAGAGTGTTTTATAGGTGCAGTAAACGTGTTTGAGTGTCAGGTCACTTTGAAGACCTTTCCTCATGAGATTTTCCACGTGTGAAATACTGCGTTCACCCTCAGTTACATCAGACCCGTCCGTGAACCGTACTACGCAATCAACGGGGCCCATTTCTGCTCGCCAGCCCTGCTGGTGTTAAAGTACATCATCGCAGAGCCTGCACTTGATTGTTATAAATCAGGACATGAACAATCAAACTATAAAAAGAGAGGAGGAGGAAGAAGGCTGCAAGAGTGGCTCAACGGTAGCCAGTCCAGTCTCTTTAACATAATATACGTATTTCTGCAGGCTGTCTCTGAGGTCAAGGACATTTGGGCAGAACTGGCTGTGCAAGCACATCTATTCACATCACTCAGTATGTGTTAGAATGCCTGCAACTCTAATAGAGATTTTTTTCTACACTCTTTGTTGATTTCAGTTGATTTGAAAAAATGAAGGGCAAATTTGACAGATTAGGAAGATTTTAATGATATCTGTTGAACAGAAAGACAGTGGTGAAAAGAAAGAACGGCTCACACAGGCTTACAGTGTGATCCGCTAATTCTGTAATGTTTGATAATTTGATATGATTGTTGGCTTTTGCGGTAGAGCACATTTTTATCTCATTTATAATTCTTATAGGGTGGTGTTTCCCTTTTTTTGTCTAATGTATCCCCACTGCCATAAATTAAAAAAATGGTAAGGGATTTAACAGTTCTGGTACCATTAATGACTCTCTTAGTACTTGCAAGGAATACATATTTGAGGAAAAAATAATAATTTCACACAATTTTTGGTTGGATTTTCGCCACTTTTAATTACTTTTCACAGCTTTATTAGTGGAAGCATAAATGCAGTCCAACTATATATCAAATAGCAATACTAAACCCAAAATGAGACATTTTCATTTATTTGTTGTTTTTTTTTTATAAAATACTACTGACAAAACTCATAATGTTTAACTACTATGTGCATCCTGTCAGTAACTACACTGATTTTAAGGGATAGTTCACCCAAAAATGAAAATTATCCCATGATTAACTCAAGCCATTCTATCTTCTTTCAGACAAACACAATCTGAGTTATATTATAAAATATCCCAGCTCTTCCAAGATTTATAATGGTAGTGAATGGCGCTCCTGACTTTGAAGTCCAAAAAAGTGCATCTATCCATCATAAAAGATATCTACACGGCTTCAGGGAGTTAAGAAATGCCTTCTGAAGCGAAGCCATGGGTTTTTGTAAGAAAAAATATCCATATTTAAACCTTCATACGCTAAAATAACTAGCTTCTGGCAGACGGCCTACACAAATCGATTTCCGCCAAAAGAGTAACCCCTGACCTAACGCAATGACGAACACGGAAGCTCAGAGCAAAACAAAACACTGGTCACAAATTAGAAGTCTAAAGTGAAAATTTTTAAAGAGAAATATTGAAGGATTTCGATATAAGAGAAGTTTAAATAAGCTTGAGTTCGTTGTCCAGCCCTGTTTGTTTGAAACGCGAGAGGTGCCTAAGCTTTTGATGCTCCTACATCCTACGTCATACATCGCATCAGAAGTTAATCTTTTGGCGCAAGTCAATTTGTGTAGGCCGTCTGCAGGAAGCTAGTTATTTTAGTTCATAAAGTTTTAAATATGGATATTTTTCTTACAAAAACCCATCGCTTCAGACTGCCTTTATTAACCCCCTGGAGCTGTATGGATTACTTTTATGATGGATGAATGCATTTTTTTTTGGACTTCAAAATCAGGAGCACCATTCACTACCATTATAAAGCTTGGAAGAGCTGGGATATTTTATAATATAAGTCAGATTGTGTTCGTCTGAAAGAAGACGACTAGGGTGGCTTGAGGGTGCAGTAAATCATGGGATAATTTTCATTTTTGGGTGAACTATCTCTTTAAGTCTCACAGTAAGTGGAACGTTGTAAGCAGAATGTGTTTAATTCACTAAATAGAACTGACTCATTAGAATAATTTATTTTGGAATCAGATTACACTGGTTACGATGCATGTGTTTGATTCACTAAAAAAACCCAACACATTAGAGTCATTAGTTTAGGAACTTTACACTGGTTATGCTGCATGATTTGTTTCATTACTCATTGGAAAAATTTGTTTTGGAATCGGACTACACTTTTTATGCTGCATATGCTTGATTTAATGAGAAGTGACTCAATAGAATCATTTGTTTTGGAATCAGTCTGCAGTGGTTATATTGCATGAGTTCGATTCACTTAAAAGAACCGACTTGTTCGAATTTTTCATTTTGGAATGGAACAACACTGTATGTTTGTGATTCACTAAAAATAACAGACTCATTAGCATCATTCGTTTAGGAATCGGAATACACTGGTCAGACTGAGCTATAGATTAAGCAGCAGTGCTTTGGTACCACTAAATAGAGCCATTTTAATAGCTTGAAAGTATCAGATTGATGCTTAATGACTATGAGAACTTATTACTTTGAACATTTCAGTTTGATAACACAGATCTCTGGTTGGGAATAACTGTATATATTTCTTTCATCTGCACGAAGGACTGATGTGTGTTTACTCCCTGTGTGTTTAGTTTGCGCTTTATAGCTTCAAACATCAGAGTACTGAGCGTGTATTTTAACCGTAATGAACTTGCCCAGGTGTCCATGGAGACACACGCAATGTAGGGAAAAAAGCACTTCACATCCGCTGGCACACCTGGCGTTGCTGATCTCCCCCTGCTATTTCATGGAAAGGCACGAATATAAAACTATGAAAAATATTTGCTTAGCATGTCAGCCCCTTGTTGTCGAGTCTACCTCTCTCTTAACTGTCAGGGTTTGACTGAATCAGGTTAGAACAGCAGTGTGGATGTGGTTGACAACACAGCTGTCGGATGGGCATAGTGAGATGCTCCGATGATGTTTCAAAAAGCAACATCTTACATAACCTCAGAAGGGAGTGTGGGAAGGGATGGTGGGGGCTTGTGGGTAAGCCAGACACTTTGAACAAGTGTTGTGACGCTTGTGAGTATCATTTGAGGGTGCGAAGAAAATGTGCAGCATATATAGGATGAGAACGGCCTTTTTTAGTTTGAAAGTTCCAAAGCTTGGAGAATAACAACAATTTTTGCAGCAGATACAGTGTTACATGGATGTTTGCAAGTCGAAAATGTGCAGATTGTTATAGGATTGTATTGAGACATATGTATTGATAATGTGAAGTGATGAATTGTGGAATCTACTGTGTGCTCAGTTTAAACAAAGATGCCTTTTCATTCTGGTCTGAAACAAAAAGAGTAAAAAAAAAAAAGGTGTCACTTGTTTCATTTCGGAGGCAGTTGCAATGTGTTATGTAGAAAACTAGCAGCAGATCGCACATTTGAGTTGGCTGACAGAGAGAAAGCAAAACTTTGGATTAAACTAGACACCATACTTGGACCAGACCTTCGTTTAAGTGTTATTAATGCATAATTGTTAGGGATGGGTTATTAAACACCTGTGAGCGATTACTTGCGTGAGATTACTTTGTGGAGGGAAAAAAAGAACTGTCAAGATAATACTGGTCTACAGCCAAAAGCCAAAATGCTTCTGAAATAAATGCAGTCAAACTTTACTAAATGGTGCTTAAAATTGTTGATTGGCTCTACTTTTCTAGTTTGCTATTGGGTCAGTGTATATGACATATATGACAGTATAAACAATCTTAAAGCTGTTTTGCTTCTTGATGGCAATATTTTGCCATCAATTCCCATTGGCCATGCAGTCCATATGAAGGAAATGTATGACAACATGAAACAAATTTTGAGGTGAATAAACTATGACCAACATCAGTGGTGACTTTGTGGCAATTTGAAGGTTGTTGCTCTCTTGCTTGGTCTGCAGTCTGTATACACAAAGTACTGCTGTGTTCTCTGCGAATGGGATAGTTGTGCAAGAGATTCCCATTACATCAAGAAAGATTGGCCACTCTGTCCGACAGTAAATGGAGCCTAGGAGGAAAAGTGTTCAGCATCCACCACTTGTTGAATCAAAGAAGATTTTGTTACATCAAGCTGGGTCTGATGAAGAACTTTGTCAAAGCCATGGACAAGACACAAGCAACTTTCAAGTACTTTCTGTATTATTATTATTATTATATTTTTCCCTGCCTTCATGGAAAAGGCTCCAGCATCCCTGTGACCATACTTACATAAGACAGGTACTTGGAGAATGGATAGATAGATAGATAGATAGATAGATAGATAGATAGATAGATAGATAGATAGATAGATAGATAGATAGATAGATAGATAGATAGATAGATAGATAGATAGATAGATAGATAAGAAAATAAATAAATAAACACATTGATTTTTTTCAGACACCATGGGAACAGATCATTAAGCAGTCTATTATAAGCCATTAAATTATATTTATACAGTGAAACAATCATGAACACAAAACAATTTAAAAACACAAAATAATGGAACAGAAAATGCATGTAACATCCAAAAGTAGTTTTGGCCAAAAATAATAATGTAGTTAATAAAATATATAAAAAATACATTGTCCTGGCCTAACAATGAAAAAAAGAGAAAAATAAAAAAAGAAATAAAAATAAATAAATAAAAAAAGAAAGAAAAATCTAGAGGAAAACAGCATTTGTGTAATTGGATTCGCGATTCAAAATCTTGTAGTTACTGAGATGACAGTTTTCCCTATGACAACTTCCCCCGATCTCTCCTACATAAAAATTCCAACCAAAATGATATGTATTGTTTGTTGCATATTGCCAATTAATTTTATTTTTGATGCTTTTGCACAGCTTTTGTCATTTTATCACTGCAATGCACTATTGAGTTTAGGCATAGGCTAGATAGCACCTTCTTTTATTTGAATTTTGCTAATAATCTCACTGAAAGTGAGAAGCAGCTCTCTGAGTGTTTATTGACTGGTAAACACAAACCCATCCACCGCCAGCCCACGGCAGTGTGCAGCAAGCCTAACCAAATGCATCTTGACAAACGGCTCCCAGTTCCTCCCGCACTCAACCTTGCGTTGAACACATTCGAGCCGCACTTTCCACAGATTTACTAAGTCTGTTCCAGTTTAATGAAGATTTGTTTGAATATGCTGCGAGTGTTTTCTCAGGAGCAAAGTGGAATCATTTCCCCTAGTAAGCCTCTAGTGTTCAATGAGTGTAAGTTTGTTTGAAGTTATCTATTTTTATCAGTGGGGAAGCTTGTGTTTATATGTGCCTGGTATGCAAGTGTTGGCTCCCCACCTGGGACGGTTAAATATTGCTGGTTTGTGCAGTTTTTACTTCTCTTTCTCTATCCTTTCCACACAAGTATTAAATTTGCAGCGCTGCAGCTTTCGCATTAAAGCATCAGAGGAAAAAGGCACATCAAGTGAGGCGTGCTCCTTTAAGGTGCTCTTCCGCTCCTTTCCTCTATAGCCGACTCCTGTCCTTTAAGACTTCCGGTGCCTGAGCTCACCGGCTCCGTGACAGGGCCCTGTAGAAAAAGGTATGATATTGTACCTAATGAGATTTCCGTGTGCTCTCCCACTGCCCCTGGGCATCTTCTGCTGCTGAGGAGGCTGTTTAGTTCAAATGGAGAGGCCTATTACTGTATTCCTCTGTCAGAAAGTCATTTGGGAAAAAAAGGTGAGGTGCAGAGAGACAGTGGGAGACGAAGAGGGGAGGTTCTCACCTCCAGCCAATTCCCATCATGTTTGATCCTTGAGAGCAGAGTGCTCAAGATTGATCTGAAGCAAATCAAAATTACAGGGCTAGAGGATGAAAAAAAGAGTCAATCTGCTGTGTATTGCACTCTTTTCTTTCTTCTTTAGATGCATTGGGAGGGATGCACAATGTGTTATAGGCCTTTAAATGACTTTTGTTGTCATTTTAAGTTAATATTTAAAAACACCAATAATTTACTAAGAGATAATTGTGACCTCTGCTGGCAAAATGAGTCGGAATGCGCACGGGATAATTTTAAGCTACAAGGCAAAACAAGTGAAAAATGTCAGTTTTGGTTGAAATTGAGGTTTTCACAAAAAATGAGTTCATTTGGACCTTGTTTAGTAAGCTCAATGCCCCAAATAGCAATTAAACATATAAAAGTATCTTTATTTGTACGTTTTCTGAGAGAAGTACCTTCCCTTTGACCATGATAAATGCCATTTTCTCTGCTCGCTTCTGGACGACTGGCGCTTCCCTTAGCACAAGTTTAGTATCCTTGCAAAGCACAGCATTCCAACTTTGTGAATATTCATAGTTCTGTCATGACAAATCTCTGAGTGTTTGCCATGGTAATGGGTATGACAATGTTGCATGTTTGGTCTTGGCGGAATAGATCTGCTATGCTGCTGCTGTTATTGCTGCTGCTGCAGAGCAAGTACGGGACTTGCTACAGCCAATAAATACACGACACACTGCTGTGAGCAAGTAAGACATGCTGCTGCTGTACAATATAACATACATGAATTACCCGTAGCAGATCTATACAGGTGGAGCTGGGGGTTTCTAAAAAGCACGCTGCACTGCTAAGGCAATGCTACCAAAGTATTTTGAAGGTTGAGCACGCAAGCTCATTGGCTACTTATACAGCAGGAACCAATCAGCTGTGCCCTACAGAGAATGAAGTGATTATGAGCAGATTGAGTTAAAGGATTAGCCTGTGCCATCTAGAGTTTAATGACAGAACTTTGTATTGAATTCTCAATGGCATGAGTCTGAACCATCGAAATGTAATTTTTTTTTTTTCAAAATCATGCTGATGTAAACAAAACATTCGCGTTGACTGACAGATCTGAAGCTCTCGCACAAAGACTCCTCAGAGAGCGCGTGATCCTGATATACACATATACACAGATTTACAGTATTTCAAAAAATCTGTTTTGGCCAGTATTCACGCAAACATTGTCTGTTATGTCTTAAGTGAACATTTGGTTAACTGTTGGGGAAAAACATCTGATGTGTAACATTATATTCGATACGTGGTACAGTAGGTCTTTCAGCAGTCATTACACACGTCTCATTTAATGTCACATGATCCTTCAGAAATCATTATAATATGCTGATTTGCTGCTCAAGAAACATTTCTGATTATTATCAATGTTGAAAACAGTTGTGCTGCTTCATATTTTTGTGGAAACCATGATACTATTTTTCAGGATTCTTTGCTGAATAGAAAGTTCAAAAGGAAAGCATTTATTTGAAATAGAAAGAATTTATTTGAAATAGAATTCTTTTGAAACATTATAAATTTCTTTGTTGTTATTGATCAATTTAATATGTCCTTGCTGAGTAAAAGTATTAATTTGCTGACCCAAAACTTTTGAAAGGTGAAAGTATTACCAGTAATTTTACAGTTATGAGTTTTAATATTGTACACAGAAAAAAAAAAAAAAAATCCATCTTCGCATACATCAGCTTACTTTCAACACTCCATCTGTTGTGCATGTGTTACAGAGTCAACAACAATATGTTTATGCTGTTGGTTTTGGTTGATTATCAATCAACAGCAGCAGTGTTAGAAACTTCTGCTGGCATTTATCAGGCTGAAACAAGCTGTTTTTATATCCTCAGGCATTTTTGTTGATGCTTACTGTGATACACCGCATGAACAAGATCACAACTTCCCGAAGCCATCACAGTTGCAAGACCATATGCTTAACTAGACGAGCCACCAGTGTGACGTGTTGTTCATACAGGGCAACACGACATGATTATTCAGGTTCAGGCTTTGAGCCGCGTCTGAAAGTCATATCCACCATTCATGTTTAATTCTCTCTATTTACAGCATGCTATAATAAGAACACTGACAATAACAAGAGGTCATAGGGAGGACCACTCAAGGCATTTACTGGTGATGGCTAATGAATTAGAGTTACCATGAAATCAAAACTGACATGGGATGGAATTATGGAATATTGCAGTATTTATTATGCATCATTTATTCGTGCACATCATTATTTCATTTTAATTCACTTGTCTTTGTAATCTTTAATCAAAATACCTTCCCCTCCCTCTTTCAGCAACATCTCTTCTCTAATGATGTGTTTACTGCTGTGAGGGCGGGACAAACTGTCACTCAAATGAGATCAACCAATAGCAAACCTCAACCATCCAATCAATCACGATGCACAAAATCAAGTCCCGCCCTACATTTTTTCTTGTTCGAGAAGCCATTTTGCTCAGATATACATCACAATAGAGAAGAAAAGACTATCGCACCTTCCATTTCATGCTGACTTTAAGCATTAGTCTTCTGATGTCCATCAAGACTTGAAGAATTCAATGCAAAAATGAAAGTTCAATATGTTTAAAGTTCAAAATGTTTAAAGGCTCATATATAAAGAAAAGTTCATATGAATGACCACCAGTAACCGTAACCAAGAAGGAAACTTGTTGCAAGAGTTTCAGATTGAGGAGTGCGGAGGAGTGACTTGCAAACTTCCTTCGTTTTGGCAAAGATGAATTCTGGTATACCAATATTTTCTCAGCATTTTTAAACCAATATTTTATCTTTAATTTCCAAAACTCTTTTAATAGCAGTGTGCAGTCTTGATAGTTTTATATATATCCTCACATAAAGTATGATTTTAGTACATGTACATTTCGGATAGACACTAAAAATTATGACAGCAACATATTGGCAACATCTAATGTCCAAATGTGTCAAAACTCTCACCTATATGTCCATGTTTTCCACCTCAGCACAAAAATAGCATGAAAATGTTGCAGATTATTGAAACTGCAACATCATTTTTTTACAAGGAGCTGAAAGTTATTAAAGATTTCTGAATTTAATAAAAGAAAAAATGATGGTTTTGGTAAGGCAGAGTTTCAGAAAATATTAATGCTCAACTTCACAGAGATGAATGAAAACAGCCCACAATAAATACAGTTAATTTGATTACACACAATGTGGGTCATTAAGGGCCTCTGCAGTTACAGTTTAGCCTGCAGTTTTGCTCCTTCAGAACAGGGTATTACAGTGACGGGCATCAGAGCTGGAGTGACACTATATATGGAGTGTATATAGAGAAAATTTGGTGCATTCATAAATCATTTGCTTCGAGGTCTAAGCACTTATAACTGCCATTATGCAGCATGCAATGTGTGAATGTTATACACAGGCTTGGATATTGGAGCAGATTTGAACCTTGCATTGGAGGAAGGAAGAGGAGGAGGAAGAGCAAGTTAGACTAATGTTCTACTTTGGGCAAACCAGACCATGTCATGATGACCAGGCATAAAACGCAGATTTGCATTGAAGGTGGATAGAATGTTGTATTTTTCAATCTCGTAAAGTTTCCATCAGTTCCTGAGGATTCATGAAGTTGTACATGTGCAAAAAGACTTGCATTTTAGATGCTCTCTATGCAGTACATTGATAATATTTGAGGGTAAGATTAAAATTTTTTTTTTTCTTTTATTCAGCAAGGATGCATTAAATTGATCAAAAGTGACACTAAAGGCATTTATAATATAACATCCATTCATCAAAGAACCCTTCAAAAAATATCACAGGTTTGAACTGTTTTCAACATTGATAATAATAAGAAATGTTTCTTGAGCAGCAAATCAGCATATTAGAATGATTTCTGATCATGTGACACTGAAGACTGGAGTAATGATGCTTAAAAATCAGCTTTGATCACAGGAATAAATTACATTTTAAAATACAGTCAAATAGAAAACAGTTATTTTAAATTGTAATAATTTTTCACAATATTACTGTATTTGTGATCAAATAAATGCAGACTTGGTGAGCATGAGAGACTTCTTTTCAAATCATAAAAAAAATAAAATACTTACAACCCCAAACTTTTGAACGGTATTGTACATTTCATCGTCTATCCAAACAAACCAAAAATGTACATGTACGCTACACTTACAAATGCCTATGAATACAAATGAGATTGTATTTTCCAACAGTTCCAACAGAGATTATCATATGAAGCAGCATATTGTATGAGTAAGAGATGTAATAACACTGAAATGTTTGTCATGAATAAATAATGAATACAAGTATACACAAACACCTTTGTATGGAGTGGATTGTGTGTTGGATTAGATGTGGGACTCGTCTGTTTGTGATTGGCAGATAAAGGCAGATCTTTGTGCCAGTCTCTCTTTGAGTGTGCTGATGAGGACAAGCGAGCAAGTTAATCAACTTTGGTGCTTTGGTTTGATTTCTCCTGTGTGTTTTCCTCACTGTGACTCATTCTTACACCATTTCCCTGCTCTTTGGCCTTGATACCTGTAATTTCAATTGTGTTTTAGCTCTGTGATTGAAGACTATCACAGAGTTTAACTCCACACAGATCTGTCAACAGATGTTTGTTTTATATTGTTCTATGACTGTTAATTAGCTAGATTTTGTTCCTGCTAATATTAGAGCTGGACATTAATGTTCATGTAGTGATAATGATGATTGATCATGAAAAAATAGTTATAGTGTGACTTGATTTTATATTGTGATTGCCTACAGTGGCATATTAAGAGATACCTTGCAGATTGATTGGTAGGAGTCGGGATCCTTTTGGGGGCCTGAAAATGCAAGCTTTTGAAAACCGGTTTCATTGTGCAAGTTTTCGAAAACAATACCGTTATTTTCTCCGTGTAAACTACAAAAACGTGAATTTGTGAAAACGGTGACATAATGCTCATGCGTATTATGTGTTCAGTCTATAGGTGTGTAGTATTCCTTTACAAAGTGACATTGCCAACTACTGGCCTGGCAGCATAATACAGCGTTTTTAATTGTTTTCACGGATCTGTGTGAACGGGGATCGTTTTGACAACATTGATCTCTGTACGTGAAGAAAACAGAAAGGACAAATTTCTATTTTTAGTACATCATTGTCGTGTAAACGTACCCTAAAAGTCTGTTACAGTAACAAGTAACACACAGTGAGTAACACATTGAATTAAAGGCTTAGTTCCCCCAAAAATGAAAATTCTGTCATTAATTACTCACCCTCATATTGTTCCAAACCTGTAAGACCTTCGTTCACCTTGAGAACAGATATTTTTGATGAAATGCAAGAGGTTTTTTTATCCTCAATAGAAAGCAATGAAATCACCACATTCAAGGTCCAGAAAAGTAGTAAAAACATTGTTAAAATAGTCAACGTGACTACAGTTGTTCAACCTTGTTATGAAGTGATGAGAATACTTTTTGTGCGCAAAAAAAAACTTTATTCAACAAATTTGTCTCTCCCCTGTCATTCTCCTACGCTATTTATGTTGCAGCGCTTTCAGGTTCTACATCTGAACGCCGTGATCAGCACGACGCTTGCATGTGATGCTAACACAGGAGCCGGCCAGTACTGCGTTCTGACGTTGAACTCGGAAGCGCTGAACTGCGTTCACTGTGTCAACAGCATACGATACTGACAGAAGAGAGATGAATTTGTTGAATAAAGTCACAAAAAGTATTTTCGGCGCTTCATAACATCAAGGTTGAACCACTGTAGCCACATTGACTATTTTAACATTGTCTTGTGGCAATTTTGTTGCTTTCTATTGAGGATAAAAAGAAAATAAAAAAAAAAAACTCGGATTTTATCAAAAATATCTTCATTTGTGTTCCGAAGATGAATGAAGGACTTGACAGATTGGTGAACTAACCCTTTACATGAGAAATTTAGTAGAAAGTAAAAAGACTGAAATAGTTTTTTTGTAAAACATACTCTAATAATGTTTTTTTTTTTTTTTTTGTACAACTTTGAAAAAAAAAAAAATACAGTGTTGTAAGGAACCCCGCATCGGCCCAAAAACGGAATCCGACGGCCTGGGCGAAGGTTAACGCGTGTATGCCTTTTCAGCGCATCTGTGAAGTTTATTTAATTTCACTCGTTTAATCTGACTCCAATTTCAAATGATTCTCATTCTTAGGTTGTGTTTCCAATTAGAAATGAATCATTGGTTATGCATTAATTTAGATTTTTGATTATTCTGATTATCTTATATCTTCAATTATTCGTTCACTGCAGTCCCGGTATCGCTTTAGAAAAGTCACTTCGGCCGACTTGAGTGCTCTTCCCGGACACAAACTCGTCAGTTCTGACCTTAAACATTGGATGCAGGGTAAATATCTACCTTTAAGTCGGTCGCGCTCTGCTTACTCGTAACAAAAAGCATAGTTTTTATATAATTACGAAAACTGCAACTTATTTAAGGCAGCGATAGTCAGAAATCGAAATGGACTTAATTGATGTGCCCTATGCTCCATCTATTAAACCTTCCGTACGATCAATCCTGAACACAGATTTGCGGTAATACCTTCGCTTTAATCTACTAGAAATAATGAATCAAAAATAATACAGAATAAACCAAATATAACATTTTATTTGTCAAGTAAAAATGTATCATGCCAATTACATAGTTGGACAATTAGAAGCCAATTCAGAAATAATAAATGCATAACATCAACTGAAATGCACATGCACACAGTGGTGGATTAGTGTTTGAAGACACTTGTCCACCACTGTGTGGGGGCTTCTGGCTACAGAAAGTCCCCCATGACTGCTTTGAACTTTACCTTATATACAGACCAGAACAAAAGAGTTGTAAATATTTATTACACCAACACCTGTTTTGGGGGAGAGGAGTGGGTTTTTCAACACCCAAAAGGAGAACAGAATTATCCTTAGTTTTCAGTCTTCTTCATAATACCAGTGACTGCTGTGAAATTGAGACCATTTTACCAATCGCACTGAGACATTTAAAATGATATCGAACATGAAAGGAATAAACAATAGATACATCAGATACATTATACTTCTTGGAGAACTTTCAGTGACTTGAGTCAGGGGGAAAGGAAGGAGGGTGTGTGTGTGTGTGTGTGTGTGTGTGTGTGTTGGGGGAGGGCTATTGCATCCTGTAGATGTGTGAGGGCAAGGCATTGTCTTATGCTATTTCTTTGAGATCTTCTCTCCAGATGAGTTTTATTGCTTTATTGCAGGGTGCTTGATCTCAGTTTTTGTCTTAGCAGGAAAATCAAGTCTTACAGTGTACAGAGAAAACATCTTATTCAATTAAAGTAATCCCAGAATAGTGTGTAATATTATACAGAATCGCTATGCAATTAAACACCAATAAACTCCAAAATCCATTTGTATGTGCATATGAAATGCAGCAGCTTAATTACGAGATTAATGGCTTCTTTTAGTTCGATTGCAGCCAACCTAGAGACATATCCAGTGATGTAGATATTAGACTGGGGGTGGATTGAATATGAGGTGTCCAGAGGTATAGGTTGGTTTTAAACCTGATTAAACCCCCAAGTTCAGTCTTTCATGAAGTGAGAAAGCTGACAGTGTTAGACCTCAGCCTCAGTAATTAGATTTCACTTTTGAAAGAAAGCAGCTCACATCAGTTTAAACTACAGGTGTGTATATATA
Organism: Ctenopharyngodon idella; assembly: GCF_019924925.1. Lineage (NCBI taxonomy): Eukaryota > Metazoa > Chordata > Actinopteri > Cypriniformes > Xenocyprididae > Ctenopharyngodon > Ctenopharyngodon idella. Next base: position 36,103,974 of record NC_067220.1, read on the forward strand.
GCGCACACACTTTTTGAATCTCTTTGTGCACTTCTGTGAATTCATAGCTGGACTCCAGTTTAAAGCTCACATGCTGTAAAAGAGAACCTGTTTCTCAAAGAAGTGAATCAGCAGCTTTTTAAATTAAAGTGGCAATAGCTGTGCAAGAAACCCCATTTTAACTAATTTGCAGGGCCAGACCAGAGCTCTTTCTGTGCTTTACAATGAAAATTGCAGTCAAATGGTTTCATTTGTCCTGTCCCATAAAATATATACCTCAGTTTGACCCTTTTGACAGCTAAATAACTATATTTAGAGTATCATGGAACTGACACCTATGACATTTAACTTTGTAAAGCCTGACATATAAAGTAATAGTCAGAATATATATATATTAATATATATATATATATATATATATATATATATATTTTTTTTTTTTTTTTTTTTTTTTATGGAACCGTTTATTGAAGCTTTAGACAAAAAAAAAAAAAAAAAAAAAAAAAACAAATATATATATATATATATATATATATATATATATATTTAAAGTTTGCATTTTGTAGCTGTAAGGCAGAAATCTTGTATCTCCATTTTTTTTTTTTTTCATAAATCATTATTATTGGTCACCCTTTATGTTTGTCTGTGGGTTTTGCAAATATTTAACTAATGAGAAGTATTAAAAAAGCTTGTGACTAAACCTCATAACTCTATTGGATTCCCAGACTCTCAATCAAACCTCATAACTCCACCCCACATCTATCGTGAATGAAGTGCTGCATGCATTTTGGAGCGTCTCTGCTTGTTTGCAATGCAAGGGTAAATAAAGATCTGGTTCTTTGAATAAGTACAGTGTTTTCTTTACTTAAGAAACACTATATAAAGGCTAATGTTTTATGCAGGCCTATTTAAGGAATGAAGAAAAGTGTCTTAGTCTGGCATTTGTCATCGAGTCACAGATAATACTGACTTAAATAGCCTGTCCGTAGCACTTTGTCTTTAATCACATGATATTTTATCCAAATGGCAGTAAAAACTGAGCGCCCACATAGCTACAGTGAACTTTATAACCTGTAAGTTGATGAAAGCTTAATGCGATGCAATTACTGCCTCAGATGTGGACATTCTAATGAGGGACAAAACACGTATGTCAGAAATTTGCTGTTCAAAAACTCCATTTGAGTTTGATTTTGGTAAAATGTTAATAATATAATGATACATGCAAGTGTCTGAACATATATAAAAATCCACAATATCAACTTTGATAACACATTTTTTTTTTTCATCTTGAAATATTACTAATATAAAACACACTCTCATGTATTCTTTATAAAAAAAAAAAAAAATCAGCAAAGATTTCACAGTAAAAAGACATGTGTATCATGACTTGAAGGTGGCCATTTTTACACTTGCAGTGGGTATAGAAAAGAATCACCCCCCTTTAAAATAATCACATTTTGTTGCTTTGCAGCCTGAAATGAAGACGGACACAGTTTTGTTTTATCCAACTGTATTTATGCTTTACAACTTATAACATCCAAGTTGAAGATATAACTCCAAACATGTCAGAAAAAAAAATTAAAAAATTAAAAACCAGAATCACTGAGTTGGAAAAACCCCCCTCCTAAAAATGACTTGTAAACTCAATCAGGTGTAGCTAAACACCTTCTCAATGGCACAGAAAGTCATTTGACTTTCATCTGTGATCAGATATGGTCTATGGCTGAGATTGATTAGCTCAGCATGAAAAGAGCTTTCCTGGAGCATTTCAGTCCTTGGTAACGCAACTAAAGCAAACAATCAACTATGGGCACTGTCAAAAGATCTCCGGGATAAAGTTGTGGACAGGCACAAGTCAGGAGATGGACACAAAAACATTTCAAAGGCTTTATCAATGCCTAGAAGCACAGTGAAGTCTATTATTGAGAAGTGGAAGGTATTTGGTACAACACAGACCCTCCCTGAATCAGGAAGTTGCTCCAAACTGGATGAAAGAGCCAGGAGGAAACTGGCCAAAGAGGTTACCGACTCTGAAGCAGTTGCAGGAATTTATGACAAAGAGTGGTCATTGTGTGCATGTGACAACAATATCACAAATTCTCCACAAACGTGGCTTGTATGGGAGGGTTGCAAGAAAAAAGCCACTCCTCAAGAAAGGCCGCATGCATGACTTGAAGATTCTGAGTGGAAAAAAAAGGTGTTATGGTCAAATGAGACTAAAATTGAATTATTTGGCCTCAACACCAAACGATATGTCTTGGCAGAAATCCAATACAGCTCACCATCCAAATAACACCATTCCTATAGTAAAACATGGAGGTGGTAATATCCTGTTATGGAGGTGTTTCTTTGCAGCAGGGACTGGAGCACTTGTCAGGATTGAAGGAAAAATGGATGGGGCAAAATAGGATGAGGAAATGAGGAAAATCTGCTGCCCTCTGCCAGAAAGTTGTCAATGGGAAGAAGGTTTACCTTCCAACATGACAATGACTCAAAGCACACATCAAAAACTGACCACACAGTGGTTGAAGGAGAAAAAATTGAATGTCCTTGCATGGCCTAGTCAGAGAATCTGTGGAATGACTTGAAGACTGCAGTCTACAAACAGTCACCATCAAATTTAACTGAACTTGAGTAGTTTTGCAAAGAAGAGTAGGCAAATATTGCAAAGTCTAGATGTGCAAAGTTAGTGGAGACATATCCCAACAGACTAAAGGCTATAATTAAAACAATGGGTGGTTCAACAAAATACTGACACAAGGGGGTGATCCTTTTCCCAACTCAGTGATTCTTTTTTTTTTTTAATTTTTATTTATTTATTTATTTTTTTCTGACATTTATTTTCTGACATAGTTATATCTTTCACTTGGATGTTATAAGTTGTAAAGCATAAATACAGCTGGATAAAACAAAACTATGTCCGTCTTCATTTCAGGCTGCAAAGCAACAAAATGTGATTATTTTAAAGGGGGGTGATTCTTTTCTATACCCACTGTATACTAAAATGCTTTTTACCTGCTAAAAGTATAAACTATCAATCAGATGACAGAAGGCAGATAGTAGATTGTGTACAACAGGTGTTTCAGCAAAGTTTTGATCATGCTGATAATTTAGAGGCCTTATATGACAGATGGAAGTGGCTAAAATGGAAATTCTGTCATACCTTTCTTCCCAAACTTTTATTTATTTATTAGTTTATTTATTTGGTTGTTTATATAACTTGCATAGAACTTGTATAACTATTATTTCAAGTCCCCTGAAGTCAAGTAAAGTTTTCAATGAAAACACAAATCTTCTTACACAAACCTTTGTTTTCAGAATTATAGTATTATAGTGCTTTTTTATCATTTGTTGAAGCTTGAATGCCTCAGTCCCCTTTAATGCATGTACAATTCTTCTTTTTTTTTCCATGGAAACAAAGAAAGTCATTTAGATTTGAAACGGCATGAGGGCGAGTACATTTTTGCGTAAATTAATCCTTTAAAAGCATGACTAAAATGTCTGTATCCTTTGCCTTGCTTGAAAGAACTGGTTACATTTTAATATGTTTTCTTTTGCCATTTCTTACCAGGAAGATATGTTTTGAAGCATATTAGTGTAGCTGAAATGTGTAACAGTAAAAAAATGTTCACCATTGGTCAACATTTCATTGATTGCAAAAAAGTGAGAACAAAAATGTAACAACTTTCAGGGCTCAAACAATCATTTACCTGTTCTTTGTCTTGCCGCTTCCAATGAGCACTTGTTTGGTATTGGTCAATGTCAGAAAATGAGCAACCAGGCAAACAAAACATCATAAAAGTGTCAATCTTCAAGAAAAACGTAAGTTTAAAAACCTGAACAGAATGGAAAAGGTCCACAAAAAAAACATTCATATCAGTCTCCCCGAGAGCACATTATTCAGTGCAGATGAATATATCATGGAAAGCCTTTCTTTGAACACTCCGAATGCCATGCTGTGATGGTGTTCCTCAGACGTGTCAGAGAGCTCCGATGCTGGTTTTGATGAGATTTCAGTCCCTCTATCAAAAGCTGAGCAGATTAGGAAGTGAAAAGGACCTGTGGTTCCTGAATAATTATTGGGAATTATACAATGTCATGTGGCAGACTGGGCTGATAGGGCTTAGAAGTGGAATGTTTGCCTTGTCTTTTCTAGAAATGAATGCCGTCTGATAGAATTTCTATTCAAACAGATTAAGAATCAGTTGAATTGAGGTATTCTCAGACATGCAATGAATTTTGCATTTTGCTTCTCCGTGTATTGTCTGAAGAATAATTCGGGGCTGCTTAAATGCAGAAGTCTAAATTAAACTTTGCAGGAATTCCTTTATACATCACGAAGAAATTTTAATAAATTTCTCTATTTAATAGAACAAAACCACTGTAGTTATGATAATAGAGCTTTGTTCTCTTTTTTCTTTGGTAACTTTAATAATAATTGTAGCAACCTCAAGTTAAAAAAAAAAAGAGAGAGAGAGAGAGAATTAAAAATATTTAATTGCTATTTGTCTTATTTTCAGGTAGAAATACAGTACATGCAGTACCTGTTAAAGGGTGCAATGTGTAAAATTTGGGAGGATCTATTAACAGAAATACAATATAATATACATAACTATGTTTTCAGTGGTGTATAAAGACCTTACATAATGAACTGTTATGTTTTTATTACTTTAGAATGAGCCATTCCTATCTCATACACCGCGGGTCCCCCCTCCATGTCAAGTCGCCAATGATCCATGTTTCTACAGTAGCCCTAAAAGGACAAACACTCTACAGAGCGTGTTTCATCACTATGTTCTTATTCTAAATTGTTCGTGTTTTTAGGAGCCTGGTCTCATTAGAAAAACGTACCTGTAGGAACGTTTTTGCGAGTCGCAAAATATGTACCAATACATACATATCACTGCAGTTTCAATGTGAAATGTCCACTGAGGGGCGCTAAAAGTATGTTCATTGTTTTTGCCTAAACAGATAAACGTGAATGGTACCTTTTTTTGACGTTGGTTTTTATATGAATCACCGCAGGTGAGTGGCGCTAAGTGGCGCTAAGTGTGTATGAAAACGATTAAAAGCGCTTGCTGTTTTACTGCCTCTAGTGTTCATTTCTGTTGGAAACTGCAGTGATATGTACGTATTGGTACGTATTTTTGCGACTCGCAAAAACGTTCCCACAGGTACGTCTTTCCATGAGACCAGGTTGGTTTTTAGAGGCAGCTTGCATCATCACTACGTTGAATACACACGAAGAAGAAGTAGTAGTAGTCTTCTGGTTTATTAGAAGCAGAGACCGTTCTTTGTTAGAAGTAAGAAGAAACCTCATTGCTTGGCTGGTTAACGTACTCTCTGCTGTCTCAGACGACATCTTTGTCTTGTGTCTGCCAGACGGCCACCGTAGCTTCTCTATTTTGCTTCGAAAGGGAGGGGTGAGCTGCCATTGGTTGCATTTCGCAACCTCACCACTACATGCTGCTAAAATTTACACACTGAACCTTTAAATTTAATTGAGAAGACATTAAGATTATTTTTTAACATGTAAACCTCACAATAAAACCTTAGGGTGAAAAATTGCCAATAAAGTATGAAAAATAAATGAAGTCAAGATCAGTTCTGAGTTGCCAATTCTTACTACCTTATGCAATTATGCTTTCTGCTTTGGGATTTTGGATGTGTTTACTGGAAAAACAAGACAAAAGTAGTGATCAAATTTAAACTTGATTAAAGTAAATGATTGTAATTAGTGCAGTCCCTCCTCTTATTCGGATGGGGGATGAAAGCATTTTTAGTAAAATCATCTGCAAAATTATGAAACAGGTGTCTCATGTGTGGTTTCTTCTATGTACCGTCACAATTATGCATAATCTAGGTCAAAACATTCTTCTCATTCTTCCATTTTTTTTAATGTGATCTTTTTATACTTTTTGTAATATAATTTTTTTAATATTATTTGCACACCAGTATCGCAACATACAAGGGGATACCCAAAAATGAAAACTCTGTCATTAAACATTTTTTTATGGTTTTAGTTTAAGTAATGACAACATTTTAGTTTTTGTCTGATTTATTCTTTATGTATCATCAAGAGTGAACAAAACTTTCTTTTTAACTTGTTTTATCGGCCAGGCCATTGGAAACTCAAGTTCCTTGACTGATAGCACCTGGAAGGTTCACATAGTCCCTGTTCTCAACTAAATTAGACCCTAAATAACACCAGCCTTTGCCACTATTCTTAAATCCGTCCATCCAGAGCCCAGGAGAACCAGCACTGAAAGACAGAGCTAAATTTGCCATCTCCAAAACGGCAGACAAGGGTGGGCTCTTAGGAACATACCTCGAATGATTTATGAGCATTTGTTGAAAATTCGTATTCAGTTAGCTAGTCTGAGACCATTCTTTCCTAAGGTTGAAACATGCTGTCATTGAATGCCTTATCTTTCCCTCTGCAGCTCATAGAGAGAGTGGAGGAACACTTCAGCTGCGTTTCAATGCAGAGTGAGCACATCATATCTGTTGAAGGTCACTTCACTTAAAGTTTGATTATTAATACTCATCAAACACTTGAGCCAGATTACGAGCCTTGATAACATATGAAAATATGAAGGACCATACTTTATATGGACTATATACAGTATCGCGTGTGTGTGTATATGTACAGTATATAGCAATTATAATTATAATACACATTATTATTGTTATTATTTTTGTTAATATTATGTTAATATTATTAATAATTTTAGTGAATAAAATTTTGCATACTTAACCTCTCGTCTCTGGTATATTAGGTGGCCTTAACTACTATGTACTTACATTTAAATTAATCACTATACAATGCACTTATTGTGTACATACATGTTTTTACATTGTATTTATATAAATATATAATATAATATATATATATATATATATATATATATACATACATTGTCCTTATATTTTGATGTAAGTACATAGTAGTTAAGGCCACCTAATATAAAGTGGGACCCAACCTCTTTTTAAAAAAAAAAAAAAAGATTTATGTCTTTTTGGCAGTTTTTGGCGCAATTCGAACAAATTCTGGTTGCTCGAAGACAATTTGTGATAAATTTCTGTGAATTTAAAACTGTATAATACACCCAATTTGGGGTCAGTAACGTCAGGTTCAGACTACACAATCTGTTACAATCGTCACTGTGTCAGATTATGCAATTTTGACTCCTAAATTCTTGTCAGACTATATGTTGCTTCTCGACCAATCATCACTTGCTGCCTTTAACATTGTGCGTGATGTCATCGAGAAGGTGAAACTAGCGACTGACTTTTGGAAACAGGAGCATAAACAAATAGTGGTTGTACTAGCCTAATGCTAATTCCAGTTCTCACGGGTTCCCCTACCGCAGAACCCGACAGGAATGTTGTACCAGGATCAACAAAATATGTTGATCCAGGAACATGACTAACTTCAAAATCAGGAAGTGTTCAGCTATCATTTGCCAGCATTTATCTCTGTCGTGGTAGTCCCTCAAAGAAAAATCATTAAGGCAGGAGCATTGTTGCCATAGCTCCTCCATTGATTCCACCTAGCAGCACCAATACCATCATCTCTCCTTCGTTTCGCCATGTTGTGTACGGAAGAGCTTCTGTGCTCCTACTGGTCAATGTCACAAATGTGACGGAACCCGTCGTGGAGGTCTGGGAAAGAATTAAACATGCTAGTTTTTCTGTCAGGATGTCATGAAGTGTTGCAGATGCGACATTGGTTGTTGTCCACACTATGACACTATGGGTGTTTCTCAATACTCAAATTGATGCTTCCCCATTTCCTTGCTTCTCCGTCCTCCAGCTTATGACCTGGAAACCGATCGAACTCAGCCATCTTGAAGGACATCTCAATTCTCTAATTGAGGAGGCAAGGAAGCTTCCTAAGGAGTCATTAGCAAGGATACACAGGTGTATTCTTCCCTCGCATCCTAAAGGGGGTGGAGCTAAGATGCGAGGGAAGGAAATGAGGATGCACAAATTAGAAATACAAGAAAGTACCTACTATACAATATTAAATGATTGATTCTTGCTCCTCGATGCCCATTGTCATTCATGAATCACCTTGACACCCTATGGATCGTGCCAAAATCGGGCTGATATTGTGTAGCCTTAACCTGGAATAAGTTGTTTTAATGTCTCTTATCTTGACCAAGGCTGCATTTTTGATCATAATACAGTAAAAACAATAATATTATAACATATTATTATAATCTAAAATAACAGATTTGAATATATTTTAAAATGTAATTTATTCCTGTGATGGCAAAGCTAAATTTTCAGCAGAATGACCCCAGTTGTGCTGTTTAATATTTTTGTGGAAGTCAAATATTATTATTATTTATTTATTTTTTTATTTTTTTCAGGATCCTTTATTGAATAGGACTTTCAAAAGAACAGTATGAATTTGAAATTTTTTTTCTAACAATGTAAAAGTCTTTACTCTCACTTTTAATCGCTTTTTTGTCCTTGCTGAATAAAAGTATTTATATTACTAACCGCAAACTTTTGAATGATAGATGAATTAAATGAAATAATGCTGAAATAAACTTCATCTGACTCCTCAAATAGCTGAATACCCTTATATATGAAGTCTTAATCTTGCATTAATGTTTCGAGGCCCCAGCTGAATTGAATGAAATATATGATTCAAAAATAAATAAACGATCTAATTATGCATTTTGTAACTTTTTTTTTTTAAATATCCATTATATAAATGACTTTTTTTATTGTACTTTATACTTTTTCATATAACCTAATTGAATATTGTAGTGTAATCTCATCATTCTTTCACAGTCTCAATTTACAATGACATCAGGGCTACTGACCACAACAGTGTTTGTTGCCTAAAACATCCTTGCAGCAAGGAGAAGAGGCCAGAAGAAGACGAGGGAGAAGTTGACATTAAACTCATTAAAGTTTGTATTATCCAGTGTTTAGTGCTCCGATTACGGCAAACAGAGCCATCTGCTTAGGGGACAGGCCTTCCCCCTGCAGCCCTGTATAATTCACCAAATAAAGTTTGTCTCTCCATCCAGAAATCGAAGGTCCCACAGGGAACGCTTGCAGCTTCTGCCGCTGAGCTGGAAATTGCGAGCAGGTGTACTTCCAGTGAGCCCGTTTGCCTTACTGACGCTGTATGCAGATTAGTGTTTCATCCTTGCATTCATTAATGAGTTTCTCTATTAATCAATTCCACTCGTGTGGATGAGGCCTGCTATGGAATGGAACTGGGCCATTGGTGCTCATTAGGAGATAACATTAATTTTCTCTCTTGATCTTGAGTAGTTTTTCAGGAACACATTACTTATTGACAGTTTTAACTCATGTCACAATGTGGTTTTAGCTGAATTTGATACAACATGATATAACTTCATTAATTTTTAATGGGCAATTGACATTTGTGCTGCAAAATAGAAGTACACCATAAACATCTGGTCTAGTTGACATTTTAAATGCAAATCTGTATATAAACTGTAGTACAGGTGGAAAACTGTCAGAATAAATGTGGATTATGTAGCAGTTTGCCGGTCATCTAACTCAGTGCTGGCGCCCTTGAATTGCTGAGGGTCTTTCTGACCACTTGTTTAAATTTTGAATGGAAATCAATCTAAAGTTCCTGGTTTTGCTCCCACCAACCCACTGCTATTTCACTAAAACAATTTAGTGATTTATTTATATATATATATATATATATAATATCTGATAGGCTTGAGTGTTATTTACTTATTTATTTTATGGTTGACTTTCGTATATGGATTTATTGTGTATGTGTATAAAATTTGAATGATAAAACCCAAAAACCACTGCTATGATAGATATTATCTTTATTGCTTTTATGTGAGTCAAATATTTTTCTGTAAAAATGTAGTGCATGTTGTTCAACCATCTTTCGCATTCTTTTAATGGTTTGTGCAGTCTGATTGGACGATACAACCATTGCTTGTCGCAAGAATGTCATTTTCTTAAACTAACTCACATTTATCTTTATAGTCTGTGGCTGTGTTTTTGCCGTTATATTGAATTCTAAATCCAAGAAAGTTCAACAGATCTTTTCAAATTTTACAAACTTATAAAAGCTTTTCAGAACGATGGCATGTTAAAATCTCAACTCCATCGGACAAGTGGTTGCAGGTTTATCGCATACTAGAAAAACTTTAATGCAGGAGCTTATAAAGCAAATTTGTTCCCCATGAGGAAAAGGACTCTCATGTGAATTTTTAAGTCTCAAGTGAGGTAGTGGAGCATACCTTTTGAATATTGCAAATTTAACAGCTAGTTACTAGGCAACCATACAGTACATCTCATGTGTCCCAAAATGACACAAAATGAAGTTATATAGACCCTTTAAGCATTTAAATTCTGGTTATCATATGGATTAAATGTTATAAAATATAGGGAAAAAGCAATAGGATATCTTAAACTGGTTTGCTTATTAAAGGGGACCTATTATGCCCCTTTTTGCTGTATGATTTTTTTTTTTTTGTCTACTAGAACAGGTTTTCATGCTTGATTGTTCCCTAAAAAAAAAAGAACTTTCACTGTTGTTAGTTTCACTCAAACCATCCTTGTTCACATTACTTAAACTCATGCAACTACATGAACTTAATTTAACTGAGTTGTTTCTACTAAAAATTAGTATTGTTAGCTTTACTTAATAAGTGTTTGTTCAGTCAACTTAACATTGCTGAGTGAAACGCACAAATTAATGTTGACATAACTAACTGGGCAGTGGATCCGTAGTTCCCAGCATGCTTTGCAAGGGACTGCATTAGGAGAGTAAATTTAGGGATTAAAGTGCTATTTTATATGTTTTTCAGTAAAGGGAGTTCCTGAAATGTTTTTGAATTTTGTGGTTACCATTATGCAGAAGAGTGGCACCTGTGTTTAGGCTGTGAGCACTCATATACGCATGTTTAGGATGGAATTCCTGCTCTCAATTCAATTGAGTTTGTTCAATGAGTTTTTTTTTTTTTTAAAGTGCAAATAGTTAATTTAATAAGGTAAATTAAGTCAATAAATGTGTTCACCTTACGTAATAAGCATAACATTAAGTAAGTTGCACATATAAATATTATGTAACAGTGATAAATTCAAATTATTTGAATTTACTCAAAGAAATGTTGTCAGCTTTACTTGAATTTCTTTTGTTCATACAACTAAATTGTCATTTGTACAAATTACTCAATATAGTTGCGTGGAACCACTTGATACTGCTTTGTTAAGTAAATCCAACAATTCGTTTTTTTCATTATTTTCACATATTTGACATTGTTGCAGCACCTCTCTCCCAGTCTGACAGTAATGCTCTGTTTAGTTCCTGTCTCTGTGAAGCTTCCCTTTGATTGGTCGGCTGGATCAGTGTGTTGTGATTGGTCAAGGGCTTCGAGCATATTTGGGAAATGTCATACCCCTTACCATAACCACGAGTTTCAACACACTATGATGTGACTCAACAGGGCCTCGTCCCCTTTTGTTTTTTAATTTGCATATCCCTTAGGCAGGGAATTATTTAAATCAGGAATATTATGATGTGTTCCTTCCCGGAAGAAAACTCAATCAAGGCATTTCAGGGAGTTCAGAAACTTTGCATACTTATATAGAGAATAACTCCCTTTTGGAGTGACTTTGTGCTTTGTAACTTTGCAGACCTTTTTCATGCTTAAACAGCAAAATTACACACTAAAGAAAGCTGATAATTTTTAAAAGCATAATAGGTCCTCTTTAAGTATGGTAATTGGCCTCTGTTAATTATTTGTACATAATGGACTGCCCTTGGTCATCTGTTCCCACTGGGATCTGGGATGTGGTATGTGTGATTCTCAATGATTTGAGAAGGAGAATTCTCTGTCTGTCACAGTATTCCAACACCCTGTTGACATTAATGAGCTTCCTATATGAGGCACACTAAGCAGCTCATTCCTGTTAATTGGTAGAGCTGTGATTATGCTTCAAAGTCACATCCAAACATTTGGAGTAATAGAGTAACAAATGTGTCTTATCAAAATTGTCAAATGTGATCAAGATAAATTACTTTTCGTATAAAGACTTAGTCTCAAGCTAAACAAAACTATCATAGCTATGCAGAGACATTTTTTTCAGTTCTCGGCTTACGGCTGTAAACAGCATAATTAACCTGCTGCCATATTTACAACGTACTAATTTCACCATGTTCTATTCCCTGAAGTTAATTAAGATACTGCAGCATGAAACAGACAGAAAGATACAAAAAGATAAAAAAGAAAACACTGTAGACTTTTAGTTTTATTTTTGAGAGGACTTAAAATAGGACTGGTTAGGATTGGCTAGCACAAATAATTTTTGATTCTGTCACCATTTACTCACCATCATGTTGTTCCTAATGCAAAATTATATACATTCTGAAGACTCATATAAACTACTTGATAGCATTTTGTTTTACAGTTTTGTTCCCAATGTACTTATTATAGTAGTTGTAATAACTGGGTAATAACTATGTACTAACCCTGAACCTACCCCTAAACCTAACCTTAACCCCTGTAGTTCCCTTATATTACCCAGTATTTTCTTAGGTAGGTACACTATAAGTACACATACTGTAAAATAAAGTGCAACCAACTACTTTTATGGTGCTTTTTGGTCATTTTTGAAGCTTGAAAGCCTCAGAGTCCATTATGGAAAAAGAGCACCCTTGAAATTCAACAAAATATCTTCATTTGTGTTCCAATGAAGAAAGGAAGTCAGATTTTAGAACAAATAATGAGTAAATAATGACATATGTTCATTTATTGGAATGTTCAGATCATGGACGATTAGTTTTTTCCAAACATTTTAAGACACTTTTCAATAAGATACCTTTTTTGTACATATGTATTTAGGTGATATGTAAGCAATAAGGTACAAGAGGCTGTGCTGTATCGTGAATAAGTCACAGCTGAAAAAATAGTCCCTGACCGTGAACAGCAACAGAAGTTCCATTTTCACGCCATTAGATGGCGGCAAAGACTGTCTTTTTGAGTGTGTCTGTCAGTAGCAAAGACTTTTATATTGAAAAGACTGAATTGTTTTGAAAACGGAACAAGACGCAACTGACAAATGCTTTGACTAGCGCCGTCAGTCATGGGAAAACCCCTTAAATGTTAAAAGGACAAGATAATACATTGGACATTTAAACAGAACATTATTATGAACATAGGACTGACCTGAAGGAAAATGCTAAATCTGAATGCAGGAAATAAACTCACTCAATCGATCTCTTTCTCACAACACTCTTCTACATAATACAGTAAGCTTCAATGAACAATATAAATTGAGAACATACAGTTTACGTTGCTAACAGTGGTTGCAAAGAACCGTTGGGTGAAGTGGTCATAGCCGCATTTTATTGTGGATAAAACAAAGCTATTGATCAATCAGAATCAAGGACAGGAACTAACCATTTCATAAGCATATTTATTTTTTGTTAATTACACACTTTTGTTCTCCAGTTTACTCCATGTTAATGTCCTCCCCATTATAATAACTTCACGCAGAGTGAAAAGGCTTTGATGTTGGAGAAAGAAAGTGAATATGTAGAATCATTCAGGAATATTAACAGTATCATTCAGTGAGAGAGCCTCTATGAGACTTAAAGTAGTTTATGTTTATATTTGTGATATTCCCTTGACCTTTCTGTTCCTTAGAGAGCTGTTGTCATTTCAACCCCTTGTGTCACCCTCACCAAGGACTCTTGGATATACTGGATATCACATATACCAAAGTTTCCAAGCATAATAGCCTCAATGTCATGGGCACGTTTGAGCTGTGGAAGTTAGTCTTTGTTCAGAACAGTAAGACATGTAGGAGATTTGCATTAAGCTGCTTGTCTAAGATGAGAAATGTGGAGTAGAATTATTCAGCTAGAGGCTTTAGTTGGATGAATTATAGCGTCTGTGTACATTGTCCTGAAGTTAGACTCGACATTAAGATCAGATTCCTGTGAATCTTGTAAGTGTTAAGATTCTTTTTTTTTTATTAGAACGGCAGGTGTTGTTTTTTATTTGTTCTTGTGGATTAAGCTCTGCAGCTCTTTTGAATCAAATTAGGCCTCTGTGTTTTCAGAAACCAAATGCATAAAATTCCAGTCTTGTTATTGAAATACTATTGCACTTTTAAAAGTAGAAGCGAGCTATGAGGACAAAAGTTTCTCAAAAACAGTGATGTTCTTTTCATTCATGCAGTGCATTCACAAATCAAATAAATGAACTGAATTCCGTGTCTTGAGGAAGAAAACATGTCTTGAGGAAGAAATCATGGGAGGTGTTGTCTTCACGTCTACAGCCGGTGGAAAAGAATTGGGATGGGACTTGGGCAGAAATCATATTAATGGATGAACTAACATATTTAAGATTTATTAACATTACTGTAGTATGAAGCAGGGTGTGATGCAAGCGCGACACACGTCTCGAGAGCAGTGAAGCTTTTATTATGCCACAGACGCCGCTTCTGCTTCTTCCGGTCATGAGTATGTGGAGTAACGCAGCTCTGTTTTATCATATTAGATACATTGATGTGATGAAAGTTGTTACAGTGCTACTCTGTGCATTCGCTCGGCAGCTGCTATGAGACACTTGTTGCACACTGCAGTAAGCTAGATCAATATTAGGCACAGTAAAACATGGTACTCGCGGTAAATCAAGAAAATGAGATTTAAACAATAAGATTTACTGTTTTGAGCTATATAACATGATTAGATTTCTGTTGATGAATGTATCCAAACAGTTGCTCTTCTGTCTAATAAAACACATAATATATTAAAGTGACTATTTTCTATGGTTTCTACAAAATAAAACCGGAAATCGAGGATAACGCGGGTATGATTTCATTGATAGGCAACACACGGACACAATCCGTGTTAAAATTGCTTATTTCACTGGATATAAACATTCTTGTAAATATTTGGGATAATCTAAGTACACAAGTCAACAAAATATATAGCATTGTTCTAGTGGTATTTATAGATATTTTAATCCAAAAATATTACATATTGTGCCCTTAATGTTAATTATAACACTTACTAATATTATTAAAATCAAATGTTGTATTTGTTAACATTAGTTAATGCACATGAACAAACAATGAATAACAGAATTTTTATTAACTAACATTAACAAAGATTAATAAATACTGTAACAAATGTATTGCTCATTGTTAGTTCATGTTAGTTAATACATTAACTAATGTTAACAAATGAGACCTTATTGTAAAGTGTTACGGTATATATTTATCATTGCATTTTTATTTTGCTTATTCATATTTGATCATGTTAATGGCATGCTCTTTGTTACTAATATGAAAAAAAAAATGGTCATATGGAAAATAAACCACTTAAAGGGTCCTGTGTCATCTGATCATGTGTTTCCAAGGCCAAAATAAATAAGTACATATAGTAAAAGTACACAAAATTATTTAAGACAGTTATGTGAAAAATTATGTGAGAGCATGGTGTAATATGAGAGACATCTAGAATTTCACCAAGATTCACCAAACATAATCAAGTAATCAATATCAGAGTTAATATAGTTGACTAAAACCATTAAAAAAAAAAAAAAAAAAATACTTGAACTTGAAATAAAGTAAATGGTAACTGAAATAAAATAGTCACAGGGGTATATTTGTAGCAAAAGCCAACAATACATTGTATGGGTCAAAATTATTAGGATATTAAGTAAAGATAATGTTCCATGAAGATATTTTGTAAATTTCGTACTGTAAATATATCAACAAATTATTTTTGTGAGTGGATATGCATTGCTAAGGACTTCATTTGGACAACTTTAAAGGAGATTTTCTTAATATTTTGATTTTTTTGCACCCTCAGATTCCAGATTTTCAAATATTTGTATCTTGGTCAAATATTGTCCTATCCTAACAAACATCCATCAATGAAAAGCTTATTTATTCAGTTTTCAGATGATATATAAACAAAAGGGTCACATATATATGTTGTGTATTATCATTTTTATTTGTATATTTTAATTTATGTAGTACGTATAGTATATGTAGCAATTTTTGTTATTTTTTATTTCAGTTTTAGAATGTCTATGTTTAGAAATAAGGTATTTATGGACAGTAAATTGTTTTTTTTTTTTTTTCAATTTCACCTGCCATTGGCAGAAAGTTAATTTTGGGCCATTTGTAAACCCCATTTGAAATATACACTCAAAATACAATATCAGTACAAGTCAACAGCTTCTAGTTCTACAGATATTAAAAACACTACGACTAGAAACAAACTCTACATCATTTCCTCTTGTAGTTCAGAATCAGACGAAGTGAAATTAAACCATCCATATCAAACTTCAGTGAGTGCAGCAGTGTGAAGAGAGATAAGTTTTTGTATGGAGTGAAATGAGGAGCTTGTGAGGTGAGGATGGAGGAGCTTGTTTTGTATTATAGATACAAAGAAAGCTGCGGGCTCCAAAAGGCCTGCGAGGCGGGGATGTTGGCAGTGATGCATGATCATTCAGAGCTCTCTATGATTGATTCTGTGCATGGGATTGACTAAATTGCTACAATTTGTTTAGATCCTCAGTGGAGGATATCTCAGCATTAATAAAACATTATCAATCATTAGTATGGAGACTGGAGAGATTGTGCAAGACTTAGTGCAAATTAGTCTCTGTCTCAGATGTCTGACATACACTCCCGCTCAGAAACTAGACTTCATCTTGCAGGTTTTAAAGCTTAATTTTTAGAATTTTCAAACGCAATGCAATGGCATAGCGTGTACCATCAAGAGCAGAAATGTACTGCATAATAACATTTTTTTTTTATTTTAAATCAGCATAAATTAAACCATATTATTAAACCAAATAATTTTCTTAATCAGGATTTTTATCTTGTATTCCAATAAAAATATCTAAACATCATTTTATAAGACTTGTTGTAGATTTAAATAAAAACTAAAAACACTGACAAATTGTTTTTGAATTGTCCTAATACATTTTGTGAGTTTTATGTCTCAATCAATCAGTCAATCAATCAGTCAGGCAATCAATCAATCAATCAATCAATCAATCAATCAGTCAGTCAGTCAGTCAGTCAGTCAGTTAATCAGTCAGTCAGGCAATCAATCAATCAATCAATCAATCAATCAATATTCCGATGTGGGTTAATAAAATAAATCAAGATATATTCTCTAGCAAGTGTTTTTTTGGTTTTGGTGATTTACGTGAAAATAATGTTAAAATGCAAATATTTTAGTTTATACAGTTTCGCTTCTTGCGTAATTGATCATGTTTTAGGGATGGTTGTGTATTTTGCTGGAAAACAACAAAAAATACTGATTGAGAAAACATTTTTTTTTTGTTTTAGCTACATTTATCATAAACATTTCCATTGCCAGAAGTTTTTTGTCAAAGTTTTCAGCATGTCATACACAGTGAGCGCAGATTTAACTTGCCACTGTCTCTCTTCGTGGTCATGTGGTAAATACTTCTGCAAATGCAAGGTTAGTTGTTAAGAATTTACAATAAACAAACAAAATCCAGGTTAACGTTAACAACGCGTGTCTGGAGCACAAGTTTTAATGCATTCAGCGAGACTGAAGCCTTTGTCATCTCCAGATGTGACAGCCGAAAGAGAGTGAAGCATAAAAGCATATAAATAACCAAAGGTGCCAACTGAATTAGAATGGCGTGCGAGGATGAAGAGAGAAAGACTTGAAAAGACAGAGAAATAACATGTTCTCTGGCTCCCTCCCATCTGTAAATCTCTCATGTTAGATATAGAGAAATGCATCCTGGAAGAAAGTGGAGACAGAAAATAATTAGTCTCAACAGAGAGGCAGAAGACAGTTTGGTGGTTTTCACAGAAAGGAACTCTGTGATTTCTGATTTTTGAGCAACAGGGGTGAAACAGTGTTGTTGTGCATCTGGATTGTCTGTTTGTTTGCAGAAAAAGGATCGGTAATCAAGTAAAGACAGCTGACAGTATGGAGGACAGGAATTCCTAAAATTGGTCATTTAACGTTTACTGTGCATTAGAAACAGTATAGAATTCCTTGTTCATATCTGGGTGAATCTTCTAGAATCCGAATGCATTTTTTTGTCATTCATAGTAAATTTATATGTCAAACTGGATCATAAACAGTCTGGTAAATAAAATATATGTACATATATAGGCTAATTAATAAAGCCCATTTTGGGATAAATATGTTTTTTTTTCTTTTCTTTTAAAATTAAGTTTTTTTTCTTTGTTTTTTTGGGGGGGGGGGGGTTTTGCCATTATTGTATTTTTCCATGACAATTAAGCACATTTTGCACCAAATTCTTATAACTAATGTAAAAAAAAAAGTTTCATTCTCATTACTGTAATGACAAAAGGTACAATCTAAAAAATGCTGGGTTAAAAACAACCCAAGTTGGGTTGAAAATGGACAAACCCAGCGGTTGGGTTAAATGGGTTAAACGTGCTGGGCAGTTTTATTTAACTCAACTATTGTTTAAAAATTACTATATGGCTGTATTAAAATGAACCCAAAATAGGTTGGAAATTAAAATCAGATACAGAAGCAACAGTAATAATCAAAAGGTGAACATTTATTAATAAGCAATTTAATACACTCTAAAAAATGCTGGGTTAAAACAACCCAATCGCTGGTTTTGTCCAATTTCAACTTAACTTGGGTTGTTTTTAACTCAGAATTTTTTACGATATATGATATTGATAATATATGTATGAGAATGGATGGATGGATGGATGATGGTAGTATTTGTTTTTAAGTGCTTACTTTATGCTGATTTAAATAAAACTAAATATTATTTTCATGTAATACAGACTATACAATACAGTATGTAATACAGTAAAAAGTATTAAAGTAATGACAGCTGAATCAGCATTGTGAACAACAGAAATGATAAAGAAAACTCAAAAGTAAAACATCCATATGGATATTCTACTTTTGAGTTTTCTTTGTCAAATATATATGAGAATTTGGGAGGAAATGTGCTTAATTTCTATAATGAAAATAATGTCACAATCCAAAGAAAATCTAAAAATAAGCTTCACTTTATATCACTATATACAGTATATATACAGTATATATATATATATATATATATATATATATATATATATATATTACTCTGATTATTGGATGAAATATGACCTTAGCACGTTCGTAACAGCTTCCTGAGATCCGCCAACCTACCAGACACTTTTCTGTATAAATGAAAATGATGACTGGAATAATGAATGTTTATTGATTTTGTCATATAATTTACTACAAATGAAAAACTACTAGAGTAGCAGTATGTTAATGCTACTATGAATAAGTAAACAGCGAAGCTAAATCAAATAACTTCTGTGGCTATAAAAAAGTACATGGCAGAGACTCTGTGGCACAGTTTAGCAGCACAAGCCCATCCCATATGCACAACGTCTCTCTGTCTCTCAGGCAAGAGCCTGTAGCACATGTACGAGGTGGCAGAAAATGACTTTGATCTTGATGCTGATAGCGAAGCGGGCTCAGCATGCTTTTTTCAACCCCCTTTGGCCTCTAACCATCCTTCCATGCATATGTAGCTGACACTGTGCTGTCCCAGACTGGTACTTTGACATCAGTCTCTGAATCTCTATCCTTGTCTTGTCTCGCGAGCTGATGCAAGCCGCTCTACAGAGCAAAGGCTGTGGAACGCTTTCCCTCTCTTTGACGCATTTTCGTCTTATTTTGGAAGTGCGCTGTTAAGGAGTCAGGCGTGTGAAATGCAAAGACTAGGACATGTCTATTCTTTGAGAGAACACATAGCAGGAAATTGGATCTGGGGCCGAGGGTCATTAGAGACCTTGTGTAAAAATTAAGTGTAAGTGAATTTAACACAAGTCTACCAGACAGAAATGCTCACCCTTACAAGGTCGTTGAAAGATATAAATGTTTGTATGATGTTTATTTGAAGAGATTTAAATGTGTTTTGAGATAACAACATGCTTTTAGCAGGAGTTAGTGAACTCAACCCTGTCAAAATGTGCCTGCTGGGTTATTGAAAACAAACACATTTTAAAAAGCCCAAAAGCCCATTAAAATAAAAAAAAATAAAAAAAGTAGTTTGTTTACTTTTGTTTGAGGAGTTTGAGGTGTTGTGCTTTTCCTGTCTTATTGAAAGAACATGCCATTTTAAGATCCCACAAACAGTCTATCATTTGGTAAGGCTTTTATTCAAAAGAAAATGAAAAGATTTGATTTGACACAGACAGAGTGATAATCTTCTGTTGCATTTTCATTGTAATAAGAGGCTGAACTTCAAAATTCCAGACACAGTGTATAAAAATATCTTTTTTTGCAAAATAGTTCACACAAAATGGGTATTTTTTTCATCTTTTACTCACTCTCATGTCATTTTGAGATTTAATCAGTGCCAATTGAGAATGCCATTAAAGGGTTAGTTCACCCAAAAATGAAATTTCTGTCATTAATTACTCACTCTCATGTCGTTCCATACCCATAAGACCTTCGTTCATCTTCAAAACACAAATGAAGATTTTTTGATAAAATCCAACACTTTCAGATTCCCAGAAAGCTACTAAAGACGTATTTAAAACAGTTCATGTGACTACAGTGGTTCAACCTAAATAATATGAAGCGACAAGAATACTTTTTGTGCTCCAAAAAAACGAAATAATGACTTTATTCAACAATATCTAGTGATGGGCGATTTCAAAACACTTCATGAAGTTTCAAAGCTTTACGAATCCTTTGTTTCGATTCAGTGGTTCGGAGCGTGTATCAAACTGCCAAAGTTACGTGATTTCAGTAAACGAGGCTTCATTACGTCATAAGTGTTTTGAAATTTCAATGGTTCACAACTAGGGGGCGTGACTTTGGCAGTTTGATACACGTTTTTAAAAGACAGTTTTGTGTGAAAACAAAACTGTCTTTTTAACTGGAAAACCAGCTTGTCAAGACAAATGGTCAGTGCTGGTTTGACTTGTTCGAATGCTTTGAAAAAGAAGTTTAAAGTTTGAAAGTTATGGCCTTACCGACAGACAGACAGATAGTCAGACAGACGCACATTATTCTTTGTGAAATCCTCTGTGAGTTTTTATTTATGCTATTATCAAGGAAGAAAGAAGAGCTTTTATTCAGTTAGTCTTGCCCAAAACTCCTTCTGATGTGAGGAATGGGCTATTTCAGGCATTATGCTAACGTAGATTTGTGCAACTCCACAGGTAGACAACCTCTGGTCCATATCACAGATGTCTTCTCATTTCCTCTTGAACCACCTGGAAACAGCTGGTGGCTGGAGCGCACTCCTAACTGAAGTATCAAACAGATCTGAGACCAGTTCAAAAACTTGTTCATATGTTCAGGTCAGGGATTGCACACTAGAAGCCGTTCTTAGATCAGCTCGAACAAAGCTCAGAACTGGACAAGCTCCAGGTGTGCATTCATGTGGAGACCAGACTGCCCACATTTCATCCCACCAACCAGGCTCTATTCCTGGGGTCTGGTTTGACAGCTCCCCTTAACTAAGTGATTCAACTCCCAGGTTCTTCAGTGCAGGTGTCAAGGTGGGAATAAGCAGGAGAGAGAGAATAGAGGGAAAGAATAGAGAGGCATAGAGGAATTCTTCTCTTTTGTTGCCACGGACATATGGCCGACTGGTCGGGATTTCCCTTGGGATGGCGGTACAAACAGAGCTTTGAGGAAGTAAAGAGCTCCAGTAATTCTTCCACAGCTCCTGAACCATCTCAGTTTCCTCTGTGAACCTTTGATATGGAACATTAATCTAGCATTTGGCTGCACTGTAATCATTTGAGCTTTTGTCCTGAGTATTATTTCAAGTTTTCTTTTGTATATTTGTTGGCATCTGCGCAGGATCACATGTTTAGTCATTGATGTGGCCAGAAATTGGATCAATAGCTTGGTAATGCACTTTCCAATGTTATTGGCTTTACTTATTTAAATAAGCTTTTCTTTGTTTAGAGGTGCAGTGAAATTCATAATCTAATTTTAAAGTCACCATGAAATCAAAATGGACAATTCTTATTTTTTTTTATGGAATATTGCAGTATATATTATGAATAATTCATTCATGCACATACTTTTTTTTTTTTTTTTAATTCATGTGCCCTCATAATCTTTCATCAAAATAACTTCCGCTCCCATCTATTCTCTTTTCTGAAGACGTGTTTATTGGCAAGAGGGCGAGACCTGTCACTCACATGACATCACAGCAATAGCAAACCACAACCTTCCAATCAATTCCTGATGCACAAAATCAAGTCCCGCCCTACATTTTTTTCTTGTTCAAAAAGCTGTTTTACTCAGATATATGTCACAATAGTGAAGAAAACATGATCGCAACTTCTGTTTCATGCCGACTTTAAGATTTTTTTAAACCTCTGATGTATTTGTTTGATTAACCTTTTTGAAGGGTTAAAAGGGGCTTTTAAGATATGCACATCTAACATATTTTTTTATTGATTGAATTTATAAACTGAACTCTGAACTTGTCTCCAAATAAAAGGAAAGCTTATAAACAAGCAAATCTCAGGACTACCTGGTGAATTTACTTTAGCAGATTCTTTTGGATGATATGTTGAGAATACTGTTGGCTTTAATAATACAAAGCAAAAATACAGCAAATACCCTAATAATCAATAGAAGGAAACATTAATGATTTATTTTTGCAATGGGACACGTTTCCTTATTAATGCACATGCAAGAGATTAAGATTTAATTATAGTTTTTATAAAGAAAACTATTTACAGACAAAATGCTTAATTTGTGGAAAACTTGTGGGAGATTTAAACAAAGTGGCATATTTGTCACAATCATATTTTTAACAACAAGAAAACAGCTTGAAGATATGGTGCACCACTTATGTATGACAAACAACATTAACTGGAACACATTATAATTTACACTAATTAGGGTAATTACTCTAACTGATATAACTTAATCAAAAATGTAGTAATAAACAGTACTATTTAACTTAAGACTTTTGAGAGCTAAAAAAGAGGTGTAAATTATCATGCAGGGAAATCTGTCTGTTCCTTTCCTGTCCTGTCCTGTCCTGTCCTGTCCTGTCCTGTCCTGTCCTGTCCTTTTCCTTTTTCCTTTCCTTTCCTTTCCTTTCCTTTCCTGCCCTGTCTGTTCCTTTCCTTTCCTGTCCTTTCCTTTCCTTTCCTTTCCTTTCCTTTCCTGTCCTGTCCTGTCCTGTCCTGTCCTCTCCTCTCCTCTCTTTTCCTTTCCTTTCAATATGTACTTAAACTATTGATAAATAATCAAATTGATAATATTATACCTTATCTTCGCATGTTTTGCAAAGCTCTGAAACATTTACGAATCGCTTTCAAATCGATGCGTTGGAGTGCATGTCAACCCATTAAAAAAAAAAAAAAAAAAACAGGCTTTGTTACATCATACTATTTTTAAAAATGTTTCTAAATTTTGCATTTTTGATACTAGACAATATTGATCTCAAAGTCAAGTAAAATCAAATTTATTTGTATAGCTCTTTTCACAATACACACTGTTTTAGCTTCACAGAAAATCATGATGTTAATGTTTATAATATTTTAATATCTTCATGTCTTATAGTCCAATTTAGCAGATTAGAGCAGGGCGATGATATAGTTTACATTTTGTGAAATAGCAAACTATCTTAAATCGAAGTGAACTTAAGAATCAGTATAATGAATTAGTAAGAAATTGATTTATTTTATTATTTAACCTAATTAAAAATGGAATATTTATACCAGATTCACTGCATAACTACAATCATCTGCTTTCAGCAAACTCACATCCTTTTTGTCCTTTACCTGTTCAGTTATTTCTTATTGAAAATAAGATCATTTTTCAGAAAGGGCATAGTCTTGAATACCGTGATAGATACATTAATTCTGATAGACAGAAATGAGAAAATAAGGCTGGCAGACACACCCCAGGAACATCCATTAGAAGCGATAATCTCCATAAAAGGCTCTTTCTTCTAGCTAGACGATATACTCAGAGCACAGTGTGCACTCTGAGTGTGGAGTGTGACATTGGCATCTAAAGAGGCGTCCCCAGCCCCCTGAGGGGACATCTCCCAATTTGCATAAGTAACATCTTGATTTGCTGTAACACGAAATTGGGCTTCTGTTATGTTCAATTAACCCACCAGTTCAGGTTGTAATTAAAAGCTCACGTCTCCTACCGTGCAATAAAATAGGGAGCGAGAAGAAAAATTGATCAGAAGAGAAAAAAAAAAAAGAGGGAGAGAGTTAAAATATAAACTGCCGTCTCATCATGTTTTCATCAGTTCTGACCTTGGCAATCATGGCTCCTGGGTTCAGGATATCTTTGGAGAGGTGCCACCATATCCATAAGTTGAAAGTTAATAGGGGGAGCATCACCTGTTCTGTTCCTCTGATGTTGCCCTTGCCAGCTGCTGTACGTGAGTCAGAAAGCTTCTGTCTTACAGCACGCAATCTTTACAAGACCACTTGCTTTAAAGGGATTATTTTATGAGAGGAATTATGCAACAATTATGCTAACTAGAGGGCTCTTTTATTTTGATGTTTTTGCTTACGGGCTTGAAACTCGCTAATGGTCACAAGTGTGAGCTTTTTGGTGATTACTATGCTGCATTCGAGTTCATGTTTTGTCTTTCACTTTTCAGAAGCAGAAAGCAGCAGAAATAGCCCATTTAGATGACTTAGTTTATTGCCAGCATGAAAATAAAGTTTCTGTTTCTGAGTTTATACTGTATGAGCTGTTTACTAACTACGTAACAGGCTAGCAGGAATGGGCAAGCTGATCAGAAGCTCATCCATTGACTATTCTACATGGAAATTAGCTAGGCTAGCTAGCTAGGATTCATTCACAAAAAAAAAAAAAAAAAAAAAAAAAGCTTTATCCAGCTTTATTCCACACATTTTTTTTGAGTGTGCATCCATCATGTTTTTATTTATTTATTTATTTATTTTTTTCTTGTGGTCTGCATAGGGGCAACAACAGAAATGTGTGACCACACATTAGCTATGTCTATAAGCTTGATTTTACT
Source organism: Ctenopharyngodon idella (assembly GCF_019924925.1). Taxonomy (NCBI): domain Eukaryota; kingdom Metazoa; phylum Chordata; class Actinopteri; order Cypriniformes; family Xenocyprididae; genus Ctenopharyngodon; species Ctenopharyngodon idella. The sequence continues at coordinate 36,128,975 of NC_067220.1, forward strand.
CTTTAGGCTCTTTTATTAAGGACGGTAATTCAAACCTGTGTATACTTATATTGAGTAAAGAAAGGCCTTAAAAAATGCTATATCTACTTATTTTTCAAATCTCTTAGAAGAAAACAAACACAACCCTAGGTATTTATTTGATACAGTGGCTAAATTAATGAGAAATAGAGCTTCAACTTCTGATGTTTCCAAACAGCACAGCAGTAATGACTTTATGAACTTCTTTACTTGCAAGATTTATTAATATTAGAGAGAAAATTATAACTATGCACCCGTCTACTACAGTATCACGTCAGGCAGTGCATTGTAGTGTCCCTGAGGAAAAATTCCATTCATTCGTTGCTTTAGGACATGAAGAATTGTCTAAACTTGTTAAATCATCAAAATCAACAACATGTATGTTAGACCCTATACCGACTAAGCTATTGAAAGAGATGCTTCCAGAGGTCATAGATCCTCTTCTTAATATCATTAATTCATTTTTATCACTAGGATACCAAAAACTTGTAAGCTGGCTATTATTAAACCTCTTATTAAAAAATCACAACTTGATCCTAGAGAATTAGTCAATTACAGGCCGATCTCAAATCTTCCTTTTCTGTCAGAAATACTAGAAAAGGCAGAATCATCGCAACTACGTTCCTTCTTGGAAAGAAATGGTATCTGTGAGGATTTCCAGTCAGGATTTAGACTGTACCATAGTACTGAGACTTCTCTCATTAGAGTTACAAATGATTTGCTCTTATCATCAGATCGTGGTTGTATCTCTCTATTAGTGTTACTAGATCTCAGTGCTGCTTTTGACACTATCGACCACAATATTCTTTTGAATAGACTTGAAAATTATGTTGGCATTAGCGGAATTGCATTGGCATGGTTCAAATCATACTTATCGTACTTATCTGACCATTATCAGTTTGTAGTAGTAAACGAAGATATCAATCACAAGTTCAATATGGAGTACCACAAGGCTCAGTACTAGGACCTTTGCTTTTCACTCTGTACATGCTACCCTTGGGAGATATCATTAGGAAGCATGGCATTAGTTTTCACTGTTACGCTGATGATACTCAGCTCTATATTTCTTTGAGCCCTGATGAACCTTACTGGTAACACTTTATTTTAGGGTCTTTTAACTAGTTGCTTATTAGCATGCATATTAATAGAATATTGGCTATTTATTAGTACTTATTAAGCACATATTAATGCCTTATTCTGCATGACCTTATTCTACATTCTTAATCCTACCCAATACCTAAACTTAACAACTACCTTACTAACTATTAATAAGCAGTTAATTAGGAGTTTATTGAGGGAAGAATAGTAGTTAATAGTTTATACGTGTTCCCTATACTGAAGTGTTACCAACTTACCGATTCACAAAATTAACGGAATGCATAGCTGACATTAAAAATTGGATGACCAGTAGTTTCTTACTACTAAATTCAGAAAAAAACGAGATTCTAATTTTTGGAGCAAAAACTTCTTCACGTAATAACCTAGAATACTGTCTAACACTTGATGGCTGCTCTGTTAAGTCTTCGTCGTCAGTTAGGAACCTGGGTGTGCTCTTTGATACCAATCTTTCATTCGAAAGCCATGTTTAGCATCTGTAAAACCGCATTCTTCCATCTTAAAAATATATCTAAACTACGACACATGCTCTCAATGACAAATGCGGAACAGTTAGTTCATGCGTTCATGACCTCAAGGCTAGATTAAACAAACTACAGCTGGTCCAAAACGCAGCAGCTAGAGTTCTTACTAGAACCAGGAAGTATGACCATATTAGCCCGGTTCTGTCAACACTGCATTGGCTCCCTATTAAACATCGTATAGATTTTTAAATCTTGCTACTTACCTACAAAGCACTAAATGGTTTAGCTCCCCAGTACCTGAGCATTATAGTCCTTCACGTCTATTGCGATCTCAGAATTCAGGCCAGTTGATAATACCTAGAATATCAAAATCAACTGCAGGCGGTAGATCCTTTTCCTATTTAACACCTAAACTTTGGAACAGTCTTCCTATCACTGTTCGGAAAGCAGACACACTCTGTCAGTTTAAATCTAGACTAAAAACACATCTGTTTAAACTTGCATACACATAAACCATTATCTACTTCTATAATTCAAATCATGTAAATTGTTAGGCTGCATAAATTAGGTCAGCCGGAACCAGGAACACTTCCCATAACACCTGATGTACTCGCTACATCATAAGAAGAATGGTGTCTACGCTAATATTAGTCTCTCTGTGTTTATCCCGAGGTTTGCCGCAGCCTGCCAGATCCAGGCCATACCCAGATGAGATGAAGGACCTGCATCTAGACATGATGATAACGCAGCCCTGACGTTTCAATTAAACTATCCCCTGCGAAGGCCTCCTTTCCTTTCCTTTCCCTATGTATAGATAAAACGTTATCAAAATTATTCCAGTTCGCATAGATCCACGGACACAACTAATTTTTTCTGTATTATGTGTACCAGACAAGTAATTTGGCAAATACCACTTTTTAAAAAAGACCAAGCTTCTGCACACATACACACTCAAACACGCAAACCTATAGACTAAACACGTAAATGAACGGCAAGAATGCATTTAAGGGATTCGGTTTTCAGTAGGAAAGGTGTAATTTAAGCGGCCACTAAAGTAATAATTAACAATTTTTACAACGGAAGTGATTCAATCAAAAACCAACTTTAGCTTGATAATAATTTTCCTATTGTCACTGTGAAGCTGTTTTGAAACAATATGTATTGTGAAAAGCGCTATATAAATGAAGATGACTTTTACACTTCCCTTTTAGTCAACCTAAGCTCATTCAAAAATATGTGCCTCTACTCACATTTTTTAAAACATCAAAAACATACCTATGTAACGGATGTTGGCCAGTAAGAGCTGTGCATGTAAACCTCACACCCCTGATCTCAAGAGGCACTCTAGCGACTGACGCTAGAGACTGCAGTCTTTAGTCTCCTTGTTAGAGCGCCCGACTCCCATGCCGGCGGACCAGGGTTCAAGTCCCAATTAGAGCGAGCGGTTTTGAACAGGAGGAGTTACATTGGTGCCGTGACCTGGATCGGAGTGACCGACTCCCATGCTGTTGGACCCGGGTTCGAGTCCCACTTCGAGCGGGCAGTTCAGGGGGGGCTACACCTATACATACAATTAACTGCAGTTTCCAGTTGAAATTAACAATTTCCAATTGAAATTAATTAATTTTCTTTTCACACACATTATGATTATAAGGGCAGATTATTGATTAATAAAGACTTATTTTTTTCCTTGCACAATACTATAAAAAGACCTCAAAAGGCTTTTACCATAGGGAACTAATACATTTTGACTGTTGCATCACATAACCAGCTCCATATTTATGGCTTTCTTGACCCAGTAAACTTGCTCAGTACCTCACCTGGTACAGCGCTGTACTTGCTTATGCGAAGAGCTCGGTTACGAGTCCCATGAAACATTAAACTGAGTCAGAATAGCTCAAAGACTTCTAGAAGCAAATGCGTTTTATCTCACGTGTGCTTTTGTTAACACTAGTTTAGTGTAGGTGGTACATAATTTTCAATGTGATAGACCATTAACCTTTTAGCACCACTCACCAAACAGTTCATTTCCGAACTGCAGCGATATGTACAACAACCACTGTAATAAAACATTTGCAGATTCATGTTGATCTGTTTCAGATAAAACTAAATAAGCTTTTAGTGTCACTTTCTGAACTTTTCACTTTGAAAGAGTCACGTTACATGCAAAAAGCAATGTAATATCATTTTGCAGAAATGTTGCCACAGGTACGTTTTCCCAATGAGGGTTGCTTTTAGAGATCATATAGATGGGAATATCTAAATATGCATTTGTACAGAAACTATACTTATTAATAATAAGTTTATAGTTAATGTGTGTGTTGTGGGATTATAAAAGTAGCATTTATCATCCTTAATTTTTTTTTTTTTTTTTTTAAATGTTTAATTCATGAACATTAATATGTATATTTGAAAGTAAGTACATATAATTAACTTGCTGCTCTTTTAATACAGGTTATTAAAATGCAGAGTTTACGAGATGAGCGCTGTCCTAAAGAGCAGTGTTTTTCTTGCCCTGCATTTTAAACAAAGCACTTAAAGGACAAACTGTCTAAATTCCTTGATCTAGCAAGAAACATTTGCAATGTCTAGATGCATTTTATAATTGTCGTGCAAAAGTCTAAGTTTCACTGATGCAATGTTTTATTCATCACAGAACCATGTGTGGCTTAGAATATATTTAGCAATTCAGCTCCTCAGAGAGAGTGAGAGAGGGGGGGTGGGGGGTGGGGCGGGGGGCGAGAGAGAGAGAGGGAGGCTCTTATTAAAAGCACCATGGGAAGGCTGCTACCTGAAGCTCTGGCCTTTTGCACTGATAAAAACCAGCTACCTCTCCTCAGACCAAGTCTGATATTAGAGAGTCAACAAAAAGGCCAGCTCTGGCATAACCTCTACAATAACTGCCAACCTCATTTACATATGCGTTTTAAAACAAGCCTAGTCAGCCTTGTTTGTGGCTTGTGCTTTTTGTTGCAGGTGCAGAGGCGAACACCTCCAATTTTACCACTTTTGTATGTATACAACACAACACATTAAATCTTTATTTAGTGCCACAGCCGTGTTGTGTAGCTGCTTTTTATGTGTCCCCCTTGTAAATTGGAAGTCGTTTTAGTTAGATCATAAAATCACAACATTTCGCTGACTTACAGTACTGCACAAAATAGTGTTTTTGTAACTTAAGAATATTAGTTTTGTCATGACAAATCTTGGAGTGTTAGGCTTGGTAATGGGTATGACAATGTTGATATGTTTGGTCTTGGTAGAACAGATCTGCTACGCTGCTGCTGCTTTTATTGCTGCTGCTGCTGCTGTAGAGCAAGTACGGGACTTGCTACTGCCAATACATACACAACACATTGCTGTGAGCAAGTAAGACATGCTGCTGCTGTACAATATAGCGTACATGAATTACCCGTAGCAGAACTATACAGGTGGAGCTGGGGAAGGAGGGTTTCTGAAAGCGTGCTGCACTGCTAAGGAAAATGCTACCCATGTATTTGAAGTTTGAGCACACAAGCTCATTGGCTACTGATACAGCAGGACCCAATCAGCTGTGTCCTACAGAGAATTAAGTGATTATGAGCAGATTGAGTTAAAGGACCTTTTAGCCTGCGCCATCTAGAGTTTCATGACATAACTTTGTATTTATATTTCTACATTTTATTTTAGCTGTTTGCAGATGTTAAAATAAATCGATTACAAAGCTTTTATTTTATTTAATCACTTTATATTATATTATATTATATTATATAGCAGTTAATGCAAAATGAAAAGGATGTATAACAGTATGTTGAAATCTCTGTGTTACACAGAAAGCAAACAAAGTAAAATAAATGGCCCATAAATATTTAACTGCTCACATATAGAAATATATAAACACACAATGTCATTATTTTCAGTATGATATTTGCATTGACTGTGTAAACAGCTTCGGGTTCAGCAACTGCTTAAACACATTACTTTTTCTTTTTGTTTGTTTAATAATACATGAATAATGCCACCCACTCCCTCGGGTATGGGTACATATCAAATCACTGTCTCTCTCTTGAAGGATCTGAGATCTGTGCATGTTCTTGTGGTGCTATCAGGCAATCAACATTGTCATACATCCAAAGGTTGCTTCATTTCATTTTTGGGTAACACTTTATTTTGGTGGTCCCTTTTGAACATTCCGTTTACTATAACTTTGCAACTACATGTCAACTAACTCTCATTAAAGTAGACTGTCTGCTTAATATCTCCTAACTCTTTATTGCGATGGTCCCCCAACAGACATTATAAGTAACTTTGCAAGTACGTGTCAACTTATTCTAACACTAATAGTCTACTAATACCGTACTAATACTCTAATGAGAGTTAGGTGCACCATTACTTATAGTCAACAGAATGTGTTAAAGGGACCATCAAAATAAAGTGAAACCAGTTTTGTTTATAGATTTATAGATTTCAAATTGCATGCATTGAGATGAATGCTAACAGATGTCTTTCTCCTGCTAGACATCCTTTTTTTCTTCACAAGACAGATTTATAGTTTGTGTAGTGCTCATCAGACTTCACCTCCCCATCTGCCTGTCTTCCTGAGTTTCACAGTCTCTCTCTTCGTTTGTCTGTTTGTCTCCACCTTTCCCTCCATTCTATTTGTGCTGATTTCAGCTTAAAGTAGCAGCATTAAAGTGCTCTGTCTCCATTGGTAAGCCTCTGGCAAGCTTCCTGGGCCTATTCTCCCTGACATAGACCCCTTAAAAAGGCTCCTTTTATAGAGAGGCTGGGGAGATGCAGACAAGACTGTGTGTGTGTTTTTGTACAAGAAAGAGAGAGTGAGAGAAATGCAGAGACAAAGAATTAGAGACACGAATAGATGAATATGTGAGATGGCGTTCTCCAAATAGCACGTCAATTGATATGTAATCAAATCAAAGTATGACAATTCTCAGTAATGTGACGTTTTGTGTGGATGACAGTAATGGTGGGCGCAATGCAGCCGTTTTGTTTAAGTTACAGTTCCAGCTGTTACTAACAACTGATATTAGATTAGTATTAAAGCTCTTCACCATGTTAATCAGAGTTTTAGTCCTAACCAGCAAATTTCTATTTCTGTCCATCACTTCTGGTAGCACCATTCACTCCAAAAACTCTTTGGACCAAAGCTGCACTCCTCATGTATATTATTCATCAAAAATGGACATGCATTCTTAAAAATAAAGGTTCTTTATTGGCATAGATGAACATTCATTGCACAAAAGGTTCTTTATAGTGGAAAAAGGTTCTTTAGATTATTAAAATGTTCTTCAAACTAAGAAAAAATGGTTCTTTTAGGAAATGTTCATTAAAACATTCTTTGGGGAGCCAAAAATGGTTCTATGGCATTGCTGCAAAATCTTTATTTTTAAGTGTGGAAAGACTGTTTATAGCGATTTAGAATCAGATATGATAAGACCAATCTTTTAAATATCATGAGGAGAACCTCAAAAAGCATGTTGACAAACATTTAGAAACATACACAAAGTCATGACAAACTAAAGGACCATTCTGGGGTGCATTTCCTGAACAATGACGTAACTCGCTGCTTAACTACTACAATACGATGCATCGTTGGAGAAATCAACTAGCTAGTCATGACTGTTTCCCAAAACAAATTTCCCGAAACAAATTCTGTTTCCCAAATTTGTCGTTCAATCTCGTTGGTTAAGATGTCACACAGTGGTGGAATAATAACTTCTTTTAATGAAACCGTTCGATATCTGATTTTTTTTGCTATAAATTACAGACATGACATCTGAGGAGAATTCTCATTTTTCTCAGTTATTTTGATTCATTTCCAGATTCAATCACTGGCTCGTTCTTACGTACTAGAGCACACACACATGCGCACTCTTCAAAAATGATGCTTCAAATCTCTTGACAAACTAAAAGATGTCAATGACATTTGTGTGTTTTTGCAATAAATTTATAGATTGTACTGAATGTTAGCCTGCACAAGATACAGATTTATTAAGCCCACATGTCATAAAACATGCTTCTAACCACAGATCGAGAGCTGTTGTTCCAACCACACAACGTTGCGACGCTGTGTGCGAATGTTCGTTGGAACTATGGTTTTAGAAAACAGACTCGTTGAACTATGCTGATAACGACGGAACTTGCGACTGTTACAGGTCTGCAAAGAAACAGGCATTTTGTAACACATTTAATAGAAGAATGCTTTTTTGTATGGGAATCTGCAAAGAAGAATAAAAGATACAGAGTCAATTACAAATGGAGCATCTCAATTCTTGTGTTTCTCTGGTCTTTTCTGCACAAACTATAGTATTTAGCGCATTCTAAACTCAGTATCACAAACATTCATTTGCATTTTCTATCAAGCATATAAACATAACTTGCTCAGTTACAACAAAAACAAACAATTTAAAACTTAATTTGAACTCTTGCATCATTCTTTGCCTGTTAAACCCTTTTAGAGTATGTATTGTACTTTTTCAGTTGAAGCATAAATTACATGCTCTGGATCAACCATGACAATTATAATGTTCTAATGTGTCACGACTCTTTTTGTTCTATATACACGCCTCGTTTGAGTTTTCATTAACTTTTTTACGACATTGATATACAATTCACACAAAATGGTGGACATCAGTGCGTCACTGAACTCACATTACTCTTCACTGATCCGTTTAACCATTAAGATACAAGCAACATAATAACAATTGCTCTTCACAACATATTCTCCTCTCTATACACATTACCGATACCTGTTCTGTGTACGGACTCTCACGACAGTCATCTCTACATTTACGGGTAGTCAAAACACCGTTTTAATACTCAAGAACCACTTAACACATCAAAGTGTCATTGAAAAGTGTTCATGGACCCTTAAACATGTAATATAGAAGATTAATCTTACCTGCAAAGAAAAATAAAGGATACAGAGTCTATTACAAATGGAGCATCTCAATTCTTGTGTTTCTCTGAGCTGCCCCTAGCGGTCTGGCTATATTATGATATATACAATATATATATATTAGATGCACCATTACTGCAGATCTCTTATTAAAATAATAAACCAGAGTCCATGAAACACAAACACTCCCAACCATTTGGGACTGGATAGATTACCACCTCTACACAGAAAGATATAAACTCATAAAATTTTCACCCGTGATTGGCTGTGTTTTGTGATTGTATCATGTCATGCACTATTTTCATGTTTCTTGTGGACAGACAATTGCCTTGTTAGAAAATGGTGTTGTTGTTTGTACTATTGGTGTTAGTTGTATTTTTTATTTATTTATTTTTAGCTTTTGTAAATGTTCGACTTCCAAAGAAATCTTTTAATAATCTTTTAATCATTTTAATTTAGAATTAGGTTATTTTAATAAATTAATAACAGTTTATTAATACTATTTTAAGTCATTCTGCAGCCCACTAGTGTGCCCTGGCCCCTTGGTTGAGAACCACTGGTCTGTTTTTAGACTTATTTGTGATTGTGAATGTGATCTTTAACTGCATTAATCATCATGTAGAGACTCCAAAGATGCTGTTGCATTGTACATTGATTTTTGTGCAGCTGACAGAAATCAAGATGTGCGATGAACAAAAAAACAAACAAATTAGTGCTGCCTTGCTAGCACTAATACACTGTTGTAAATAAACATTTTACAAGAAAATACCAACTATTTAAATCTCACAATTTCATGTTTAATTCAATGTGTTACTTGCTGTTTCTTTGTAATTATTTATGAGTGAAATTCTGAGTGTTTTTTTTTTTTTTTGTTTTGTTTTTTTTTTTGGTGTAGATCCTACACCAAATGTTTTTCAGTGTATGTTTTTTTCTGGAAATGTAGTTGCAAATTGATAGTGCTGATTTGTGTGTGCAGTTGTATGCTGTATTGATGATAGTAACACATTGTGGTTGTGACTCAGAGTTACTATGAGAGTACATTACAATTACACATTCTAGAACTATCTTTATTATAGAACAGTGGTTGATGTCTTTTTAGACAGCTGTTATGAGGTCGCTTGCAATTAACATTCAACTCCAACTGGCATTCTAAAAAGTAAAAGTACACACATGTGGCAGTCTCAATAATTACCCATTAGGCTTTGGGCTAGTTTATTTGATTTAGAATTATTAGTGGCTATGAAAAGCTTTAGGGTTAGAGTGACTCAGATTATGAGTTACTGTGGTCTCACTGAACATAACTTTAGGTAAAGTAAATTAAGCCATCATTACCGGGTTTACCACCTAAGTTTAGATCTCTGTGCCATTCGTACACTTACTTGCATTAGGTTATACTGCATTTGAACTACTATTCTTGAGGATTATTATTATAAGTAATTAGTGGTTCAACGGATCACAAAACTCACGGTTCGGATCATATCACGGTTATTAAGTCACGGATCGGATCATTTTTCGGATCAGCACAAAAAAAAATTAAAAAAATTTGGGGGTTAACTTTGCAGTTATTACTTAGCCCACTTTAACTACTCCGATAACACAGCAGAAACTACTAGCTAAACTAACTAATACATTATTAAAGGCAAGTGAACAGACTGTAAAAAGAACAAATGCTGTACACTAATTACAAGCATAGATAAATACAACATAAAGTTACAAATAAATATAAGGTCTAACTGTAGTATTAATTTTTGTGTATGGAAATGTAATAATTAAATGTAAAATGACACTGTTCACTGTGTAAATTTAATATAGATTAATCTTTGTTAAAGCTGTGTTTTGTTGTTTGATTTACATGACAGACAACAGCAGATATTTATAGGTTGCTGTCACTTTAAGAGTAAGACCCCATGCACGCACACATCCGATAGATACACATCCGAATTCTCACCTTGTTCACTTAAGACATAACCAAATGTGTTTACGAGAATACTTGCCGAGAGGGGTATTTTGACTGACATAATGCGTGTATGTGTCCATCTAAGTGCATTTAGGACGCGAAAGAGAAATCAATTCGGAATTCGCGAGCTATCCGAAACGCACCTCTCTCTCTCTCTCTCTCTGTGTATGTGCGCGCGAGCCTTGTATGCGTCTGTGCACGCCGATAACAGCGTGCCGTGAGATAGCCTACCGAATTAAATCCTCTTTTGCCTCTTCTAGCGCTGGAATGGTTTTATGTCTATTTAATGTGTGAACTAGCAAGACAAAACACGTGCAAATGATGACCTTTTTTACTCTATTGCGGTTAAACTTGCAATTGATCCGCGAATCACATGCGTGCCGAACCGTGGGGCTTGGTCCGTATGGATCACGGATCAACAACGATCCGTTTAACCACTATAAGTAATACATTTCATCAAGGACATGCATTATCCTGAATTTTTACCAGTATGTGTATGCAACAAATTCCGATACATGCTAAACAGTTTTCCCACTTTAAACCTGTCATAGGCCGCAGGTGTTGTGCTGATGTGCTTGAAATACACCCAAGGACCCTCTCTTGAAATCTATCTTCTTCTTTGTTATGGTTTCAGGGGCTTGACTTAATTTTTCACTGACAGTGCATTCATTTTAGGACCTGCATAACTACCTCTGCAGCTTCTCCCGAGATGTACATGTGCACTAGGCCATCTGTTTATACATAAATACTTTTATTGTATCACATTAAACACTATTTATTCAACCTTGACCATCTCAACTCGTTCCTGTTGCCATGGGCATGGACATTATAGCTATTGATGTATGCTTCCTTTAACTTTTTTTCTTCTTCTTCCCATGTTAATGTTCTGAAGAATGAATGCAAAACCCTTTCAAAAGCGTTTCTTTACTCTTCTGAGAAGTTTTATAGCTTTCTTCTCAGGGTCATGTTTGAGGGTTTGGAATATAGATGTTTTACAATGCAATATCTTCCAGAATTTTCAATTGTGCCAGGCAGTTTAGGAATTCAAAGACAAGTCATTAAAAACCATATGTGAACGTAAATGAGATGATGATTCAAGCTGAATGACAATTATGAGTGGAGAGTCACAGCTGTTGATTTGGATGAAAATCTTCATTCTTAAGACAAAAAATTGACAAAGAATCATGAACATGGTGGATTTGTGCAGGGTTGTGCAGGAATCCATATTATCTGGTTATGTAAAAGGTGTTTTTGCTTTATTATAGAATAGAATGCACATAAAATCCCTGCTAACTGACAGACATCGCTGAAATAGAGTGATCACTCCCGTCGCTGTGACAGCCCTAGACTCTAAAAATCAAAAAAAGAGTCAGCGGAGTGATCTGCACTTGTTTAGCTAATCAGAAAACAACGAAATCAGAAAGATTCTTTGCCTGTCAATCTTTTTTCGAACATTTGGGTTTGCTGAGATCCAAAGAGGTCTAAAATACATGGAGGAAGTTATTCGATTAGCATTCCAAACAGTGTTGGGAAAAGTTGCTTTCAAAAGTAATACATTACAATATTTCCTTACTCCCTAAAAAAGTAACTCATCATGTTACTTAGTTACTTTTTATGGAAAGTAATATGTTACGCTACTTTTGTGTTACTTTTTCTCACCTGGGCTGGGCTTGTTTGTTTGTTTTTTCATAACAAAAAAAAAAAACAAAGGTATATTTTTTGGCAAATGTAAAGGCCCTTTCACACAAAATAAACCTCAGGCTGAAGCAAATTCATGTCTTTACAGTAGAGTGCGCAGCTCAAACAGACCTTTCAGCTGTGCTGCCATCCTGGATTGAAGAATAAGAGGAAAAGCAAAAACATGAAACACAAATGTGACGTTTATCTAAAGTCTTTTTTTGCTTATTAGTATGGTTGAATTGGATCATCGAAGGTCAGCAGCAAAGACATTAGTTAATAAAGTGAGATTAAGTACATAAAGTATATTTGTGAAATTTAACATATTTATTGCAGGTTTGCATAATATTCTCATTTCACTGTTATTATTCATTTTGATGAATACTGAATCTGTTTTGCTAGTCCTTGCCTTTTTGAAGTGCATGGAAAGTAGATTCGCAGCACAGAGAAAAGAGCATTCTTGGCATGTCAACAACATGAACCAGACTCTTCCAGGCCTCAGCTAGTGTTTGAGGGTCAAATAAGTCGTTGTTTGCGGCAGCAAATGAAGACCATAGCCTGGCATTATGCAATTGTTTTACATTGTTACATAGGTATATAGCAGGAAGTGAGAATTGCTAATAACTCATTTTGGCAGTTCATAATCAATTCTTTCTTTTAGGAAGCAACTTTATTTGTCGTGCACTTTGATCTTTGAAACTGCAGACCTTTTATATTCACAAACAGCTAAATTACACACTGCATGGAGGGTAATATTTGAAAAAGCATAATAGGGGCTCTTTAAGTACACTGACAATGTTACCGTTGGTTAAAGGGGTGGTTGATTATGATTTCACTTTTTAAACTTTAGTTAGTGTGTAATGTTGCTGTTTGAGCATAAACAACATCTGCAAAGTTACGACGCAAGTTCAATGCAAAGGGAGATATTTTCTTTTAAAAAATTCTCTGTTTAAGGACTACAACAAAAGGCTGGTAGGGACTACAACGAGCTTCTTCCCAGTTTAGTGACATCACAAACCCTAAAATGTACATAAATCCTGCCCCCGAGAACACACAACAAAGGGGGTGAGGCCATGTTGGGCTGCTTTAGAGAAGAGGAAGAGTTGTTGTAGTAGAGTGTTGTTACCATGCCGTAATTTTACGCCGTACTGCTTCACAAACGAGGGTCAATTCAACGCTGGATTTGCACAAAAGATTAGCATGATGGCACATGCTAGTCGAAGAGTTGAATCAACTCCACAGCAACTACATAAATTTATCCACTAACCGTTCAGAAACGTCCAGATGCATTCTAAAACTTGTAACGTCTTCTTTAGTCTCTCCATCAGTGTCGACTCCGGTTTGAACAATGTAAGGCTGAACACCGTTACTGACAATCGTTATTTTGGCTGCGTGAGATTCTCCAGCTTTGTTGTTGTTGAGCTCTGCCCTCTTTTGGAAAGTGGCAGGGAGCAGAAGCTCATTTGCATTTAAAGGGACACACACAAAAACAATGTGGTTTTGCTCACACCCAAATAGGGGCAAATTTGACAACCTATAATAAATGATCTGTGGGGTATTTTGAGCTGAAACTTCACAGACATATTCTGGGGACACCAGAGGCTTATATTACATCTTGTAAAAGGGATATTAAAGGTTCCCTTTTAAAAAGGTGTTGGGAACGTTCCTATGATGCCAAGAAATACTGTCTCTGTAGGCAGAACACTAGGTTTAGCAACAAACCAAGCACTGCACTCTTTGCACTCTGTCAAATACTTGTTGGACCTTGGCGGTGGAAGTAAAACGGATGAGAGTTGGACAGATGAGATATGAATGGTTGACATCTGCACAGTAATATAGAGCAGGGAATTGAAAATTGCATCTAAATGGAATGCTAAGCCTGCTAGGAGCAAGATCTGCTGAGTTCTGACCTTGTGTTTTACCGTGGTCATTGAGAAATAATGAGGAACCTGCTATGTGCCGGTCACAGTCTTAGCGAAATGGCACCAAATACAGCTCCATCAGAGGAATTTCACAGAGCGGAGAAATTTGCCATCGTGGCATTGAAGCGAATGGAATAAAAAAGGGCAAAAGAGAAGATAGGTGTTTTGGGTGCGTAGAGTCTGTCTGTGCATCTTTATCATAGATTGTGTGTTTTAAAATGGTTCACAGGATAGTCAAGCATGTTTTCTAATATGCAGAGCACAATCTTATGGTCAGACTATTCAATATCTCAATCCTGGTGAAAAATGGCTGGGTCACTAATAGGGCAGTGCAATATAATTACAGTGCTGGGTCAGGTTTTTCGAGAACAGTGATTTTGAATTGCCAACTTATATAACAGCAGCTATCATATCTGCCAGGAGGCATTTGAATGAATGCTCACTCTGATGCTCAAGGATACATTATCTATATTGATTGCATCAATGTAGATGGCAGTCACTCAAAAGAAGCATTATCTTGATAAAAACGTGTGAGAAAAAACCCTCTTAAAGTCCAGAGCTCTGGCACAGACCCAGAATCATCCAGTCGCACAGACGGACACAAAATGCAAAATGGGACTTTAAGTGCGTGTCAACAAATTATGCCGTAAAACTTTGTGAATGCTGAGATGGCAATGCTTCAGTTTATCTCCGATTGCAACGCACAACTTCATTGTCGCAAATAATTAAGCCGAGTGGATCTTTTAATGCTAAAAAATTCACAACATTATGTAAAGGTACAGCATTCAAAATGACTGTCAAAGAACTGTTCGTGATAGAATTCCTTCTATTTATGTCTTTTTATATGTCTGTGCTTTAGACGAGTGCTAATTGGTCCCTGTTTTACGTTTTTCCAGCATACTAAAAATCTGCTCATTATTTCTGTCCTCTGGAGATTAATTTATGGAATAATGTGCTGAAATTTTATACGAGGTCACAAGGTTAATAGTGGGAAATACATGCTGAAGGTATGTGATCAAAATGACCCAGGTCTTGATTTCTCCACTGACAATCAGTAGGGAAATATAGCAACACTGATTTCAGATCAGCACAGCAATTCAGCTCATACAAGGATTCTTGCTTAGACTGCTGATTTTGTTCAAGAATGCTTACCATTATTTAGTACTGAATTCATTCAATAAAATAAAAAAGCTCAATGTATAAAAGCCTAAGCGTACAGTAAATGCTTAATATGTAATAAGTACTTTTTCTTGCTTGATTTTTAAAAAAAAAAATACATGGCCCTTTTACAAACATTTTACAAAGTATTATTATTTTTATTTTATAAGCATTTATTATTATTTTACAAAGTGTGTATATAATATACACACACAGTATATATAATATTAAATTATTTTATTTTAAAATATTTATAAATTTATATATATTAGTGCTGTCAAAATTAACTAGTTAACGCATGCGTTTAATTTTTTTCAGTTTAACACATTAAAAATATTTAACGCAATTAGCGCTCCCTTTAGCTAGCATTATATATGATCATGCTCTTATTCATGCAAATGAATTTTAAACCATTCAAGTGGGACAAGACACAAAAGAGAGCACACTTCAACGCAGTGAATCTCCTGTATGTGACACACACATGGCTCGTGTGCACAGAAAGCCGCTTCAGACAGTGCTCCGGTGTTCTGATGAATAATGCTACCTATTAGGTCTCCACCCTCAATACCATGACTGAGGTGAGACCCTTGAGCAAGGCACCGTACCCCCAACTGCTCCCCGGGCGCCGCAGCATTGGCTGCCCACTGCTCCGGGTGTGTGTTCACGGTGTGTGTGTGCACTTGGATGGGTTAAATGCAGAGCACAAATTCCGAGTATGGGTCACCATACTTGGCCACTCATTATACTAACCTGTTGTCTCCCGCTCCTCTGTCCGTAACAGCCACATGTCACTTCACTTTAGATTGTGCTACCAACACTATATTTGCATTGTTTTTAGGGTAGGGGTAGGTAAGGATGTTAATAAAGCCTCAAACCACATGAATATGATGATGGTAGCACAATCTGATAGGCAGCATTTGTCACTGTCGAATTGTGCTACTAACACTGGCCATATTAAGTTCTCTTTCGCACTTAAAGGGATAAAAACACACAAAATTATGCCAAAATGCCTATTTTGTTGAGTATCCCCGTAAGCAGGTTAAATAAAGTCTTAAATGAACACAAAGAGTTCTGAGAAAATAAGGATGCAGATCTGTGTCATGTGTGGTAGGTCTTAAAGTGACAGCAGCCTAATAAACCTGCTGTTGTCTGCCATTTATGTTAATCAAAGAACAAAAGAAAAAGAAAAATCAGTCACTGCTCTTAATTGAATAACTTTTGTAGCTTTAATAAACATTAATAAAAATTAATCTATATTTTAATCTAAGTTATGCAGTGACACTGTGTAGTGTTTGATAACTGCTTTGATTCTGGATATTTTCTACCTGTTAGATCAAATATTTAAAATATACTGTCTTTACTGTATGTTATTTCTACATTAATTTGGAGATTAAATGTGAAATTATTACCATATAAATGAATATATTAGATAAAAAAATAAAAAAACCTTCAACGTTAGGTGCAATAAATTGTGATTAATTACAGAAAAATGTGTAATTAATTAGTATTTTCTTAAATCGATTGACAGCACTAATATATCTTAATTATGTCAGATAACACTTAAGCAAAACATGGTCAAGTCAAAGTGTCTGAATAATTTTTGGTTTATCAATTTTACTGGTATTCCACTGTATGAAGAATTTTGGGTATAATATGTCACAGTTTACTTTATTGTGCTATCCTCACACATAAATGAACTATAGTGTCCTGCACCCACTAGTAACAATATACTGTATCAAAAATATCAGTGTATACATACATACATACATACATACATATATATATATATGTGTGTGTGTGTGTGTGTGTGTGTATGTGTGTACTGTATATAAATATATATATATATATATATATATATATATATATATATATATATATATATATATATATATATATATATACAGTATTAACTGTTAAAACTTACATAACAGTGTATTTGGCAATGCTAAACCTTTTAGCAAAAAAGTTCTTTCTGTGAAATACTTTGATTTTTTTTTTTTTTTTTTTTTTAATAAAGAAAATAATATATGGCCCTTGTTATATAATGCAAAGACATCCATACAATTTTCAATTGTGGCATAAGCAACTTTTTCTTACTTCTGTATATAAATATATATTTCAGCTGAGGTAACCATACTAAAAACTTACTTCTATAACATCTTTTTGCGGTTCTTTTCCAAGCCTCAATTTCCCCTGAAATGACTCCCACATCCGCACTCTCTTTCATAATCACACTCCCTCCAGCATCCACTTGATGAGAGCGCAGAATTGCTGATTCCCACCATCACATACTATAGCACGGCCCTGCATGACACCACCAGATGACCAAGCATCAATGTTCAGCCAGAACACTCTGGATTTTCATGCTATTTTCATGTCACATACAGTCTGGCATGACAGGAAATGGAAGGGAAGGGATCTTTAAAGCAATGAGAGAGTGTTCTCTGATGGACCCTGACGGATGCATGCTTCCCTCGGATTCTGACTCTATTTCTGAACATCAATACTAAACGCAGCATCGCCTGCCACCTGACTCAGATGGGAATGACTGGAGAAGGAGAGCAGATGAAGAGGCACACGCACTCACTCAGCCTCACAAGATGGTGCAGCTGTGTTGTACATGTGCTGAACAAGACAGCCGCAGCGGCAGAACTTGTATGATGTCTCCAGGCTCATGGATACTGCAGATAGAAAAGAGGAGAGGAGGAAGGATCTAATAGCTCAGGAGAAGAGCTCATCTGTTTTAAAATATATCTTCATTCAACTGAAATATTTCATTTCAAATAATACTAATATTTACATATTTATTCAACCTGTGGTTACACTTAATTTTAATGTATCCATGTTACAGTGTACAGATACATTTAAGTACTGAGTAATAATAATTAACAATGTATGGGTTAAGAATAGGTTGTGGTTTAGGGTTAGCATGTAATTATGTACAATTTATAGTAATTATATGTTTTTGGTAAGGACACTGTAACATAAAGTGTTACCCAACCTGTTAACTGTCACCCACCTTTTTGACTATAGATCTGAACTTAAATGTTGTAATTCATGAATGCTTTGGAAAACAGATGTTGGTCTTTTTTTAAAAGAGACACTCAGCAAACTATATTGCAGAAGTGAAAGCAGCTTTAAAAAATGAAAATCGTTGGACAATCAAAGCCATATATCTAAATAAGTTGTGTTCCAAATTTGGAAAATTTAGCCCACTAAAATGTACCATTTTCATGGTAACACAATGTCCAATTTCAAAACGGTTTCAACAGGATGAAATTTGAGTGTTTAATCTTTCCTACTATACCTAATTTTTGATGATTATTTAAATATTTGATAGGGAAAAAAGGCAATAAAAAGTGTGCCAAATGTAAAAGCAATACATAAATTAAGAAAATATTTTGCATAGAAGATATTTTGGTAGGAGAATCATGCAGGTATCGGTCTAATGACAGCTGGAAGTGTAAGTGTTACAGTACAATGAATACTTCTGACGTTCTGCTCCTTCGTGTTTCCTTCTCCATGAAGTCTCTGGCAGGTTTTAATCAGGTCCAGCTTAGCTCACAATTTATTTTTCTCCAAGCCAAGTCAATATATTAGCATATGATTAATTACTCTCTGTAAATACGCAGACAGTGAACTTGATGAGGTTTGCTAATTCCGAATGCTGATAAGGCTAAACAGAAGACATGAATTGCATTGTGGGTAAAGCTGTCAAGTATTTTCTTTTTTCAGTAATAAACTCATCTTCAGGATATCCAAATGTCATTATGTTACACTGGCTTATTTTCTTGACAGCTTTCCTTTTTGTTTGCCTCACTTGAACAGGGAAACCTTCAAAGATTTATTTATTTGTTTATTTATTTATTCAGTAAAAATTAACCTATAAAGAAAAACTTGAGACAAATACTTAAGTAAATGCACCATATACTGTTGTGGTTTCCCTATAAGCTGTAAGTTTCACATCACATAAGTTTTAACACGCAACCTTGCAACATAAGGAGCTAAACTGACAAATGTTAATGCTAAGTTATTTTTTCTGTATATATAAAGACTGATTTATACTTCTGCGTCTGACCTACGCTGGAGCTTCTGCGACGTAGGCTATGCGTCTGTTTTCATTTATACTTCTGCGTCGTTGCATGCAGACAACTAGGACGCAGTGTCCGCGGTCATGTCGAGGATCAAGGCAAAAGCCGAAGAAGAAGCAGCTTGTCATGTATGTTGTCAAAGAAGCTTACAAATAGAAGCAGGAGAGAAGCGGCAAATAGGTAACAACTTTTGTTGCAGTTTGACTGAATGTGTCCCCTGAAATAGAGTGTTTTTTCATTCATATGGAAGTTGAAAACGCTCGCTCTTCTCTGATTGCTCCGCTCCAGTTTTTTGACATGAGGAAGGGGTTCTAGCAGACCAATCACAGCGCTTGCGGTGTGTGAATTGATGCGTTGTTACATGTTTGAAGAGGTGCACGTCAGGCTACGTCGTAGGCTACGCGTGCTACACACAGCCTACGCCGTAGCTTCGGCGTACACTCAATGCAGAAGTATAAATCAGCCTTAAGCCTTACACCTTTCCTTTCCTTTCCTTTCCTTTCCTTTTCTTTCCTTTCCTTTCCTTTCCTTTCCTTTCCTTTCCTTTCCTTTCCTTTTCTGCCCTGTCTGTTCCTTTCCTTTACTTTTCTGCCCTGACTGTTCCTTTCCTTTCCTTTCCTTTCCTTTCCTTTCCTTTCCTTTCCTGCCCTGACTGTTCCTTTCCTTTCCTTTCCTTTCCTTTCCTTTCCTGTCCTGTCCTGTCCTGTCCTGTCCTGTCCTGTCCTTTCTTTTCCTGTCCATTCTGTTCCTTTCCTTTCCTTTCCTTTCCATATATTTGTAACAATGCGCATATTGCAAAGCTTTTTGTGTGAGGAAGTTTGCTGTGCCTCCTTCCTCAGCAATAGCTCTGAAGCCAAAAAATAATTCTGCCTATCCGTCAACACCTCATGCCTTTATACATATCTTCCCTCTCACTCTTCTTCCCCTGTCTATCTCTCTGCATCAGTGCTCCATTTCCCACCCCTGCGCTCCGCTACAGAGCATTCCGCCCTTAATCCTCTTTCCGAAGCCATCCAGCCTTGCAGCTTCGCTCCTTCAGTTTTTAAGTGACAGTATTCCGTAAACATGCAACACAGAGGTTTACGATGCACCTCAGGTTGTAAGATTCTGTTGGTTACTGTAACATGAGTAGCCTTTGTTGCTCGAGTGATGAATAACTCCTCTTCCTCCTGAATGGTGAGGTTCTGTTAATTTATGCATTAAGTTGGACAGGATCCAGTTCAGAAATTTCCAGTGGCTCTTAGACATCAGGAGAGGCTCAAATCATTTTCCTGAGAGTAATTGGAGGGTGTGAGGAAGGCCATTAATGCGGCGAGGCCAGAGAAACAGAAAGCCAGTGATCAATCAAGCGCATACAAGCTGTGGGGTCCATACACAACACCACTCATTTTCATCTAAAGCATTTTAATAGATGTTTGTGCTGTGGATGAAACAATTACTGGTTTGACGATAAACCACAATACAATTCCAGATGGTTAATACTACACTACATCCAAACCAAACGCGATGCAATAAGATTCCATAAGATGGCAAAGAAATTTGTCTGTCCACACTAGATGCGATGTGACTAAGAGATGCGACAAAATCAATCAGAATCACAGCCAATCAGAAGAGTGTGTGGGCGGAGCTTACTCTGCAAGCGCACAGCACTTGCAGAGTAATGGATAAGTACACAATCAAATTCATAAATATTACACAATTTTACACATACTGAGTGACTGAAACAATCTTTATCATAGGTCAAAACTACAGTGAGTCTGCAACAATAGCCACGTTTACATGTTCACTTTTTTGTCATTCTGATTAAAATCATTCCGATTGAAAGATTCGGTAGACTGTTTACATGAGACGTTATCTAATCCGATATGGTGTTTGCCGACGCTTTCAATCGGAATGACTTTGTGACATGCGCACAGTAGCTTATGTCCTGTTTGCCGCCTTTTATTCCTGTCAACATGGAGTTCCAGTATTTCTCATGCGTGCTATTTTTATGTTAAGTGTTGCTCTTAATCAAGCAACAGCATGAATTTGTAGCATATTACTGCTGGAAGGTATGAGGAAAAGACGGGCGCAGGAAGCTGACCTGTTTGGTGGCTGTGCATCTTTAAGGAGCATCTCCAATACTACCCCTCCCTCCTCCGAAAAGTAGAAGCGTGTGGATGAAGGTCCATAGTAATGATAAACTGAGTTCCTTCAGTGTATTTAATAAATGTGTTGTTTCAGTTTTACTCCAGTTTAATTTTGCCGCCGCCATTGTTCATTCTGTCGACCCCGACCTCTTGACGTGATGACGTAGATGCAAAGTAATTGGTTTAATGCGTTTACATGGCAGAATTTTTATTTTGTTTTTTTTATAGAAAGGTTTATCCCACCCCTCTCAAACCAATTATATTTTCATTCGGTTTGGGCATTTTTATTCAGATTGAGGCATTTAAATGGAGCATTTTCATTCGGACTGGACTTTTAAACCGATTACAATGCTCAATGTAAACGTACCTAATGTTGTGCAACAATACTGGGCCACCCCAAGCAGTGATTAGAGGAATAGTTCACTCTAAATTTAGATTTCCTGTGAAGCACAAAAAGCTGTTAAGCTGCAAAAATGGACCAAAAACATCATAAAGGTAGCCTATCATGAAAGTAGTCCATTTGACTCATCTGTTGAATGAGTCAAAATGGCACCTCAAAAAACGGCAAAATGCCATTAGCCATACCACTTTCATGATAAATTTATGATGAGTTTTTCTGTTTAAGTTCTTCAAGAACCTTTGGCATGGCACAAGGGTGGTACATAAAGACAGTATTTTCTTTTTTGGTTGTATTATCACTTTAAATCACTAGCTAGTTGTGTAATACTAGGTTTACAGTTACTTTAAACAGGATTTCCTCTTGTACTTTTGAAACAAGAGTGTATGAAATCAATTTCCAGCAAAGGGATCAACAAACGAAACCAAGTTATTCTCCTCTATCGATTCAGCATTCATCTTTGACAAGTTATAAATCTATCAGCATCCACAGAGATCTCTACATATATCTTGTTAAGGTTATTTAAGGTTAATTCATCAATATCCAGCATAGGAGATTTATATGCAGTGCGGCAGGGCCAAATATCGATCAAGTTACAACACGTCCCATATTATCTGCTGGGCAATGCTGTCTTGATTGATTCTAAGGACTGAGATCAGTAAGCCTGCGCTCACATTCCCAAACATCCTCCCTTCAGTCTGGAGAAGGGAAAATATTTTATTCCAACATGGCACTGATCACGGACGGCTGTGATGTTATCGTGGACAGACAGAGGCGCCTCTTCTGTCAATGTTTGAGCTTGACAAAGTGTCTCGCAGACGAGACTCACTTCTGATTTATAATTCTGTGTGACTAGGGTTTTGTAGAAGATAATGCACAGCTAATATTAAACATCCAACTTTTTTAATTTCCAAAAAATACACTGAAAAAATGAATTCATCAGTATATTTAGTATCAGCTAGTCTATCAATATAGTACATGACAGTAAAATAAAACTGATCTGAGTCATTGTTGAGATCTCATGTAATACACTTGTTTTATTTTCTTAACTTTTATTTTGAACTTTTGGTCATTTTTTCCTAGCTTGATTGTTTTCTGGTGATTCTTGTTGTGCTGTTGTTTACATAACCTGCTCCTTTTTCATGAGTTTTCGTATTAAGTCTTTTTGGTCTCTTTTGGTTTTCAATTTTTTACCCTCTAATTAAACAACCTGTACTTGGGTTCTCAACTCCAACTTGATATGTTAGATATTTTACGCTGTTTTGCATGTGATGCAAAGTAAAATGAAATACTGCTTTTTTAAGATTAATATTTCCTCCATAATACTGATCAATAAAACAGAGAAGGCATCAAGTTGGCTGTTCAGTTTGATCAGCCAAAAGATATAAATATTGATTGCTCGCATGCAGCACTACAGCTACTGTACTGTTGTCAGCATATAATTCACTGACCATAATCAAACATCATTTTCATCCCATCAAGTAAGTGTAACAGAACCAATAATCCTTCCATTTTACAGCACTGGCTTCTTCCGTAACGACATAAGCATTGTTGTAGCTGTGCTTCTGGTCTATGCATGTCTATCAATATGTCCATCTCTGTACAAGAAAAAAATGGCTGTGTGAAGTCCCAATGGCTCGGTTTCATCATCTCATTATAAGAAAGTTGAGATGGGGTTGAGACCTGCACTGATTGCAGTTCTCCTTTAAATGTGTCTTCGGCAGCCTTTGGAAACCTGCCCCCAAGGAGAACGTACTCGCCAGTCGTATTACCAGCAGTCGTACTGTACGCACTGCATTCTGTACATACTGATTTCTATCACTCGCTTTTCACACTAGAATGCATTTGTAAATTGCAGACTTGATAACATGTGGGGTGGAAATTGTCAATTCCCGTATAGATGAGGAACATAGAAGGTCAGCGCCATAACTGTGGCTGTCTCAAGAGCCCCGGTGGGCCACATGAGGAGCAAAGCCATCGAGACTCAGACCTTAATCATTCCTAATCATACAGAAGTGGTGAGAACAGCTTTGATTGGGGTACACAAAGCACAAGGGGTGTTTTGAAAGAATAAAGCACATGGTATGTGTGGCTGTGCTCACAGGGAAACCTCAGGAACTGATGCAACTCGATAGAACAAACTATCTCCCTGAAAGGAAACTAAAAATACAGTGCAGTTGACTGTCAGGATTTAAGCCCATTAGTATGATTCAAGTCCAGGATTTTTAGTAAAATAACTTTTTTTTTTTTGCAAATATGTCAGTTTTTGTTAGTACAGCCTGTTGTCAAACATCTCAGCATAGCTTTATTCTAGAAGAAAAGAAAAAAGTTACATTTGTTAAGAAAAGAAAAGATGCTCAAAACATAAAAACTGTCAGTTACACAAATACTCCAAAAAAAAGAATAGCAACACAATTTGCATCTTTGGATTCTGTTTTTATATTTTTTGAAAACATTGAGGACTAATGATCACTCAGAAATGATTACTCACAAACATTAGTAATATTTTTCACATTCCCATTTTTAGGCTACGCAACTGCAAATGTTGTCACTTACAAGAAGAAAAAATCTATCTATCTATCTATCTATCTATCTATCTATCTATCTATCTATCTATCTGTCTATCTGTCTGTCTGTCTGTCTGTGTGTGTGTGAGTGTGAGTGTGAGTGTGTGTGTGTGTATAAGGCTTGACATTACCTTTTTTGCTCACCAGCCAGTGGTTTTCCAAAGTTACCAGCCACTCAGCATTTTCACTGGCCACAATTATGACATTGATACAATGGGGAAAACCTGCCATATAGATATTTTTATTTTTATATATTTTTTTAATATTATCTCATAATTTTGCATCAGGTATATTAGGCTGCTGTCACTTTAAGACCTGATGCATGGATCCACTAAACTGTTACACATGCGTTTTCTTTCTCAGCTGTTTACATTCGCTTAAAACATAACTGACCGTGTTTACATGAATTCTCGCTAAGACTGTTGACTGTTTAGGCACAATAAGCAGCAAAAAAGAACTCAATTTAGTACTGAGAGGTGGCTTTATGTGTGCGCACTTTGTTTTTGAGCACAAAAACTGCGGGAATGAGTAAAATTATTTGCAAAACGTGCAATCCCCTGCCAAAATTTAAGCCCTCAATATTCATCCGTGAGTGAATGGAGGCAGGTTTGTGTGTCAACTCACTGTCAGAGAGATGAGAGAGTGAGAAAGAGTAGCTGGTATCGTGTATCTGTTCTGCAGAAAATGAGTATTGAAAGTGTTTCAGGTATTTCAGTATCGATATGTATCGGAAAATCAATATTAATCATCACTACATTGCAATTAATTTATTATTTCAGATGTCTTTTTAAAAGACTACAATTGAAAAAAAAAAAGTACATATTATAAATAAAATTCAAGCTGCCAAAGTGGCTAGTAGAAGTGACTATGTTACACGCCACTGCTGAAATCCACCTGCATTTGGCAGGTGTTAGTGTCAAGATTGTGAAGGGAAAGGTGGAACTTTCCTGCTTTTTCATTTGACATCGTATTCACTTGGTCTACAACATAATTTTCAAATCAATGCACTTTCTTTTGTCAACGTATGTAAAAAATGCTGCAAAATGTGTTTACGTATACTTAAATCTTATTCTGTTCATACATTTTTTTGGTTGGCATTTATTCCAGATCCTTAGCTCTTAGGTTCAGAGCAATAAAAACCAAAAGTGACCTTGAAAAACTTCCATCAGTGTTATTCAGACTTCTGTGAAATCAATGTTTCATATTTTATTGACAATTTGTCAGTTGGAATGTATGATCATTACAACTCAGTTGGATTTTGAAATTCAAAATGATTCTGATGTTTCATCATTCCAGCCATTCCAACAAAATTTTGCGCTTTATAATAGTTGCATTTATAAAGCCAAATGCACACCACAAGACTGAAACTCATTAGTCTTGCATGTTTTAAGTCTGAAAATATCAAAACTTCTCTTCAACTACTGCTACCCCCCCCCCCCCCCCCCCCAAATTTGTTTGTTGACATGTCAGCGTGTTTAAGAAAAAAAAAATCTATCTATCTATCTATCTATCTATCTATCTATCTATCTATCTATCTATGTGTGTGTGTGTGTGTGTGTGTGTGTGTGTGTAAGGCTTGACATTACCTTTTTTTGCTCACCAGTCAGTGGTTTTCCAAAGTTACCAGCCACTCAGCATTTTCACTGGCCACAATTATGACATTGATACAATGGGGAAAAACTGCCATATAGATATTTTTAATATTATCTCATAATTTTGCATCAGGTATATTAGGCTGCTGTCACTTTAAGACCTGATGCACAGATCCACTAAACTGTTACACTTGCGTTTTCTTTCTCAACTGTCTACATTCACTTAAAACATAACTGACCGTGTTTACATGAATTCTCGCCAAGACTGTTGACTGTTTAGGCACAATAAGCAGCAAAAAAGAACTCAATTTAGTATTGATAGGTGGCTTTATGTGCGCTTTTGGGTTTCATACATTTCTTGGTTGGCATTTATTTACTATTCCAGATCCTCAGCTCTTAGGTTCAGAGCAATAAAAACCAAAAGTGACCTTGAAAAACTTCCATCAGTGTTATTCAGATTTCTGTGAAATTAGTGTTTCATATTTTATTGACAATTTGTCAGTTGGAATTTATAATCATTACAACTCAGTTGGATTTTGAAATTCAAAATGATTCTGATGTTTCATCATTCCAGCCATTCCAACAAAATGTATAATTTATAATAGTTGCATTTATAAAGCCAAATGCACACCACAAGACTGAAACTCATCAGTCTTGCATGTTTTAAGTCTGAAAACATCAAAACTGCTCTTCAACCACTGCTCTAGCTTTTTTTTTTTTTTTTTTTTGCCTCAGAATTGTTTGTTGGCATGTCAGTGTGTTTAAGAATGAATTTTGGAATCGCAACCACAGGGAGGCAAAAAGGGAGCAAGCTGAGAGAGAGTCAGGTAGGAAAAAATGATCTTGTAACCGATGCACCTAGTGTGTGATTAGTTATATAAAGTTTGCCCCAACACGACGCAAAACAAGAAACAGTGTGTCTTTAAATGTCTTGTGCAGTTGATCTTATTTATTTGGCTTGTTAGTAACAACATTTGCAGTCGTGCAGTCTAAAAATGGTTCACTTTATTTAAGTAGGGCAACGACAGAAGTTTAGGTTCAGTAGCAGATAGTGTGGAATTACCTTTACGTAAGTAGCAGCGTGTCTGGAATTATCGGCCAAGAGAGAGAGTGACCGTGCATTCCATTTCAATAATTGTGTCAAGTGTTATCTCACCCTTATAGCAACTTGCTAAACAATGATTTATCACTTGAATAAGCACAGTTTTCACTCACATCATTCATTTTGGCCCCCGGCCTGTCAAATACAAGGATGTTCACATGCGCTGCACATATGCTGAGATGTACACACACAATACAGACATGTCTGCTTTTTATTCTTCTTCTCTCGTATGCAAACTCACACACAGTGAAAAATAATACTTTTTTGCATTTCCATAATGATCTTAGATACCTGCTGTGAAAATATGCTGCTTATCAAGCTACCTATATTAAAGCAATCAAACCACAGGAGCTGTATTATACTCTACTGATTTAAATATTACTTTTGATTATAAGTCATCATATTTTAATCATGAAATCACATTTGAATATAAATACATACAGTGAAGTGGGGTCCTAAAGTCTGAGATTCACTGGAAATGTGTTTGTTTGTTTGTAAACCAGGAAATAGATCAAGAGTTTTAGGATTTTAGCATTTAAAACAAAAGTTTTGATGTTAAAGGGTTAGTTCACCCCAAAATGAAAATTTTGTCATTAATTACTCACCCTCATGTCATTCCACACCTGTAAGACCTTCAGAACACAAATTAAGATATTTTTGATGAAATTTGAGAGGTATATGACTCATCCATTGACAGCAATTTAACCACCACTTTCAAGGTCCAGAAAGGTAGTAAAGACATCGTTAAAACATTCGACGTGACTGCAGTGGTTCAACCTTAATGTTATGAAGCGACAAGAATACATTTGTGCGCAAAAACAAAACTAAAATAAAACTTTATTCAATAATATCTTCTCTTCTGAGTCATTCGCATACACTGTTTGCGTTCAGCACTTCCAGGTTCTACGCCAGGTTCTGAACAAAGGTCTTACGGGTTTGGAATGACATGAGCGTGAGTAATTAATGACAGAATTTTCATTATTCAGTGAACTGACCCTTTAAAATTTCTTGCTATTTTTTGCAGTGTTCAAGAAAGGTTCTTTTTTTTTTTAAAAAATATTTTACTTGGTATTTTCTGTCTTCCAGTACAAATATCTAAACATTCTTAAGTCAAGATACATTTACTTGAGAAGCAAAATTATTTAAGATATTAAGTCTTGTATGCTGAAAAAATAATCAAAATGATGTTTAAAACAAGAAAAAATAATCTTGTTTTCTTTTTGAATTAAGTTTATTATTCTTACCCCACTGGCAGATTTTTTTTCTTCTTATTTTAAGCATAAACTTACTTAATTTTGATGTTTTTTTCCAGAAAACGAGACTTAATATCCTTTTTTAATTTCATTTAAGAATGTTAAAGGTGCAGTGTACAGTATGTAATATTGACAGTTAGCATTTGAAATGATACTGCAATCCAAATTCAAAATATTGGAGAGAGTTTTTTCCCACCCATCCTCATCAGACTCGACAATCACATGGGTTGCCAGATTGAGGACACGCAACAGGAGTGAGCACAACTGACAATGGAAGGCAATGAGTTGATAAGTTGATTTATCCATGTTTTAATGTACCTCTGGTCATAGAGCTTTTTAGATGGATGCAGAGACTTTTTAGGTCGTTTAGAATCTGCGATTGTTTGCTGGCGTCCATTCCATAGCTGTGTTTTCTGCCAACTGGCAGCCCGAAGTGTCGAAAATACTATTGGGTAAATTGGCAGTGGGCGGGATCACACAGACCAAAACAATAGCAGACATTCCGACATGGAACGCACATTTCAAAGTAGAATAACTGGCTGTTCCAAACTCATAAGACTTTCGTTCATCTTCGGAACACAAATGAAGATATTTTTAATGGAATCTTAGAGATTTCTGTCCCTCCATTGACAGTCTACGCAACTACCACTTTCATGCTTCAAAAAGTTCCTTAAGAGATCGTAAAACAAATAATCCATACAAATAGAGTGGTTTAATCCAAATTTTCTGATGAGACACAATCACTTTATATGATGAACAGGTTGAATTTAGGCTTTTATTCACATATAAACATTAATCAATGAATATAAAAAGAAGCTCCACCGAACCTGCTTGACGCAGGGTCAAGAACTAACCTCGTTGGTTCTTGCGGAAGCTCAAACGTGCTGCGTAACTCACGAAAATGAACCTCATTGGTTGTTGTGGAAGCCCAAACGTGCTGCATAACACACGAGAATGAACCTCATTGGTTCTTGCTGAAGCTCAAACATGCTGCGTAATACACTGCGTAACACGAGAATGAACATCATTGGTTCTTGCGGAAGCTCAAACGTGCTGCGTAACACACGAGAATGAATCTCATTGGTTCTTGTGGAAGCTCAAACGTGCTGCGTAACACTGCGTAACATGAGAATGAACATCATTGGTTCTTGCGGAAGCTCGAACATGCTGCGTAACACATGAGAATGAACCTCAATGGTTCTTGCTGAAGCTCAAATGTGCTGCGTAACACACTGCGTAACATGAGAGTGAACATCATTGTTTCTTGCTGAAGCTCAAATGTGCTGCGTAACACGAGAATGAACCTCATTGTTTCTTGCACGTCAAGCAAACACGCTTGAGCTTCCGTTTACCACAACTGATGTTTGCGTTGATGAATGTTTATATGTGGATAAAAGCCTAAATTAAATCTGTTCATCATGTAAAGCGATCGTGTCTCTTCAGCTAGAGAAACAGGGAGGAGGACAAGTGGAAACACTAGTGGTTTTCTGGACATTCTCAAGAAGCATCTGTCTGTGTTCAAGTGTCTCTCTCTCTTGTCGGTCTGTGTAAAGAGAGTCAGCATGTTCCAGCATGTCATCCGTAAGAAGAGGTAGTGCTTGTGCTCAAAATTGCTCATCAAGGCCCTTGTTTAAAACTATTCTCATGTCTGAGTGGGATATTGATTTATGCATAGCGTCCTGCATCAGAACGCAGGGTGAAGTGCAAAGGGAAAATCAGTATGCCGCGAAGACTCAAGAGAAGCTGACTGCACTTTTGGGAATGAACATTTTATGCTCACGGTTAGGATTTATCTTCGGGAACTAGTCCCAGATTTCTACATAATGTTCCTCATAATGTCAGTAAAATTGTGCCA
The DNA here is from genome assembly GCF_019924925.1 of Ctenopharyngodon idella. Lineage (NCBI taxonomy): Eukaryota > Metazoa > Chordata > Actinopteri > Cypriniformes > Xenocyprididae > Ctenopharyngodon > Ctenopharyngodon idella. The sequence goes on from NC_067220.1 coordinate 36,159,171, forward strand.
TTTGTTATTTAATGATGGAGCTGCACTTAAAGCAACATGTAGGGTGTTTGTTAAAAAGGTATTATGAAGAAAAAAAAAAAAAAACATTACTGGGCTCTGGTTCTTCTGGAAGACGAAATGGAAGTGTAACAAGATAATAATGCTCTTGGGAAACAAGTTGCAAAGGTAAAGTAACACTTACTTTACACACAGACAGCTTATTCAAATTCAGCTTCTTTCAAGGAAATTAAGAGCTGTTTTAAGTTTAATAGAAGAAAAAAGACATTTCTTTCTGGGAGATTTGACATTTTAGTCAAGCTATTGAAAAGGCAAAAAGGCAGTTGAAAACAAACATAAAACATGCTATTGGAAAAAAAACAAAAACATATTGCCATACTGAGAGTCAAATACATAGGGGAAAATTAGAAGTCAATAATTAGAATCAAATTTTTGTTTTTCGTTCCAGTAAAAGTATTTTAAAGTGTAGAACTTGTATATTTTGTTTAGCAAGCCCTTTATGAGATACTGACATCTCTCTTTGGCATCCCAAGGTGCCAGCCCTGGAAAAGGCATTCAGACTTTGCTGGACGTAATTAATCTGGTACGATGGCGCTCTTCATAATTCATCACATCTTGTGAGTCACACTGCCATACACAGAGGCATTAGCTAATGATTTGGCCAGCCCTGTATTTTCATCTTGGGTTGCGGTTTTGGGCCGAGGGCCGGGTTTCAGAGCGGGTATGTTGATGTTAGCTCAGGTCACGAGGGCCTTCAGGTTTAAAATGAGAGCTGCAATTAGCACAGCTCTTCGATTCTGTTTACATGCACAACAATATTCAGATTAATGAAGATTTGATTATGTATGCATTGTGTAATTGTGCTAATTGGATTAAGCCAATATTTTGGTTTCTAAATGGGGGCTGGTACAAATCTAAATTTAGTAAGATGATATTTAAAAAATGTAAAAAAAAAAGAAAGAAAAAAATTTTTGATTTTTTTTATATATATTTTTTTTAAATCAACCCTGGGAGATATAAAATAGATGAGAAAATAATAAACTCAGACACCTATATTTATTTATTCTCATGCACCACCACTAATTAATTTTCAGTTTTCTGTCAAAAAATGGTGTCTTGTTAGCATTGAATTATTAACATTTTACCTCACTGATGTTTATGTTGTCATTTGCATATGCTGTCACCTGTTTATTATATACAAATGGAAACAAACTCACTCTCTGACAATATGACAACTGCCTGCTTAAAAACTCTAAGACAGATGACACTCTTTGTCACCTTGAAATACAGAACATAGAAAAAAACGTGAATATTCAAAACTTGGAAAGCAACAAGCATGTACCAGGAGCTTAATTTAGCATGAAAGATGTTTTCTATCTGCTAATGATATATTCACAGGTTTTATGTTGAGGAAGTTGATGCCTGTTTCTTTTTTGAAAGTACATAAAGAAGCAACCCTATGTTTTATCTCCTCTCAGCTTGTGTCTTTGAATTATCCGTAGACTGTAAGTTTAAGATTCTGTCACTGTAATGTGAGATGTAGCACACTTGACAAGTTGTGTGGGAAGATTAAATCTTCTCCCTATACAGCTTTTGACATGGAATTTTGAAAAAAAAAAAAAAATAAATCTGAATTATGGTACTTGTACTTGTATAGCAAAAATAGAAAGTAGACCTAATGGCTAAATACACAAAAGATTTTTTTTATATATATAAAACAACTGTTATGCCACAAGCATTTTATAACAACTTGCAAAACTTTTACAGTAAATTTATAAGTCAAGCCACCAAGGAATTTACTTATACAGTGGGCCAAAAAAACAAAAAACAAAAAACAAAAAAAACATTTGGACTTTTAAGCCACACTTAATATGCATAAGCTACTGTCTGTAAGATTTTTTAATGGTTTTGAAAGAAGTCTCTTATGCTCACCAAGGCTGCATTTATTTGATCAAATACACTGTAAAACATTAATATTTTGAAATATCATTACAATTTAAATGACTGTTTTATATTTAAAAAATGTAATTTATTCCTGTAATGTCAAAGCTGAATTTTCAGCATCATTACTCCAGTCTTCAGAGTCACATGACCCTTCAGAAATCATTCTAATATGCTGATTTGCTGCTCAAGAAACATTTCTTATTGTTATCAATGTTGAAAACAGTTGTGTTACTATTTCAGTTTTTGAAACTGTGATACATTTTTAATTTTTTCAAGGATTCTTTGATGAATAGATAGTTATGAGATGCTAACACAATTAGCATGTTGTTAACATAATGTCAACACGATTAGCATGTTGTTATCATGATGTTAACATGATTAGAATGTTTGTTATCATGTTTTTAACTAGATGCTAACACATTTAACATGTTGTTAACATGATGCTAGCACATTTTGACCTGTTTTTGCAATGCAAAGTCTATGGGACTTTTTCGCCCACTTTTTCATCTGCCGGGCGAACATCATACACCTGATCGTTTAGAAAAGATATAGCACACCTTTCCTCAGTGAGCCAGTCGATTTGACACCTCATTCGTGGGTCTATGACAAATGGTGCGGGACATGTTACACACTGATGTTCTGTGTGGAAATATAATAAGTATGACTAGAAGATAAAGTTTGTAAAACAAACTTTGATGTTGGCTTGAGAAAGCCTTGATGGCCACCGCCACAAAGAAAGAAAGAAAGTAAGAATTTCTTGTATTTCTATTTTTGATTTTCTGATTAGTCAAATATAGTGGCTTACCAGTATAACCATAATTAACGTACCAATAAAAAACTATATTTTATATTGTTAATATTTCAATGTTTATTTAAATATTTTGTCATAATAATTACAAATAATAATAATAAAATCCCAACATGGAAAAAAATATGCCAATAATTAAAAGGGCATTTAACAGTAATATATCAGTAATACAAATATGCATGCTGTTTTCACCGTCACTGTTTGGGACTGGCAACAGCACTTGCTTACACGTGAGTTTTGAAATGTCTTCATTCAGAAGATTAAATATCTGCTTGAACATATCTATGAAGGAAATGAAGTCACGGCCCCTTTAAGAGGCGCGGCTCGTCAACTCTCTGAATGTGTGCGTGTGTAACATCGTATCAGGCGATCAACTAACCTGTTCGATAAACTGTGTAAAACATGCAATTAACCGATCAATACTGATAACGTTTTCTCACAGAGGGTTTCTGGAATTCGCTCCGTGCAGCTCTCTCTCTCTCTCTCTCTCTCTCTCTCTCATCTGCTCATGCTGGGAGCGGTAGCGGCGCCGGCGACACGACGCGCCTCTTTAATGCACAAATCTTTGCACAGATGCCACACATCATTAACACATTAACACAGTCATTCAAACAAAGAAGCTCTTTAATGCGTTCTTGTGCTCGCTTGAATGAGATTCGCCATGTATTGTGGACATGAAGCACTGATAGAAGCGAGAATGGACGAGTTTCGGAGCGCGAGCCATCTCTGTGTCACTCAAAATCGCATCCAAACTCTAAATGTAACTCTTTAATGTGTTCCTGTGCTTGTACATTGTACAGTCACTAGAATGATTCAAAACTTGTAAGCCTTAAAACACATACAAATGACGAACTGACAAAACGAAAGTAATCTGGTCTAATATAATGCGGGGCTCGTCTGCACAACGCATGATCTAATTAGTCTACAACAGTGATGAACTTCCCAATAAACTGTGTAAGCCGTCATCCGAACAATATTTCCAGTTGACATAAACAAACAACTTGTGAAGCGCTCTCTTTGCAACATTATTTGTCATTTGACTGGGCTGAAAACAAGATTTCTTATTCGGCTTCCTCCAGTGGACGGTACTGCGCATTTTTGCTCTGTCAATGTAAGTCTATGGAAAAATTTAGAGTTTTAAAAAATATTATTAAAAAACTGTACATCTGATCTGTCTAAAAAGATATAGCAACTAACTTGACATCAGGGCTAAGGTATGTGGCAAGTTTGGTGCTTGTAGCATTAAAGCTCTAGGAGGAGTAGCAGTCAAATTTAGGAACAGAAGAAAACTAATAAAGATGTTTAAGTACAATATCAATATGTTGGCTTTAAGTTGGTTTTAAGTGGCTAAAGCCAACATAACAAATAACAATAGTGATGCTTTGCCTTTGGCAAGCACCACTAATAATACATAAAATCCATCAACTATAATATTAGCAAAACAAACAAAACAAAAAAAAAATCAGTTGATCAGTAACTAATCATGAAGGACTGTTATAGGCCTCAAACTTGTTTCTTTGAAAGCAGTGGCAGTGGAATCCATTATGTGTTTTCGTCATGAACAATTTTGCATTTCTTACCCATATTCTGCTTTTGAGCATCTTTAGCCAACGGCTCTTTCCACCACAATGTTTTCACAAGTGCTGCTGGGGACTGATTCTACCTGCTGCCATCAGACAATCCAACATCTCCATCTCCTTTTTCCATCATGCTGTTCCTCCAGGTGATTCCCCAGCCAGAATAACAACATTACACACAGACAGCTCTTTCTCACTTATGCGCTGAGTAGAAACACATAATACTAATGCACTCATATATGTACATTATACTTGAACTTCGGGTCTTGCTCTGTTGGTCTACACTATGTGTGTGTTGTGCCTTGGCATTAGTAAAATACCTCAATCTGTCTGTATGTAGTCAGCTTGTCTTTGCTGAGTTCATTATTCTCTGTGTGTTCACTTGATGACCTCCAGAGCCACAGGAGATTGTGAGTGCTGTTTGTTTGTGCCTCTGTGAGTGTGAGGTTTGTTGTGGAACTTTGGTCCTTGGTTTTTTAAGCCAAGGACAAGTGCCAGAAAGTGAGAGCAAGAGGTGGAAGCTGGCAGCTATGAGCAGTGCAAATAATATACTCAGATAACTGATACAGTATCAATGTCACTCTTCCCTTGTGTCATTCCAAAGCTCTATAACTTACTTTCTTCTGTGGAACACAAAAGAAGGCATTGGACCCCGGTGACTTACATTGTATGGACAACAAAAAATACTAAGACATTTCTAAAATATTTTCACTTGTGTTTCACAGAAGGAAAAAATTCATACAGGTTTGGAAAGATGTGATGATGATGAGTAAATTATGACAGATTTATCATTCTTACGTGAACTATCCCTTTAAGACAAAAAAAAAAAAAAAAAAAAGTTGCAGGCTCCGCTGTCATAAATCCATCATTGCTCTCTAGTGCTGATGTAATATTGCAAGAGTTTTGCCAAATATTTTCAATGAGTAGCTAAAGCCGCTAGATGACGTCATTCACCAATTGTCTGCACTTTACATCTGTTTTCTCTCCTAACCCATTCTCACATATGTATTTTAACATAATATAGCTGAATGTTCAGTAAAGCTGTTCTCATTTAAATATGTTTTGTCAGACATCGGAACAAGTATGATATAATGATTTAGTGACTGACTGACTACATGTTAACCAGGAGTCCAAAAAGTCGCTAGATTTGTCACTAAAGGGGTCTGAAAAGTCACTAAGTTGGCAACACTCCATTGCAGGAAGTACTAGTTGAGGCAAGGATTTATATGCAGCAGTATTTTATTGAAAATTATCAAAACAAGCGAAGACAAAGGGAGAACAGCAACCAAAACAGCTTAGCAAAACTAAGACAGTAACCAACAATCTGTGGAATAAATACATAGGATGTTAATTAACTGAACTAGAAACAGGTGTGAATCATAATCAGTAACTATGGTAACAAACAAAGGTATACTAGTAACCTCCTAGGAAACTGAGGAAACAGAAACTCAGGGTCAAGTTACACAACAACGATGTACTAAAAACAGAAAAGTTCACAACTAAGAACAATTTAATCAACAGAAAATTCATAATAAGAGTCTCATAACCAGTCGCTAACTGAACCAGACGTGACTGAACTGTTTTCTCAAACACAAGCGCAGAGTGTCCTCAAGATCCTGGATCAGTGTAATGCAGTTGTATTGACACATAATCTGTGACCATCTGGCCCCAGACCTCTGGGTCTACAGCTGCTCTTTCTCAGGGTTTCCCTTCATGTACTTTACACCAAGTTTCATCTTGGATTTTCAAAGTCCTTTTCCCCTCAGCATCCTTGTTATGCATTTTTATATGAGACATGTCACCACAAATCAAACTTTGATGTCCTCCTACAATAAGATGACAAGTCTCACATCATTTCGTAATTGAAATAAAGCTGAAATAAAATATAAATATTGGATGGAAAGCAAACCTAAATGTAACTAAATGCAACTAAAATTACTAAAACTAAAACTAAACTGATATAAAAATGAAGGCTAAATATAAATATTTTATTTTTTAAAAAAATAATAAAAAATTACAAAAACATCAGAGTTACTCTAAAAATGTATTAATTACTAGCTACTAATTATATCTTCAAGGGTGTAATTAGGTTACTGTACTAATTACTATCTCTAAAAAGTATTGCATTACTTATTACTAATTACATTCTAAATCCCATATCAAATATTGTAGCCAATCACAGACATATCTGATGAGCATGTGAACACAATGACCAATCAGAGGTGTTAATGAATCTGCTCAAACAGCGCTCAAAGCATCGCATTTTTAAAATTTCAGTACCGACTTGGCATCGCGGTCTGTACTTTTGACAACACTAAAACATACTAAAAAGAAAAAGAAAACTGAAAAAATAATACATACTCTAATAGTACATAAATTCTACTACAATAACACTGTCACAATCTATATAGACAGATTTACTTTTTTAATTATTTATTTTTTTGTTCAATCTGTTTATTGGGATTATTAGGTATCAACAAAATGAATACAGCATTAAATAAATAAATAAATAAATAATATAGCCAGACTTGTGACTAACAGAATAAAATCTGGCCAGATTAGTCTGGTTAAAAAATTTCGTCTTATGAACAGGCACCATATGATCACATGTATATCGAACACCAAAAGTGTTTTTGTTTTTACATGCTGTCTATGTGTGGTGTATCTGAACTAAATTATACCACATTAATAAACTTGGCATCCATAAAGTTAATTCTAATAGAGGCAACAGCTTCTAAATGTTCATTATGATAATTTAAACACAAGTTAAATACTTTCAGATGAAACAGTTTACAGTATCAGTGCAACTAACATTTACAGACATCTTGGCAACATACATGTGGCATCTTTAAATAGCATCAATTGCCTTTCACAAAGTAACATACAGTATAACTCACCCAGAAATCCATCAGTATATGAAGTGTGAATCTAATTGACTGGCACTGAGTGGCAATACTAGGTTTAATTGGCAAGCTGTGTAATACGACATATGCACACTGCGGTAGGAGTTCATCTGACAGTAGCTGGCAGTAGCAAGGCCACCTACAACACTCCCCATATGTAAGAGACAGAAGGGCTCGCCGTCCTTCAGCTAATGTTCACTGCTCTGCAGTCCAGGAATGAGTAATTGACCCCACATGACAACATAAAGGTAGTCAATACACCACTGAAAATGATGTGTTGCACATTTGAAATCTGCAAAACAATGGTGATGTTTTGTGTGGTGTTTCTTTAGATGTTTCAAACTTAGTTGGATAAAAAGTTACCAAAAAATTGCTTTGCAGATATAAGCCAAAAAGCTTTTTATTTGTGTCAACAAATATGGTTTCCACCAAAAAAAAAAAAAAAAAAACAAGAAGAAAAAAAAAAGATAATTTTATCAATTACTCATCGAGTAAGTGCACTAATATTGGCAGGATATTAAATTTAGTCATAATCGCCCACAGGATTGAAGCTATAATGTGTTTGTTTTTTTTTGCATATTGATGCATTATTAGTTAATGGTCAAACTTATATTTTGTATTGTACTATTTGTATCTTTATAAAAGTTTACAATGTTGTTGCAGATGAAATATAACACAGATAACATGGAATAATAAATCATTTTCATCAGGTTAGCCCCTTTTCAGGACATCTCTACTTAGTCATCATGAAATCAAAAGTGACAAATCTTGTTTTGTCTGTTTGTTTTCTTCTTATTTTATGCAATATTACAGTATTCTCTTCTCTGATGATGTGTTTACTGGCGTGAGGGTGGGACAACCTGTCACTCACATGAGATCGACCAATAGCAAACCACAACCATCCAATCAATTCCCAATGGACAAAATCAAGCCCCGCCTCGATATATCACTATTATGATATACATTATAATAGGGAAGAAAAGACTATCGCAAGTTCTGTTTCATGCCGACTTTAACCGTTGCTCACAAACACATCCACTATGTTTGTAGTTCTAATCTCATATACTGTTTTGGGGACCTGAGGAAAGGGACAGGTTTTTAGATTTATGCTTTTGCTTTTACCTCACAAAATACTTAATTAAAATGTTATTTTTTTTATGCCATTTTTTGCCTTTATTGAGTTAGGGTAGTAGAGTTCTGACAGGAGGTAAAGTGGTAGAGAGAGGGGGATAGGATTGGAAAAGGTCCCCCATCCAGGACTCGTACTTAGGTCGCCCAAAGCGCAACTGTGCTATATGTCGGAGCGCTGACCACAAGGCTATTGTCTCCGATAAATAGGCTATGTTAAAATGAAGAAAATTCCATAAATCAATATGCAACAGTGAACATTGTACATGTAAACCACATCTTTTCATTTTTTGTGAGTTTTTATTGGTCAAATCTACTGAGACACTTGGAGTGCTTGATCTACAGTCATACTGTAGTTACATGGCCTGCAGACTGGACATGGACTGCTGAGAGTCAATTCAAAGGATTTTTACCAGCAAGTCAATTCACACAGGACTACTTTCACCTGTGGGTATTTTTTTCCAGGGCATTTTATAGTAGGTAAAAGACACTGTAATTCTTCTCTGTACAAAGTCTGAAAAAAGAAACAGTGACATGGCCAATTCGGACAGGATTAAAATCACAGAGGAGCTGTAGTTATTTCATTACCCTACCTCCCCATGTAAAACTAATCCCGTCCGAATAGGGCTGTAGATATAATTGTTTTTACAGTATATTTAATAGGCTCTCGTCCTTCCAAACAATCCTCAGTTGTAGCCAGGGGCTGTGACTGTTATAAATTGGGTGTATAGAGACAGTACTTTGAGTTTTGTTGAGGAAAATAAACTAGAACAAATTTGACTTGGTCAATTTAGTCCTGGCAATGCTAAGCTATGGCCGTATGTCACTATTTGTTAAGACAGTGAGTTTTATGTGGATGGCCTTATAGCTTTCACACCCCTCTCCCACATGTGAAATTGTTGCCGAATTGCTTTCGCTGTCCGAGACTGGGATAATTTGGTTTCACAAAACCTGTGTGAGTGCAACATATTATTTTTTTCAGTGGGAATGATCTTCTCCTCTCTAATACAAGAGAATGGCCCAATACCATCAATCCAAAACACTACAGCCTGTGAAACTATGTATAACTGGTTTTTGTTTCACTGCTGTACAAAACAAACATGCTCGATACCAAATGCAGTGCATTTATTTCACCATTACGAAGTGTTTTTGTGTAAACTATCCAATCTAACAGGAATCCTATAGCGTTTAATGCTTCATTTATTGTTTATTTATATAATGATTAAAAAAATAAATGAAAGACATATGCATGATTTGATTTATGCACTTTCATCTAATTTACACTTTTCAAAGCCATACTTGAGTGTTTTTTCAACTAATTAAGTACCTGTGCTGTTTTGTCTGTAAATATGTTCATGCATATAATTCAGCGTACATAACTGGAATTTAAGAAAAGACTTGATTTAATAAGGTGCTCAGAACAGCACTGTAGTGAAGTGTCTAATAAGCCTAATCAGAATGCACAGAGAATCAAGCCAGAGCCTTTGTAAATGAGGGAAGCTTAATCAGAATAAGGTCTTAACATGTAAACAGCTTATACTCATTATTCACAGAAACATGCATCAGCAGTATTAAAGTCATTTTTTCAGCTTTAATGGCTGTTTTGTATAATATTAGGGGTGCAAAATTAACAAGCAGAAACAACCATCATATCTAATGTTTTGATTTCCTTGCTTATTTTACTGAATTACAAGTCTTACATTTGTTACAATATGTATTGTTTAATATTAGAAAATATTCTAATGAAGATAAATATGAAATACACAATGTCTGCTTTTAAAAGGCACCTTATCCTAAAATGTTTGTGAGATTAAAGCTGTATTTTATTTTATTTATTTTTTAAATACATTTTAAATACTATGCATACAAATATAACATCTCTCTACTAAATTACAGATCACTGAAAAAAAAAAAAAAAATCACACCTGTTTCTGTGACAGACTGCAAAGACAGCCAATAAGAGCCCGGGGAGTGGCTTTTTAGCCAATCAGAAATGTTCTCTATCTGTCAATTTATGTATTCAGGAATGCATGGCATCAGATTGGTTAACATTGTCTTTGAAGGGTGAGGTTTTGGAGATAGGGCATGTGATCAGCTTTGCCAAGACCAGTTCTCCCACGGAACTGGTCTACTTTAAAACTGTTGCTGCGGGTTGATTTTTTTCCCCTGTGGGTTAAAGGTTTATTTGACTGAAATGCTTGTATTGAGATATTTTACCCATTTTACATTCTAACAATGATACAACTGTGCCAGATGATGAGTTTTGTAAGGAAGGGCATTGGTAGAGAGCTCCTTAATGAAAACAGACTGTGTTTATGATTACTACTTTATAGTGATTTTCACATTGAATTGTGTTTAACGCAATGACTGTCAAATATGTATTTTAGTTATAGGAGTGGTATATAATTTTGATATTTAGGATAGGAACATTAGGCTAGTTTTGGGCTACTTTTGATTGGCCTATAGGCTTGTTTTGTTATGCAGACCTGGCAATCCTCCATGTGATTGAAGTCAGCGAAATGGCTGACATCCCTTATAGCACCTGCATGAGGAATTTACAACCCTACAGGGCAGTGTAATTAGTCCACTACTTTTTAAACTGATAATTAATGGTGTATTTGATAAGGTGAAATCAGATATAGGAATGGAAGAGAGATTGTAATCTTATGTTTAGCAATTTAGAAAACAGAAATTAGAGTAGTGCGATGCTTGGGTCTGAATTATGGGGATGTGAGCAGAAAATGGAGGAGCTGAACTCTAACAATTTGAGGACCTAAGCAAACACCAATATAGTCAGGCTATACAGTATATGTAAAAGTACTGTAGGTGGCGGTAATGATCCAAGGAGTGACTGACCATTATGAAGAAGAAGAGGATTCTACAGCACTTTTTTTTTTTTATACAGTGCCACTGATTTCCAATTGGATTTATCTTCCACTGGGTCAATGGATATACATCTTTTTCTTCTTGAACTCTCCATTTTAAATTGCCCTATGTGGGATCATTGTCCAAGTAAGATGATCCAGCAGACTGGAGCAGGTTCTCTTGCAGTGTTTTCCTGTATATTGCACTATTCATTGTTCTTTTTTTTTTTTTCCTTTTAACAACATGCACACTCTGTTGATGAGAAAAGCACACAGCATGATGCTCTCGCTAGCACAATTCACTGAAGGAAGAGAGTTGTTTTGTACCACTCTACAGTACATTGTTTTGTTTTTTTGTTTTGTTTTGTTTTGTTTTTTCATTCTCATGTAACCACAAAACCATTTCATACATTTCATAGTGTGTTCCCAAAAGAGTATTTGGACCTTTTGGGTACTTAAGTCACACTTCAAAATTATGGAAGTTTTTCTCATTTTCCCCAGTTGTTAACCAACTGGATCCAAATTAATTTTTAGCGGTTGTATGAAGTCATGTGGCCTTTAAGTGGATTTGGAAATGTATATGAGTTTCAAGCACACAAATGACCAAGAAAAGTCTAAGTGGGAAACAAGTGGGAAACTCGGAATTCTGGATAATGCCCAAGTTGGAAGGTGTGTGTCAATTTGAAACATGATGGCAAACAAATTTGCTGTGAGTGGCAATGAATGATTTTTATTTTCTGTGCTGTATTTTTAACTATTTAAACTTCAATTAACATATAACTTAAATTATAAAACGGTTAGTTCCTGTCCTTGATTCTGATTGGTCAATAGCTGTGTTTTACAGTAGGCTATTCACGATACTATGACCGCTTCACCCAACGGTTCTGTGTATCACCAAAGACTATAGAATAACTTTGGTATCACTACACAACACCTTTAGCAACCACTCTTAGCAACGTAAATTGTATGTTCTCAGTTGATATTATTCATTGGAGCTTACTGTATTATGTAAAAAAATGTTGTGAGAAAGAGATGAAGTGAGCGAGTTACCTGCATTCAGATTTAACATTTTCCTTCAGGTCAGTCCTATGTTCATAATAAATAATCTGTTTAAATGTCAGATGTATCATCTTATCCTTATAACATTTAAGGGGTTTTCACGTGACTAACAGCTCTAGTCAAAGCATTTGTCAGTTGCGTCTTGTTCCGTTTTCAAAACAATTCAGTCTTTTCAATATAAAGTCTTCGCTACTGACTGACACACTCATAAAGACAGTCTTTGCCGCCATCTAATGGCGTGAAAATGTAACTTCTCTTGCTGTTCGTGCCTAGCAACGCCCTTCAGCCGTGACTTATTCACTATTGCTTAATCCTGGGTAGGCCTATTCATTGTACATTCCTAAAACCTGGGTTAACTTCCGTAAGGGCTTTTCACACTTGAAATAGTTAACCCTGGGTCATTCTAAATTCTAAACCCTGGATTAACTCCCTTATTTACATATTTGCGGTGTCAGTGTCACTGATTGGATAAACGTAGCACGCGACCTGTTTACAGAGCTCTAGCATTTCGCATCCTTGTATTGCCGACTGTACTATCGAGTTTATACTGAATGGACATTTTGGATCATAAAGGTAAGAATGAAACAGTCTCTTCTTCACTCAAATTGTCGTGTTTTCTGACAGCATTTGACATTTTTCCTCTCAAACGTTGAATTTAGTTGCATCTAGTTGTAACATTCTAACACCACGTCGTTTCACACTGTACAAGTTTGACACCGCAATGCGCGGTTAACTGTTAACATAACCCCGGGTAAAAAGCGGTGCTAACCCCACTTCTAAATTACAAGTGTGAAACGTTCCTTTACCCGGGGTTAAATGTGTGTTTAGAACAACGATAACCCTAATATAAGCGCAGTGTGAAAAGCCCTATATAATGCAAAAATATATGTGGCTTAAGTGTCAAAATACTTTTTTGCAGCCACTGTATGCCATTTTGACAAACTTCAGACATCTTTTCTGTCTTTATATTATACAAAGCTGTTCTTGTGACTGAGCAGTACACTGGTGCTTTGCTTTCAGTTACTGAACTATATGTAAATGTCAAAACAGCTTTTCAAATAGGCTACTACAAGAGATTTCAGCAGTTCTGGCTGTTCCCCATATTACTGAATGAATTGACTATATCGTTAAGGTGTTGTCTGGTGGACTAAAGCCTGTTTTACATGGAGACCTGCAGTATTCTTTGAGCTGAAAAATGATTTCATTATTCCCTTTCTTTCCCAGAGTACCCTTCTGTTTGAATGGCTCTTCACCCTTTTATCTTTTTTCTCTTTTTGTCACATGTAGAAGGCCGTTATGGATGATTTTATTGTTTTCTTCCTGAAATGATCTGGGTGACTGTCCTTGTAAACTAATGACATTTTTTTCTAGTACAGATGCTTCAATTTTAACATGATATCTTGAATCAGAATGTGCTCTGCCATATGATTGAAGGGCTTTTCAAAGGGTTAATATATATATATATATATATATATATATTCCCACACTTTTTATTGTAACCAAGTTCTGAGAGAATTGATGAACTCTTCCCCCATAAAGATCAGCATTCCTTCAAAAGGCTTTGAGGTTCATATAGGTATATTCTCTCTTGGAGCATAAATAGATTGTAAGTTTATGAGTCTACTTTTTTCGCTCTAGGCATGAATTTCCTCGCTCTCCTTCACGTCTCTAATTTTCCTGGAGGAATTTGACTGACCTAGTTAGCACAGTCTCGTGCACCTTAAGAATCTTATAAAGGATATTTACAGCGCTGTATTTAGATTCAGCATGATATGATTAAGTAATGAGGAGATGAATTATTAGGGTGTCAAGGAGGAAGCCTGATGCATCATTTAATGGTGTTTTATGCTGAGACGAAGAGCAGTGAGATGTGAGGATTGGTGAATTTTGAGGTTGGTATAGGTTAATTTATTGAGCAGTTTATATAATGGGTGATTCAATAATGGTTCTGATTCAGATTTGATGTGGACTTTTCAGCTAAGAGTTGATTTAATGATGGTGTTGCTTATATGCATGAAAAATTGAATCCAAAATTCATTTTTTTTTATTTGATTTCACTGGCAAGTAATCTGTCCAACACAGCTATATGGGGGTGTATGAAATGTTTTTGAGAAGTTGACATGCTTATGACATCCTGTACTCCATCTAAAATGTCTATAAAAAGCTTTTTTTTTTTTTTTTTAAATCATGCATGCAGCTTTTATGATCTACAGTCATATTAACTGATTAATTCACACATAAGGACTTTTTAAACTAAAACAAATGTAATTAAGGCATTTTTTTTTTTAAATGGTAAAACAAAATTGAATGAAATGGTGACCAGTTACAGAATCTTAAGTGTTTTTTATTTATTTATTTTTTTATTTGTGCATCCGCTACCCACACATTCATCGTTAGCAGGTGTTGTCAGCCATTTCAGGTTGGGCATCCTCATTCTGGGTGGGTTTTCAAATTTGATAATGAGCTTTTTAAGTAAACGTATACAGCATAAGACTTTAAACATTCTATTAAATAAATAATGCATTTAAGAATGTTACTAAATTGCATCACACAATCTTAAAAGATATACATTAAACGTGCTTTTTAGAAGACTAAATGGGTTTACAGTTTTGCAGTTTAATATAACAAGCCTTGTGTTTAAGGTTGTAAAAGTACAACCTCTGAGAAAAAAAGAAATGAATGCAGATATTTTTGGGAAAATTAAGCTTCAACAAAGGTGTTTTTTTTATGATGTGTTTTTTTATTATGTATGATGTATGCTAAAGCATATTTTTGAGTCATGAACAATGTGTTTAAACAAGTTCATTTTTTGACTATGTTTGTCAGGCGGGACAACCAAATAGTTGTATGTATATACTGTAGTTTTACCACCTGACATGGAAAGTGTACCAACCACCCATACTTGAAATTATCAGAATTTGAGAAAGATCTACAAACCTTTTCACTCTGCCACAAAGATCAGTTGGGGTTCCCTGGATGATGCATTGTCAAGTTTACTGTTATTACCTTGTCAATTCATAATAAAAGAGCCATGTTTGCAGTTGTGCCACCCTGACATTTGAGAAAATACAAAAGGACAAAAGTTTTTCAGTTATTGCAACAGCTTTAAAACTATGATAGTTATAAAATTTGTCTATATAAAAAGTTTCATATATAAAATGACTAGCTTACAGCAAACAATGAACCAGACTGTTTAAATATTGAGCAATCAGTTTAATTGGCTGCAGGATCAGCTGTAATGTGTAATGTAATAATGTGATTGCTTGCAGATTTCATGTAAGGGCCTATCAGCCCGTGCTGAACTAGATTCAAATTATTTTTTTTTACAATGTCTTTTATTTTTTTCTTGTACAGGTGATCCTCATGCTGACCAAACTGTACGACTTCAATCTGGGCAGTGTCACAGAAAGTTCTTTATGGAGGTAAGAATATGAATGATTATCTTTATGTGTACATGCTACTAGAGAAATGTATTACAATCATGTTACGTAATACCTTTGTGACTGTTTGTTCTCAAGTGTGAAAGTTTTTATTTAAGAAAGTAGATAAAAATTCCTGTCCCTGTGGTAGCTCCTCAAACATCAGAAAGAAACAAATAAATACAGTGCAGTTTAAAGGTTCTCATAGTATCTCTGCAATTGCATTTGTTTAAACAGTGTGACAGTACAAACACGTCCATTGTTGTGACTTTTAAATCAACTCAGTATTAATAGTCTGTTGAAGCTACATTAGCTGATTAATGGTGTCTCTATCGTTGATTGTCTTTATACTCTTTTAAGATATCCAGTACTCAGCTCATTGATCTGAGTGGACATAATGTGTGTGCATTAGAATAGCATGAATGGATCTGACGTTGAAGATCTTAAAGGGATAGTTCACCCAAAAATTACACACTTCATGTTGTTCCATTCATGTTGTACATTTTCCGGTTTAATTTCTGAGCTATTTCCTTAACTTCCACTGATCTAAAGCTCTACAATCACCAAACAAATGGTGAAACTGGCCTCAGATCACCAGATCTGGCAGCTTCTACCAGCAGCAGATTGGAGTGGAGATGCTCAGCAGACTGTGTGGCCCTTTAGCTTGGAAAGATGGAGCTTCCATCGGAAATGCAGTGGCCAAACACCCTGTATTATAGCAGGACAGGAAAAGATCCAGCTGAGCTCATACAACAAAGATCTCCAAGAAAGAAATCTGATATGTTCAGCAATCTCTTACTCTCAGACAATGCTTTGCTGTTGACCCAGCATTTCAGTAATGAAGTTAGTGACCCTGCATAAAATATGCTGGTAACCAGAGGGTGATTAATCAAATGGCAGTATGCACTGTGGTAACCTACCCAATCATTTTAGATGAATGGGAAATGATAATTGGATTTCTAGATGATGTCTGTCCTTTGTGCAAGTCTGTGTGTGAGTGTTCTGCAGTGATGTCTGTCCTCTCTCTCTACTATAAATTGTGACTAAATATATACACTAACTGTTCAAAAGTTTGGGGTCAGTACTTTTTTTAAAAGGAAATTAATATTTTTATTCCGCAAAGATGCATTCAATTGATCAATAGTGTCAGTAAATATATACAGGTGCTGGTCATATAATTAGAATATCATCAAAAAGTTGGATTTATTTCACTAATTCCAAAAGTGAAACTTGTATATTATATTCATTCATTACACACAGACTGATATATTTCAAATGTTTATTTCTTTTAATTTTGATGATTATAACTGACAACTAAGGAAAATCCCAAATTCAGTATCTCAGAAAATTAGAATATTACTTAAGACCAATACAAAGAAAGGATTTTTAGAAATCTTGGCCAACTGAAAAGTATGAACATGAAAAGTATGAGCATGTACAACACTCAATACTTAGTTGGGGCTCCTTTTGCCTGCAGCAATGTGGCGTGGCATGGAGTCGATCAGTCTGTGGCACTGCTCAGGTGTTGTAAGAGCCCTGGTTGCTCTGATGGTGGCCTTCAGCTCTTCTGCATTGTTGGGTCTGGCATATCACATCTTCCTCTTCACAATACCCCATAGATTTTCTATGGGGTTAAGGTCAGGCGAGTTTGCTGGCCAATTAAGAACAGGGATACCATGGTCCTTAAACCAGGTACTGGTAGCTTTGGCACTGTGTGCAGGTGCCAAGTCCTGTTGGAAAATGAAATCTGCATCTCCATAAATTTATCAGCAGCAGGAAGCATGAAGTGCTCTAAAACTTCCTGGTATACGGCTGCGTTGACCTTGGACCTCAGAAAACACAGTGGACCAACACCAGCAGATGACATGGCACCCCAAACCATCACTGACTGTGGAAACTTTACACTGGACCTCAAGCAACGTGGATTGTGTGCCTCTCCTCTCTTCCTCCAGACTCTGGGACCCTGATTTCCAAAGGAAATACAAAATTTACTTTCATCAGAGAACATAACTTTGGACCACTCAGCAGCAGTCCAGTCCTTTTTGTCTTTAGCCCAGGCGAGACGCTTCTGACGCTGTCTGTTGTTCAAGAGTGGCTTGACACAAGGAATGCGACAGCTGAAACCCATGTCTTGCATACGTCTGTGCGTAGTGGTTCTTGAAGCACTGACTTCAGCTGCAGTCCACTCTTTGTGAATGTCCCCCACATTTTTGAATGGGTTTTGTTTCACAATCCTCTCCAGGGTGCGGTTATCCCTATTGCTTGTACACTTTTTTTCTACCACATCTTTTCCTTCCCTTCGCCTCTCTATTAATGTGCTTGGACACAGAACTCTGTGAACAGCCAGCCTCTTTTGCAATGACCTTTTGTGTCTTGCCCTCCTTGTGCAAGGTGTCAATGGTCGTCTTTTGGACAACTGTCAAGTCAGCAGTCTTCCCCATGATTGTGTAGCCTACAGAACTAGACTGAGAGACCATTTAAAGGCCTTTGCAGGTGTTTTGAGTTAATTAGCTGATTAGAGTGTGGCACCAGGTGTCTTCAATATTGAACCTTTTCACAATATTCTAATTTTCTGAGATACTGAATTTGGGATTTTCCTTAGTTGTCAGTTATAATCATCAAAATTAAAAGAAATAAACATTTGAAATATATCAGTCTGTGTGTAATGAATGAATATAATATACAAGTTTCACTTTTTGATTGGAATTAGTGAAATAAATCAACTTTTTGATGATATTCTAATTATATGACCAGCACCTGTATATATATAATTGTAACAATTTAAAAGTCTTTACTGACACTATAGCAGGACAGGAAAAGACAGGAAATGATCCAGCTTTACTGACACAGTCTGCTGAGCATCTTCACTCCAATCTGCTGGTGTGTGTGTATATATATATATATATATATATATATATATATATATATATGCTGTACTTTTGAACTTTCTATTCATCAAAGAATCCTGAAAACTCAGCTTTGATGTCACAGGTATAAATTACATTTTAAATGATACTGAAATAGAAAACAGTTATTTGAAAATCTAATATTTCACAATATTACTGTTTCTACTGGGTTTTTTTTTTATCTAATAAATAGAGCTTTTGAGAAACTTTTAAGCAGTAGTGTAAATTATTGATATGATTAATCACTGCATTTGTATATAGGGGAAAATGGGGAGAGTTGTTACAGTTTTTGTTTTATTTGTTTTGTTTTTATTTTTTTCTGTATAGCACAAACTTTAAAGTCTTGCCCAAATATAACATATTATAATATAATACAATACAATACAATAAAGCAATAAGCCCCAAGAAGCCGTGGTTTACAGTGAATTTATAACAGCAAAGGGGCGTTGTTATACGACACAGAGCGGAGTGCCTAAAACCCCCTTAGCTGTTATAAATTCACCGTAAACCACAGCTTCGCGGGGCGTATTGCTTTTATAAAACGGTTATCACACAATAC
Source organism: Ctenopharyngodon idella (assembly GCF_019924925.1). Classification (NCBI taxonomy): domain Eukaryota; kingdom Metazoa; phylum Chordata; class Actinopteri; order Cypriniformes; family Xenocyprididae; genus Ctenopharyngodon; species Ctenopharyngodon idella. The sequence continues at coordinate 36,178,335 of NC_067220.1, forward strand.
AAATATTAATGCCAAAAAATATGTATGAATGCAACTTTTATGAAGTAAAATCATTAAAAGTCTTCCTTCCACTGAAAAAAAATAGTCCCTGACCTTGAACAGCAACAGAAGTTACATTATTACACCATTAGATGGCAGCAAAGATTGTCTTTATGAGCAAAGCACTCAGTCGCAAAGACTTTTATATTGAAACTTGTTGTGAACACGGAACAAGACGCAAATGACAAATGCTTTGACTAGCGCTGTCAGTGTCAGCAGGAAAACCCTGTTAAAAGGTTAAAAGGACAAGATCGCAGCGGACATTCAAACGGATTTGTTATTATGAACATAGGACTGACCTGAAGGAAAATGCTAAATCTGATTGCAGGTAATACACTAGTAGTTGCTAAGACTGGTGCAGCAACATACAGATTCAGTGGCGCAGCTATACTTATTAATGCGGTCAACTGTATGTTTTTGGGAATTTTACAACGGCTTCAAACGTGGCTTAACCAATCAGAATCAAGGGCCATAACTATCCGTTTTAAAATGAAGCAATAAGCCCCAAGAAGCCATGGTTTACAGTGAATTGATAACAACTAAGGGCCGTTGTTAGGCATGACGCGGAGCTTTTTATAATATAATATAATATAATATAATGTGTGTACGATGGATTAAATGTCTATAATGTGATTAAAAATAGACTTTGTTTAGTAGTAAAATCAATAATGAAAATGGTGCATGATTTCATGTGATTTTGAATTACACAACCTTTAAATATCCTGATGAATTTAATGTGCATTCTACCTCATATGAGTTATCATATAAGTTTACAGTATCCGTGTATAAGTACAGTACTGTACAGTGCAGTAAATGTAAGAGTGTCTCAGGAGTGTCTTATCAGGTCTAATAGATGGTAATATAACCAAGGCCATATAACAGACCAGGTGCATCCTATGGTGTTCCCTCAAGATATTTGCATATTTCAAGACAATTATTTCCCCCTCGCCCTGGTAGATAAATTCAGGAGTGCTTTAATGAATGTAGTCAAATGCCTTCCGTGGCAGATAATTAAACTTTCATGGGAAGTTATAAAGTACCAAGACACTTCCTATACTGTAGATACTGTAAGCATTTTTTGGAGTAGCATATGTATGTATAGTGTATAGAGAAACACTGTAAGCATATGGTCAGCAAAGTTAGTGCTATCTCTGGAACCAGGAGAGTCTTTGTGTAATTGTTAAATATTATTCTAAAAGTACCAGCCTCTAGTACCCTTAAACATTTACAAAGCCAAAATGGATTTGTGTTTAAAAAAAAAAAAAAAAGGCTTTTTTTTGGGTCTGAGCTCCTGCAAGTACTTAATTTGTGATATTGATGGCTTTGAAAAGAGCCTCATTGCGATAGCAGCTCTCATTTAGGTGCTGGTTATTAAATGTATTTTGAGACTGAAAGAAGGTTTGATTAATGCACATAGACAGTTTATTCAGCCTTGTGTTTGCGCTTCAGCAGTTTTCAGTCTCTGCCAGTGAGTAGAAAAAGGAAATAACAAGATTATTAACTTTTCATTTTTTTGCATATTGTATGTATTTTATTTCTTCAGAAAAAAAAAATGTACATTATAAAATGGATTTTGTCAGATAAACAAAATGTGCTTTGTGTGGTAACATCTGGTTTTGTTGAAATCAAAATACTGCTTAATATGAATTAATTAATCAGTTTACACACAAATATAATTTCGAATCATCCCTTATTTTCTTTTAAAAATGAGGTTACAGTGACGCATATACACTCTACAAAAAATGCTGGGTTAAAAATAACCCAAGTTGGGTTTCCAACCTATTTTGGCCAGCCTATTTTTAGTAATTTTTTTAAACAATAGTTGAATTAAATAAAACTGCCCAGCACGTTATGCAAACATTTAACCCAACCGCTGGGTCAAAACAACCCAATTGTGGGTTTGTCCATTTTGAACCCAGCATTTTTTAAAATTGTATACAGTGGAAGTGAATGGGCCCAATTTTTAGAGGAATCGATAAACTTCAAAGTTCAAAACAGTTTGCCAAAGCGAACTTTCCGAAAAAGTTTGCTCCGGCTGGTAAACACCTTCGAACTACCATTGGTCCGTGGTGATTATGTAATAGGTAGGTGCGCTCTGAGGCTCCACTTTCTTTGAGGTGGAAATCTTCTCTAGTTAATTTCCTCTGTTGAGTCCATCGAGGTCAGACATCCACGAGTGAAAACATAAAAACTGGAGAGCTGCTTTATAGTAGAAATTGAAGTGTAATTCTAATTGAAAGCAACACTGACACTGTTTTTTTCATGTTTAATTCGTTAAAGCTGTTTGGTTCAAAGCTATCTATTGTATAAAGTGCTATATAAATAAATGTGACATGACTTTACTTGACTGACGAATTGCAGAGCTCATGCAAACAACCACATCGCTATGATCAGATGCTGTTTTCTCACTCCTGTCATTTTTGAAATGTGTTTATTTTGTTATTGAGTGGAAAGTGCAAAGCACATATTTACATATTCATCTAAATGTCGCTCTCAGCAGTGTGGGCTGCGTCGGGATGTTTGTTAACAGTATATCGCTGCAAAGGTATTTCCAACTTCTTTTTACCCCTAAACAAAGAACGAAAAGACTGTTTGACTCTCTTTCCTCTATTAGTCACAAAACATTTTTTTGAACTAGCCGTTAGGCACCAAAAATACTATTTTACCCCAATACAATATCATAATTTATGACTGAACCCCATCCACATGGAATTGTTTGGGGTTAAATAGTATCATTAGGGCCATTAACATACATTTACACATCAAAGTCTATACAGCATTTAGCAACTTGATTTGGCCAAATGAATGGCAACTACATTGATATTTTCTACATGCAACAGATTAGCCAATCATAGCACAGAATTCTTAAAGGTACAGCTTGTGAAATAACGTGGTCATGTACAACTAAATTGCAACTATTTTGTGAAAGAAACCTTGACTAACATTATAAATGAACTAAACTGAACATGTCCTTTTTAAAGCGGGATACTTAAAGTGTCATGCTTTTAACGTATTAATTAAGATCTTAGAGCAATGAGAGCGAAACTCTAAATGGTCTAAGGTCAAATTTCGGTGGTGGGGGGAAAAAATGCTGTTGTGCTGATCTACAGCTTCAGGCTAGAATTTTGAAGCGGAAGCAGGCAAAAACAAAGTACAAGCTTGTTATAAAAAGATGAAGTGTTTTGAAGAATGTAAGAATGGCACTGGAGTCAAACTGCAAGTCAAATGAGGTTCGTGAAACTTTTAACATCCAAACATGATTTTTATTTTTCCGGTGTACACTTGATTGCACGCTTTTAAAGTGGTAGCAGATATTTTGATTCTCTGATGTTATGTGTGTTTGCGTCATTTCTGTGTGAGTTGGCAAGACTTTTCTCTTCTAAAATAGATTTGAAATGGCAGTTCTACCCGGGAAAATCATGTTTAAAAAATGTCAGGTCTCAACCGAACACAGGTTTCACATTAGCACACAGATGAACGTATGAATATTTTATAAAACTCACCACATCTTCACCACAGCCTATTTTCAAATGCTGTCAATATTCAACATTTCATATTACAGGAAATGTAAACAACCGGTTGTTGGATATCTTTACTTCTCTCTCTTTCTGTATCTCATCGTGCGTATGTATGTGTGTAGATACCGCTAAGCTAAAACAATTGAATGGAAAGTTCTGTACATTTCAGTAACAGCTTAATGAGGCAGCCTGATGGCTTCTAAAGGTCGTCACATATTATTCTGGCAGAAAAAAATGCCTCGGTTCACTAACTTGTGTCTTTAAACACTTAGAACTGCTTTTGATTGATTTCTAAGAATCCTCTACTATGGAATTTGTCATTTTAGTTTAACCACTTTGTTATTTATCGTCCTTAAGTTGTCTCATGGTGACGGCCTGAGCTTGATTCCTGGAAAGGACATGTGGTTGGTGTGTGGCAGTGTGGCTAAAGCTTAGTACAACCAAGCGAAGGCTGACTTCTGTTGAGCCCTTGAGCAAGACACTTAACCTAAGGTTATTTCAGAGGGGTTGATTCATGTCAACATTCCAAAATGCATTGAGATCTATAGAGCGAAGCATCAACTACAGCGTTATCACCAGCGGCACATTGCAGACCGGTCAAACGTTGTAGTTCTTTGACTCGACAAGCATTCGAAGTGCAGCCAGTGATTACCAGACATATACATATATTATCTTTGAATTGATAAGTTCAGCTTTGCATCAAGGTTTGAAGTTGGTTTTGAATCATTAATGAGGACTTTTGTGCTAACAACACTGAAACTACACTTTGCTGTTGGATTTACTTTGAAACAATTTTCACTCAGAAACTGCTAGTAAATTTCACAAATGATTACATTGAAACATCAAGTAACACATTGAATTAAACATGAAATTTTAAAGTAGAAAGACTGAAATTAGTGATGCACCGATGTAGAGTTGCCAAGATACAGCTTCAATGATCAACGCTTCAAAAATGTTGTAAATAGTTATCAATGATGCTCTTCACCGAGCGCTTACACAGATACACACAGGAGCGTTTAAAAGCAGGCGTCTATCGCAGACCGGTCCGCTGATAGACGGCTTTCAAACGTTCCCGCTCCTGCTTTCAAAATACTTTCAAATTTAAACACTTCCGTGTGATTTCAAATCCTCCAGTGCATTGATCATTGTAGCCAATCACAGACATATCCGATGAGTGCGTCAACACAATGGCCAATCAGAGGTGTTCACGAATCCGCTCAACAACGCTCAAAGCGTCACATTTTTAAAATTTCAGTACCGATAGATATGGAAGTCGGTACTTTTGACAACTCTACACCGATGTATCAGCCAATACCGATTAAAGCAATTGTTTTCACTAACAGCCAATCATCGGGGCCGATTATATCCTGTTAATCAAAAGGGGGCAAAAAAACATATTCGGACTGCAGCTTATAGCTACTGTGTGTGGAAAACATCTCTCTTGTGTTTAATTTAGAGCAAGTTAACGTGACAAGCTCTTTTTGACCCTATGAATCAAACCAGGGTTGCCACTTGCCAGGTCCGCGGTTTTTGTCTACGCCAAATATTATTTGTAGCATGCCTCGCCTCCCATCCAATAATTGCAAAGAGCTTTGTGCTTTGTTACTTGTGATAAGAAACAAAGTCTTAGCTTCCAAATTCTGTCTATTTTATCACAAATTGTTGAGACGCTCTTAAAGGATTAGTTCACTTTGAAATGAAAATTAGCCCAAACTTTACTCACCCTCAAGCCATCCTAGGTGTATATGACTTTCTTCTTTCTGAATTATTATGAACATAATTGCAGAAATATTAATAAATATCCTGACGCATCCGAGCTTTATAATGGCAGTTATAGGGTTCAATGAGTATGAGCTGAACAAAGTGCTTCCATCCACATCCATCCATAATAAACGTGTACTCCACACAGCTCCGGGGTTAATAAAGGCCTTCTGAAACGATGCGTTTGTGTAAAATAAATATCCATATTTAACAAGATATGAAGTCAAATATCGAGCTTCTGCCAGACCGCCTTCTGTATACAAGTTACGAAGAAAGTGTAAACTGGCATCGTGTCAATTACACTTTCTCGGTATAGGGAAGGCGCATGACGTAGCGTAAGCTTTGTGAACTGCAAGAGGTTTACACTTTCTGCGTACGTTGAATACGGAAGGCGGTCTGGCGGAAGCTCGATATTCGACTTCATAACTTGTTTAAATATGGATTTTTTTTTTTTTTTTTTTTACACAAGTGCATCGCTTCGCTTCAGAAGGCCTTTATTAACACTCCGGAGCCGTGTGGAGTACACGTTTATGATGGATGGACAGGATTGGGGAGTAACGAAATACATGTAACTTAGATATGTATTTAAAAAACAACATTTCAGTAACTGTATTTCATTACAGTTACATTTTAAATGGGTGGTAATCAAATTACTGTTACATCTGAAAAGTATTTTAGATTACCAAAGTGATTACTTTGAATTTTAATGTCATTTATTTCATTTAAACATCCATGTAAACTGTGACAGGCAATTAATGTAAACAGCAATTGGTGATTCTCCGACCCTGACACTCCAAAAGCATCCTAAGCTACAGTTCTGCTCATAAGTTTCATACCCCTTCAGAGGGATCATAAAAATTGCATGTTATGTTTATTTACTACTGTGTGCTGAATAAACTATTTCACATAACAGATGTTTACATATACTCAACAAGACAAAATGACTAAATTTATAAAATATTCCCCATTCAAAAACCTACATACCCTTGAATCTTAACTGTCCTGTCATTAACTAGATGATCCACAACTGTTTTCATGTTTTGCGATAGTTGCTTGGGAGTCCCTTGTAATTGTAAAAAAAGGTAATTGCGACTTTTTATCTCACAATTCTGACTTCTTTTCTCAAAAGTGAGAGTTGGTATCTCAGAATTCTGACTCTTTTTCTCAGAATTGGGATATATAAACTCACAATTACAAGTTATAAAATCAGAATTGCATGATAAAAAATTCTGACTTTTTTTATATCTCAGTTTATATCTCACAATTCTGACTTTTCTTGAAATTCTGACTTTTTTTCTCAAAATTTAGAGTTTGTATCTCAGAATTCTGACTTCTTTTCTAAGTTTTGTGAGTTTATATCTCACAATCCTGACTTTATAACTTGCAATTGCAACTTTATATCATGCAATTCTGAGAAAAAAGTCAAAATTGTGAGATATCACCTTTTTTTGTTACATACTTATTGGTATTCCAAGCAAGTATTCTAAAGTATTTAGATTAAGTTACAAAATTTGAGTAATCTAACGAAATACGTTACAGTTACATTTTTAAGCATGTATTTTGTAATCTGTAGTGAAATACATTTTAAAAGTAACCTACCCAGCCCTGTGGATGGATGTGGATGGAAGCACTTTGTTCAGCTCATACTCACTGAACCCTATCACTGCCATTATAAAGCTCGGATGCGTCAGGATATTTATTAATATTTCTCAGATTGTCTTCGTCAGAAACAAGAAAGTCATACACACCTAGGATGGCTTGAGGGTGAGTAAAGTTTGGGCTAATTTTCATTTCAAAGTGAACTAATCCTTCAAATGTGACATGACAGATCGCTGTAGCACCTCAGTTCAATTAGCAACGCGCAAGTCTTTTCTTCCACTTTAATACAAGCTATACTTCGAAAAAACATGCATGAACATCAGAAGTATGTTGAATGATACAATACAACTGACCCAAATGTATCATGTCTCATGTAATTGGTTAATCAGTGTCAACCGCGGAAAGAGGTCTATAGCAGGCAACAGCTTGTGAACAATGTGTCACTTAAAGTTGCATTTACTGTACCTCAGGAAAGTTTTCCAGTGTTCACAGTTTGTTAGTCAGCTATATATAAACACTAGAGAGGAGCATCTTTAATGTAACTTATATATGCATGCTTGAATAAATTTGTCATGAAGATCTGTTTATGAAAACTACCTTATGTGCAACCGAGTTGCATACAAACATTTCAATTTTATTTGAGTGTAATTATTATATATGAAAATAAATACCAGCTGAATATAATAGTTTTGTTGTTAACTTTAACCTCTAACATTATAGTAATTTAAATTCAAAGAACATCCTGATAAAGTTTCATGAACCAAAGTCCTTTTTATAGCAAATCGCCAGGTCTTTTGCATGCTTCCTTGCTTACATAGAAACTTTGTAAAATTGTCACTTTTCATGTGGAGGCGGTTGTGCGTTGCATTGAAAAGATGCACTGAAGCTTGAAAAAGGGAAGCTTGTAAGTGCTGTAGGTTGCTTGGATAAAAGAGCTAAATGATTGTCTCTGTTCTGTTTACAATGCTGAGAACTTTAATTTCATCTCAGTGGACCTTGCCTAGTCTACAAAATGACATATATTTAGTTAATGACCAAGAAGTGCTACATATAGCGCCAGAGCAACAAATCTGTATCCTCTGAAATGACTGTGTTTGTTTATGTAGATGTTAGGGAAATGTCTGTTGTTCCCTGAACAGTCAACAGAGGGCATCCTCTCTGGAATTCTGTGTTTATCAGAAGCTCGTTACCATAGCTGCCTCACACCTGTGTTGCATTTGGAGCTCATTAGTCAACCGTTAAATGCTCCCTTTGTTTCAACGGTCATTTGTGAAGTCTTATTTGTTGGATTAATATGATCCTGACCAGCTGTCTTTGTGTATTCTGTTTTATTCTCCTGTTATTGAACATTGTCGTTTTGACCTTGTCTGCATCTTGGATTTTATTGTAATTCCATTGCAACAATGTATTGGGCTATTATTGATCTGATGACAAAAATTTAAAATAACAAAATATTACTGTTGGCCTGTAGTTTGTTGTTGAAGTAGACTAGAAACTGCTGACTTACTAGTATACAGAACTCATTTCAAATTGAAAGCTGAAAATTAAACGTCAGTACACAAAGTCTTGTTAACGTTAAAACTTCACATTCAGTGATGACAGATTCTTTATCTTTCCTCAGCTTTGACTGATAGTCTCTTTTCTTTAACTTCCCCCGGTACTGTAAGTTCAATTAAAAGCTGACATTTTGTGTGAATGCCAATGAGCATTGGGATGATGGGGTGGCAGAAATTACCCTTACAGAAATTACTCTTAAACTAAATCAAAATATTTGCTAGTTTAAAAAGTACTCAATTCTCCTTCAACAAGATTTGATAAGATATATAATGAGTTCAAAGCTCATGAACTAATGTGCAACCCAGTGAAACACTGATTTCACCAAGTAAAACATGTTCCTGGATCAACATCCTTGTCGATCCTAGAACAACATTCTAATCAACCAATCAGATTTGAGGGATAGGTTTACAGTTAATGTCATGTTTAGGCTTACAGCAGTGGATAGGTGCTTCTACACCATTCTTATTCATCATTTCCCTCTGATATCAGGGATAAGTTATGGGTAGGTTTAGGTTTAGAGGTAGGGAAAGGGTTAGGACTATGTTTTTAGACAGGAATGTTGTTGTTCCAGGATCAACAAAAGATGTCTTACTTGGCAAAATCACGGCGACCTGTGAAATACATAGATCTTCATTGCATTACATGAATAAAAATCTGAAATTGAATAAAACTGTGAATATTATCTATTAAAATAAGTTAATAAACTTATTTAGATTCTGTTCTGATCTAGCTATTCCTTTTTCGTAGATAAATATTATATAAAATTACTAATGCTGTATCTGATTAATCGCACATTTTTCTGTAATAAATTAATCGTACCTAACATTAAAGTTTGTAATATATTTTTATATAATTATATAACATAATTTAACATAAAGACAGTACATTTTAAATATTTGATCTAACATGTAGGAAATTTAAGAAATTGAATAAAGTTATCAAACACTTCACAGTCTTCTTGATTGCATAACTTAAAATTAAATATAGATACATTTTTGTTAAAGCAACAAAAGTTATTCAGTCAAGAGCACTGAGTGATTTTCTCTGTCTTTTGTTTTTTGATTAACATCAATGACAGACAGCAGGTTTATTAGGTTGCTGTCACTTTAAGACCTGCCGCACATGACGCTGATCTGACACACATCCGATGTCCTCACAACTCTTTATGTTCATTTAAGACTTCATTTAACTCATTTAAAGCCGGGTGCACACTGTACGATTTATAATAGTCCTTTTGACTGTTGCACTGTGGGATCTCAGCTGTCATTAATGTCAGACTGTACAGCAGTCAAGACACATTAAAATCCGACACGTGCATGAAAACTTGTCCGGAGTTTTACATCATTAACCCATACACGTTCGGTGACTGTGAGCTGCGTTACACGCGGGACTGAAATAGTAGCTACTGTAATAAAGAAATCTCTAGCATTAATTTTGATGATGGCTTGTCTTGAAAAATGAAGACAATTTAATGTTCGTTGTAGGAGAAGTCACATTGCAGGACTGTGCGCCAAATCTTCGGACACTGCCAGAATTTCGTTGGAGGTCAAATTTGTTTGCAACGGTCATTAATCGGTTGTCGGTGAACATGTCAAACTAGCGATCAGAGACTACAGATTTTAGCCTATAGGAATCTTTTAGGATTCTCAAAATTTGTCTCAGATGACCAAATCGGCCAACATCGCACAGTGTGCACCCACCGCCCGGAACATCGCCCGGAACACACCAAGCCGACGGTCGGCCATCGGGCAGTTTTTTTCGTCGACCGACTAAGTTTTCTCAGTGTGTTCGGCACCGTAGGCTGAAGTTGGTCCTCGTCTGCATTTTTTTTCGGCTGATTCGACATGTTGAATTGGCGTCAGAGCTCGTCGGTCAGTCGGGCCATCTGATCATTCTGATTAGCTGTTCAACTACTGCCACCTGCTGGTACGGAAAGGCATTCCTTCTTGCGCAGGTGCAGAACGGATATGCTACTTGGCTGTCGGGTGTCTAGCGTCGGTTTGGTGTGTCAGGGCAACTTTGGACCCAGGCGCTGCCGACGAGAGCAAACCCCGCAGTCTGCTTTCGTCGCCACTAGTTCGTTGGCGTTGGCTTGGTGTGTTCCGGGCTTAAGACTGTTCTTATGAGGATAATCGACAAAATGGGCATTTTGGCATAATTTTGTGTGTTTTTGTCCGTTCAAGCACGAAAGAGAAGTCAATGCGACCGGCGCCTGTACAGCACTGAGTTCTTTTTTGTGTCCTGTTGTGCTTGTATTGTTTAAAAGCATTTGCATGAATAAGAGCGTGATCATATAATTGAAAGCTAGCTAAATGATGACAGAAAAAACGGATGCTGCATTGATTGCGTTAAATATTTTTAACGCGTTAAACTGAAAAAAATAATCGTTAATTTTGACAGCCCTAAAAATTACAGTAAACTTTTACACAAATAAATAAAAAAAAAATAAAAATAATAGTAATAATAACTTAAATCCTCATGATCCAACACAGTCTCATGGCAATTCGTAACTGTTACATTTTGACAAATTGGTAGTTCATTTGTATGTTTTCGTATAATTTGCTTCTGCCTCCATGACAGTTATATTTAGGGGTGGGATTAGAGGTGGACCTTCATGCTTACTTTAGTTCAAAAAAAAAAAAAAAAAAAAATCATAATAATAATTTTCTTATGTCATATCTGTACATTTTCATACAAATTCATGTGAAATCGGTATCTCAAAATACTTCGGTTTTCCTGTGAAATGTGACAAAATTTCAATGGCAAAATCCAATTCCAATCAGAATCCTTGCGATCTAGAATCTCGTGCAAGGCATAAATGTTTACCACGCAGATTTCTGGTCATGTTTAAGTTGGTCATGTAAATTTGCTGAGCTAACCAACAGAAAATTGCTTGGTTTGAAAGTGACTTCTGCGCAACATTTCTTAAACGTGTAATTACGTGCCTTAAAACAAATTAGGCACTTAAGAAGTGTTTTGCTTGCATGAATAAGCTACAGTTCCATACTTAATTCAACCTTGTTTAAAGTGCACAGTCAGTCTTTAATTACACCAGCTGATTCCCCAGATTCTCATCAAGGCCTCTGATTACATTTCAGGTCAACAGATTACGGAACCACTTACGAGAAACTCAATGAAAAGGTGGGCGTGAAGACCATCCTCAGCTATCTGTACGTCAGCCCCAACAACAAGCGCAAGGTAAGATTTATGGCATCCGTTTCTTCCGTCTGGTACATACACGCATTGTTAGTCTTCATGATGTCTCTTTTACGAAGGTGTCAAAACATTTTTCAAAGTGATTATGTTTATGTACGTGCAGAGCTCGAACCCCCTTGCTCATTTATGACCGCTAACCGCGTTGGAAGGATTTCACAGGTCTTTTTTTTTTGCTCAGTGCGCTGTTGGCTAATTTATCCTCTGGTAGTATTTACTAACCTCTCCAGCTTTTTATGAGATCAATGCATTTTAAAGATTCACTGACTACAGCATGCAGTTTTCACTTGGAGATATAGTAGCATTCAAAGCAAAACGCATTCATATCATTAATATTGATAAGGCTGCATTTTTTATTTTTTTACTCTGAGCTTTAATGAATTATCATCTGGATGAAAAGATATTCATAAATTGCTAGTGTTTTAATCAAAGGCATGACGAGAAGGCTTGGATTTATGGCTTGAGGCTTGGGAGTTTGCTTTGACAGTGCAAGCTATCTTTCTCTGTCCTCCTTTTTCAAACCTCTTTTTCTTCTCTTTTACTTTTTCCTTTATCAAGAAGAGTCATTTATTACTTAATTGTGGCTATTAGTCTCTTAATGAAGATGGAATACACTTCCAGTATTAGTGTTGGGGTTAGTGTGCTAAGCTACATGCTAGTCATGAAGTTCTATAAGCTGATGTCTGTTAATATTAGTGAGTTTAATGCATAAACAAACCTGCATGACCATGGCATAGCATAGTAGAATGGGAACAGACATGTTCGGTTTACTTAATGTGTATTATTAATAAATTAACATTTTCAGTTATCCGATGTCTGATATGAGACCCTAAAATGAACAATTCATTTAAGTTTAGAACAAACTAAATCAGACACCTTATCTAAATAGTTTGCTATAATAAAGCAGATTTAAAATACAGAACACAATTTCTGAGCAGGGATTTGAATCAGTGAATCATTTTTATGGAATTTAGTTAATTCAAATGAACCATCCAAACAATCCAATTCACTAGAATGAATCTAGATTTCTCAAATCTACAAATAAGAAAACCGTTTATGGATGAAAAAGTAGATAGGGTTCTGGGTGGGTTCTTAGCGTGGTTTATGATAAATATAAGCTCATTGTAAGCTCATAGGCGTAATTTGCAGATGGGATGGTTGGGACATGTCCCCACCACTTTTTGAAACATCTCTCAGCACGAATGTACCTAATACAAAATAGAAATCTTCATGTGATTAGTAATTCATTTGTTTGTGTTAAATAAGTGTTAAATAACAAAGTTCTTCCACGAGACCGTTAAGGTACATGAACAATCTATGCGAATCTAATTATTTATTCACAGACGTGAAGAATCTCAGGACTAATATTAAATTATAGTAGATGTAAGGATGAAACTCTCACGTTAAACATGACTTGTGTTGATAAATTAATCTCAATGTACTATTTAAATTGATTTCTGGACATTGTGATGTTCTTTTTTTCTGTTATTGTACATATTGTATTAGCAACCCCGCCCCCCCCCCCACCCCTCCCCCCCACACACTACTGTCCCACCCACTCCTGTCCCACCCACTTTTTAAAACAAAGTTACACCACTGTGTAAGCTTTATGTTCTAATCTGCTTCAGTATATCCTGCTTTAATATATCCTGCTCACTTTACAAACTGAAATAGTCTAGAAAATCCGAAAATATTTGTTACAGAATGCTGAACACATTTTCAATTTGTTATTGATTCAGTTTATATAAAAGTGTATGTTTGGGATGAATATATATTTTTAATATTTTTTGCCCTTACAGACGAGCCGTGGCTGATTGAAACACTGTTTTAAGCAAGACAATACAGGTGAATAGGGTAGATATTATAAATATTATCACTTGTCCCAGTTGATTAATCACAGTACATTAAGAACACTGTTTTCTATTACAAGTTTTCTAAAAGGGAGGTTTGGTGATATCTCTTTTTATCACTCCATAAATCAGAAAATACTGTCAACAGCCAGAAAAAAAAAAAAAAAAAAATTGCCATGGATTTTATTTTAGAGATAAAATGCTGTATAAATCAGGCAAATTGTTATTATGAAACCAGTGTATGCAAGTGCTGTTGAAATGGAGGGGTAAAAAAAAAGTAATTTTAGGAAAACGGCCTTTATTTAGGGCCCTATGATTTCCGCGATGCAGAAAACGCGGACGGAATCGCGGAATCCAGTCATAAAAACAGAATTTAGTATATAACGCGGAATGTCACTGAATTTGTCAAATTTTTGATGAATGAATAAAAAGAAGGTCAGTACACAGTAGGCTACAATCGATATAGACTAGTGTCCGTGAATATTAAACCGCAAATAGACTATTTAAATATGAATCCTGCATATCTGTGTGCCTCTGAAATGAATGAAGCGCGGTTTCATTTACCTCACACACATACACACACGCGCTCGCGCATGCATGTACGCACACACACTGAAGCACGTGCGACGCTCGCGGTGTTTTCATCCTCTGTCACACGAGGAAATGAACGCACAAAATTCATCTCCAGAGCCGCTCTGAAAGTCACTTCATCAGCATTTAACCGCTTCGTTTGAAAAACTATCGTCATAAACACAGAGAAACTCAAAGCTCTCGGCAACCCGTCAAAATAAAAGTTCGATTTAACTTGACAAAAACATATAACTGTTTTACAGTAGAATTTATATGAATTAATTTAATAATAAATTATTAAAACTATATTTTTAAGGAATAATCTCAGTTTTTCATCCATGTTTAATTTTAACAGTAAAGCTCTGTTGTGCAGCACATTGTTTGACAAAAAAGTTTAATTTCATGATTAAAAGATAAATTAAATGGCGTGCGTTCATTTGATTGCCGGAAAAATTAAAATATGGAACAGAATTTAGGGGGGAAAAAAACAAAACAAAAAAAAACAAAATTTTTTAAAAATACTTTTTTTTTAATACATTTTGTTGTTTTTAAGAATTCAATTAATTATACATGCTTTTTGATTATTAAAATATAATTAGACCATTAAAATGGAATCCAGAAAAGTTAAAACAGAAAACAGAATTTGGTAAAAATAAAACAGAATTTGAGAGGAAAGAATAAAATGTATATCATAGGGCCCTAAAAATTAAATTTTTTTGTTAAACTTTTAATAAATTGTTGGTAAATTGGATAAGTTTCATTACTTCAATTAATTAGACATGCTTTTTGATTACTAAAATTTAATTTAACCGTTATAACCAAATAAATAAATAAAACTGGAAAAAAACAAAACAAAAAAAAAAACAGAATCCAAGAAAATTAAAATGGAAAAAACGGAATTTGGGAAAAAAATAAAACGGAATTTGGGAAAAAATAAAACGGATTTCATAGGGCCCTATTTATTGCATTTGAAGCCACAAATATAAGTGTAAAATACATTTAATAAAATAAACACCTAAATGTGTATTTTGTTTTCTTTTCACTAGTCTGACAAAAGAGAAATTATGGAAGTATAATACCCCAAACTTCAAAACTGACCACTGCTTAAAACACTGCCTTAAATCAGCTAAGCCCAAATATA
Organism: Ctenopharyngodon idella; assembly: GCF_019924925.1. NCBI lineage: Eukaryota > Metazoa > Chordata > Actinopteri > Cypriniformes > Xenocyprididae > Ctenopharyngodon > Ctenopharyngodon idella. The sequence continues at coordinate 36,193,583 of NC_067220.1, forward strand.
GTTAAATTAGTTGTGTGCTACTTTCAGTTAACTACTTTCAGGCACTTCTGCTCAGGCTTGTTCACTTTAACTGTGGCATCATGGAACTCAATCATAATGAAATAATCTGGAATGTTTTACTAACAGATCAATTTTGTTTTGCCTACAGTTGTGGCCGCTTATTTAGGGATTCATATTTCCCAGCAGTTCTGAACCGGCAGATTTAATTACACTGCGTCTAGACGGCATCTCTACCACCAACACACGCATAAATGTCATCAACATCTGCTCAACACCATACTGTATTGTTTATCCACTTTGAATGCCAGATAATCATTTTCTTCAGCAAAATAGCAAGATTGTACACCAGAGGAGGAGAGACGAACCCATAGGAGATGTTCCTTCTTTCTGTTGCATCTAAGTGCTTCGTTTTCCAGCCAGTAATAAAGACGGAACCCAAGTTCACATTAAATAGCTACTCTCCCTTCCAATGACATTATAAAACCTGGTCTGGGTCGTAATTAAGGGCTCTACTGTAAACATAATAACAGCTTTGGGTCTAATAGAATAGTCAACATCCATTTTTCTGCTTTTACATTAACATGTTATGTGGGATGGCTATTTATATCCAACAAGCAATGATTATCCTTGAATGTGAATGGGGAATTGAAGCAGGGCTGGTCAATGCAGTACATCACAAAGAGCCATAATGGCTATAGTGTGGACTGGACAGTAGAGCTTTATTAATCCATTAATGCTTGTTCTTGAGGATGCAATGGAACATATTCAACATAGAGAACAAAGCAGGGAGTGATATATATATAAATATAGTAACACACACACACACACACACACACATATATATATATATATATTTTTTTTTTTTTTTTTTCATTTTCTATTGACATAATAGTCAAAGGTTTTGCACAGTGTGTTGGGAGCTTGTGCCATCTAGACTATGGGGTTAAACTTTATTTCAATGCACTTCGATGCACTCTACTAACTATTTGGCTCCAACTTTGTTTTCTCTGTACATGCTTCCACTGGGTTCAGTTTTTAGAAAGAATGGAGCGTCTTTTCATTTTTATGCATATGACACCCAAATCTATCTGCCTTTGAAACATAATCACAAGAAAGGTTTAGAAACCTTGCTTGCATGTTTAGCTGATATAAATCATGGATGTCTTTAAACGTTTTACACTTAAATGAGAGTAAGATGGAAGCAATTATTTTTGGGCCCTCTGTGTGTAAAGGAAAAAACATTTTTAAAGGATTAGTTCACTTCAGAATTAAAAATTTCCTGATAATTTACTCACCCCCATGTCATCCACCCATGTCTTCAGTCGAAGAAATTAAGGTTTTTGAGGAAAACATTCCAGGATTTTTGTTTTTAAAAAGTATATACATTTTTATTTTATTTTTAGAAAATGACCGATAGATAAGACCCTTATTCCTCATCTGGGATCGTGTAGAGTCCTTTGAAGCTGCGCTGAAACTGTAATTTGGACCTTCAACCCGTTGTACCACAGTGAAGTCCACTATAAGGAATATTTTCCTCAAAAAACTTAATTTCTTTTCAACTGAAGAAAGAAAGACATAAACATCTTGGATGACATGGGGGTGAGTAAATTATCAGGAAATTCTGAAGTGAACTAATCCTTTAATTTGGCAACTTCAATTCCTACATCAATCTGACTATGAAAAATTTGGGAGTTATTTTTGATTCCTCCCTTAAGTTTGACCAACATACTAATACAGTAGTTAAGTGAAGTTTCTTTCATTTAAAACTTCTGTCCAAAGTTAAGTCTTTCCTATCTCTAAAAGACCTTGAAAGAGTCATACATGCTTTCATCTGTTCTCGTTTGGATTATTGTAATTCCTTAGATTTGGATATCCCAGTCCTCTATGACATGGCTTCAAATGTTTCAAAATGCTGCAGCCAGATTTTTAACTGGGGTCTGTAAACATGAACATATTACTCAGAATTTAATGTCTCTCAGTTGGTTGCCAGTGTGTTATAGAGTTGAATTTAAAGCACTGTTGTTTGTTTTTAAATCTCTAAATAATCTGGTGCCGCCTTATTTGTCTGATCTTTTAAACTCCAATAAGCTGGTCAGATGTTTGCGATCCACACGCAATAATTCTCTGTCCCATCCGAGATCAAGATTGAATTTCAGAGGTGACTGTGGTTTTGCCGGCTGTAGGTTATGGAACAGTCTACCTTTATCTGTTAGATCTGTATCCTCCGTATAAGAGTTTAAATCTAAGGTAAAGTCATATCTTTTTACCCTGACATTCAAATCATCATAAATGATGTACTTATTTTAATTATTCGTAGTAACTTTGCAACTACATCCTAAAATAACTCTCATTAGGGTATTAGTAGATTAGTTAGGTTAGGTGTTAGAGTTCGGGTTAGTAGAATACGTTTTGCAAAGTTACTTCTAGTCAGTAGAATGTCTGTTGAGGAGCATCAAAATAAAATGTTAGCAGATATTAAGCGGACAGTCTACTGATACTCTAATGACTGGTACACTTGCAGATGCTTGCAAAGTTATTATAGTAGAATGTCTAAAGTGGACCATCGAAATAAAGTGTAACCAACTATGTCACCAACATGACAAAAGTAGAAACTTCCTAATAGTAAAATTCTGCTGGATACTGATAATTATTCTAAAGTTATAATGAAAAATGAAATATATTAAAACTCTATTTTTTCTTTAAATATGTATTATAAGCAGCACAATTTTTTGACATTGATAATAATCATAAATGTTTCTTGAGCAGCAAATTTTGAACAAACAAGTCCTTTGAATTTTGAACAAACAAGTCCTTTGAATCTTCACCATTCAAATCACAAAATGTGATACAGTAGCTTATCTTAAATGCAGAAATTAGATCTTCAATTCAATATTAGCCTCTGTGTGCCTCTTGTTCTCTCTCACCGCCGGTCTCCCACCAGCATCTGACCACTTCTCTTCCAGGGTTTTGGCACTGTTGCCGTTTGATTTTCCGCTCCCGTCTACAATCTGCTGTGGATGCACTTTCTGCTGTGCGCATTTACCTTTTCCCTGTGGCGCTCACTCACTGCTCAAAACTACCGCACAGTGGTTTGGCTTCTGCCTCACTAGTCTAATTATCCACCATCCTTTAATGATTTTAGAGAAATATTTTAGCCCAATACGACAGTCAATTCTACAGGGTTAATTCATTTTTTCCATCTCATTACACTCTGACTTCATATAATCTTTGCTATAGGAGCTTGCAAAACATAATTTTGCAGTAACACTTTTGCCAATGGAACAGAATTTGGCATATTTCGATATTTGTTGATGCCTCAAATTCAATTTGTCACACCCTGTAAAGCCACTGAAATAAGAATGAGAAATTTCTTTGTAAGAGGTATAATAAAATAAAATCATTCTCCCGGAGAGCATAGGCTATTTCAGGACAGAATATAATAGCAATTTCATCTTGAGTAAATTTCATATTCGCTACAAAGTAATTTTGGCATTGCTTATTTTTCTCATTTAAATGTCTGCTTGATTCCTTTCCCCCCACCGCCTTGGACGAATTACCCACATGACATTTTGGCACCGGCACCACAAGATCCACAACTGATTGTTAATCCTCCAATAGTATTTAGGCTCTTCAGTTGACTGATTTAGTTGTGCTCAAGTCATCTCATTTTGTTATATAATATTGTTTAGCACAGATGTAGATCATAACTCATGACTTGGACGTGAGTTAGACTCAATCACTCATGACCAAAAACTCATGACTGGATTAAATGTGTGTAAAAAAGCAATTCCAATGATCTATGTCCTTATTGAAGACAACTTCCATCCATACTGTTTGCTAAATGTACATCCTATCAGGAAATTATTGTATGTCTACTTAGTTTTGATATCATAAAATGATTGCACGTGTCAACACAAACATGGCAAAAACTGATTTTCTGAACACATTTTTTTTGTTGTGTTTTTAAGTAAAATATCTAAACATTCTTAAATCAGGATACATTTACTTAAGGAAAATAACATAAGATATAAAGTCTTGTTTTCTGAAAAAATGTATTAATATTAAGTGACTTTATGCTTAAATCAAGAACGATTTTTGTTTACACTTTGTTTTAAGGTGTCCTTGTTACAGTGTAATTTAATTCAAATGTAAATACCTTTAAGTACTGAGTAATATTAATTGAGGAATAGGGTTTGGTTTAGGGTTAGTTGCATGAAATAATGCATAATTTACTGTTATTACTACAGTAAAGTACATGTAACATATGTAACAAGGACACTGTAAAATAAAGTGTTACCCAAATATCTGCCAATGGGATAAGAAAAATAAAAGTTTGTTTAAAGTTTATCTACTTAATTTTAAGGTTATCTACTTTTTTTGTAAAGTTTATCTACTTAATGTTGATCATTATTTTAGAAAAAAAAATGCCTTCAGTTTTTTTGTTTCTCTAGGAAATGTATCTTGATTTAAAGGCACAATATGTAATTTTCACCGCTAGAGGTCACTTATTCAAAACAAAGTCACAGCTTGATGAAGCTGCGAATGAGTGTGGAATCATGGGAGTTGTCATCTTCACCTCCACAGCCGATGGAAAGCAATCCGACGGACTTGGGCAAAAATCCTGCTCATAGTTGAGCTAATATATTAAAGTTTTATTAACGTTACTGTGGTATGAAGCAGTCCAGTGGATTTATTATGCTTATGCTGTATAACAATGATTAGTTTTCTGTTGATAAAGGTATCCAAACAGTTGCTGACCTGTCTTAAAAAAAAAAAAAAAAAAAAAAAACACAATACAGTAAAGCGTCTTTGGTGTTTTCATGGTTTCTGTGAAAGTAAAACTGGAAATCGAGGGTAACATGGATATGACATCATTGACAGGTGACATAATGTTACAGGCCATTACACTGGTTAAAAATGCTGATTTCTCTGGATTTAAACATTGTTGGAAATGTTTGGGATAATGTAAGTACACAAGTCAACAACAAAATACACTATATTGCCAAAAGTATTGGGACACCCCTCCAAATCATTGAATTCAGGTGTTCTAATCACTTCCATGGCCACATGTGTATAAAATCAAGCACGTAGGCATGCAGACTGCTTCTACAAACATTTGTGAAAGAATGGGTTGCTCTCAGGAACTCAGTGAATTCAAGCATGGTACCGTAATAGGTTGCTACCTGTGCAATAAGTCCATTCGTGAAATTTCCTCACTACTAAATATTCCACAGTCAACTGTTAGTGGTATCATAACAAAGTAGAAGCAATTGGGAACAACAGCAACTCAGCCATGAAGTGGTAGGCCACGTAAAATCACAGAGCGGAGTCAGCGCATGCTGAGGCGCACAGTGCGCAAAAGTCACCAACTTTCTGCAGAGTCAATAGCTACAGACCTCCAAACTTTGTGTGGCCTTCAGATTAGCTCAAGAACAGTGCGTAGAGAGCTTCTTGGAATGGGTTTCCATGGCTGAGCAGCTGCATCCAAGCCTTATATCACCAAGTGCAATGCAAAGCGTCGGATGCAGTGGTGTAAAGAACGTCGCCACTGGACTCTAGAGCAGTGGAGACGTGTTCTCTGGAGTGACGAATCACACTTCTCTCTCTGGCAATCCGATGGACGAGTCTGGGTTTGGTGGTTGCCAGGAGAACGGTACTTGCCTGACTGCATTGTGCCAAGTGTAAAGTTTGGTGGAGGGGGGATTATGGTGTGGGGTTGTTTTTCAGGGGTTGGGCTTGGCCCCTTAGTTCCAGTGAAAGGAACTCTTAATGCTTCAGCATACCAAGTCATTTTGGACAATTTCATGCTCCCAACTTTGTGGGAACAGTTTGGGGATGGCCCCTTCCTGTTCCAACATGACTGCGCACCAGTACACAAAGCAAGGTCCATAAAGACATGGATGAGTGAGTTTGGTGTGGAGGAACTTGACTGGCCTGCACAGAGTCCTGACCTCAACCTGATAGAACACCTTTGGGATGAATTAGAGCGGAGACTGTGAGCCAGGCTTTCTCACCAACATCACTGCCTGACCTCACAAATGCGCTTCTAAGAATGGTCAAAAATTCCCATAAACACACTCTTAAACCTTGTATATAACATTGTTCTAGTGGTTTTTGTATATTTTAATCTAAAAATCTTACATATTTTGCCTTTAGGAATGTTTTGATATTTGTACTGTAAAACAATTAAAAAATCAAAAGAAATCTATATATATATATATATATATATATATATATAAATTTTTTTTTTTTTTTTGCACTGAAAAGAGACATTTTGAAGAAGTACTGGTAATTCCCACCCCCCAATACAATCATAATGAACAAGCCTCATAAGAAATCCAGGCACAAAAAAGGATGCAAAGCACCAGAAATTAGAAAATTTCTCAATTAAGAAAAAAAAAAAAAAAATATTCAATATTAATCCTTCCCTCCAGTGAGCTGCTAACTGAACGGAACACTGAGTCACCAGATCAGGCCAATTCCTGAATGAATCATTCAGACTAGTTTTGGAAATCAGATCAGCTGATTCACTGAAAATGTCTCACTCGAAAGAATGATTCATTTGTGAATTAGGCTTTGCTTATTCGCTCATGAATGCTCCAAGGACAGCTTGAAAGATTTGCAAATAACAACTTCAATCTGTTCAAAGCTTTTGTAATATAGCACAATATAGCACACTTTTATGATACTTTTATGGTTTCCTTTTTGAAACTTTAAAGCTCTAGTCACTATTCATTGTGCAGTACATTGCTCAAAACTGTGCTCTGCGGAAGAAAAACAAATACAGGTTTAAGCATGATTGACAAGACTAAATTATGAAAGAATTTGCTAAAATACAAGCTAAATACATTTACTTGTAGCCTAAAACGATCATTTAAAATTAGTGATAAATTAAATGTGTCATAAAGTTTCCTAATTAATCTTTTCTTTGTAGAGATGCCCTTTCAACATGATTTTATTAGGTTTTGCTTTTCTTCTGTGATAAAAAGTTATGACCGAGAATAGCAAAACCTACCTACACACACACACACACACACACACACACACACACACACACACACACACACACACACACAGAGATAAAAAAAAACACTGTTAAATAATGAAAGGTAAAAATGTTTTGACAGTCTGTTCTACTCTAGTGCCCCAGCCTGTAATTGTTATCACAAGGGACCTTTCATTCAGATAAGAGCGAGTGAACTGTCTTTTTACAAAGTGAATTTTCAACTTCTTTTTATTTAATAGCTCTCTGTTGACCTGCAAAAAAAAACAAAAAAAAACTATTTTGCACTGTCATATGAGCCGCACTTGAAGTTTACCAGCACAGGACTGTGTGGTTGTGTGTAGTTGTGAGTATGTTTGTCAGTGTTTAAAACTATCTGCGCTTTATGAGTGTGAAATTACACTAACCAGCAAACAGTTATTTGCACTCCGTCCCCGAGGACATCTTGTGTACTTTCATGTTCAAGGACCTGTATTCATAATATCTGCCTCTCACAAAAAAGCACATTTTAAAAAGTAAAACATCCACATTAAACACCCACTTGCCAGTATTACACCACACAAACAGCCTGCTATATTGACCTCAAGATAAACAGCGATAGCTGATGGCTAAGGCAGTTAGCGTCGCTAAAACGAGGTTGAGATTCAGATCATTGGTGTAGGATTCTCTCTAAGCTTTTAGCATTTGCTGTTGATGCTAGGGGTGAAATGAGTGTGCTAATTATACCGTAGTGTGTGTTGTCTTCTAATGTAGCAAGAGTGTCTCATAGCATAGCAACAACTTTAGCATCATAAACCATACGAATACTGCAGAGTCGTGAAGGAGCTAGCAGCCTTTCTGAAACAAGATATAATATTCAGAAAGATGCAAATCTATCTTTAATTCATGATTCACTTTGTGAGAACTGAAGCTGCAGCAGTTTTTGAGCACCGCTGAAGTGAAAACACAAGAAGCTAGGCTTTATGGGTGAGCTTTTCATTTGGTTTCTGAGGTGGTGTGGGCAGTTCTGATGGCATGAGCTCTGCAGGGGAAACACTCACTGATGGGGCGGAAGCAAACGTCGTAACTGAGAAAGAAATAAAGATGAACATCTGTTAGCCCTCAGGCATCATTTCAAAACGCCTGAAATGAATGAGTAGAGAGAACAGAGAGGTGATAAAAACAGGGTTGAGAGAGAGAGAGTGCGTGCACTTGTTTGTACACTTTGGCAATTTGATGAAACGAACTTTGAGAAAAGGTTTCCTTTATTTAAGAATTCATTTATTATTTATTTCATTATTAATGAGGATGATCACCATGCGTCCTCAGTAATGAGCATAAAAATCTTAGGATAGCTTCATTTTATCTTAGTTGAAAGTATTATTTGGCGCATTGGCTCACACAATGCTGGCAAAGAAATTTGTTTAATATATGTTCTCATGCATGTGCTGTTATGCTGTGAAACATTTTGTCTCTATTCTATTCTATTCTATTCTATTCTATTCTATTATGCTTATATTCTGTCTTTCATCTTTGATCTCCCCCATGATTAAAAGAAACATTTTGTATTTTTGACCGTGTTACATTCATTGATTTTTATTTTTTTGTTTTTTTAAAGAAAGGAACTATTTTTATTTAAAACATAGATGTTTCATTGATGATGCTACTTAAAGGGGACCTTTTGTGCCCCTTTTCACATGATGTAATATAAGCCTCTGGTGTCCCCAGAATGTGTCTGTGCAGTTTCAGTTCATAATACCCCACAGATCATTTATTATAGCTTGTCACATTTTTGCCATTTTTGTCCCTTTTGTACCTTTAAATTCAAATGAACTGCTGCTTTCGGCCCCCTTTCCAGAAGAGGGCGGAGCTTTTTAACCGGAGCTTGCGCTTCGGTTGCTCAACAACAACAAAGCTGAAGAATATCACTCAGCCAAAATGACGATCGTCAGTAATGGTGTTTAGCCTTACATTGTTCAAACCAGAGTTGGACACTGATGGAGAGACTGAGGAAGAAGTTACAACTTTTAGAATGCAACTGGACATTTCTAAATGGTTAGTGGATAAATTTATGTAGTTGCTGTGGAGTTGATTTAACTTAGTGTTTAAGTTAGTCAATTTAACTTATTGACTAGCATGTGCCGTCATGTTAAAGTGGTGGTTCACAGTTTTTTTTTTTTTTTAGGCTTGATTGTGTTTATGGGGCACAGTGTAACATGTCTTAATGCTTTGTTAAAAAAAAAAAAAAAAAAAAAAGCCGTAATTTTCATATATTTTACCTTTATTCTACACCACTTTCCATTGTCATTGGAACGGTGGTTTGACTTCCTGATTCTATGATACCACTCCCTCCGAAATACGCAATGTGATCAGATTGGTTAGCTGGCCCAGTGTATTGTGATTCGCTGAAGCGTCTTGAAACGCCACGCCCCTTACCATTAGTTGTTACATGTGCTTCGGTGGAAATGTAAATAATGGCGTCTATATTGCCATATCAAATTGAGCCTGAATCAGACCCAGATAGCAGTAATGATGAAGAGGGTCAAGCAGAACCTCTGCAAGCATGGCTTTTAAAGGACGTTTCTGAATGGTAAGTATTTCCGTTTGTATTTGTGTCAAAGTGTTTAGATATGCTGTCACTTGTAAATGTTACTGCTGTTTGTTAGCTTTCAATATACGGTTTTATCCCGATTAGAGCTTTACTGTAGGCAAATACATGACTGAGTAGTAGCATTTTTGTAAAGGTATTGTTTAATTTATAGCATGAACAACTGTTTGTCTCTGAACATAGAAGTTTGTTGGTGTTTGTTGGAGAAGTATGCAATATAATTTAGCTAACTGGCTAGCGAAGCCAAACCACATTGGTCTTTGTTTACATCCTTGATGCAACCAAAAAATAGCAACAGAACTATACATTTAAAAGACATGTCCAAACAATAAAACATACTTACAGTTTGGGGCCCATAAACAGCAGCTTCTGCTTTTAAAGTGGGAACTACTTCATCTTTCAGTAAACGCCTTTGTGCAAATCAAGCATTGAACTCGTGTAGATTCTGGAAGCTGTCTTCCGCGCCGCATCCAGTGTAGACAATATCACTGATTATAATGGGTTCTATTATGTTTTGACGCGTCACATCACAGACAACTCTTCTGCTTCCATAATACCGCGCGACATGGCCTTTCTCACTTTGTTGCGTGTTCCCGTGGGCAGGGTTTATGTTAATTGCAGGGTTTATGATGTCACCAACCCGGGAAGAAGCTTGTTGTAGTCCAAACCAGTCGTAATTGTAGGCATTAAACTGCCATAACTTTAAAAGACAATATCTCCGTTTGCATTGAACTTTCAACGCTGTAACTTTGCAGATACTGTTTATGCTCAAGCAGCAACATTACACACTAACTAAAGTTAAAAAAGTGAAATCGCAATGAACCACCCCTTTAATCTTTTGTGCAAACCCAGCATTGAATTGACCCTCATTTGTGAAGCAGTCCGGCATAAAATGATGGCATGGCAACAATGCTCTACTACAACAATTCCTCCTCTTCTCTAAAGCAGCCCAACATGTCCTCAACTCCTTTATTGCATGTTCTCGGGGGCAGGGTTTATGTAAATTTTGGGGTTTGTGATGTCACTAACGTGGGAAGAAGCTCATTGTAGTCGTTTGTCCAGTCGTTTGTTGTAGTCCTTAAAAAGCGATTTCTGTAAAAGAAAATATCTCCATTTGCATTGAACTTTGAGCATCGTAACTTCACAGATGTTGTTTATGCTCAAACAGCAACATCACACACTAACTGAAGTTAAAAAAGTGAAATCATAATCAAGGACTCCTTTAAAGGGAGAGTTCACCCAAAAATGAAAATTCTGTCATCATTTACTAACCCTCAAGTTGTTCCAAGCCTGTATAAATTACTTTGTTCTGCTGAACACAAAGGAAGATATTTTGAAGAATGTTTGTAACCAAACAGTTGCGGGGCACCATTTACTTCCATAGTATGGGAAAAACAAATACTATGGAAGTCAGTGGTGCCCCACAATTGAAGGTGATTAAATGATGACAGAGTTTTCATTTTTGAGTGAACTATCCCTTTAACTTATTTTGTTAACTAATGGAACCTTATTGTAAAGTGTTACCACTATCCCTTTAAATCATGCTAAAATATCATTGCCTTGTCAACATGTATTCAAATTGCTTGAACATGGTCACCTGATTTATGCAATTTTAAAATGGTGGCCACTCAACGCCATGTTTTCAGCCGAAATGTGTTAAATTACCCCCTCTCGTCTGAATTTCCTTCCTCGTGCCTCAAATCGTTGCTTGTTAGCTTGCCTCTTCGTCAGACTCTCAATCACACACAAGACCTTTGCTCCGTTTGCTTGGGCCCGTGCCTGACATTTCTCATTCTCAAATGAAGACTTCACATTTTCCCTCGTTGGTGGAAGTCACTGCCTCCCTGACCTTTCTCTTTCCCAAGCTTTAATTAGGCTCAGCTTGGCTGACCAGCTCTCTGCTTCCACCCCGGCTCAGCTTTACCCCTCTCATCCCGCTGACAAGCATGTACGGTCGCGTATGTGTCTTTGGAAAGATAATTGCCAGATAACAGGGGTTGATCTTTTTGAGGGGAAGAATTGTACTCATGTTTTCATGTAGAGGGAGAGAATGAAAGGGTATGCCCATACAAAGAGAATAAAAGATGAAAAACTTACATGAAAGTACATTATAAGCAAAAATCTTGTGTCTGAGCTAAAGAGCTCCACTATGAAAGATTGATGCTTTCTTTCTGCCTTGACAATTATTTCTTCATTCTTCCATTTTGTAATATCACTTGTTATATGATAATTTACAGTTTTGCATTAGTATGTATGTACTGTATGCATTGTAAGTTTAAAGCTGGAGTGTTTCGATAATTTTCAAGGTATCCCATGCAAGCGCTGGAATGCTTGAGTCATAATCAGTTTTGCCTGTCGCCTGGCAACCCCATGGGTGCCATCTACTCTCTCAAAGACGGCCCTAAAACTGAGCCATCAGCACAATCTTTCCGTCAGAGCGAGAGAGATTGTGCCTCCTGCGATAAAGATTTCAACATTTAGCTGATTTCCTTTGTGTTTTTAATCGCCCTGACCTTCAGCAACAGCAGTAAACTGCACGTACAGCATCTCAGCCACTAGGTGGTGGTTATTCTTTAGTGAACTGAGGTTTATGTGGCAAGTGTTTGCTTGTGAAGAGGGAGGGTGTGTGACACTGATTTACTGCTTTTTATTTGTACTAATGAGGGGGAAAAACTGTGTATTTTCATTTATATTAAACCAATGGGATGTGCTATTTCTGTAGAGAGCAGTCAGCAGTTTTATATTTGCATTTTCCATGTCTTAAAGTTCATCCTATCTATTTTCTAAATGCATGTTAAATATCTTATAGTCAATACATTTTGTCTTATTGTGATCAATTCATTCAGTGCATATGTTTTTGTTCTTATGTTTTGACCTTGTAATGTTTAATCAAAATGTCAAAACCTGTGAAAATATCAGACTTCTCTCTGATGTTTCATACAAAAAGCAACATTTTGAACCAAAAGCTGAGAAAATCGTTTTTTTATTTCAAAGACCACAACGTCCATAAGCAATGATTTTATTGCTTGTTTACAGTTAATATAATATATGTCAATGTATGGTCTAAAATACAGGCAAACATAAAGACAAGATGTTTTACAGCATAATAGCACACGCATTTATCAGAAATGTGCATTTGCACTGTGTGTGCAAATGTGCCAAATAATATTTTGTATAACAGAGAGAACACGGAAAGCCAGAAAATTATGTCAATGGCAAGGAAAGAGTTAAAAGATTATTTTTTATTTTATTTTATTTTATTTTATTTTATTTTATTTTATTTTATTTTTATTTTATTTTTTTTACTCATTTCATTTCATTAGAATGGTCACCGGAAAACATCTATATATTATACATTGTATTTTTTTTTTTTTTTTTTTTTTTTACTTAATCAGAACACATGTTCATTAAGAGTCTCTAAATGAAAATTTGAAATGAAAGGGATAGTTCACTGAGAAAATGAAAAACATTTTTTCTAAATATCCAATTCTCCACAGAAGAAAGAAAGTCATGCAGGTTTGCAATGACATGAATATGAATAAATGATGAGAGAATTTATATTTTTGGGTGAACTATCCCTTAAGGACAAGGGAAGGAAAATTAAGATTCTTTCAAAAACACCAAGTTGTTCACAGCCGAAACACCTGGCTACCTTTCTCCCACAAACACACATGCACACATACACTTCTCTCCAAAAACCGGCCTAAGTTATCCCCACACCCCTGTCTCCCAAGGCAACCTTAAATAACAGCATCTTGGATGTTTTGTGAAACCTTGAGCACTCACCTGGGATCCGACACAGCATTTCACCCTAATTGGTCAGTTCTCCTGTGAGCAAACAATAGCCTTGGTTAATAAGGCAATATGGAAGAGTTCACCACCTGCATCCCTAATAAGAGCAGAAAAAACAAAAAGACAAAAACAACAACACGGCTCTGAGTTCAGGGAGCATATTCAGTTCTCAGATCTGTGGCATCAGCAAGGGAGCAAAAGTAACTTACTGCTCAGTCGTTCCTGAGCTGGATGAGGGATAAAAATGCGGCCCAGCTGTGCACACCTACAAAGACTGTTGGAGAGATTTGTGTGCTGAAAACATTCAGTGTAAGCACCGAAAGGGCAAACAGCTTGGTTTACAGTTTTTTAATGATGTTTAGTCATCAGTGGAAGAAAGAGTTTGTGCTGGTGTGTGTTCATTCACTTAAATAATGACTGTAAAGACTTGCTTTATATATGCAACTGTGCAAGCTTGTGTACACATTTCTAATGAGACTTCATTTTCATCTGATCACAAATTCAATAACCATAGATTAACTGTCCCCACTTGGTCAATAAGGTTATAATAGTATTCACATTCTGTGGTGCTGTGTTGCCTTATGGCAACACGTTTTTTTCTTTGACCTTCTTGACTTTCTAAAAAACAAAAAACAAAAAAAAAAAAACAGGTCAGTTATTATTGTTAATCATACACTATTTTTAAGACATTTTATTTCCACACTTTATTTTTTACGCAAGACTTTCCCTTTTAAATGTTTACAAACATTTTAAAAATTTGTTAAATTTAATTTACTAAATTTGTCAAATTAAAAATTGGTTCCCATAATTTATTAATTTTATTAATTTTTGTAATGCGTGTCCATATTGAACTAATTCATTTCTTCATTTTGATTTCACTAAAACGAGGGAATGAATTATTACAACTTGGCCATGAGTTAGTAAATCGAGGGAACACATTATTATATCGTGTGCACGATTTACTTAAAACGAGGAAACAAATTAGTAAAATGTGGTGACTACTAGAAAGTCATTAATTCGTGGTCATAATAAACATTTTTTTTCCCCCCTGCATGTCATGTGCAGCACTCTGTACATATTTACACTTTCCATTAGGAAAAAAAATGTCAATGAAAGAAAATGTCACAAGGCCTACAACTTTTTGTTATTTTAGTGTGTTTTGTAAAGTTAGAGTTAAAGATAAAGTTGCATAAAATATACATTGTTCATACTTTATACAAGTTAATAAAGTGATTCTGCTTTGGAGGAGAAATATTTTTTCACCCACATATTATTCCAAATCCGTATTATTATTATTATTATCATTATTGTTATTATTCAATCGTAGAACCTAAAAGAAGAAAAATGAGGGATGCGAGGACAAACTGTAACTGTGATTCAAACTGTAAATCTCCAAAAACTATTTTATAGTATCATAAAAGTGGTCTGTATGACTCATATACTATATTCTTCTGAAGTCATACAACAGCTTTACGATGGACAAATTTAAAATAGTTAATAGTTGTTCACTGAAATCTCCACACTGTGAGAATGTGAGAAACCAAATAGATGATCACATTTAGAATATAGTTCGCAAAAATGAATATTGCCATCTGAATGATGCACAAATGCTTTTCCTCAATGGGAATTATAGAAATTAAATATATTACTGCAGTCACTAATTTATGTTAAAATAATTGTTTTTATATGTAAGTGACAATTATAAGTTGTTCCATTTGTTATAAATTATCATTTATCCTCAAATTATTATTTTGTATTTATTTGCTTAATTTAAGTATAATGCATATATTGGTTGGTTGGTTGGAAGGTTAGAAGGTTGGTTGGAGGGTTGGTTGGAAGGTTGGTTGGTTGGAGCATTGGTTGGAAGGTTGGTTGGAGTGTTGGATGGAAGGTAGGTTGGAAGGTTGGTTGGTTGGAGGGTTGGTTGGAGGGTTGGTTGGAAGGTTGGTGGGTTGGAGGGTTGGTTGGAGCGTTGGTTGGAAGGTTTGTTGGAAGGTTGGTTGGAGGGTTTGTTGGAGGGTTTGTTGGAAGTTTGGTTGGTTGGAAGGTTGGTTGGAAGGTTGGTTGGAGGGTTGGTTGGAAGGTAGGTTGGTTGGTTGGTTGGTTGGTTGGTTGGTTGGTTGGTTGGTTGGAAGGTTGGTTGATTGGAGCGTTGGTTGGAAGGTTGTTTGGAAGGTTGATTGGAGGGTTGGTTGGAGGTTTGGTTGGAAGGTAGGTTGGAAGGTTGGTTGATTGGAGCGTTGGTTGGAAGGTTGGTTGGAGGTTTGGTTGGAAGGTTGGTTGGTTGGAGTTGGTTGGTTGGTTGGAGTTCCCTGATTTTTTTTTTTTTTTTTTTTTTTTTTTTTTTTTTTGGTTACTGCATGTGTGAAGTGGTGCAAAAGTAAGTGACGCTTGTTTGAGTCTGGCCTACACTGTGCTTTGACCCATTCTTTTCTTCCATCTCTCTGCTTTACCTTTACATAAGCAAAATCCATAATAAAGGAATCTAAATTCCTTTAAAAGCTCAAACGACCATTTATCCAAGTCAGGTTAGTGGAAAAAAAAAAAAAAAAAAGCATTCATGACCGACCTCGTTATGGTCTTGATTTACGGGAGTGAGACAATCCAATTAGTTTAAGATTGAGCCGAAACATGTTCCTAATTTCATTAATATTCTATCAGAGCCAACGTATCACTGCACAGCGGGACTCAGAGATTCTCTACCACACTCTCTAAGCGTCTCTCCAGCCACCTCATCTGCTGCTTCATTAACCTTTGTCTTTCCAGAAACCTCTGCTCTTGTGCTTCAAGTCACTGATAGGGACTTAACATACAGAATCAGAGGAAAGATACGGAGGTGGATTTTGCAAGGCTGCATGAGTATGGAGATGGAGAAAAGACGATAAAATTAATTGCCCTTGGTAATGTGTGACTCACATTATAAAAGCGAAGTCGACAAGGCCAGTGCAGACCATCCTTAATTTTATCTAAAACCGGAATTACTTGTTCTTGAATTATCTGCTTTTCACTTTTATAGTGCTGATCAAAGCTTTCTAAAGTAGGTATGTGAAATAGCAAAATCTGTATTTCATTTTTTAACTACATTTCTTTGGAGCACCCGCAGTGTTGCATTGTTAGATTCTTTCTTTTCTTTGTTACCTGTGCCTTCCATCTATTTCCTCACAACTGAAGGTCAAAAGAGAGTGAGCGAGAGACACACGCACCTACACCTGCATCTGCATATCGTATTTTCATGTGTCTATGTCAGGTATAGAAATGTTGAGGATTTATCAATAACAGCATCAGAGCATGTGACAGCTTGTATGACTGATATGTACACTTTCTGTTCAGCACGGTGGATTTTAGCATGATCTGAATACTATGTAAACATGTCTGACTTAAAGGGACAGTTCACACAAAAATAAAAATGTCTCATTTTTTAGACCCTGGTATTAAAACTCATCTCAGATATGTTTTTAGTTTTTGAGTGAATGGTCCCTGATTTATTGGCTACATATATCTCCCATTGTGTTGATAAAGCACATATAGAACACTTTAATTTAAACGGTTCATTCGAAGATCCGGTCTCTCTAAACCCATCCTTTCCACGAGCCTACTCTGCGCTGATTGGTCAGATGGCCCAGTCTGTTGTGATTGGTGCGTGTCAAAAATGAACCACCCATTACCATTGCTGCGTACCAATTCAGAGGCTGCGTCCTTCAAAGGCTGCATGCGAAGGCAGATTGCATGATAGCGACGCGACAAAAGCCCAGTTTCCACCACAGGAACCAGGGTCTAAAAAAAGTTCCAGGTAAAAATTCTCCCCTCAGAAAGTCCCTGCTCACGAGGTAGTACTTTTTCAAAGTTCAGGAACCTCCGGGGTGGGACTTGGGCACTGATTGGTTGAGTTCACACAGCATTTTGATTGGTTGACTCCATGTAGCATTTTATTTCAACCACCATTTTTTTTAAAAGTCTGTTGGGGTGGATGCAGTAAGAGTTGTTTGCTATTCAAATCAACAGTGGAGATTAAAAATTAGACCGATGGACAGACGGCGAGGTTCAGGCTTTATTAAGCTTATATGCGGGAAATGAAATACAGTAATTTCGGTGGAAACGGGGCTAAAGACTGTCCCAATTCGAAGGCTCCTTCAAATGCTGCAATGAAGGATACAGCAGATGGCTCCTTCGTGGCCTAGCCTACCCCAGAATTCATTAGGCGCCAGTGACGACATGTTTTTTTTTTGTTTGTTTGTTTGTTTGTTTGTTTGTTTTTTGAAAGAGAGAAATTACATTTTTAAATGTAAGTATTGGATTTCAACTTATTCAAAAATCTAATAATGCAACTGTAAAAATAATGAAGAAAAATGACGTTTGCGGACCTTGATAGCATGGCTTTTGAAGTCTGCGTCCTTCCAAGGATGCAGCCTCTGAATTGGGACACAGCTAACATATGAATTTCAGCTCTGGAGGCTTCATCATCGCTTGTAAACACAGTGATATGAACCATAACGATGGCATCGGTTTTACCATATCAATTCCAGCACGAGTCCTCATCTTTTGGAAGTGCATGCAAAGTGGATTCGCAGCACTGGGAACAACGTCTTCTCGACATGTCGACAACACAAACCAAATTCTTCCAGGCCTCAGCTACAACTACAGTGTTTGAGGGCGGGGCAAAGCAGAAATTGTTCAAGGACAGCCTGGCATTATGCAAATTTGTTACAAACTAGTAGACTAGTAAGACTGGAATTGCTGACGACTCGTTACAGACAGTTCAGAATCGATGCTTTCTTTTGGGAGACAATAACTTTATTCATCACGCGCTTTGATCTTTAAAACTTTGCAGACCTTTTACATTCACAAACAGCTATATTACACACTACATGAGAAAGGTAATATTCGAAAAAAACATAATATGGGCACTTTAAGTATTTTGTCCAAAAAACTACAAAAGCACCACAAAAGTGTCATAAAAATTGTGTGATTATATTCCAACCCATTCAATAGCTCTATGTGAGGAGCAGACTAAAGGCACCCTTTTTTTCATGGATTTGCCTTTTTTGATGCTTAAAATGGCTGGCACATTAACTTTTGATTTAAGTAATTGTAGTGTTCATTTAAGGTGGCTTTGCAAGAGTACACATTTTCATTAACCATCCACGCTTTCAGAACTTTAAACATAATAAGACGAGATTCAGTATAACGAAGGCCTGCTGCCATAAAATTCACCTCCAGTATCTCATCACTAGCATATCATAAAAATGCATAATGGCAATCAAATGTTTGCTTCTTTAAAAGAAAATAAAGAATCCACCACTGAAGCAACCCACTGATTGGTTGGCATCTGGGTCATGTTGGTTGAGTTGGTGATGATTGATGAGCGGTTGTTCTGGGTTACGCCGCTATGGTTAGCATTAGCATGTCCCGTTTGACGGATGGTCTGGTGAGCTCTGCTGCCCTGCTCTACTTAATAATGCTATTGCCCTGGAGAGATGTGTCAAGAACGCAATTGAAATGGAAACCAATTCTGAAGTGGACGCTAATGTTTTATGTGCCAAGGAAGAAACGAGATGGGTCAGCTCTTGAACAAGTTGCACTGACCCGTATTGCATGTGCAAGAGCGCTATTGATCTGATAATATAATCGAAGCTTGTGTCCATAAAGTAGCTATGAGAAGAGTTAATATCCGGCCTGTTTAAAGCTTTACAAACCAACGGAACAGAAAAAAAGACCCTAAAGCAATTCTGCTGTGGAGCTCAGACACACACACTTACACTCCTTAGACCCTGACACCTCCAGCTCTCTGTCAATGATAAGGTTTCGAAACGGTTCAGCCTCACCGATTCAATTATATTTGAGGCTGATTATATTTATTTATTTCTTTTTCAAAATTGGCACAAACTTAAGACTGGTGGCACTCTAAAACAGAAAAGGAAAAAAAAAAAAAGCTCAAGGGAAATTATAGATTTAACAGTGTGACTGCGCTTTAGGGTAAGTTAAAGTGTGTGCACGCTCATGCCGTAATGAATTACTCATTGGAGTGTGTTACAAGATTGACAGCGTTAAAGAGATTTATGCTTGTGATCCACTGCGATTATGATGAGATCAAACCAAGCAAATCAGGGAGTGGAAATGAAGATATCAAATTTAACACGAGGCGGTGCTGCCACAACTTTAAAAGTGTTCATTAAGACTTGCAAATTAGGAACACGGTTTGTGAGTTCATCAAATTTATGAGCTTCCTGTCTTGTATAGGAAATACAAATTGAGATGCAAGTGTTGATAATGTTTTATTTTTTTATTTTTAGTTGTTATTGTTTAAAGGAATGTTCCAGGTTCAATACACGTTAAAATCTATCAACAGCATTAGTGGCTGTATTACCACAATTCACTTTCAAATGTATTTATTGTTTTATATGTAGTGTATATCAAACAATATGTCTTAGATGTGGGGCTGCATTCAATAATACACTAATATTGTGGAATATTATTAAAATATACTAATATATATATATATATATATATATATATATATGTGTGTGTGTGTGTGTGTGTGTGTGTGTGTAGAGAGAGAGAGAGCGAGAGAGAGAGAGAAAGAGATCGCCTGAGTGATCATTACCTGTGTCTGAAATAACATTCATTATTCAGGTCGATGTTGATAATATTAGATCCATTATATTTTAATGGAGGAAAGTGATCTTTGTATTTGTCATTTTTACAGTTAAGGTAATTTTCCATAACATACAGCGCTTAAACAACATCCTTTGTTTACAAGAGTCCATTTCAATTTAAAAGTTTCTTGCGACTGACTCATTCACTCGTAAAGTTTGCCGCCATCTAATGGCGTATTAATGTAACTTTCACTCAATCCATATTACGCACTAATGGACCCTTTCTCAATACCAAATACAACATATTATTATATAAAATAATAATAATTGAACAACGATATTTACATTAAATTTAACAATAGCCATTATAAATGACAATAATAAATAAAGACTACAATTCAGTCATATGTACAAAAGCTGTGCTCTACAGGATGTAAGTTATATATATTCTTAATATTTATTAAATTATTAAATTTAACATAGCCCAATCCAATTTGCTCAGGAACAAGTAACTGATTAATAAGACCAAAGATTGCCTGTTTTATGTACCCAAAATGAAATATATGTCATGTTTAACCACTATAAAAGACAGCGGCAAATCCCCGGAGTACTGTCCAAGATGAAGCTGTTCTCGGCGGGTACACGAGCACTGAACGCCGCTGACGTCCTGGAGCTTGTATCTCCAAAAACATCTAAACCAACTACAGTTCGTGGTACAGCAAGTGTAGTATCTTCATAAAAAAAAAAAAAATACGGTGGATTTGCTCGGCTGCCATGACAGTTGCTTCAAGTGGAGTGATACAAGTGGTGAAAAGGTAGGACTGCTGTTATCACTAAAATATCGCACGGCTATCAGCCAATCAGATTTAAGAACCAGAAAGAACTGTTGTATACACACACATACACGCGCATATATATATATATATATATACTGTCTGGTCTTGTTATTGCAGTCTCTCACCATTCTAAAATGTCTGTTTGTAGACAGAACATCACAGATGCAGCTCCTCAGGTCCACTAGCTGAGGCATTTGGTCCCTGAGAGACAGTGAAGCAACTCTGTAGAGACTAAGAACCTCTTGTCTGTGTTTCAGATCATGTTGCTGACAGATCCAGAGGTGGAAAGCAGTTTGCTCATCAGCTCAGATGAAGGCGCCACCTATCAAAAATACCGTCTCAACTTCTACATCCTCAGCCTGTTGTTTCATCCTGAGCAGGAGGACTGGATCCTTGCTTATGGCCATGACCAGAAGGTACACAATCATTTTAGCTAAATTATTCCTGAAAAATATGGCAAACAACATCTCATTATTGGGAATAGCATTCAGGAATGCACTCTTCATGTGGTTCTCTAATTATCAAGCTGTTTTATTGCCAAATATAACCAAATGCAAGAAAGCCAATGGAAAAGCACATTTATAGTATTTGCATTCTTGATAAACATTCGAGGCACAAACTGCAAAGCAAGACATTATAATAATGAAACGCATGCGTGCAAATGGATGCTAATCTATATTTGGGATTGAAATATGTCCTCAAAGGGCAATTATCAATGCAAGAGGAAATAAGTCTTAAAGAGACAATTTCAGTGAGCTTAAAGTTGGCAATTAAGACAATTTATGGATCCCCAGTCGCAGGGAATCACCATTAATTATATGCTTTCGAGCTCATGGTTTAGGGCTAATAAATTATGAAAAAATTTTACTCTTCTGAAAAGATTGTTTAACCATCAGATTTAATCATATCAAAAGATAATTTAACTAGTCAAGATTTGTTTTATTTTTTCCTGATCCTCCCCTCTTTAATTTTGGATTAGATTTATTTCTGAATTGATTTTATTTTTTCTACCCCTTTGATGTGGATCTAAATGATATAAATGATTTAAGGTTATGAACATACAAAAAAAAAAGTTTTTTTTCAAACCTCATCTTCATCAAATGTATATTCAAAAAGAACAATGTAAAAAAAAAAAAAAAGAATTCAGACAAATTACCTTTCACAGTGGCATGCAGTATAATCAAATACTGTGATAGTTTTAATTCTCGAGTGATGGTGTTAGACAGCATTGACTTCAATTTTGACAAATCAACATTGACTTCACCCTTGAAGGAGGGCCACCGAGAATGAATTACAATTAAATGAACACAATCAAAAAGAATTATCGGCCAATTGAAGGCTAATAGTTGACTGTTTGTACAATGTGCATGACTAGCCACGGTTGAAAGCTGCAAAAGCAAACATCACAAAAGGAAAACACAATCACTAGCGTAATTAAACCCTATCCAAATCTATGATACAAATAAATGCATAATTTATTAGTGTTGACAGATTTTATACCACAGTGTCATTGGCAAAGTTTCTGAGGTTTCTTTTATTATAACAGTAAACATAGATGAGAGAGGAAACAAGCTCAAATGAAAAGCTCAGTAACCTTCATTGGTGAACATATTTGTGCTTCCCTGCTGCAAAAAAAACAAAACAAAACAAAAAAAAAACAGCTTAATTCAGACTATGCTGGTCTTAAACCAACTGGACACCAATTCAGACATCCCCAAATTGGGTGATCGGTTTGAAACGGCTAAGACTAGCTTAGGTGAATTTAAGCAGTTTTCAACAGGGCAATACTCTTCGATTCTGTCTGATTTCGTTTGGTTTGATCCCATTTGTCTATGTCTAAATATGACCAAACTCCATCCACCCACAGTCAGGATGTTATATTGGATACGAGATTGTGATATCACAGTTCTCAACTGATGCAAACACAAGTACTGCATTGAAACCCCCCACTGTTTCAGAACTGTCTCACAAAACAGGGCAAAAATATGTTATTTTGTGCGAGGCAAATTAAGTTTCACACCTCAGGAAAACTTTTGCTCAACATTTTAACAAGTGGCACATATCATTCCAAAGTGCTGTAAGTACCAGTGTGACATATTTGTATTTGCCATTTATATAATATGATTTCCCCCAAAGCACTGTGCACATAAATAGGATGTTTTTTTTGGTCATACTGAGAAGTATATACATGAGTCATTTTTGTGCCTCATTTGGTGAATTTCAGATCTTCGTGTTTGTTGTCTTTCTGAAAATCATTCATAATTTAATTTGCTTGGTTCGAAAATGTAGTTAGCTGCCTATGTAGGCAGTATTAAGGCATCTTTGGCATGTTCCTGATTTAAATTCTGTTCCAAAAAAGTAGGCAACTTAATTATTCTGCCTTCTAAGATACCTTGTTTTGGATCAATTTTAAGGCAGCATCACATCCTATTTGGATAAGACAATTCCATAATGCATTGCAATAGGGGTGTGACGAGACAGTATTTTTAAGAAATCCTCAATAACAAAATTCATGACTGGAAAATTCATGATTAGTCTTCAGATGCATTTTAAAATGTTTTAACTAATCATCTTGTAATGAATGTCATTTCAGTTCTACTTTCTGAGTATGAATTATCATATGCAGACAATATACAATATACAAGCACTGTAAAAGGTTCTGCCACAAACTCAACTGACTAGATTCTCTCCTGTATGATTTCACATGAATCTCTTCAGACCTTACTGTACATGAATTATGAGCTCCCAGAACTTCTGACTGAAGCTGTGTGTGACTTCCTAATTGAACTCCTTTCCACAAATTGAACATAGAAATTAAAACAGTATAAATAACAAAAATAAATAATAGTTTTTCTTAGTCTTATTAAGTGTAAACAATAAGTGCAAAGTAATCTCTCAATATTCAAAGTGCAAACAGAGACCAAAACAGAGAACAGAGCTGGTTAAAACTACACAGCCCAGCCAAAGATTGTATGTAGTCTAATTTGCACGCAACAGGGAGCTCGCATTTTTCTTTCGAATTCGCAGTTGCGCATACTCTGTGTATAGGGAGCGGCGGTGCTGAGCATGCATTCTACAAGATGAGCCATTTATCAGACGCTTAGGTGAATCCTCCGCCATGGTCTTGTCAGTCATCTCGCCTTACTCTCATCACATGATCAGCGAACTGTGATTCCTTCTGCACTGTATGCGATTCTGCAGCTCGTGCTGGATGAGCAGAGAAGACGTTTACAATAGTTTACAATTGAAACAACCATTATCCAACTGAATTAAATGTTTTTATTTCTATAAAAAAGCAAAATGACTGTGGAGACAGTGCCACCGTAATGTAATGTAAACATAGTGGTGGCATATTCTATGCTAATTTCACCCTCACGCTCCGTCATGGCAGTATCACAAGACAGCTTTTTACTCAACAAGAAATCTTGTCACATTTTAATATCACGAGAGATCTCATGGCACAAGATCTAGTCACACCCCTATATTTAGTCAATTTAATACAGTAAAAATTATTTAATACAGTAAAAACAGTAATTTAAAAAAAAAAAAAAAAATCCTATTTGAATATATTTTAAAATGTAGTTTAGCCCTTTCATGTCAAATTTTCAGCATCATTACTCCGGTCTTCAGTGTCACGTGATCCTTCAGAAATCATTCTAATATGCTGATTTGCTGCACAAAATTCATTTCTTATTATTATCAGTGTTAAAATACTTTTTGTCTAGGATTCTTTGATGAATAGAAAGTCCAATAGAACAGCATTGATTTTAAATATTTTACAATTAATAATATAACAGTTTAACAATTGAAATGTCTTTACTATCACTTTTAATGCAATTCAATGCGTCCTTGATGAATAAAAGTACTGACCCCAGTTTTCAACAGCAGTGTATACTGATAGTATTTCATTCAATAATGAAAAAGGTATTATAAAAAAGTAATTTCACCCAATATTTGTGTGTATTATGTATTTTCTATGCATATTGGATTATCATGCATGTTATCTTAGCAACACGCTAATGTCAAAATCTGTAGAAATCAGCATGAAAATCACACTTCCATTTTGTGTAGTGTGTGGAGTTGCTGCTAGGTTGCATAATAGTAATAATGTGGCCAACAGCTGCCTATGTAGGCAGTAAGACAGCTCACTAGGTTGTTGAATAGAACTAATGATAAAGATAAAGAGTAAACTAAACTTACCTAAACAATGCCACTAAGCAAATGTACAGTTAAATTATAACAGCATATTGTACCATCAGAAGTGACAGGAATCGTCATACAATACTTTTGCTAACCCAATATTTCGTTCTCAGCTCTACAGCTCTGTTGAGTTTGGCCGTCGATGGCAGCTTGTTCACGAGCGGGTGGCGCCCAATCGATTCTACTGGTAAGCTCTCTGTGTGATTCCTTCTGCTGCATGTGGAACATCAATCATTTGAACTCCTGCATTCTGTGGCTTATAAAAGAATAAACCAAAGAACACGGATTGTTGTTCAACCCTGATGTGATCTTCCCCACTGTGTTCCACCACTAACGCTATCTTGAGGTTTACGTCCAAACCTTAGAAGTTCTTTAATGAATGTTGTCATTAAGCCTTGTTACTGAGTCAGAGTCTGCATTTGCAACGTTGCAAATGATTTAGTCATTAAGAAACCTTATTCAACTCGATCAGGATGGCTAATAGATGTCTAGACTGTGATGATTAAAGAGACCGGTTGAGAAATAAATTCTAAATACGATTCGATTTTATGTTTATCTCTGGTCTCAAGTGGACAAGCTGGAATGAACTGAAAAGTGTTTTGGGCATGGATCGATTGTTTATTTAATATTATAAATATATACTCCACTAAATCTTGACTACCGGAACAAAAAGTGTGTAGAAGTGAAAATAAATTTAAAAAAATAAATAAATAAATAAAAATAATGTACAAAATAATCAGATTAAAAAATAAAGTCATATCAAATATTTTTACAGCATCTGGAATTTTTATTGATGAATGAATGAACTGAAACTGCAAGATGGTTTCAAGCTAATTATTTATTGAATTAATCTGGTAGAGATTTGAATCTTGTAGAATTGACAAAATAATTATATTTTCATATCATGTATTAAATGCAGTAGCCATTTTGTTCTTTCTGTTGCTAACTACTGATAAAAAGTAGGACCAAAAAGACTTAAAACTTTTATATATATATATATATATATATAATATAGTCATATTATGTGTGTATATATATATATATATATATGTGTCATATTATGTATATATATTATGTTATGTGTATAAATGCTACATTTTTGATAAACTAAAATGTAGCAGGTAAACTAAACCAGGTAAAGCAAGCAAGAAGAAAGAAAATATGTTTTGTTCCATGTCAAGAATTAGTTAGTCATATTGTGTTCAATGTGGCAATCACAAAAAGACAATTTACTCTCAACTCACTGGTCAATTTTTTTATTGATCATGTCTGTCTTTTACCTGCCATGTGCCAAATACAGATCTAGTCATTTAGCAGCAGTGTTTTGTTTTTTGAGGACATTTTTGTGTCGAATTTTTGCATAAGCATGCACAGTCAAAGTGGGACAGAGCGAAGACATCAGAGAGTCAG
Organism: Ctenopharyngodon idella; assembly: GCF_019924925.1. Lineage (NCBI taxonomy): Eukaryota > Metazoa > Chordata > Actinopteri > Cypriniformes > Xenocyprididae > Ctenopharyngodon > Ctenopharyngodon idella. The sequence goes on from NC_067220.1 coordinate 36,220,004, forward strand.
CCTGCAGTACCGTTATTTTTAGTCTGGTAATGATCTACCCTCACAAGTTCCCCTCAATGAACTCTCACATATAGAGTCTTATTATCTGAAGTGAGATGAGACATATAACCCTTACAAATGTGTAGCTATTGACTATGTGAAATTAGATTGTCTCTTTTGATGAGATACACCACGGGCACAGCCAGAATATGAGATGATTGATGAAATGGAGCTTTGAATGGATGAAATGGACTTTTGTATCTGTCAGCGCTTCAAAAGGAACTCAGATCTGATGCGGCCTAATACCACGCAGATTTAGAGTCTTGGTGGAATTGAACAGGTCAGGAACTCCTTTACTTTCACCCTCACAAGTGATCTCAAATCGAAACCCAGACAGTTCTTTGTAGATATCTGAAAATGAACCACTCTTTTGAGTAAGCAAGGTTGCAGGGTAATGAAATACAACTAAAGGTACCTGAAAATTCTTGGTTGAGAATCACATAAAACAAAATGCTGATATACATGCCCACATTGCGTTAACTTTTCTAAATAAGCACTATAATAAGCCTGATTTAAATATAAATGGAGCATGTTTTCATCGAAAAGAACAACAATGAATTTAAACCTTGCATGGCGCAATGCCATGTCTGTGCTTTTTTAGAGTACAACAGTCAGGTTCTGATTGTTCTTATTCATTTTCTCCATAGGGAGACTGATTTTGAATGGTAACATATAAACCTTTAAAGATGGACCTACTGTGAGCTGAGGCTGTTAAACAATGGTGTATGCTTTTGTTAAAGCCATCAGCCCACATTATTTCAACTTATTTTTTTAAATAATCATGTTTAACAGTGGAATCTATGCTGAAAAACTACATTACCCATGATTCTGCAGAGAAATCTCCACCAATCACCAATAAAATCGCGACAAATAAATCACACCATAAGAACACTTTAGCACCGACCCACTCCCATGAAGCACTGCGAATGACATAGTCAGTTTCACTTTGGTCTCAAAATACTTAAATATTTGTATGCATAATATGGATAATTTTCAATTCAATTGTTTTTCGCAGTGCTTCATGGGATTGTAGTTCTTTCTGTAGTTCTTAATAGGTCCCCCATTAAAGGGGACCTATTATGCAAAATTCACTTTTGCATGGTGTTTGGACATAAATGTGTGTTGGCAGTGTGTGTACACAACCACCATATAATGATAAAAATCCAAACTCCCGAAATCTGAGCCACTGAAGACGAGGTGGATTAATTTTGTTTTCGAAGAAAATGCTCCCTCAACCCTACCAAAATTTGTTTATGTCTGCTCGAATCATTTCACACCAGACTGCTTTGTAAACGAATATCAATACAAAGGGACAATACAAAACAGAGGTTGTGCTAAAAATTATATAAAGGATTATATGAAGGATAGATCGGTACAAACTGTTCGTGATCCAGCTTACAGTCTCCAGAGTGATACTGGATACGGCAGTAATGAAGGTGAGAGCACTTTATTACAGTTGATTTACGGATATAAAGTTTACCAGTTTATTAAGCACCACCCGAAAAGGCATAAGGTCTTTAAATATGTGTTTACTGTTAGTTGTAACAAGTGTTTCTGTGTACTTCGCTATGTGTGTTGATGATAATGCAAGGGAGAGAGAGAGAGTTTATGGATAATAGTTTAATGCACACTTGCACTTTGTTTTATTAAGCTCTTACTGTGATTTTGTGTGAAGTACAATAAACGTTATAAAACTCATCGGTAAACAGGCTTGTACTAATATAGTCGATAAAAACAAGAAGACAATATAAGTTATAACCATAATTAAACTAAACTATACCTGTTCTATCTCCATGCAGCATATTTTCACAGTTTCTGACATTATAGTGCGTCCTGACTGAATCCTGACACCGGAGAATGAGCTCTTGAAGCTCCGCCTAATAGGTAGAGCGCAGCAGCTCATTTGCATTTAAAGGGCACACACTGAAACGCCGCGTTTTTGCTCACCCCCAAAAAGTGGCAATTTTAAGATGCTATCAAAAATGATCTGTTGGGTATTTTGAGCTAAAACTTCACATACACACTCTGGGGCCATCAGAGACTTGTTTTACATCTTGTAAAAGGGGGCATAATAGGTCCCCTTTAAAGTTAAGTTCACAGTCTTGCACCTTTTGTCTTTATCGTCCAATTTTCAAATTCTTTTTTGCTCTTGTGATTCACCTGGTTGTTTGGTTCATTGCTTATAGCTCTAAATCCCTATGGGAAAAATGAATGGAAGAAAGAAAAAAAAAACCTTTCGGAACCAAGGTCCCTGAAAAATGGCACTGTAGCACAGCTCTCTGGAATATTCCAATCTGATTGGTCAATCACTGCATCTAGCGACCTGAAATTTACTTGTGCTTACCGTCATCATGTCACCGCGGACTCATTCTCTTTTCGTACAAACACAATTGATGGCATTTTGCATCTTAGTTATGGATTGCACTCAGAGTGTAATCATCCATCCTTCCTTCCCTCCATCCATTCATCCATCCATCCATCCATCCATCCCTCCAGCCATCCATCCATCCATCCATCATAATTTTTGCAAAACAGGGTGAACCTCCATTCTACATCCTAATGGATTGCGGAATAAACTTAAAAATGCAGGTTTTGAGCTGAAAGTCAGTGCTCAAAAGCAACATAACTTTTTCGTGATTTTGCTGCTCTGTCTTTAAAATATTAAGGCTGATCCCAGTGCATGCCAAGGGATGCTATATTTGTGAAAGCGTCAATACTTCCAATAAGTGCCATGATAAAGTCTTGAGCTAGTCTGCTTCTACTTTTGTAGGTTCCTCACTGGAGCAGCTCTCTCTGATTTTTCAGTCTCGAATAAATATTTCATGCAACAATGATTTTTTTCAACACTAAAAAGAGAGCTATGTGCGGTGCCTGTGGGTGTTCTTGGGAAGCAAATGAGAAGGGCTTACTTTTAATGATGTCAGGATAGGCTCCTTGCTTCTGTCAGAGAGCGCAGAAAGATGGAGATGGAAATGGGAGCTTAACAGGACAGGGTGTTCTGATGGTACTTTCCCACCTTAAACTGTATTGCTCCTTTGGGAGGCGAACATGTATCTTTTAGCCGACAAAAAAAAAAAAATCCAATGCCCTTATTTTGACCCATCTGCTGTTGTATGGAAACACAAAGGATTTTCTTTTTGCCAAAGCTCATTTTATAAAACACTGTTTTTTTTGTTTTGTTTGTTTGTTTGTTTGTTTTTTTCTTTCCTTTGGGCTCTTTAGGTCTAAACTGGGCCTTGATAAAGAGCCGGGCCTGATTCACCTTGAGACCAGCATCTCAGAAACCCGTAAGTCTGAATGGCGCCCCTGGACGTGCTTTGATTACATTTCAAGAAGCTATAATTCAAACACGGCACAAGGCAACACTTAGAGAGTTCAAAATAGGCTACACATCAAAATGCAAAATGGACAGCTCTTCACTAGCAAATCCATCTGTCCATATCTGTCATCCATAATTAAAATTAATGAAGAAACTTGCTGCACAAATTGAGTTTGTCTTTTGTCTGTTGAACCTATATTCTTGTTGATTGACAGACAGAAAGATAAGTTACATGTGTCAGCTCTACTGGATATGGTCCCTTAAATTACAGTCAAGTCAAGTTGTGTGAGGTTTTTTTTTTTTTTTTTAGACAGTTTGAGGTTAATATACAGGGGCAATTACATTTTCATTCAAAACTCACATACTACTACAGATCTTCCTCTGGTCTTTTGGTAAAGTAACATTTAACTGTGTCGACAGTAACTATACTATAAAGTTACCTATATTGAGAAATGTTGAAAAAATGTAGGGTTTATTTTTAAGAAAATGCTAGTAAATTTCTCAAATAATTACAAACAGGTTGAAGTAAATGTGTTTTTTTGAAGAATTTTGAAGACTGTAATAAAAAAAAAGTGTCACATTTGGGCCTTGTACAGTTACTCCCAGCCTTTCTTACCCCTACTGCTCTTTCAGGTCAGAATAACATCCTCTCAACATTTCTTAACATTTCCTATCATCTAGTTTATGGTTATGAAAAGAAAAACTTATGAAAAGCTTATGAAAGAAACCAAGTAATACCTTCATCTCTTTCTGCCATTTGTCCTGTTGCAGAGGCTTTGTATGTCACATGTAAGCTTCAGAACTGCACAGATGCCAACAAGGGCAAACCTTTTCCTGGATACATTGACCCCAACTCCCTGGTGGTCCAAGATGAGTATGTGTTTGTTCAGGTGAGTAATTTATGAAGGGGACTAGTACCTTTGACTAGTAATAAATATTGGAATGATGTTTAATGCATGCTGTGTGTGGGGCAAAATGTATGGAAGCTTATTTCCGCCACTAAATAAAAAATAAAATAGGTAATTGTGACTTTTTTTATCTCACAATTCTGACCCTTTTTATATTTCACACTTCAGACTTTATAAGTGGTACTTGTGAGTTTACAATATATCTCACAATTCTGAAAAAATAGTCAGAATTGCTAGTTACAAACTCGCAATTGAAAGAAGTCTGTATTGTGAGATATGAACTTGCAATTGCGAGATATAAACTCAGAACTGCAAGAAATAAAGTCAGAATTTTGATATAAACTATCTTTTTATCTCACATTTCTAAGAGAAAAAAATCATATTTGTGAGATATAATTGAGAGATTATTTCACAATCATAATGCGAAAAATAATGCAAGCTTATATCTTGCAATTCTGTCTTTATTTCTCGCAATTGCCAGTTATAAAGTCTGAATTTTGAGATATAAACTCATATAAACTCGCAATTGCAAGAAAACAAGTCACAATTGTTAGACAAAAAGTCGCAATTACTTTTATTCCGTGCAAGCTTCCATATTGTGGTAGCAATAAATACTTTTCTTACAATATTGCATTGATATTTATATATCAGTATTTTAACATTTCCTACAGTTCAATTACACTTTTATTGAGTGTACACTGTATTCAATTACACTGTATTTATTCAGTTATTCAACAATATTTACCTATATCTTTAAATATTATCTTAAACATAAACGTGATATTTTCAAGGAAAGTTCTTTTATTTCAGTCAAGTACCTTCAATAAATGACATTGTTATATGTTTGCACTTCTCCAAATTATTTCATGGGATGGTTATTTTCTTTAAACGATTGATTGACGGTCCTTCACTGATGTGCAGGACACATCTGGACGAATGCAATGTTGATGCATAACTTTTTAGCTTCCTTTGAATATTTCGGGCCCTGTTTACACCTGTATTAAAGGGTTAGTTCACCCAAAAGTGAAACTTCTGTCAGTAATTACTCACCCTCATGTTGTTCCAAACCCGTAAGACCTTCATTCATCTTCAGAGCACAAATTATGACATTTTTGATGAAATCCAAGAGCTCTCTGACTTCTGACGTAGAACACGGAAGCGCTGCACTGTGTTTACTACGTCAACTGAGACTGACAAGAGAATAGATTGTTGAATAAAGTCATTATTTTTGTTTTGTTTTTGCACAGAAAAAGTATTCTTGTCGCTTCATAAAATTAAGGTTGAACCACTGTAGTCACGTGGACTATTTTAACGATGTCTTTAGTACCTTCCTGGGCCTTGACAGTGGTAATTAAATTGCTGTATATGGAGGAGACAGCAATTCATTTTTGGGTGAACTAACCTTTTAAGCACTTATCTCAATAGCACTTAAGCTTAATACCAGGTGTAAACATGGTCTATGCCATATTGGGGAACATTGAAGCAAAGAATCTAATCCTCCAAATTCAGTGTTATGCATTTGGCACAGTTTCAACTGCGATCTAATTATGATTGAATTGTGGTGAACATATCGCCAATAGCCAGCCCTAATATGTGACCAATATCTGGTGGCACTTTCAATGTTACTTCTTTCTAAAGTGTCTTTGTCTTGTCTGTTTGTGATCCCTCCATTACCCAAGGTGTCAACCGGTGGTCGGCCAATCTACTATGTGTCATCCAGGCGAGATGTGTTTACACCCATGAAGCTTCCCAAATACACCCTTCCAAAGGTAGGGTAGCTTATTCACACTTGCTCGACACGAAGTCAGAATCTGACACACTGTGACAGAGTAAACAGACATTGCTATTTCAGACCCAGATCATCATGTCCCTCGATGTTAGCCTTTGAAGCTTCAAACCTTTACAAAATCCGATTTTTTTTTTTCTTGGCATCTGGCAGGCTCTTACTTCTGAGCGAGTGAATTCAGGGACGCAGATGCTACCGCGGTCCCTCGCCTCTCAGGATGCTGTGTTATTATTCAAAGCTTAAAATCTGCTGCGCTCACATGACAATTAAACATGTTTTATTCAATCAAGCTCTCGGCGCTCCTTAAAGCACACACCCAGCAACCCTTGCACGGTCTGGGGTAGATGAAATTCGCAAACTGCCAGCATGTGGTTTTGTTGAATTTGCCCAACTGACAAGCTCAATTTAAGGCTAATAAGAATATTTGTCGTACGCCGGAGCTGTGAGCAAAACAAGGCAGGTAAGAGTTGGGTCTGATACTGATTATTAATCGGATTCAGCTCAGTGGGGTGAAACCACCACTGCACTCCAGATGTCCCCTGCCATCCCGGCAGCAACATTCATATTCAATCTCACTTGATTAGAGGCAAAAATCACATTAAAGGTTAAAATCATCCTCCTTTGATGTATGTAAATATGAAATGTAAAGGTGTTTTGATGTTTTGAATATTGAAAGGCACTTTGGAGGCCTACTTTTTCTTTCTGCCAAAAAAAAAAGACTATTTCTATTTGAATATATTTTAAAATGGAATTCATTCCTGTGATGGCAAAACTGAATTTTCAGCATCATTATTCCAGTCTTCGGTGTCACATTGATCATTGATCAGTTAACACAATAACTACTAGTAATCTGGTCTGATCCTGTCCAGATCACTAGTATTTCTTGAAGAGTCACTAGGTAACACTTGAGTAATTAGTAATGCATTTTATGACCACGTTCAGAGTAGGCTTGCTGCGATAGTCTGTGTTACCGGTGTTACACAGTGTTCAGCCTTACACCGATTATATTACATGGCCACCATGACACTGCCCCCACTGTCATTTTTTTATTTATTTTTTTTATTAAAACAACGACCATTTATTTCAGCTGGACAATAGATGATACAATCATAATCTGAATGTGTTTGCTCTGCTCCATACAGCACAAGGTGCAGCACAATGCAGCAGAAGTCAGATTTCACTTATCACATGACAAGAGTAAAGAGAGATGACTGACAAGACGATGACGGAGGATTTGGTGCGCAACAGATCCTGAGCGTCAATGGCCCTGTCCCAAATGGCACACTTCATATGCACTTTCGGTCTTGTGAACTTATAATGGCTTCTGTGTGCGTGTGTCCGTTAAGTCCATGAGACCGTAGGGTGTCCCATTTGTCATTTTAGGTCAGACTTCTTCCCGACAGTCAAAGCTATGTTACGTCACAAAAGTGCGGACTCGTAGGAAGACCACAAGTGTTTAGGTTTCTATTTGGGACAGGGCCAATGATAACAACAAATGCACGCAAGAGATCCACATACGTGCACCACAATCCACAAATGTATGGAACGCTAAACAGGTCATGTTTTGTCATTAATCAAACGCCTGGTGTCCATAAAACACTGAGTTTTATGGTATTTAGACCCAAAATATGGTGTTCTGTTGTACAAGCTTAAATTAAGGCATTTTCACCACAGATCTGCTGTTAATATCAGCAATTTTGATCTATTTGGCTATCCATACAAATGCACGTGAGAGATCCACACACATGGAAATCCACAAATGCACACAGGATCGCAAATTCAAAAGCTAAATTAAAAGCAAGCGCGCATTCAAACGTGATTCCAATACCCCACATATTGATAGCATAATACCGGTTTTGACGCAAGCTTATATACCGGTGTGAAAATTTTCTCACAGTGACATGTCTAGTTCAGAGTAAAAAAGACAATTGATTTTCTCAGACACATGTTAATGTTGTGATTAGTAATTAATTAGTAATTCTTTATAATTTGTCCTAGTTGAATGAGGTAATTAATGAGGCTGATCTTATTCATCTTAATAAGGAACTGTCTTAGTACTAAATTTGCTATTGCTTACTGATTATTTAAGCTTGTTTCCATATTAGTTAATAGTAGTAGCTGAAGTGTTAATGTAGTAGGCCACTACTCATTTGTCTTGCATTACTTCCTGCATAGGTATTAATGACAGACCATTATTCTAAAGTGTTACCTAAATTACTATACAAAACTGAAATCATGCAGCTACACCGGGCTGATTGTGATTCACAGCCTAGTGCATTTATTATAACCTACTATTATAAACTGTTCCATGTCAGATTTATTGACTTTTTTATTGGCATTTATATACATATTTGGATAACACCAGAGGCTAAAGATTCTTTTGTCAAATAAATCACAGAGTCTGTTTTATGAAACATCTTTTCCTTTTTCCCCAGGATCTGCATGTGATCAGTACAGATGAGAACCGGGTCGTGGCGGCGGTTCAAGAGTGGAACCAGAATGACACTTACAACCTGTATGTGTCAGAGGCCGGAGGCATTTACTACACACTGGCTTTGGAGAACGTCATGAGCAGTATGGGTCCAGAGGGAAATGTCATGATAGATTTATATGAGGTACAGAGAGGTGTCATTTACTTTCCTCACTACACACTGTACAGATGTATGCTGATCACTGCTTCATATTTAAATTTCTCTGGGTATTAAAAGCATGAGCAAATTGGATACACTAATTAATGCTAATTGATTGTAGTGGTAATTGATTTAATAGCAACACTAATTAATTTAGGTTTCATAATTACATAATTATCAATAGATTATCTAAACAAGGAAATGTTAGGAACCTTGAAATAAAGCAGTATGCTGTCTATGGATCTAAATGTATCACTATAGGTGAAATCTATGTGTTAATTTCATAACATATTTTGTACCACATTAAAATGCAGCAATAAAATACAGATTTATGCTATATGTGAATACACTATTTTATATTTATATATAAAATACACTATTTTATATTTATATATATATATATATATATATATATATATATATATATATATATATATATATATATATATATTATATATATATAACATATTCACATTTTTTTTTTTATTATTATTATGCAAAGTTCCAATGCAGCAATTCACAACATACAATTTTGACCAGATGTTGTTATTAGCTCCAGAAATAAATACAATACAAATAAGGAAATCATAATACTATAATCCATAAAAAAACGCTGTGTGTAATAAAGTGAAATGACATGGGGAAAAAAGTATTGAACACACTAAGAAAAAGCAGTACACTAAGGCAAGGCAAGTCAATAAAGCAACAGAGTTCTACCTCCTACCTGTGCAAATTAGAATCATTTGGGTTAGTGCATGTTGTTAGGTTAGAAAAAGGCTTACCCACCTCTGAATGCAAGTATTGGACATCTCATGATGGGTAGAGGCAAAGAGCTCTCCCAAGACTTTCGCAACAAGATTTTTGCCGCCGTACATAACAATGGTACTGGTTACAGAAGAATTTTCCAACTCCTAAATGTTCCTGTAAGCACCATTGGGGCCATTTTCCACAACTGAAAGGAACATCATTCCACCATCAACTGGCCATGCAAAGGAGCTCCTCGCAAGATTTCTGATCAGGGAATCAGAAGGTTAGTAAGAAGTGTAGCCCAAGAATCAAGGACCACTCGGAAAGAGGTCCAGAAAGACTTGGAGGCAGCAGGTACAGTTGTCACAGAGAAAACAATAGGAAATGCACTTCACGCTCAGCACAGAAAGCTCCATTATTGAAGAAAAGGCATGTTGAAGCTCATTTGACGTTTTCTACACAACATTTGGTAAGATCTGAACTACTGGGAAATTTAGTGTGGTCAGATGAGACAAAAATCTAACTTTTGGCAACAATACCACATGCCATGTTTGGAGGAGAAATGGCTTTACATATGATCCTAAAAATACCATACCAACAGTGATGTTTTCGAGATGGAAGCATCATGGTATGGGGCTGTTTCTCTTCTCATGTCTATTGGCAGAATCAATATTATTGAAAGGAAGATGAATAGAGACATGTAATGGGAATTCTTGAGATGAATTTGGTGACTTTGGACCTTCCACCAGGACAACAATCCAAAACACACTGCAAAGGAGAGTTTGAATTGGTTCCAGAAGAAGAAAATAAAGTTGTTAGAATGTCCCAGTAAATCACCAGACCTAAACCCAATAGAGCATTTGTGGAAGGAACTGAAGATCAAAATTCACAAGAGAATCCCCCAGAATATTCAAGATTTAAAGTTTGGTCATACAGGATGCGCCCTTAAGTTGTCATTACAATAAAAGACTATTCCACCAACTATTAAATACAATTTCAGGTTATGTGTTCAATACTTTTTTCCTGAGCCATTTCCCTTTATTACACATAGCTTTTTTATGGATTGGAAAAATTATGATTTCTTTGTCTGTGTAGAATTCTTAAGTTAATATCGATGTCTGTTCAAAATTGTATGTGAATTTCTGCATTGGAACCGTGTCAAAATCAATATTTAGTGTATTTAGTATTTAAGCAAAAATCAGTGTTTAGTGTGTGTATGTATATATATATATATATATATATATAGAACTACAGTCACAAATACCAAAAAACACACTTGGGTAACACTTTATTTTACAGTGTCCTTATTACCCATGTTACATGTAGTTACTATAGTAATAACTATAAATTATGCATAATTACATACAACTAACCCCAAAACAAACCCTATTCCTAATCCTAACCCTAGAGTAAGTACATGTAGTTAATTAATATTACTCAGTACTTAAATGTATAATTACACTGTAACAAGGACACCTTAAAATAAAGTGTAACCCATACTTGAAAACAGATTTGGCTGTTGGCACTAAAACACGTCCTCAGATTTCAAACCACAAATTATTTAAATTTCGACTAAGTGGATTTGAGTCATTTAAGTCAAAAAATATTTTGCAGCCTGTCTGAACAAAACCTGTTTCCAATTTCTGATTTACTGTTGGTTGACTTTTTTTTTTTTTTTTTTTTTTTTTTAAACTCTGATCAATGTCTTTGCAAATACATGTATGCTACATGACATCTTGCAGTTTGAGAGCATGTAGGGCTTTGGAGTGTTCTTAGTTCACAAGTTTTTATAGTACTGCAGTTGGGTCTGATAGCGCTGACACGCACAAAAGACACCACCGGAGTGAAGCCAGTGATTAGTGTTTGGGTATAGACCGCACGTCTCTTTAAAGAATACGCCAGGTCTCTATTCATGCACCTCTAGATGGAACGGCTCACGCAGCTGCACATTGCAACAGAGGCCAGCAGGTGTCAAGCTATCTCCTGATCAAATAATTAAACTGTTGATGATAGCAACCCCCATAAAATCACATTTGGCCCTCGGATAGGCTGAAGAGTCCGGTGACTTGATTGAGGTCGCCACCTCCATGTAACATATGCTAAAATCTCAGCCGTCGGCGAGATTGAAATATTCGTCAATTATTGAATAGTGAGTGCCCTCCGAGGCCCATCCTGGGCTGCCTCTCCTCCTCTCTAGTGCTTCCTGGCCCTGAAGAGATGTCACTTCTGTTCAGGACGGACATGGATTACCTTCTCATTCCCTTACATATTCTCATTCCACTCCAATAGATATATTTTACAAGGAACTGCTATATGTACGGCACTTTTTAGAAGTTCACTTGGCTGGGTTTAGTGCCACAGGGACACTAAGTAGTAAATGCATCATAGGCTTGTTTACCTATAGGAAAAAAATGTTGAAATGGTGTAACTTTACAAATATGATTATTAGTGGTGTATCTCTTCCTCATTATCTTACTTTGTTTATGTTCGCGTCCCTAGGTGGCAGGGATAAAAGGCATGTTCCTGGCCAATAAGAAGCTAAATAATGAGGTGAAGACATATATAACCTATAACAAAGGCCGAGACTGGAGGCTCCTGCAGGCTCCCTCAGCTGATCTCAGAGGGAACCAAATCCATTGCATACTGGTGAGTGGAAGTGTGGGAAACAGAAAGTAAGAGATTTGTCCAAATTTGACATTCATAGATGAGCTTTATGAGGTCAATGCACTTTCCAGTGCCCAATGAAACATTAAACAAGGCTGGGTGTTTCTTTAACTACAGGCACTTTAGTTTTATTAAAACTAACAGATTTCAGTCTTTTTTTTTTTTTTTTTCACATCATCTTCATCATTTATTTTTTGCTTCTTTTCAAATGCTGCTTGTTTTAGTAACTTTTTGTCCCAGACCCAGACTTTCAATCTTAAAATATGAAAATCCATGATAAAATATGAATATGAACTATGATAATATGATCAAAGAGTTAAATAATCATAACCCATTTCAATATTTATTGTGTGAAAATGATTTATTAGACAAATTCAAATTCAATAAAATATTTCCATCATTTCCTCCCCATCCAACAACTTTTGCCCTAATAAAAGTTTTTGTATTTTGTTACCAAGGAGACAGCTGTGTCAATGAAGGAGCATACTTGAAATATGAGATGTGATATGAAGGGGAAAAAAGAAGACAAATAAAGATAAATAGCCTATCACTTGTGAACAGAATATTTTATTGTGTGTCATTTCCAATCAAGCTGTCATTTTGTCAAATTATGTAAAAGGTGTGAAAATGTTATTTGATTTGATACATAAAATGTTAGCTATTAAATTAGTCTTTGCAAGAGCAGGGAGTCTGACCTTTTAATCCAAAAAATGTTTCAATTTTGTAAAAAATTATGTTACCGTCATTTCCATAACCGAATGCTATAAAGCACCATATATCATTTGAGATGAGTGTTGTTATTATTAACTAACTAGGGGTGTGGTGATACACTTAGCTCATGAGACGAGACGATACACGATATTGGGTTCATACGAACGAGACAATATTTTTAAGAAATCTTAAATAATGAAAAATATGACTGGAAAAAGAGGTTTTTATTCAACTGAAAGTCACAAAATGCAAAGCAATGCAAGTGCATTTTGAAATGTTTTAACTAATCTAGGGCTGTCTCTAACAATTATTTTGGTAATCGAGTAATCGGTCGATTATTTTGACGATTAATCGAATAATCAGGTAATATTTGTTTGCGGTAATAAAAATAGAATTAAGTGAACAATAGCCCTTCATATGACTTAAAATACATATATGATATCAAAGAAGTAATAATAATTGGTTAAAAAAAAAAGTATAAAAGCAAGTAATCATATGATTCTGTTGAACAACACTGTTAAAATTCATAATGTCATATACATAATATAAACATAATCATAAACATAAACTTATGTACATTACGTATTATAACAAATGTCTACAGAGGGCACCAACGGCCTGGTGTTTGTTGTTACACTTTACTGCATGATCAAATCCTTGTTTAAAGGGGGGGTATAATGCTATTTCATGCATTCTGACTTATTTGCACTGTTAAAAAGTTTGATTATCATGCTAAACATGGCCAAAGTTTCAAAACACAAGTTGGACCTGAAGGGGTTGCAGTCACTCCGCTTCACATCGTGCCTAACAACGCCCTTCAGCCGTGACTTATTTATGATACAGCACAGCCTCTCGTACCTTATTGCTTACTTAATATATAGTTCAGCCTTAGAAGACGGTCTAATAATGCGCATGGATTCTCTTCCATGGAATGTACCATTTCCGGCATTTTGCCAGTTAATCGACACGGATAAATTGCAATTGAGGGTTTTTTTGTTTGTTTTTTTGAGCGCTTTCATTTAATCTAGGTATTGTGACAGCCCTGAACTAATCATCTTGTAATGAATATCACTTCAGTTCTACTTTCTGAGTTTCTGAGTATGATATGAAGTAAAAGACAGCACTGTAAAAGGTTTTGCCACAAACTCAACTATTTGAAATTAATTGACTATTTGAAATAAAATGTTTAAAGTACTAAATTACTAAAACTAAAATAAAATACATTTTGATGCATGTCCTCTGCCTGACATTGTTTTATACAAATTGAACTAGTAAGAGTTTGAAAAGTCTGTTTTAAGATAATTTATTTTCTAATGCTCTATACAGAGCCAAAAGTGTAGTTGAAGAAACACTCAGCTAGATATGGTAATGATTGATCAAATTTTGCACAATAGCTTCATCATATTAGAATAATAACGATAAAAAAAGTTAATAATATGCAAACAGAATGTGTATTCCTGTGGACATAGGCGTTTGGAATAGGTCTACGTAATCAGTGCTGCTTGTCATTTCAAATGACAAGAGATATATTTCATTCCGTGGAGATGTTATCCATTCCCGGTGAATGGCCTCCACAACCCCCCCAAAATGCAAACAAAAATAATTACCCTTTGATAAACTCAACTAATTAATGGTCCCCACTGTTGGCCTTGCCTTCACCATCCATTACAGAGCTATTTGTTAGAAAATGTCAAAGTTTTAATAAACCCCTAAACAACCCTTGCAACATGTGCTTACCATTGGCATTTCCAGACTTATAATGAGAATTGTGTCACTAAAGGTTATTCCAATCAAAATTAATGTTGGGAGGGAAAAAAGTCACAAGTCTTTTGCTGTTATGGGATTTTTTTTAATGGGATTTTATTCGAGCCCAAGCACAATGACAGTTTAGTGGAGGCCACACACTGGGGGTTTTTATCGATTAAGAGACCCTGCTTAATCTGGATGATTTTGTGTGTGTGTGTGTTGCTTTTAGCCATACTGTTCGCTTCATCTTCACCTGCACGTGTCAGCAAACCCGTACACATCTGGAAATATAGCCAGCAGAGAGTCGGCTCCAGGAATCATAGTGGCGTCAGGTGAGTTTGGGTGAATGGACTGACGCTGTAGTTAAGAGAGAAATATTTTTCACTAAAATCATTATTGTTACTATGGCAAAAACATAATAGATGGGATAACGCAGGGTGATCTCATTTCTTACATAAAGTGTACATGTACACTACCTTTCAAAAGTTTGGGGTCATACGATTTTTATTGTTTTTGAAAGTTCCTTATGCTCACCAAGGCTGCATTTATTTAATTGCAATTGTGAGTTATAAACTTAGAATCGTGGGACATAAATTTGCAATTCTGAATTTGCAAAGTCAGAATTGCAGAAGTCGCAGTTATGAAAATGAAGTCAGAATTGTGAGATAAAAAGTCGCAATTGTAAGAAAATGTCAAAATTGTCACTATATATTGAAATTCTGACTTTATTTCTCAAAATTACAACTTTTTTGTCAGAATTGTGACTTTATATCTCACAATTCTGACTTTATTTCTCAAAATTGTAACATTTATCAGAATTGCAACGTTATATCTTGCAATTCAGACTATAACTCACAATTCTGAGTTTATATCTCAATTCGGAGAAAAAAAGTCAAAATTGTGACTATATATCTCAATATTCTGACTTTATTTCTCAAAATTACAGCTTTTTTTTATCAGAATTACGACTTTATATCTCACAATTCGAACTTTATAACTCACAATTGTGACTATGTATCTCACAATTCTGAGAAAAAAGTAAAAATTGCGACTTTATATCTCTAAATTCTGACTTTATTTCCCAAAATTGCAGCATTTATTTCTCAGAATTGCAACTTAATATCTCGCAATTCAGACTTTATAACTCACAATTGTGAGTTTATATCTCAATTCTGAGAAAAAAGTCAAAATTGCGACTATATATCTCAATATTCTGACCTTATTTCTCAAAATTTCAACTTTATAACTCAGAATTGCAAGTTTATATCTCACAATATAAACTTGTGAAAAAAATCAGAATTGAGAGAGAAAAAAAAGTCACGATTATCTTCTTTATCTTTTATTCTGCTGCGGAAACAAGCTTCCATACTTTAATATAAGTACAACTTGCGTCAAATTTAATACTCAAGAAAGAGTCCCATAGCAGAATTCTCTCCATATCTGAGTATGCATACTTTCAATATATCTTTACACATCTTTCTCTCATGTTGTTTCATTTCTTTCTATTTTGTTTTTGAAGAAAGTGGTGGTTTATACCACTGTTCTAGTCTATGTAGTAACAATAACTGTAGTAAGTATGTAACCGCTTTGGTTACCATGGAAAAATTTTTGTGTGAAATGTTTCATTCCATTTTTGGATCCTCCTTTAATCCTTAAAGAAGCATTTCAAAGTTGAAAAGACATGCATAAAAAAGGGGGGGATTATTAAAAATAAATGCTCAAGGATTATTTGTATTTTTGTTTTGGTTACAGACAGGTAGAAAAAAAATCAGTCTGGTTGGCAGGTGCTGGAAAACAAAACCCTTTTTAAAGTGTGTAGTTCTCGTATTCTTCCTTAAATCAGTGTGTTTTTTGTACTGGAACTCCAAAGCGAAGGATATTTAAATTCCTTTCATCTTGAGTGCTTATGACACTGTTATTGTTGAAGACGTTCATTTTGCGCTTGTGCAGCACAGGCATCTGTATATGGACTATAAACAAGATTAGTGTCGTGCTAGCATAAACAAATGGAAATGCTAAGTGCTACTCTTGAGATTAGCAGCAGAGAGTCTTTAGAGTGTTCTTATTATTCTCTCTCCATCATCTTCTGTTTTCACAACTGACTAACTCTTCCACCACTTCAAACTTCAAATGTTTATTTTATAAGATTGAAAGCGCTTGTCACTTTTTCATTTTACTCCTTCAGGCTTGTGTCTTCCGCAACGTTCGTCTACTATATTGCCTCCGGATGAACGCAGATGAAATATAAATGTCTTGGCACTGTAACTATCTGGATAAGTAATCCTAGGAGGAGGCTGACTATTAGATATTAGGCTCTAAATTGACATTTAGTTGATTGATTTGATCGTATAAGAGTTGTGGGGGATGGCACAGGCTTTCCTGAGTTTCTTAGCTTATTAGATATAGAGGTTTTTCAGAACTCCTGGTTAGCTCACAAAGCACCAGATGGCCAGACTCTTTGATTTTATTACACATGATGCATTTTCTGCTGTAAGAATCCATCTATCTATCTATCTATCTATCTATCTATCTATCTATAGTTTTGACAAAATCCATAAAGCACTTCATACTTTTGGAATGAAGTATATATGACTTTTGTGTTGCAAAAGAGGCACAATCTACTCAATCTTCATATTCATATAGCTTTAGTTATCTACTCTCTATCTGCTTCGGTAAGCATGACTGTAATTGTTCTGCTCTTCTTTCTATAGGTTCAATAGGCGCAGAGTTAACGAGCAGCAACGTTAGCATGTTCATCACATCCGACGCTGGAAACACGTGGCGGCAGGTGACTCTGACCGTGGGGTGTTCAGCCAGATGGGGGTGGGCAGTAATTTCAGCACTGATGCATATCTATGAGTGGATAAATCCATGTGCCACATTTCAGAGCCGATAATCAAATGACACCTTCAGAGAAAACTAAATTCAATGACATATATGATGCCCGTGGGTGCATGTTTGATGATGCGATTTAAATTTATGGGGCCAGCTGTCTAATTAAAAATGGAGAGCTCAAATAATTAAGAGAAAATTGATGTGGCAAAAAGTTAAAGCATGCTGGGTAGGGCATGGGTTTGGTGTCATTTATCTTGTCAGTAAGAATTACAAACACTGGGATTTGAGAAATAGCATCATTTCAAGGACAGCAGACCTGTGGTTGCCAGCTTTCATCTAATCAAATTGAAAGCCCTCCCAAGAAGAGTAAAGAAGATGAAATATTGTCATAACTCAGCCAATCTGACATTATGATTGAAAATAACACGGGAACATATGTAACAAAGCCATGAGACACATACCTATATAAGCAGAAGTTTTAAATTTTCCTTTGGCACTAAACCAGTGAACTCACAATGATTTTATAAATACGTAGTCCTTATCTATTATAGATTTATGTTGATCAGGGCAGCTGGGGTCAGCTGTGTTTCTCGGTTATAATGACTAGTGTGGCTTGTAGCTTGGTTGATCCAGCTTTTCCAGTGAGTTCACTGCCAAAGGAAAACAAAGCACACCCCACACAGTATCCCGCTAACATAAATACTAGCCTCGTAATCATTAGCCTGTGAAGTACTTAAGCCAATCAGATGGTGTTTTTCTTCACTTAAACGGACTTGCGTATGTTAAATGCTTGAAGCCCCGAGGCCTAAACGCAACGGGAATACATATCAGCAAGAATTCACAGCACATACAGTGAAGTTATCACTGCTCTGGGGCAAACAAATGGAAATTACTAATGAGGGCCTCAATTTTCGGTTCAACTCTGCAGTAGGTCAACTTAGCATCTGGCTGGATTTTTTGCTTTGTAAGGCAATTACTTGTTTCGTACATGTTTGCAACCACTAGCAATTTTGTAATGGTGACTGGAGGGGGTCATTTGTTTTAGGCAATTTTTGAGCTCTGTATTTATTTATTTATTTTTTTTAAATGTATATGCATGTGTAGCCTAAGGACTTTAATAAAGTGTATATATATTTATTAACTATAAAGTATATACTGATTATTTACACAACAACAAGAAGATTAAAAAGTGAAAGTGACATGTAGCCAAGTATGGTGTCCCATATGCTGTGCTTGTGCCTCCAAGTGAACACACACACCAGTTAATATTAAACACACACACACACACCCAGAGGGCAAACTTTTTTTTTTTTTTTTTTTTGCCACAGCCGGTGACGATGTGCCCTATTAGCATAGACACAGCCCTGTCCGCCATTTCTGTATCCTCTCTGTAACAGCTGGAGTTGTACAATGTCTGCGCCAAAAAGGCATTACAAATGCTGTGTTTTGGAATGTACCAGTGCACATAATTCACTGAGGACATCGTGGTTAAATTTCAATTTCAAAGGAAATGTCCAGAAGAAAATCAGTAAAGTTTGCGCCAACCATTTTGTGCCGGACTGCTTCACAAATAAGGATCATTTCAACGACTCTGGTTCGAACATATAAGGCTGAACACCGCTACTGACAGTTTCAGTGTGTGAGATTGTCCTGTTTTGTTGTTGCGGGTGTTCTGGAAATCAGCCCTCTTCTTGAAAGGGGACTGGGAGGACCAGTTAATTTGCATTTCAAGGGACACACACAAAAACAGCGTGTTTTTGCTCACCCCCCAAAAGTGGCAATTTCAATATGTTATAAAAAATTATCTGTGGGGCATTTTGAGCTAAAACTTCACATACACTATCTGGGGACATACAGTATATTCAGAATGTTTAACAGTTAAACTATCTATGTCTGTTGCAGATATTTGATGAAGAGTACAGTGTTCTGTATCTGGACCAAGGCGGAGCTTTAGTAGCTATTAGACATACTCCTCTTCCCATCAGGCACCTCTGGTAATCCCACGCCAATATCATTATTAATATTTCATGCATATGTTCCTAAAAGATGAGTCAATGCAATCGCACCGAGCTGACTCACATAATCACGGAAAGTGTGAACATTCTCATTAAACCCAGTAGACTGTGTAATACTTTTGTCTAGTAATATAGATTAAATGTCGGAAAGGTGCAGTAAAGTTCTGTTTGAATTATTTGCCAGCTGTGTGTGGAAATGCAATCTTTTCTAAACTGTATCGTAGTTTCAGGTGTGTGCTGCTGGTTTCTATGCAGGTTGAGCTTTGATGAGGGGAGAGTGTGGAACAAATATAGTTTCACTTCATCACCCCTGTTTGTGGACGGGGTCTTGGGTGAACCAGGCGAGGAGACGCTCATTATGACGTACGTATGATGAATTTTCAATAGTAATACATTTTGAATGATCTGAAATGTGAAAATGGTGCTTGATGAAATATAGTTTTTGTGATGAACACAGTAAACCCTGATAAATTGGATGTTTACTCAAAGAATTTGAGTTATTTTAAACTTTTTTTTAAAGTTACTTTACTTCCATAAGAATAGATTGTAAGTGTGGAAAATATTTAAAAAAATGAAATGCTCAGTGCATTGTTTGATGCTTGGTGATAAAAATAAACCAAGTGACTTTTTTTTTAGACCTTCCTGTAGCAAATCGCCTATTTTAAACGGAAAATCATTAAAACCATCATGCCAGTTCTGATTTTACATCATAATCCAGCTCAACCTATTTTGAGAAGTATTTCATGAAGTTTTCTTTTGTAGGATATTCCTAGATACTTTCTCCTGTCTTTCTGACAGGCCCTAAAAGTGTCACAGTGTTCTTGAGTGTCAGACTTTCTCAATGTGAATTTCAGACTTTTTGTTGACAGTTTGACTCGGTTTCCACTGATGTGGTTTGACTTGGATAACATTGCTAAGCATTTCCTCTGCCTGTCCGCTGTACATCGTTCTAATCATTAGAGTCACCGTGGTCTCGATATGCCACTGCTCTCCAGACATACAGTGGCTGATGTTATGCCTTTGTTTGCAGGATCTTCGGTCATGTCAGTCACCGCTCAGAATGGCAGCTGGTAAAGATAGACTTCAGGTCTATCTTTAACAGAAGATGCATAGAGTCTGACTATGTGCCATGGGATTTACATGACCAGGTGAGAAATCCTTTTATCATCTGGGTCGCTAATCTGAATATTTGGTTACATCCTTGTTTTACACATTATTGTATATCAGGGTTATTATCATTAGGGAATGTTTGTCTCAGGCACCACCAACAAAAAAACTTTGTAGCTTTGATTAAAGGTAGAAAAAAAAAAGAAGAAGAATTGCTCCAAGTTCCTTTGGTCTCCTTTGCGACCACCGCGTGGCCTCTAAATGAATCTTCCCATCTTAATGTCATTGATGTCCTCAACTCACTTTCTATTCTGCATCTCAAGCAGTACAATTAAGGGATACCAGTAAAGTTTTTGATCAGATACCTTTCTGCTTTGTCATGTCTTTCCACCATAATAAACCCTCCGTTGAGGCTTGATAATATAACTCGAACTAGAGAGAGTGTCGCAGTGGCTTCTTGTTGTTTGGAGCTTCTTATGAGATTCCTTTCTAACTGGCCCTGACATGGTTTCCTAGGGTTTGATGTCAAAACTATATTTGAACAGATAGAATAATATATATCCCAAAAGTCAAGGCAGAAGCTTCCTCTCACAGGAGAATAATAGATGTACGTTTATTAGTTGTTAGGGCATGGCAGTAGACTGGCCTACTTTAACCTGAAGCCTCGTGGTACTTTCTGTTTCTGTGACAAACTCTGAGAAGCAGAAGTCGACAGAAGACAGAACAATGTCAAAAACCCATCTTTTGGGCTGTAGATTAGAGTAACATGATGAGAAGAGATGAAGCCATTCATTGTCTGAGCCTACGCAGTCGACCATCCTGTGCTGTAGGGATTTTTTACCCCACTCTGCATCAGTTAGTTTGATGAATATGAAATTCCCCCCCCCCCAAAAAAAAAGAAAAGAAAAGGGGGACATGACCAGCAATGAACCGTGGCTGTAAAACAAAACTTTTTTTATATTTAACTAGCACAAATATGAAAGCTTGTTTCCACCAGAAAATAAAAAGAGGACATGAAAAAAAGAATTGAAAAAGGTAATTGCGACTTTTTATTCCCCAATTCGGACAATTGTGAGTTTATATCTCACAATTCTAAGAATAAAAGTCAGTATTGCGAAAAATAAAGTCAGAATTGCAACATTTTCCTCACAATTTTCACAATTACTTATTTATTTATTATTTATTTATTTATTTATTTTATTCTGTGGTGGAAACAAGCTTCCATTCAAATCCAATGCCCGAAATAAAACTTTACTATTTGGAGCACTAATTTGAAGGAAGCATATTAACAAAAGACTAGACAAAAAAAACTTTTTTGCAAGATAGCTGTAATATGAGTGAGCGGTATAGTACCCTGAAACCTTTCACAAAATGAACTCCGCAGAGTTTGGATGTAAGATATGAAATATGGAACAGTAGTACAATGAAACTTTTTTTCTCTCTCTCTCTTTCCTATTTTCTCTCGTCTTCATTCTACTAGTCTCTCTTTTTTCTAATTCAGGGTGATACACACACTTATTGTTATGAATTATTCATGTGAGAACTAAAATAAACCTGAATGAGAATGCCATGTGCCAACTTTATTGTAGAAAATATTAGTGTGTGTGGATGTGTAGTCATGTACTGTATGTATATGGTGAAATCCTTCTTGTAGGGTGAACGCTGCCTCATGGGAGTCAAAAGAGTCTATCGAAAGCTGAAGGCCATAGCAAGGTGTGTTATGGGTAAAACCTACTCTGTCACGATGATTTCCGAGCCGTGTGACTGCACTGAGTCAGACTTTGAATGGTAAGCAAACAAATGTTTTTCTACTAAGATTCAGGCTCTGTTCTAAAACATATTGAGCTGCTTTGCTGTCTACTGTCAGCTACCACTGAGGGATCATCCTTACTGTAATTAAACCTGACTGATTTGGAACACTCTGCGTTTGGGGTCAGTAAAATAATAATAATAATAATAATAATAATAATGATATTTTAATTCAACAAGGACACTTTAAACTGATCAAAAGTGACAGTAAAGACATTTAATGTTACAAAAGATTTCTATTTCAAATAAATTCTGTTCTTTTAAAAGAAACATTTTTGATCAACTTAAATTTAGCATTGCAGCCAGTATTTTGTCTCGACTCAAGAAAATCAGAATGAAGGAATAAAGTTGTGGCTAGTCCTCATTTGATTAGCATTGTAGAAGGGTTGCAGGAATTTTCTTGAAGAAGATTTTTGCTACAGTAAGTGGAAACCGGTCAAGGGACGTGAAGACAGTGATAGATGGAGATATATGTGTAAAATACATAGTCCCTCAGTGGTACTGTTCACCGTCTGTCACCACCACCCTCCCTTCTGTAGGATTTCATGCCTCACGCTTTGTGGCTTAAACCCTCCATTTCTATTCCTGACACTCCTCCCTCATCATGTAAATGTGGCCTCTCCCCTCATTTTCTCCAGAATTATCAAAGTTATTAATGTCACTGTTCTGCAAAGTTCCAAATTTGCAGGCCCCTCGAGGCCGCATGGAACAAAGTGTGAAAGTTGTTAATCAGGGAGTGAAACGCTGTGCGTTTACCAACAGAAGCTGGCTGCATCTGTGTAACTTGTCGTGGTAATTTGTGTAATTTGTTTTCTTGATTGGGGTGTTGAGTTGCATTGTAGGACAAACAACTTGTGCTTTTGTTTTCTGATGTTTAGGTCTAAAAATGTAGGTGTTAATTAGTTTTGGATGCCAATTATTTTTCGTCTGCTTAATTTTTTATGCCTTTGAATTCAAACATATGTACATTTTATCTCTAGATTATTAGTTATTTCTCCGATTGTGTTCATCAGAAAGAAGAAAGTCGTATACACGTAGGATGGCTTGAGGATGAGTAAAGCTTGAGCTAATTTTCATTTGAAAGTGAACTAATCCTTTAACTCCTGGCAATGAAATACTCTGAATTGTTGAGAAATTAAAATGATATCCTCCTGGGACCCAGAAATAGACTTTGGTCCTCTGTAGTGGACATATTTTAGTGATTTTCTGTGACATCATACATGTCACAGTTTTAAGTCTGGTTGTCCAGTAAAGAGCACATTCAGGGCTTTTCAGAGATACCAAATGTTTGGAGGTTTCACCATGACCACTCCCTCTCCTTGGTCTTTAAATATGACTGACATTGATTTAGTGATCAAATTTAACACCCTTATGGAAATATGATAATATTTTGTTATTATCATTTATATCTGAATAATTTTCAAATTGTTTGTCATAAATCAACATCTCAGGAAAATGTTATGGGGTTTTTAATCAAAATATGACTTTGTGTTACAAAACAGAACATCGATTTTACACATGTCCACTGTAGAGGACAACAGGACTTAAATCATGTTTATCAGGCATTTTGGGAGACACAAGTGAATAGCGAAATAAATTATATATCAATATTCCTATTAATTATTAGATATTATTATGAAAATGTTGCCAATTATTACTCCCATTATTACAATTCTTTTTCATTACATGTTGCCCCAAGAACATATTAATATGCAAATTAGATACAGTGTATAGATGCATTGTACTGAATGGAAAAACCCATGTATGGCCATCCATTATATCTTTCATAACACAGTTGAGAATCATCTTTAAATAAAGTTTGGTTAAAAAAAAATCCTGAAGCATAAAAAGTGATTGGTGAATTAAAAAAAAAAAATAAATAAAAAAATCCCATTTCATGTCATTTTATTTTTTAAACAACTTAGTCCTGGTGTCCACTACAGAGGACATGGCATAACATATGAATAAAATATAATTTTTCAAAAATGTTATTTTTTCATTTGTTTCTTATGCCCTGAACAATGTAATGACGTGAAAAAATAATAAATTCAAAAACCTTTTTTTTTCTGGGTCCCAGTAGGATATAACTGAAAATAAAGATTGAATCTTTAAAACATGTAATGAACATTATTATTATGTTTAAAATGTCTAGTTATTTAAAATGTCTTTTCTTGACTTACATTTACCATATTGTAGTAAAAAAAAAAGGATTTAGCCCATTTCAATAATTATAATGTAGGTAGGCCTACTACTTAAATACATATTATTCCTGACAGCTAATATAACTAGTTCCACATAATGGTGAGAAGTATTCAATCATATTAATCATAGCGAGGTGATTATAGCATTCTGACTTTTCTTATTAAATTCAATATTATGATTATGATTATGAAGTCTTTCTCATTATATACTATCTTTGAGCAAGAAATGGAAGAGAAATGTTTTATTAGTCTGTGAGTTATGAAAGACAGATGTTATAATGGCCTCCAGTAATGATGAATGAGAGAAACGCCTTATTCAGCCAGTGGGATTTTAGCTTGACGGTTTGATATCTGGGTTAGTGACTGAAAGGTTGTAGGTTCAAGCCCTGCAATGAGCGATCCATGAATTATCACAATTGAGTCCTAGTGATCAAAGCACTTGAACTTGGGTTCCTTCAAGGGATATTACAGTTCTAATTGAACTGCTAGTTGTTTTGAATAAAAGTGTGTTAAAATTACTTATTGGTCATTTAGAAGTCAGTGATCCTAGAAATTATTCTTACCATTGTTTATTTATTTATTTACAGTGATTATGGTTTCGAGAGAAGGACTGATGGGAAATGTACTCCAGCATTCTGGTTCCCCCCCTCCTCTATGTCTCGGACCTGTACTACAGAACACACGTTCCTCAACAGCACTGGGTGAGATCTTGTGTGACGCATGCATCTCACTATTTAAAGTGATTTATACATGCTGAACATGTTCCTCGATCAATAATGACTGGTTGATGGTAATGTTGTTCCAGGAATATGTCTGATTTGTTTTTATGTAATTTAATTTGAGCAGTTTTTCTAATCAGATGTCACTTACATTGTATCTAGGAGCAGAAAATGATCAATTGGGGGTTATTTATATTTATGTAATTGGATAGTTAGAATAAGGTCAGCATGAAATGGAAGCTGCAATATTCTTTTTTTTACTATATTGTGATATATCCGAGTGAAACGGCTTCTCGAACAAGGGTAGGGCAGGACTTGATTTTGTTCATGGGGAATTGATTGGATGGTTGTGGTTTGCTATTGGTGGATCGCATGTGAGTGACAGGTTGCCCCGCCCCCACGCCAGTAAACACTTTATTTATTGAAGAGATGTCACTGCAAGACGGAGAAGTTATTTTGATTAAAAAATTATGAGGGCACATGAATATTGAAGAAGAAAAAAAGATGTGCACAGATAATTTATATTAAATACTCCAATATTCCATGAAAAAAATTGTCCATTTTGATTTCATTATGACCTTCCATATTTATTTAACCCTTTCACACATAAGTTTAAAATATTCTAGCAGACCCCCAAGAGTGAGTTTTTTTTGTTTTTTTTAAGACAACCATTATTTTACAATGTATCACCTTATTATTTCCATTGCGATGCGTCATGCTTGTTACATGACACACCATATGTATGACAGATGTATCACTTTTATTTCATTTTTCCTTTTTTATCCAAAATATTTACAAACTTTTTAGCTATGTCATCGTCTACCTGATATACCTGAATGTGTTTTGTCGTTTAAAACCCTTTATAATGATCATGTTATTTGATGTATAATGCGCTATGGGCGCCGCCATGTTAGTTCACACCACATTTCAGAGAATCATATCTGTCAGATTTACAACAGTAAATTCATCCACTTCTCTTGAATTACATGAAAGTATGTGGCTGGTAAGTGGGAGAAGAATATGTGTGTGTGTGTGTGTGTGTGTGAGAGAGAGAGAGAGACAGAGAGATTTTCAATTAAAATATCCACCATCTGTATTCTCAAATGATTTTGATGTGTGACTCATTAGACATATTGTGAATGTTTTCACTGATACAGATAAGCACACTAATTTCAGTGCTGTCAACGGATCATTTTGAGAATAGGTTTTAATGTGAATGTGTTTTATGCGTCTGCATGTGTGCAGGTACAGAAAGGTGGTGTCTAACAACTGCACTGGTGGGGTGATGGAGCAGTACACAGCTCGTAGGCAGCTGTGCCCTAGCCAGGCCCCTCGCGGCCTCCACTTAGTGACCAGCGAAGGGAAGCTAACGGCATCTCTGGCCAGCAACGTCACCTTCCTCGTGTTCCTGGAGGAGGTACAGACAGATTCAGTCATCCCTGCATCGCTTTTCAGCAACATTACTTCAGTCTTCAGTGTCACATGATCTTTCAGGAATCATTCTAATCGACTTTTCAGTTTTTAGTACATCGTTTTTGTGTAAACATACCCTTAGTTTTCATTGTCGCCATTTGCCTGAGTTCTAGTCATTCATTAGTTGTCATGGTTCCTAATTAGTTCTCACCTGTTCCCTGTTCTGTTGATCATCCTCCTATTCAAGTCCACTCTTCCTTCTGTTCATTGTCTTGTGTTAACATTAAGTTGGAATGTATTCAGTGGCTCTTTATTTTTTATTTTTATTTAAGGACTATTTCTCGTTCATTCTGCGTCACACATTCTCTTGGATATTTACTACACGCTAACCACTGACAAAAACAGTTGAGCTGCTTAATATTTTTTGTGGAAACCATGATAATTTTTTCAGCATTTTAATACTATTTGAAATAGAAATCTTTTGTAATATTGTAAATGTATTCACTGTCACTTTTGATCAATTTAAATGCCTTTTTTTTTTTACTGGCCCCAAACTTTTGAACAGTAGTGTAGTGTATTTAGTAGTGTAGTACCATTTAACTCTTTCCCCGCCAAACACAGAATTTTCCGGGTTTCCATGTTTTCACAGTTATACACTCAGGGGCGCTATTACACATCTTCTGAACGAGTACAGAATCTCCTGAATGAAAACACAGACGAGGGAGACGCAGAAACGAGTGATCTCATATAGTATGTAAGCAGATGCATATGAAAAATAATGCGATCATCAACAATAAACATGATATAAATGAAAACTACTTAACGTTACTGAGGGAAATGCTAATCTATGAAGTGATATAGGACTGTGAAGCTTTGGGGGTGTTGATGGAAGTGATCTACTGCATCTATGCTCTGATAATGGTACTGAATATGATCCAGATGTAGTGTTTGATAAAAACACGATTTTTTTCCCCCAGCTTTTTGCTCAAAATTTTGCTTTTTTTTTTTTTTATAAACTTACCTACATTCAAGTGTTAATAAAAAAAAGAATGATTGAAGCTAGAATAAAACAGATTTTTTGTTTAAGGCCCCATTTACACTAGTGCTTTTTTGTTTTAAAACAGCGTTTTAAAATGAAAACGATCCTCATCTACACTGGATATGCATGTCACATGACCGGTCATGCACACTGGGCATGCGCGTAGAAGGGTAAACAGTTGCCTCTTGTGCAGTGTTAAAAAATGCAGAGTTTAACTGCACAATGGCTGTTAAAAATGACAACAAGGCCAGCAAAGATTGCAGTTCAGTCTCCATGTTATTGTTTACACGGTCATCAAGGATACACTGAGCGAATCTGGGCAGACACGCCATCATTTTCAAAAGTCTCTGTTTTGGTCCGTTTATACTGGAAAGCAACCCCGGCATTTTCAAACTAAAACGGGGTCTGCAGCATTTTTGAACGTCTCTGTTTTCGAGGTTCGAACATGCCGGCGTAGTGTAAACGACAGGCGTAACCGTAGCAAAACTTGTGTTTTTCTTTTGTATTTTGTATTGATATATTTTATGTTCAGATAGTCATACAACAAAATATTCTGGGGGCCATGAAATTTTTGTGAAAATTATCAAAAACGCTGACGGTGGCTGGCAACTTTTTTCAATAAGGCTGGCGGGAAAGAGATAAATTGACTTGTGAGGTTACATTGAATATACTGAAACTACTGCTAACCCCTAAAGAACAGAAATAACCCTCATCCTCGCTATAAACTGGGCATTTTAAGATTTTGAGAACTCCTTAGAGAGCGTTTTGCCTGCACAAGAGCAATGTTTTCCCATGGCAGATCTCCGCTCTGGACAGACAAGATGCTGTCCAAAGCAGATGAACTGACAGCTGAATGAATCTTACACAGAGCTTTGGCAGTATCGTAGTCAGGAACAGGTTTTGCTTCCTGCCTAAAAAATAAATAAATAAAAAATCTTTGATATTACTCTAACTAAAGAACATTTGTAGAGATTCACCAGCTAGACCAGCCTTTTTTCATATTATTACCTTTTTTTTTTCCCCTAGGGTGATGGATCGAAAACCAGCATCACGGTGGATTTCGGTGACGGAAACGCCTTCACCTACTCCAACGTGAGCTCTATCGAAGATGGCATTAAACACATCTACAAGAACGTGGGAATCTACCGAGTGTCAGCCACGGCGGAGAACAGTCTGGGCTCTGAAACTGTGCTCCTCTTCCTACACATTACGTGTAAGCCAAGACGTGGGAGGGCGAGTAACAATATGCATAATACAGACAGCCATATCGTTTTCTACTTTTATATCCCTAATGTATTTTAAAGACCTACTGGGTCTGAGCACTCTGAACTCATTTATGCTTTATTGACCAGAAAAATCTCATTTGGCCTTGGTCGTATTGCACTCCACATTAAGTGATCTAGATTTCAAGCTCATAGTCTCTAACTGGACCACCAGATTGAAATCATCCCTCTTGGTAATTGCCGACAGACACTTCAGAGTACAATGAAGGTCCAGAGGACGCAAAATATCATGCAGGTCTGATGAACTTTACTTAGTGTAACTTTTACAATTAGCAGCTGTAAAACTGTAGAATTTCATTTTAAAACTAAAAACTTCATTCTTTTCAGTATGACAGGTTTACTTTTACACAAGAGAAAACTATTTACAAAATATTTGTATAGGCTACAATGTCACTTCTGAGGAAGAACTAGTCACTGGATTTGTTTCGTTCTGAATCTTGGTGGAAGTAGTAGGTCAGCCGGGTACTTTTCACCTGTTTTTTGATTAGGGAAGTATTCGATTTCGGATGCAGCGACAGTGTGCCTAGTTTAATCTGATTCATTAACAATTGAGTCTAATAAGTCAATTCTGTTTAGTGAATCAAAAACATACAACACAAATGTATAGTCAGATTCCCAAATAAATCTTTTATGAGAACAAATGACTCTTATATATGATTGTTTTTAAGTAAATCAAACACATACAGCTTGCAATTTACTGTTACATTGTAATTAAAGCTCCTGAGACTTCATATGACAATGCTTAGTACACATTATGAGTAGTAATTTATAAAAATAAATGAATTAATGGTTACACTTTATTTCGATAGTCCACTTTAGACATTCTTCTAACTATAAGTATCTTTGCAACTACATGTCAACTAACTCTCATTAATTTGCAACTACACATAAACTAACTCTCATTAGAGTATTAGTAAAATGTACTAGCGTTAGTAGAAAAAGTTGACATGTTGTTGCAAAGTTACTTCTAGTCAGTAGAATGTCTGTTGGGGAGCATCAAAATAAAGTGTTAGCAGATATTAAGCAGACAGTCTACTGATACTCTAATGACTAGTAGCTGATGTAGTTGCAAAGTTACTATAGTTAGTAGAATGTCTAAAGTGGACTATCAAAATAAACTGTTACCGAATTAATTAATTGTTACCACATTTTAGCTTGTTTAATATTTTTTGTTTAATAAATAGTGTTTAATAAAGTGAGTGTACCTCTATAATATATAGTTGAGACCATTATTGAACTACATTTCTGCTGCCTCTAAAAGGTTTAAAAGAGTCATTAAAAAGCATCAATTTCAGATGTACTTGCTCCTTAATGTTTTGAAGAAGGAAAAAAAGTGTGGATGGTCATTTCACATGTTGGTCAAATGGCCTCTTCCTGTCTATGTGGGTGGTTCTTGGCCAGAATATGGATTAGGCTTCATGCCAGTAATCGAACAGACTACTCTATCCTCTTATGTAACAAAGTCTTGTACTAATGTTGGATGACATTATTTTAACACATTCTAAGAACAGATGGCCTGAGTTCTGGTATTTATTTATTTATATATATATTTTTTTTATTATTATTATTATTTAATTTAGTCTGTGTTTGTGCTATAGGAAGCTCATCACATATCAGCAATTATCTGAGCATTTTCATTCAAATTTCCACCCTTTTCCCTCATGTCCATCTCCTCATGTGAACTTGCCACCCCCTGCTACATTCAGGCAGACAGATGCCTCCACACTGACATATTGATCAGGGAGACGGAACGCTTCCAATCTGTCAAACCTGTTGTGCCAGGCAAAGCAAATAGGGCCCTTGGTGCATGAGCTGAAATTCACACACAGATGGCTCTGTGTCCCTAAGAGAAGTATTTGTGAATGAATGAATATATGGTAGAATCATTAGGAGGATGTTTAGTTTGTGCTGCAACTTTGTTTAGGCATTATGCCTTTTTTATATAATTCTATGAGAATATATACAGTACACTATTGTTTAAGAGTCTCTTATGCTCACCAAGACTGCATTTACTTTATCATAAAGTAAAACAGTAATATTGTGAAATAATATTTTAAATTAAAAGATCTGGTTTCTATTATAATGTATTTAAAATTAATTTTATTCATGTGATGGCAAAGCCTAGCTAAAATATCAGCAGACATTACTCCAGTCTTCAGTGTCATATAATATGCTGATTTGGGGCTCAAGAAACATTTTTGTATTATCATCAATGTAGTTGTGCTGTTCAACATTTTTATGAAAACTATGATTTTTTTTTTTTTTTTTTTTTTTTAAGGATTCTGTGATGAATAGAAAGTTCAAAAGAGCATCATTTGTTTATGATAGAAATATTTTGCAACATTAAAAATGTCTTTAATGTCAGAATACTATAGAACAAATGAGTTATTTTTTTTCCATTTATGGATGATTTTTGTCAGCAATTTAATGTTACCAACAATATTAGCAGTGAAGTTATGCTAAAATATATATATATTTTTAAAAATGCTGTGGAAAAAAAAAAATCCCTCCAAAAATATTATTAGTTTTGGGTTACACTTTATTTTGATAGTCCACATTAGACATTCTACTAACTATAAGTAACTTTGCAACTACAGGACAACCAGCTCTCATTAGAGTATTAGTTGACTGTTAAGTTCAGGTTCGGGTTAGTAGAATAAGTTGACATGTCCAAAGTTACTCATAGTTAGTAGTAGTCTACTAATACTCTTATGTCTGGAAGATGACATGTAGTTGCAAACGTACTTATAGTTAAGAGCAGTCTATTAATACTCCAATGACTGGTAGTTGACATGTAGTTGCAAAGGGACTTATAGTTAGTCGTAGTCTACTAATACTCTAATGACTGGTAGTTGGCATGTAGTTGTACAGTTACGTATAGTTAGTAGTAGTCTACTAATACTCTAATGACTGGTAGTTGACATGTATTTGTAAAGTTACTTATAGTTAGTAGAATATCGAAAATTAGTGGACTATTGAAATAAGGTGTTAACAAGTTTTGTCACTGAAACAAAACTAACTGGTTCACTCGTCTGATTTGAGATTTGAGAACTCGTGAACACTATTGAACTCTACTGAACCAACCCCACTTTTTTCTTTCCCTCTCGGAGCAGGTCAGCTGGAGTCTGTTCATCTCTCCGCCCCATTTGTCGCTGTGAAAAACAAAGAAGTCAATCTCACAGTGGTTCTCTGGCCAAGCCAAGTGGGAACAGTCACCTATATCTGGTGGTTTGGGAACAATTCAGAGGTAAAGTCTCCATGTGTCACTCACTGGACACCTGTGCATGACTCAGTCTGTGTGTGCTTTTGCCTCACTGGGTGCCATGTAAATAAAGTTGGCATCTTCACTGCAACTACACTGACAGGGCATCCTCTTGAGAGTCTCTTTCACGCTGTATTCACAGCCCGTGATCACGCTGGAGGGGAGTGTGGCGTTCACATTCTCTCGAGAGGGAATCAGCATTGTCACTGTACAGGTGTCCGCTGGGAATAACATCCTGCAAGACAGGAAAACCATCGCTGTCCATGGTGAGTTTTACATTTCAAGTAAACAGAGCAATGTTGTTCTTGTTAACTGAAAAACAAGACAAAAAAACATATTAAAAAAATTATTTTTGGTAACTGAAATAAAATAAAATATAAATATTAGATAAGAAATCTAAGCAAATCATCTAAACGATAAGTAAATTAAATAACTGACCTACAGACTGGTAGGTATTGAATATAGCTTCATATGTAAGCAATAAGCTTTCTTAAAAATATTTTTGTCCTATGAATATACAGTATTTTTGTGATATGTTTAATAAAAAATGCAACACTTTAACTATTGTAATTAATTATACATGGAAGTGTTAAAAAAACAACAACATGATAAATAAATAAATAAATAAATAAATAAATAAATAACAGTACCTCCATAATATTGCATTAATAAAATGGAAGTAAAGTCAACATGAAATCAAAATTATTTCAAAAATTCAGTGGTGGATATCATTCCAAAGAAAAAAAAAAAATCACTAAGGTCTCTTAAATTTTAACTATGCCCATCATGTAGAGATCACTAAACACTTCTCACAATACAATTAATGCTTTGTGGTTTTATTTTAAGTTCATGTCTTTTATTTGTAAGTTTTATTCCTGGTTTCTTGTTAGGTGACTTCCTTGCCCTTGTGATCATGTTTTGTGCTTCCCTAGTGTCATGTTCCTATTGGTTGTCATAGTTATGTGTTCCCCTGAATCATGTATTTAAGCCTCATTCATGCCTTGAGTAATTATGTTATGCTGTTTCCATGTTCTATGTTTCAATATTCCATGTTTCCATGCTCCATGAGCCACATTTCCATGTTCCATATTCCCATGTTCCATGTTTCCATATTCAAGGTCATCGTTTCAAGTCAGTTTATAGTTCATGTTTGTTTGGTTTCATGTTGTGGATTTAATTCATGGTTTATGTTTCACATTTTGGATCATCACTTATGTAAATAAACTGCATTTGGGTTTTCTTCAACATAATCCTCATCTGCTTCCATGACAGCATCTTCCATACACCATTTTCTCAGTGGATATCCTCAGATTTGCGTAATAGAAAAGTGAAGTCAAAATGAAATGCATTCACAACCCATTTTAAGCACTATATCATGCAGTAAATTCATGTGTTGGAAACAAATGCTGCAGCACAAGCTTCTCCAAAAGGATTTGTGATAAAAAAAAATACTAATAATTATAAGAATATATGACTTTTTGCAATGTCCCAATTACAGAATACTTCAGATCTCATCTTCTTGCATTTTCATCGAATCTGGATGATCACAACCCTGATGTGGCTGAATGGAGACTTGATGTGAGCCGAGTCATTAAAGCCTCTATGGTGCAGGTGAGTTCAAATCATTTACCATTTTACAAAAAAAGCTCACTGTTCACACAGCAAAAAACCTGGTCCTCTGTTCAGTGGCATTAAAAAAAGTCTATAATACTTTATTGTATATTCAATATACAGCATAAACAAGCAGCCCTGCTTACTTTACTGTATTAACAACACTATAAACTCAACATTGTCCATGTCTGTTTGCTTGGAGGTCATCTGTATGAGTGTATTTCAACTGATACATATTTATCTGTTTCTTTTCCTTGGAGGAAAGCTTATTTATGAATATGAATGCTCAAGTAAACATTTGGATATAGGAATATCCAAATCAATCTTTCTCATTTTCTCATGAACTGTTTCTTACTTAATGTCTTTCACTGTTTTTTGCATGCAGTTCAAGTGAGTGTGTGCAAGAATATAATTATAATCTGATCTGGCACAGCTTTAGGATACAGGGTATAAGATGATTTATATCTATCATGAACCGAAAAATCAAACAATTACCAAGGTCTTCTAGGAATCTCCTGTATGGATAAACCACTAATAGATGTGTTTCTGAGAAATGTGGTGGCATCTTATGACAAAACTGACATTTCAGGAGGTGTTTTTAAAGTTGTTTTTGGCATCATTTGGCAAATGTGAAAGAGCTGATTCTTTGCAGTGAACCTGTTGAATTGGTTCATAAATAACAATGAACAATTCATTTGCGAATTGGATTGATCCAACTGCAACTGTTTTTGACTCAGCACAACAAAATGAGCTGACTAGTACTGGCTAGAATAAATTTATGATATATCACCAGTATCCGTACTTAGTTTTACATTACTTACTTAAGTACATTAAAAGTACTTTTGTCAAGTACTATCATTATCAAGTACTTTTGTACTTTCAGTAAAACTGAAAATAAGTACTTGACTTGTGTACTTTGTCCACCACTGCCAAAAACCTTTAGACAATCTCAATTTAAAGTGCTATTTTGGCTTGTTAGTTGAAAAATATGATTTACATATATAAAAAGTGTAAAAATATAAGTGTAGTCAGGATATTTGGTGGGTTTTCACGCTCCACACTTGGCTTGAAGAGGTCAAGTTGACACACTTTGGTTGTGAAATCAGCTTCTAGATTCGCCTTCACTGATGGAGGGAAACATCACCGTGACTGGAAAAACTTCACAAATATTCAAACATATGGCACGACAGACCGAAACAATCATCAGTGTTCTCCCTCGCTTACCCTGTGGCATTTTCAAGAGGCCGTTATAACTAAACATTGGATGTTTATGGAAAATGACACTTGAGAATAACGGTTCTCATGTGAGCCATATGCATGTTCTGCTCCAGTTGTTTATTGGTAATGTGTGTAATGAGTTTTGCGCTGGGCATATGGACTGGAACGCGGTGGACGTTGTGACCTTGTAATATGAATCAGGGAGGATTTTATATATTTATATTCTGTCTGAAAGGGATAGTTCACCCAAACATAAAAATTCTGTTATTCACTCACCCTCATTTTGGTCTAAACCCATAATCCCCCAAAGAATTGACTGCAGAATTGATTTGTTGCAAGAGTGAGAACAAATCATGTGTGACATCACTGATGTCAAGTTGGCTTAACCCATATAGAAGACATGAGGGAGTAAATGATGCCGAAATGTTAATTTTTCAACTAAACCTTTTAAATGTATTGAAGCTGTTATGGACTTGATTGATTGATTGATTGATTGATTGAGCATCCGCTCCGATGTTCTTACAGATATTTATTAACTCAAACATATTTATACCTTGCAATAACATTTGTATAAAATAAATTATGCAATTACATGTTTTGAAGTATACCTACCAATTTAATGAACTTCTAGGACTTTAATCTTTACGACGTGCGGGAGGAAAAGACCAGGAAATTAACACTCTCTCAGATATTCTTACGGAAACGTATTAACTGAAACACAGCTTTATATCTTGCAATCAACATCAGAATAAAACATATAAAGCAAAAAAAAGGAAAAAAAAAAAAAGTTAACCTACCATACTCTTATGGGCTTTCATCTTCATGGTGAGTCTGTTACAGAACAGTTGCATGAGGAGGTGTGTGGTTGTTTTTCGTGGTCATTTAGTGCTGTATTTACACTTACAGTAGGCTAATATTTTCCAGAATGCATTGAAAATCTACAGTAGCATACTGTATACAGCTTATACAGTAGGAAATTGTTAAGAATACAGTAATAATACTGTGAAAAATGACAAATTCTACAGTAGGGAATTGTTGAGAATACAGTAATATTACTGTGAAAACAACAGAAATCATTTACAGTGTTTATATATATATATATATATATATATATATATGAAGTGTATATATATATAATAAATATATGTAGTATATTCACAACATCATGAGAGTTAAAGGCCTTTAACTCTCTCTAATCCTGTTTCTTGGTCTTCAGGCGACAGGAGTGAGTCCTGAACAGCTGTTGGTCACTGTGTTGCCTGGACTGCCAACAGCAGCTGAGTTCTTCCTATTACCAGACAAACAACTAACAGAAGGGAAGCCAGACAAAACAGCTACTCATTTAGACCAGGTACTGGACATAACCCTTATCTGACATTATGCATGATCTTCACACTTTAATGTGGATAAAAAGGAAAATCTTGACAAGAGGTTCTTAGGGTCTCCAGCAGATGTCAATGTTGGCCTGTTTAACGCTTGATAAAACCCTGTTTTTACTGATTCACACTTACGGGTGATTTTTCTTGTTCAGAAATCTGTAATTTTCTCCTCAAATTAAATACTTGGTTAAGACAAGCACAGAAATACACTTTCATATAACTTTAAAAAAGTATCAGTCAAAAAAGAAAAAAAGTGGTTTCCTGACTGGATGTCAAAGCTCACTGAGATCATTGATGTTTATTATCTTGCTCACCTGTAAGGTTTTGGGTTGAATTGTTAGGTCATGGTTAAATTTGGCCATACCGCAGTGTATTTGGGCAAAACAGAGAACAGCCATTATTGAATATGAGAAGATAGCTCATATCCTCCAGTATCACCATGCAGAGACATCTGTATTTTTGAGGCAGTGATTTCTCACCATACATACTGTAGAGAAGGTCATTAGTAATCCATCCACTAGATCATTCAGTCCTCCATTCGCTTAAGGGCCAAAGATATTATATCACAGATGAAAGGGGGATATCTGCACTTTGTGGCTGTCTGTGCATGGGTGCATTTTCTTCCTTACCCAAACCTACCTTGAATCTACAAAGGACCTTTCACAGCAGATCCTCATAAATCTCTATTCAAGGGTGGCATGTTCAAAGTATAATGTGTAGATAGCCTTATTAAAAAAGTATAATAGACTTACTGACCCTGGTGCAATTCATAAAGAATGTAATTATTCATGGAATGGTCTAATTTTAAAAGGGTGAGAAATAAGGAGAGAGAGACAGAAGGTGAGAGCGACAAAGAAATAAAGGAGCGCAGAAATAAGTCAGGAGTCATTTAGTAAATGAGACAGATTTAATAAAGCTTGGGAAGAAAGAGTGATAAAAGGGACTCTTTTACCAGCAAGTAGTTTTGTGTGAGGATTAACACCATCATCACGGAACTATCTGTCTATCTATCTATATATCTTAGTGTCTCCTTATTATCTGTCAACCCTGTTACCATCATTTTAATTTCCTTATGATGATAATGAACTAATACATAAATAAAGGACAAACAACTTTTAATTATGAAATCTTCATAGTTTCAGTAAATTAACTCTTCAATGAAAAGATAAAACTTTTTAGCACGTTTATCATATTATGTTTTGCTATGTTTGTCAGTAGGGAATGATCTTAAGATCCTGTCAACCCCTTTACAAAGATTGTATGAAAAACAACTGATAATTGAAAAGTTGAAATTTGTATAGATACAGGCATTAAATTCTCTTTTCGAGAAGCACATTGTAGTTTTATGACTTTAAACACAAGACTTGTGCTATGAAATTAAAGTGTGAAACTGTCAATCCTGTTACAGTCATCCATCACCTGAAGATGAAATTATACCCCAACCTATATTAAATTGCATTAATTTAGCATGTGATGTTGCATTTATTAACACTTAACCACATTATTTGTCTGACAGACAGTTTAATAAACGTACAAAAAAAAAAAAATCAAACTGGAAGCACCTGTTTCAGAATGACCCTTAATAATCCTGATCTGCCATAATCAAGCACAAAAACAAACAAAAAAGGGCTTCATTTTGGGAGGAAAGTTGTCATCTGCTTTCAAGATTTATGCATACATAACAGAGCCTGACAGTCAAGGGCTCTGTGTGTTTGAGGGAGAAGAGAGAGATGTTAGGCCTAAATGAGATCCCTCCCATGTCATATATCTATATTTGTGAGCGAAGGTGATAGAGTTGATTTATGCTGAAATGTCTTCCCAGTGTGGTACAGGCTTATGTACAACAAACAATATCACGCTTTGCCTCAACCTACAGTACAATGCATCAGGACTCACTCGAATCAGAAATGGGAAAATCAAATGCCTACAAGGCATGAATATCTTATTTCAGGGTTATGTGATTGTTTATGTAATTTAATAACATCTTTGAATGTATAATATACAAGGAGGCAGTGTTTTCTTATCAAACATGGAGTGAATATGATGATACGATGATGTGATTTTCCTTTCAGCTCTCAGAACTGGTTCTCAGTGCTCTGAATCAGAATCTGGTTCAGTTCACACTCAGACCAGGAGTCCAGGTCACAGTATACGCTGCCCATTTATCAGCAGGTAATGAACTGGAATCAAATACTGTTGTTCCAAATATGAACAAGACTTGCAATTTGTAGGAGTAGTTCACCCAAACATGAGAATTGATCATTTATGATCAACAATTTTAATATAACATTGGTTGTATAATTGTGAGAAATGAGTTTTGTGTCTGTTTATTAAAAGGAGGTTTGGAAACATGCCAGCCTGTGCACTGACAACAGCTGTCTGCCTTATTTTTTTTCCCTGTGTCTAGCGCCTCTAGTGGATACAAGTGAGAATCACAGTGGCTCAGCTATGCTTATGCTCCTCTCTGTGGTGGTGGTGGGTTTAGCAGTGTTCCTCATCTATAAATTCAAAAGGTATTGTTATCCATTTTTAAAACCTAAACTTGGATCATAATGTATATATTTGCACTATAAATATGGTTAGCTTTTTTTTTTAATTCGTCAAATGTCTAGTGGAAAATAATCAGTTTGTGAAAGCTTGAAAGGCAAGTTATTTATAAAGTAGTTCAGATGCTGTACTGTCTGCTACTAACAAAAAGTAGCTAACTACATTTATGGTATTTGTACATTTTTTTTTTTTTTTTTTTTTTTTAGATAAAAGTATATTTTTAAATCCATAATTATCAGATGATATATTTTATTCATTGATTTATCTTTATTTTCAAGCAGAACGGAACATTCAACAGCATTATTTAACTGAATATAATGTTTGATTAGATTTTTTTGTAATATTCTAATTATTATGATGCATTATATAATAAATTCTATTTATTATAATAATAATAAATATTTTAAATTATGTTGTTTATTGCTATAAAAACAGCCGAGCAGATGTCTGCACAAGGACTCATATGAGGCAAATCGTTCTCTGAGATCAGCAGGTTTAGGTGTTGTGTCTCAGTTTAGCTCACAAAACATCGTAAACCATTGAGCGGATATGTCGAGTGGTGATTCACCCTTTTGCTGTTGCAGAACCTTCTTTCTTTTGTCCCAAGCGCTCATAACAAATGAGAAATGTCAGTCAACGCACAGACATTATCAATATTTAGCCCTTTGAGTTTTTCAAGCTGACCTTTATGAAATGTTAAATGATTGCACCGTTTCCATCACTGGACTGAGAGAGAAAAGGGCATGAGAGGTCAATAAGACAAGATCTGGAGACAGGAGAGGGAGATAACAGAAGTGCCAAGAATTTTCCGACACTTTAATTTTTGGTACGTAATAGTCTGGCATTCACTGACACTACAGCCGCCTGTAACTTCCTGAAGGAACATGAGGAACTTCTTGTTAAACAGTTCACCCAGAACTAATGATGAAAAACCGCTCTTTTTAATGAATCAGTTGATCTAGTTCACAAAACCCATCTAAATGATTCATTCATGAATCAAACTGACACAGTTGTAAACTCAGTTCTCAGATTATAAGTAAATAACAGCCTAAATATACAAGTACAAGTGGTATGAACTACTTTATGGTGCATTCGCATCATTTTTTTTTTTTTTTTTTTTCATTTTCGCCTCAGGTCCTATGAGGGCTAATTGCATGGAAAAGCAGTACAGTGGTGAACATGATTTCACCAAGTACAACATGTTCTTGAATCAACATCTTTGATGATCCTGGAACAACATTCTAATCAACCAATAGTCACGTTTCCATTACAGATTTGCGCAAAACTTTTGCGATATTTTCTCAATGTCAATAAAAACTATTGCGAAATGACGGCATTTCCATTAACCGATGTTATGCGCCTAAAACTCTCATGATGAGTCATTTTCCTCTCGCGATAAGTCATTTTCTAAAAGATACTTCTTTCTGAGAGCTTTATTTGGAGCGTAATATTTGCACTTCTCCCTCATAAATGCTTCCCTGAGTGCTTTTCAATACTCCAGTTGATGTTTCCTCATTTCTTTGCTCCTCCATCCTCCAGCTTGTGATCTGGAAACCGTTTTTTTTTTTTTTTATTATTCTATAAATGCCATTTCAATTCTGTAAATTCACCACGAAAGCTTCCTGAGGAGCTATGCGAGGATGCACAGGTGCAGAGACATCTAATAATATTAGTTTCTAGTATGTTAATTTCAATTGTTAATAAATGAATACTATTAGTATTCAATGTCAAACTTCAAAAACATTAGATCGCTCGAGGCTCGAGCACAGCTGATGACACTTTAAACTGACCCTTGAGGGATCAAGAATATTCCAATAGCCTATACAAATAAGATTTCCCCGTCCTCGTTTTCTTATTTTGCAGCCTCTCGTTTCATCTATGGGGGTGAAGCTGAGGTGTGAGGAAAGAGATGTATAAATAAGAAAAGAAAAGCACCCCTTGTCTCGTCTTCTGTACAAACATACCGTGCTATCTTTGAAGAATGATGATGTGACTGTACGTAAATATGTAAAATATGTTGGCCCAGGAACATGTCTTACTTGGCAAAATCACAGTGACAGTAGAGAAAGCTCTGAATTAAAGCAAAGTGTTAGTAAATGGTGACAGAATTTCCGTTTCATTGTGTGAACTGGTCCTTTAATGAGGGTGTTAGATCACATCTTAATGAGCTGTCCGTTTGTGTTGCATTTTCTTCCTGCTAAATCCCTCACCAGTTGTATTTTGCACAATAAATTTGCTTTTGAATCCTCTTAGGCAATGCCCTGTTAAAGCTCTATTCTGGTTTTTGCTTACGTGACATTCTCCCTCCATAACGATGCAGACCAAGTCGGATAAAATCACCTCTCTAAAGGGAGGCCTTGATTTAACAGCTCATTTCTAGCCCCTTAGTGAGACTTTTCACACAGAGGTCTTTTTGTTTTCTTATTCCCGTGTCTTATTACACATTTTTCCCTGAGGCAGATCCCAGATCGCGTCTTGTAAACGCAGTATACCACATTCACAAACTATATAAACACATGCTTCCTATGATAAACAACCAGAAAGATGTGAACTGCAAAGCTGATAATGTCAG
Source organism: Ctenopharyngodon idella (assembly GCF_019924925.1). Taxonomy (NCBI): domain Eukaryota; kingdom Metazoa; phylum Chordata; class Actinopteri; order Cypriniformes; family Xenocyprididae; genus Ctenopharyngodon; species Ctenopharyngodon idella. The sequence goes on from NC_067220.1 coordinate 36,261,564, forward strand.
GGCCATTGGAACGTTTGGAAAAAATGCAGAAGGGCACATTATGAACCTTATCAGCTTGGCTCATGAATATTAATTAGGTAATTTTTGCCCAGTAGTTTGCCCAGTGAAGGATAAGTGACTGCTAGCCACAGTAGATCACTGTTTAGAGCTACCTTGTTTGTTTTGACTAGGTCAAACTACATCTTAAAGGGGACCTATTATGCTCCTTTTACAAGATGTAATGTAAGTCTCTGTTGAGACCAGAATGTGTCTGTGAAGTTTCAGCTCAAAATACCCCACAGATCATTTATTATAGCTTCTCAAATTTGCCCGTTTGGGTGTGAGCAAAAACACGCCGTTTTTGTGTGTATCCCTTTAAATGCAAATGAGCTGCTGCTTCTGGCCCGCTTTCCAAAAGAGGGCGAAGCTTTAACAGCTTGTGCTTGGGTTGCTCAACAACAACAAAGTTGGAGAATCTCACACAGCCAGAATGACAATTGTCGTTTGTGAAGCAGTCCAACGTAAAATGACGGCATGGCAACAACACTCTACTATAACAACTCCTCTTCTCTAAAGCAGCCTAACATGGCCTAACAGGGTGTATGTAAATTTTAGGGTTAGTAATGTCACTAACCCGGAAAGAAGCTTGTTGTAGTCCCTACCAGCCTTTGTTTGTAGTCCAGCAAATTCTTTAAAAGAAAATATCTCCCTTTGCATTGAACTGTGAGTGTCGTAACTTTGCAGATGTTGTTTATGCTCATACAGCAACATTAAACACTAACTAAATAATCAACCACCCCTTTAAAATCACCAGTTACGTTAGTAACATTATGAATGACATTCACAGATGTTATTTCATGTTGTAAACACAGAATCAGTTTTCTTGCCACTAAAAACAAACATTTTAGAGGGAAAAGACTAAATATAAATGGAATCAGTATGCTTAATATTAAAGATTAACAAGAAACAGCGAGTTACTTATCTGCAACGATCACATGAGCTCAGCTGACTACCAATACCATTTGTTGTTGCTCCCGAAAGTCGCTCTTCATTTGCATAAAGTCAAACAGATCTCAACTTTCTCGAGTCGCTGGACACAAAAATCCTGTTGCCAATGGTCACTGTTGGTCATGTCACCAGAAATCAGCAAAATATCACTTTATATACTTTTTTATAAACTCTACCGTTAAAAGTTTGCTGTCTGTAATATTTTTTTATGTTTTTGAAAAAAGTCTTTTATGCTCATGAAGGCTACATTTATTTGATCAAAAATGTAGTAAAATCAGTAATATTGTGAAACATTATTACAATTTAAAATAACTGTTTTCTATTTGAATATGCAAAGAGATGCAAAGCTGAATTTTCAGCATCATTACTCCAGTCTTGTCACATGAAATCATTCTGATATTCTGATTTGGTGATGAAAAAACATTTTTTTATTATTAGAGTTGACATATAGTTGAAAACAATGCTGCTTAATAGACTAAAAAAAGAAATATTTTTGTAACAAATGCCATTACTGTCTCTTTTGATCAATTTAATTTGGTGAGTAAAAGTATTAATTTCTTGGTAACACTTTACGATTCATTGGGTAAACATTGGTTAACTACATTAGTTAACATGAACTAATAATGAACTGCACTTATACAGCATTTATTAATCTTTGTTAATGTTAATTTCAACATTTACTAATACATTATTAAAATCTTGTTAACATTAGTTAATGCACCGTTAACTAACATGAACAAACAATGAACAACTGTATTTTCATTAACTAACGTTAACAAAGATTAGTAAATACAGTAACAAATGTATTGCTCATGGTTAGTTCATGTTAGTTAATACATTAACTAATGTTTAACTAATAAACCTTATTGTAAAGTGTTACCAATTTCTTTAAAAAAAAAAAATCGTACTGACCCCAAACTTTTAAACGGTAGTTAGATTATTAAGGTGGTTGAAACTCTTAACTTAAGATTATTTTCTAAAAATTGGACAAGATTAATAAATAATTTCTAAAAGTTAAGAAGACATTTTCCCTTCAGTTAATATTGTTGCTTACTGCTTGATAATATTGATTTTTTTTTTTTTTTTTTTTCCCCATCATCCCGATTCCCCCAAGCATATGTTGTAGCATCAAGCTTTGCTTGCCCACGTCTCATTGTAAATCTTTCCTCAAGGAAGATCCCAGGCCTCCACATCTATGCAGCGATGCAGGACGAAAAAGAGCAAGAAATGATCCAGAGTCCAGTTTCTCCCACTGACAGCACACCCAGCTGCAGCTCTCAGAGAGAGCTGCTCACACCACTGGAACCTCTGGACACAGAGCCCAACACCCAGACCATCGGTGAGTAGCGCTCTCCATCAGATCAGCTGCTGGGCACAGTATCATACAGCCCCTCAGCGCCCACTACTGATTCTGTTCCATTTAACACAACTGAAGCACTTTGCTGCTCAGATCCTCTCTTATACTGAACTCATAGCTTTGATTCTAGGGAACAGCACACACACTTCACCTGTCACTCGGCTCAGTCTGGGTGTGTTAGACAAATTCTTTTAAATGGCTTTAGCAGATTTGTTGGAAGAGGGGGTTTTGTTGATTGCAGGGAAAAGCATTGGTTGGTTGACTTATGGTCCCTTCATGATGCCTATAATAAATCAACAAAACAGCAAATGTCATGATGCAATTTAGCTTTCTAGGCTGCTATGGGAATGTTGGCACTGTCAATTCACACTCTGTTTTTTGTTTTTTGTTTTTTTCCCAGAATGCATCAAACCTCATCCACGTGTCAAATTCTCATCAGATCTTCCTACATACATCGACGTTTGAACTCTAGACTCCGCCATGTCAAGGACTTTGGTCATGCGGACACAAAGGTTTCAAGCTTTATTCAGTACTTGTGCATGTTGGACATTAACTTTACTGTGCTCTGTGAATACTAGAACAAACTTTGTACAGCTTTTTTATATGTCTGTGTATTCAAATAAATCAATACATTTTTTGATGCTGTTCATTTATAAAGATGCCAGTGTGTATAAAGTTGGAGGGAAAGGCCTGCATGAAGAGTGGAAAGAAACAGAAAATTATTCTTGGTTAACTGTCTGTTTATTTTTATTGTTAACAGTGGCAGTACAGTATTAATGAGAGTAAAACATGGATGTGTGACATTTTGGAAATGTTTTAATAATAAACTGTAAAATTATTAATTATTGCTGTAAAATGAAACATTTCCTGGGTTTCATTTTGTAAAACTGTATTTAGCACATCTGTACTTTACATGTAACACAACAATATAGGTTTTACCACTAATTTTATTTTTAATTTTTTCTAAGTTTCATGCGATTATTCATGAAGCAGCATTAAAGTGTTAGTTCACCCAAAAACTAAAATTCTGTAATCACCCCCATCTCGTTCCAAACCTGGAAGACTTTTGTTCATCTTACGAACACAAATGAAGATCTTTTTGATGAAATCTGAGAGGTTTCTATCCCTCCATTGACAGTCTACGCAACTACTACTTTCAAGGTAATCCATGTGACTCCAGTGGTTTAACCTCAGTTTTATGAAGTGAAGCGAGTGCTTTGTTTGTACAAAAAAACTTTTATTTACAAAGTATTAATCTCCAACGTGCATTCATGAGAGCACCACGACGCATGCGTGTTGTGTTGATGCGAGAGTAGATGTTGTTTCGTGAACGCGTTGGAGATGAAAGTGAAATGAAAGTCTTTCGTATTTGGAACGACATAAGGGTGAGTAAATTACAGAATTTTCATTTTTGGGTGAACTATCCCTTTGAGCTTGTTTATCTTTTTTGCTTCTCTGCAATATCATAGTATTTTTTTTTTTTTCATAGTAAAATAAAATATGTATTTCTATGTAGTAGAAATAACTGACTGTTTGTTTACAGATACAAACAGATGTAAACTGACTTGATGCGACATTATGGCCAAGCAGAAGTGTTTGTCTAGTGTTTCATAAACAATTTTGTATGAAATAATTTGTGCACTCACAGGGGGTTACATGAGTGTTTTGATTTTGCTTCTTCTTTTTTTTTTTTTTTTTTTTTGCTTTTAAATTCAGTCATGTCATACCAAAAGCTGACGGATATGAATGTATGAATGTGTATGTATTTAAATATTTAAGACTTTTTTTTATTTTTTTTTTTATTTTATTATTTTTTTTTTATTTTTTTTTTTTACTTTGCCCTCTTTACATATTAACAGTATAAATTCACAGGGAAGCTACGAGCAGTTACTTGAACTAATGAATTGACTAATATTAATGAATCGGAGATCACTAAATACTAAAATAATGTGTCACATATAGTAGGCATCCACTATTACACACACACACACATATATATATATATATATATATATATATTGGCAGGAACCATGCTTACACAAACCTGCATTTCATGTCAACTTTATTTTACCTTGTATAGTTTTTGAGGATTTCACACAGTCTATCCATATTGGAATATGACTAATTTGGCAAGCCAAATGACAATTTTAATTAAAAATTTGTACCAAAATACCACAGTTTGCATGGACATGGGGCAACAATAAAATGAAATAATTACATACAACAATATGGTTATTTGCATTTTATTATTTATTTCTATTATTATTGATAATTAGCATTGCAACTCATTGCGGGTCAGAGACCACCAGTTGAGAACGACTGCATGTCCTCCTGTTTATTATAATGGTACTGTTACACACATGGTCCTCACGTTATCTTTATGCCATCTTCTATCCACTATGATATCTTTTTTTTCCCCACTATAGCAGTTATATCTATGGACTGTTTGCTTCCCATATCTGCTCTTCTTTCAATATTTGAATATCAAGCTATTGTCAGTCTTTCTATTCTCATACACCAATGAATGTAAATGGAGGTCATTTTTATTACTCAATTGTCAGGATATTGAAGACAGCATGTTTAAAAGGGAATTTTTAATGGGTAATTTTATTTCAATAGTCCTTGTCCGTCACCTTTTGTACACTACCTATAAATATCATGTCACAGCAGTAGAGGATATTCATACTGAGACAATTCACTATGGACTTGATACAATCACAGTACAGATTATATTTTCATAGTATCATGAGCGCTGCAGTGACGCCGTCTTTGGCAAATGAGATGATGGATGTCAAGACTCTCAAATTAGTTGAAACTGTCAATCAAATTAGTGCAGGGCATTGTGGGTAGCAGGGAGGGGCTATAAAATGAGCAATATCATTAAATTGTTTCTGCTAAAAGGCCCACAACAGATAATAATATTTTTTTTTTTACTAAATTAATGTTTGAAGATCCAGACCTAAAAACGAAATTACTTCAGACCTGATGGCTGAAGAGAAATACATTTTATTAAACTGAGTTGTACATTAGATTGAAGACAGAGATTATATAACTGTTGTTAAACCACTGGCTACAAAACAAGACACTTTATGAGCTTTGAATGGACAAACTGTGGCAGCCAGGAAATCAAAATCCAGCGCTGCCACTTCACTCTTAAGAGTAAGGAAGATTATTTTTGTAGAAGACGAGTTTTATTACTGTAAAGATTTTATATATCTATCTATATATATATAAATATATATTAAAAAATTAGGTGTGTAATGTTTTTTTTTTTTTTTTTTTTTTTAAATATATATATATATATATATATATATATATTTCTTTGACCTCAACTCTGTGCTGTGTGGAATTGTTTCTGTTTGGTGCAATCGTATTTATTAAATGAAATCGGTCCCTGTAATTGTGTTTTGATTTTCTTACAGTATTTGTAAAAACATTATGTAATTTGCTGAAGTAACCTTTAAATCATAGATAATAAAGTATCAATCAATCAGATGGTCTATGCTTTTATTTTATTAATAGGCTTGCAATAATGCAACCTTTTTCAGTCGTGGCCTAATGGTTAGAGTGTCAGACTGGTAACCTGAAGGTTGTGGGTTCGGGTCTCAATACCAACAGGAAATGACTGAGGTGCCCTTGAGCAAGGCACCTAACCCCCAATTGCTCCCCGGGCGCCACAGCAAAAAAAAAAAAAAAAAAAAATGGCTGAAATAAAATGCTGCGTGGAGTCAACCAATCAAAATGCTTTGAGAACTCAATCAATCAGCATGTTCGATGCCCCAGTCCCACCCCCGAAAGTTCCTGAACTTCGAAAAAGTACTACCTCGCAAGCAGGGACTTGTGAGGGACATGGAACTTGTGCTTGTGCAACCTTGCTGGATTTTTTGCTGTCGGTTTCTATTCCCCCCAAAGGTTTTACACAATGAGGTTCTAATATTTATCAAACTGACCCTGGCATGTCAATCCCAATAGCCTAGTGGGCTGCACACTAACGAATAGCACCCTCGTGCTTTGGGGAACCCGAGTTCAAGTCCCACCTCCTGAACTTTTCCTGATCCCGTCCTAACCTCTCCAATTTTTCTTCCAGTCTACACACTGTCCTATCACAATAAAAGGCAAAAACAGCAAAAATGAGTCTATAAAGTGATGCTGGTTAAGCTCCATCCACACACAGAATAGAATCAGCATTTATTAACCCACTACATTAACATCTCTCATCATGGGCGAGAAAACGTGTTCTGACAGCTAGATTGTTTGCTGTCAGATTCTGTTCCCCCCCATGGGTTTTACATAATGAGGTTCTAATATTTATCAAACTGACCCTGGATTGTCAATGCCAATAACCTAGTGGGCAGCACTTTGACATATAGCACCCTTGTACTTTGGGCAACCCAAGTTCAAGTCCCACTTTCTGGACTTTTCCCCATCCCACTCTCTACAATTTTTCTTCCTGTCTACATACTGTCCTATCACAATAAAAGGCAAAAACACCAAAAAATAAATCTTTAAACCAAAGCTGGTTAAGCTGCATCCACACACAGAACAGAATTAGAATCTTTTAAGTCACTACATCAACATCTCTCATCATAATGGTGAGGGAATGGATTCCGACAGCTGGATTTTTTGCTGTCGGTTTCTATTCCCCCCAAGGGTTTTACACAATGAGGTTCTAATATTTATCAAACTGACCCTGGCATGTCAATCCCAATAGCCTTGTGGGCAGCACACTGACGAATAGCACCCTTTTGCTTTGGGAAACCTGAGTTCAAGTCCCACCTCCTGGACTTTTCTGGATCCCATCCCACTCTATCCAATTTTTCTTCCTGTCTGCATAATGTCCAATCAAAATAAAGGGCAAAAACACCAAAAAATAAATCTTTAAACCAATGCTGGTTAAGCTCTATTCACACACAGAATAAAATCAGCATCTTTTAAGTCACTAAATCAACATCTCTCGTCATAATGCTGGGGGAACGGATTCTGACAGCTGCATTTTTGCTGTCGGATTCTGTTCCCCCCATGGAGCTTACACAATAAGGTTCTAATATTATCAAACTGATGCTAGTTAAACTCCATGCACACAGAGAACAGAATCAGCATCTTTCAAGTCACTACATCAACATCTCTCATCATATTGGTGGGGGAACGGATTTCGAAAGCTGGATTTTTGCTGTCGGATTCTGTTCCCCCCATGGATCTTACACAATGAGGTTCTAATATTCAAACTGACCCTGTTTCATCAATGCCAATTGCCTAATGGGCTGCACACTGACATATAGCACCCTTCTGCTTTGGACAACCCGAGTTGAAGTCCCAGCTCATAAACTTTTTCTGATCCCGTCCCACTCTCTCCTGTATGCAAAGCTGAATTTTCAGCATAATTACTCCAGTCTTCAGTGTCACACATGGTCCTTCAGAAATTGTTTTAATATGATGATTTGCTGCTTAAGAAACTTTTATTATCATATCATTATCAGTGTTGAAAACAGTTGTGCTGCTTAATATTATAGTGTAAACAGTGATCTTTTTTCAGGATTCACTGATGAATAGAAAGTTCAAAAGAACAGCATTTATTTAAAATAGAATTTTGTATAACAATATAACTCTAATATACATGTAGTGTTCTGGTTAAATGGGAGCTCACATCATGCTGGTTATAAGATGATTTCTGCCCCCTTCTAGAGGAAAAAGAGAATGTGAGAAAAGAGAAGAAACGAGCAGCCATTAGCGATGAATGGTTTTGCGACAGTGCAGCTAGAGAGACAGAGTGAGGGAGTTAACTGGAAGGCACATGAGACTGCAGATTAAGGAGCAATCAATGCAACCAGGGGCCCAGGCTCTACTGACATCTCAAGGTAACTTTCAATGGAGCCCAGGGAACTGTAAGTATGAGTGTGTTTGTGCGTGTGCCTGTTATGCAATTGCATTCAAGGGCACAGCTAATTCAAGCCTAATGAATCATTTTGATTTTCTTTATAAAAAATTATGCCCTCACGACAAAGTATTAGGTGACCAGCGCAACTCTTTTGTACAAATGAAAGTTTATCAGAGGCCTGTCTCCTCTAGGATAATAACCAGCTCAATCCGCTCCCTGTGGGTTCGTACTGTAGTTACTCCAAGGACATTAGACTCAATCTTCCTCTGGTGACACGTGTGCCTACAGCAAACAGTGTCCACCGCTGGCATCTCTGCTCGCAGCCAGTCGACTCACCACATTTAATTACCTTTGGAAAGAAAGAACAGCGGGAGAGAGAAAAACACACATACATACAGTACACCAAAGGGGAAACTGCTTTAGTAATTCATTTCATACTCCTTTTAAAATCCAAACAATGTAATGCATATGAAAGGAGCTCTTTTCTTTGACAGGCAATGTAGGGTAACATTATATACAAAGAGCATCAATCATCTGATGAATGCAAAATCAGGTGTTTTGTGTCAGATGTCCTGCCAGGACATTGTACTGTTTTATTTGAAAGGTTTCATAGGACAGTATGACTGTGTTTCTCTATACAAAACATAATTCTATCAAGCTGGGTTTCACAATAAGGTTGTAAATCATGCTCAGTCCAAAGGTGCTGAAGGTGAATAATATCTCCAGGGGTTTGTCTCACCAACATAAAAAAAATACCAGCAAACATGAATATCATGCTATCTTGGTAAGGTAAAAGTTATTAATTATTACTAAGTTATTAAGGATTTTTGAATGTACTGAAAGAATTATGGTTTCAGAGATATTTTTTATATATTGAAATATAGGCATTATTCATGAAATTACTTATATTGTTGTAGTATTGCAGTCGTTCCCAAACTGGGGATATGTGAGTATGGTTGTATGTGGGTATGTTTTTAATGCTGATAATATATTACACACTCAAGAATGCAATTTTCCCCAAATATCCACACGATTGCAAACGTGACTTTGATTATAACAGTTCAACAAAGGGTAGCCTAATATTAAGGGATAAACATTTTAAATGCACAACGCAGTAATGTTGTTTGCTTAATTTTGCTTAAACGAAATAACAGTTCCAACGAAAGCCACAGAAGAACTGCAGCACACAGCAGTGTTTTGTGAACAAATATGAATGAATGAATTAATGACTGGATGACTCACTCACTAAAACAGTGACTTACTGCCACCTACTGGCGGTTTTAGTTTGATATTTAAAAGTATCACTTCGTTTTTACTATAATTTCATATTTTTCTTTTGAACCTTTTTTTTATTTAAAACATTAAAAAGGTATTTATAAAGGGAAAAAATACACTGGAAAATCAATTTAAGGGGGCAACTCTTGTCCCTTAATGGAAAAGGTGTGACTGCAATAGTGGTAGAGAGGGGTTACGCAGAATGTGTTAAATGCTTCACGGGGTAGGCCTAGGCCTATTCCACTCTAAAAAGTTTGGAAACCACTGTAGAATGAGTGAGCTCTGGCGTGACTGTGCGAAGCGCGTTACAATACTGAGTTCTGATTGGTCAATCGCTATTATTAATAGTTTGTTAATTGTCATACAGAGAATTTTAAAATTTTGTTTACATAAGTTTTACATAATACATAACACTGTTAATCTAAAGGGGATGGTAAGGGGGGGTGGTATCTTCTGTAGAAGGGATGCTTTTTGCCATTTTTTTCAACAAGGGGGATGCCATCCCCCCGCATCCCCTCTCAAATCGAGCCCTGATATTATTTGTATTATATTATTATATTATTTATTAATATACCATTGTTCATTGTTAATTCATGTTTGTTCATAATATGATTTTAATTTAATAATGGGTATTATCATTATCTCTTTTTTTGTAAACAGTGATATATTTTTCGTTGATGAATAGAAAGTTCAATGAACTGCGTTTATTTGAAATCTTGTGTATAAATGTCTTTACTTTTGATCATTTTAATTCATCCTTGCTGAATAAAACTATTAAATACAATTAAATTGGATACAGCCTTGGTGAGCATTAGATACTTTCAAAAACCTGAACAAATCTTAATTATTCCAAACTTTTTGAATTTATATGTGTCAGTTAACAGTCATACCATGACATCAAAGAGTGAGAGAAAGAGAGAGAGAGAGAGAGAGAGATACCAAGCATCAATACTTATCCAGTCATTAACTCCCCATCCCTCCCTGCGGACAGATTGCATTCTCTAGAGGTTAACGCAGGCCAGCAAAGAGAAAGTCACTCTTCTCCAGACTGATTTGCATGGTCTGTTGGTAATTGGCATTCAGGAAAGCTGTATTTGATTAGGAGGTCCAGGGGTACGCTTCACTTCTGGAGAATCTATCACACACTGTCCTTGTTCTTAACGCCACTGGAAAGGCGACGCTGATCATTTGACAGTGATTTCATGAACATATTCCCTTCATCAATGATTAATCTTTGTTACTTATGCAGCAGAAAAGAGTGAGAAGTTTATTTTAATGAGAATGAAACAGCTGAACTACAGAGGCCTTAAAGGTGGCAGAGGGAAAATGAAAACGGACCAGAAACTGACCCTTGTGGGACACCCTCCTTTTCCGAGGCTAAATGGATTATATATTTCAAATGAATGGATACTGAACCTTATGCTTGGCCTGATTGATTGCCATGCTCAGTAGAACCGCAAAATAAGCAAACTCCAAATAATGCATACTTATGTAAACGGCTGATTACTCATTAATCTGCTTGTGCAGTTTTTAATAAAACCCCTATGCAACCTGTAACTTGTTTCCATGTATTGATCAAACCGGTTCTTTGTATTTGTACAATGAACCACCCACCGTGGCAGAAAGGGTCATTAAAACCACACTCCACTGGAGTGTAATCAGCACACACTTCGCTGACATCATGATTGCAGTAATTAACTTCATCTTTTAATTATTTTGCCTATTTTATCAGTACCATATGAAGAAACCTGTAGAATGAACAATAAATCATGTTCAAAACCCATTTTACTTCAGTAATGTCACATGTTCCTAAGTTAAAACGTATTCAATGAGGGGGAAAAAAATGAACGAGGATTGATGTTATCCATTGGGAATTGATTAAAAAAAAACTTTCAGAGGTGGACATTTAATGGAAGATTAAAGATAAACTTTTTTTCCCTAATGAATCGTGCATTGTAAGACCAGAAATGGTCTTAAAAAGCAAAAAAAAAAGTGGATTTTGATTACATGTTGACTTTAAGCATTTTTTTTTTTTTTTAGTTGTACAGAAACTTATACATTATGTATAGGACAATTAGCCTATCGAAACAAATGGTTAGTTTCAAGAGTCACTTTACAGCACATATACTATTACTAAACACACCAGAACTACATCAAAACAAAATATGTCATTTAGAGTTGCTTTCCGACGGATGCCCCAGGCATTACATTAATATTCATTAGAAAGAAATAATTTCAATGAATAACACTGGCTTTACCTACTCCATTATAAGCTGAAATGTAAGCACAGCACTCTTAATGAAATAAACAATCTAATGAGGATGACGGTGTCAAAGGGTTTATAAGCTTTTATTTTGCCAAGTAACATTTTGAGGTATAAAATATCAGTTATAAATGACTTTATGCCTTACAATGACTTAACTCTAATCAAAGCCATTAATCACAGCTGTGTGAATGTAAACACTCAGATTCAGTTATTCATTTTGCTCAGTGAGGACATTGGAGAATGATTTATTTGATAATTGCATCATGAAACTATAATTCGTATTTATCTAAAATACCAGGGGAAGGATTATACAGAGTAGCTGCATAATGTATTCCTCTTGAAACCGCTGTGATTGCATCATGTGCCTAAACATGATGTATAGTTTGCTGAAACTTACCTTAACTTTCTCCCCAGTGCATAAGTTGCAGTACCACGTGCTCTCCACAGGGGGAGATGTGGGATCACCTGCACACGTTCATCTTTCACAGAAATGACTGTTCTAGAGGAGAAAGAAAAAAGTGGTAAGTGGTGGTGGGCATTGGTATCATCAGTCTCCCCCAGCCTGTCTTACAGATATGTCTCCCTTTGTTTAAATAACAATTACTGTCAAATCATACATCCGTTTCTTCACTTAACCTGCTGAAAATACACATGAGGATAGAAATACCCATAAGGCCAAGTGACAAGAGACAGTATATGCAGACGAGCCACAAACAGCTCTTAAGGTGACACTGTAATCATAACCTATAGGTAAAGTGACAAAAAATGTGTGAGTAATTCTCCATCTGCAATTTAAAGAGCAGTTTGAGAAGTTTTGTTCCTCTAACTCTTCATTCTGCCATAGCATGGGAAAGAAAGTGCTGTCCTAGTCTTTAATTGGCAGAATGGTGCCATTTCTGACATCAGCCATAAAGGAGAAGTTAACGGAGCAATTTTTTCAATGTTAAAATACTTCCTCCTGTTCCAGCTTAACATGCACAGACAACTGTAAGTAGTTCAGAAGGTAATTTCCTCTTTTGTGTCTTTTTGTGGTGCTATCAGAACATTTCTCTGTTTGTTTAAGCATCCTAACCAGCCGTCATAGCAACATTTGCTTAAACAATGGCATGAGTTTGGGGTAGGGGTATCTGTTTGTCCAATGGAAGGGAAGTGTATAGGAATCCAGTTATTTTTGCTATTTTGCTTGGTTATGCAAGTAAACGATTGCAGATACTGAAGGTTAATCAGATTTATTGCAAACAATATATATATATATATATATATAGACAATTATATAGACAATAATAATGTTAAAAAATGTTTTCTATTTTAAATAAATGCCACTCTTTTGAACTTCCTTCAAAGGAATCCTGGAAAAAAAAAAATTCTACAAAAAAGATTGCACAAGATTGCACATTGCATAGATTTTAAGATTTTATCAGAATCAGAATATTGGAATGATTTTGAAAGATCATGTGACACTGAAGACTGAAATAATGATGCTGAAAATTCAGTTTCCGTCACAGAAATTACATTTTTAAATATATTCAAGTAGGAATTAGTTATTTTAAATTGCAAAAATTAACTATATTAACAAATGTAAATGTAGCATTGTGGAGCAGAAGAGACTTTTCAAAAATAAAAATCTTTCCGACCCCAAACTTTTGAACAGTAGCATAATAATACTAAAAATAATTATTTATATATATATATATATATATATATATATATATATATGTATATAAAGAAAAAATAATTATTATATGCATATTGTGCATCTTTAACATAATTATCTTTTTTTTCAAGTATTTTATTGAAACTGTTAATTGCACAATAATATAAGAATTACCGCAGCTTTATTAATTCTCAAGAGCCAACTGACATTATAGGGCTACAAAGTCAATTGCCCCTCTAGGATTTAAAGCATTGCCATTCATATTCATATTCATGCCTGTATTTGAGAACACCCCATTCATTGTGGTTATTATTGGTTATAAACATCCAACACTACTCTTTGAAGACCTGATGCTAGGTTCAAGTCCAGAATATGAGAAAAATCAGTGGTGAAAACATTTTCACAGGAAGCACAGAAGACCTAACCTAAAAAAGCAAAGATGACAGCGAATATGCTAAGGGCGTCTTCCAAAAGAGAGCATATGTAAGAAGAGACACCCAGTAACTCTAAAGGAGAAGCAGTCTTACCAGAAACAGACAGAAAAATATAGAGAATTTCAACACAAACACATGTGACTTATTTACAAACAACAGCAATCCAGTTTAAGCAGGCGCAAAATGTGCTGGATTAGTACAGTGAGCATTTAATTCTTTTCAGTTCAATCACACTTCTTTGCCATGTAAATTAAGCTTATTATGAAGTATAGAACATTACCAAAAATGCACCATTGCCACCCAAAGAAAGCAGGTGGTAAACAGATTTTTATTTAAAACAGAAATGTGTAGCGATGCCGTGCTGTGGATTTGCATTCTGCAAATAGCAAATTGAGTTCAGCACAGATTTTTGGGGTGTGTTTGCGCCATTATCTAATTTGCATAATTTCTTTAGTGAATTGGGTGTTAAAACAACATAGACAGCATGTTCCAAAACAAGCCTTTATTCCTGGTATATTCTCCCCTCTGTATTTACAACAACAGTTCATAAAGCTGCTATGTGTGGAAGAATGGTGAAAAGAAAGCATTTGTAGAAAAAAAATACTCCTCTGAAATCTCATCTGGGCTTCGCCTTAAGGCATCCGAGAGACTGAGGAAAGATTCTATGATTCTAAAATTGAACTTTCTTGGCCTGAGCGGTAAGCGCTATGTTTAGTGCAAACCAAATGCAGCACATCACCCTGAGAATATCATCCTCCTAACAGTGAAGTATGATGGAGGAAGCATCACTCTTTTAGGGGGAATGCTTTTCCGTGGAAAACTCATAAAGGTAGAAGGTAAAATGGATGGAGCTAACTCTAGAAATATCTCATAGGATAAAGTGCTGCAATCAGCAAGAACGCTGGCACTTTAAAGACACTTCATCTTCCCACAGCACCCGAAACATACAGTAAAAGCCACAAAGGAGTGACTTCAAAGCAAAAAAAGGTTAATCGTCTCAAGTGGCCCTGCCAAAATACAGACATTGGTCTTATTGAGCATCGCTGGAACGATTTAAAGATTGTAGTTCACAATCGATCCCCATCCAACCTGATGTAGCCTGAGGAATTCTGAAGAAGAATGGGAAGAGTGAAATATTTCACTGCCAAGATGTGTAACACTGATATAGACATACCCTACGAAACTCATAGCTGGAATATAATCTGTATTCATATACACTCTTAAAAATGGCATCTATGGTTCCATGAAAATGGTTCCTTAGATTATTCTAATGTTCTTCACACTAAGAAAAACATGGCTCTTTTAGGAACTGATCACTGTCGATTCTTTGAGGAACCCCAAATGGTTCTTCTATGGCATCACTGCAAAAACCCCCTTTTGGAATCTTAATTTTTAAGAGTATAGTCTATAAGTCTCATTCCAATCCTCAAAGACATTCTTTCTCCTTGGAAGTTAGTTTTTTACCAGAAGATGGAATGGTTTTCCATACTATTAAATACCTTTTCATGTTCCATAGAAGAAAGAAAGTCATAGAGGTTTTTTTTTATTTTATTTTTTTTTATTACATTTTACCTAAGTAATCTTACATATTTCTGAATAAAACAGTATGTATGTTGGTGGGGCTTAATTGTATCTATTGAGATCTGACTGAATCATTAAAAGTGGGCATTACATACTTGTTATTACATTTATTACATAGTTATTACATTTAGTTATTACATCACAGACTATGAATATAATTTCTTCGAATTAATTAGGCAGTATAAGACAAGGAACGTGTATTATAATTATAATGGGTCAGTGGACAAAACAGTGGACAAATGTGTATTAAATTAATGTATCTAACAGTCCTGCTGTAGTCAGAATTCCAGATGTGTTTTCCTCTCGTCTTGGGTCTGCAGTACACTGACTCGTGCAGTAGATGGCACTGCATATATGCTGTTGTGTGAACAAAACACTTGGGCTAACAAAGAAAATGCTTTAACTAGATAGAACAACTCTTAATTTCTGTATAATTCCTGTAAGAAACTCTTCTTCTTTTGGGAAAGAAGCACACGAGAATGAGCCCCCATAACAGCACACAATATAACAATCACATATGCTGCTGCATATTTATTGCTAAACATAAACAAACAGATACTAATAAATTATTCTTGTCTATAAAGCATTTATAAGAAACCATGCATCAACACTGAAAAGAAAACTGAACCCTTCAGATTTAGGATCATTAATGTGGGAGATCATACAGTAAATGATAATTCTGTCATCATTTATCCACCCTCATGTCATTTCAATAACTTTCTTTTTTCTGCGGAACACAAAAGAAGATATTTTAACGAATGTTGGTATCCAAACAGTTTTGGTAATCAGTGACAAAAAAACACTGAGACGTTTCTCAAAATATCTTATGTTTTGCAGGTTTGGAATGCCTTGGGGGTCAGTAAAGGATGACAGAATTTTCATTTTTGGGTGAAATCCTGAGTGTCACTTCATCCATTTGGTTAGAAGCTATTCCAGATCTAAGCACCACCAAGCAATCAGTCCTGACTGGCAAGATTTTCAGGTATGTCGGCCAAGTCTTACATCAGCTCTCCTCTACAAAGTCCTAAAAGCTGGAGGAAAAGACTTCAACTAGCCAAAGGTTAGGATGCTCTGTTTTGACGATTTTAGAGGGGCTTACAGCTAGTCAGGCTTGGAGACTTTACAGTTAGTCAAGCTTGGACACCAGCTGGCAGATCAGTTAAAAACCAGCTTGGCAGGACGGTTCAACCACCTGTCTGGCAACTATACTTGTTTCATGGATGCTCATTAGTGAAGGGAGTAACTATAGGGTTCGGGACCACCAGGGGCTCCACAGAAATGTTCAGAGAAAAAACTGTGGAAAAGAAAAATATAAATAATTATAAAAATATGTTTAAACATATAAAAATGTATATTATTTTTTCTTTAATTCACTTTCTATAGACCTATCAGAAAACATTAATCACATATTACTGTGTTAAGTCTCTTAAGTTCTTCATTTATTTAATCGAAAATAACAATAAAAACAGTAATATTGTGAATTATTATTACAATTTACAATAACTGTTTTCTATTTTAATATAATATGTAATTTTATAGTATATAAAATAATTCTAATGATTTTTGTGCTCAACTAACATTATTATCAATGTTGAAAACAGTTGTGCTGCTTAATATTTTTGTGGAAACAATAGAATTTAATCAATAGAAAGTTCAAAAGAACAGCATTTATTTGAATAGAGACCTTTCTAACAATTTAAAAGTCTTCACTGTCACTTTTGATCCATTCAATCAATTCTTGCTGAATGATAGTAGTTACTTTCAAAAAATAAAAGTAAAAATTCTGGTCCCACTTTATATTAGGTGGCCTTAACTACTATGTGTCACGGAGGCACAACCATCACAGACCAATGACAACCCATCGTCACCAGATCAGCACGCTCCACCCACTCGTTCACTTTCCCCGGAATTCTGATTCACTGCACCTGTGCCTCATCATCAGCACCCAAGAGACACTTCTCCTGCACTTACTTGTCTGGTTTCATCCGTACGAACACTAACACAGAGGCACGGAACATTCCTATCCAGTTCCGTGCCTCTGTTTAATAAACTGATTTATAAAACTTTCCTGTCTGCATACTTCTGTTGAGTGACAGAAGACCAGACCATATGCAGAGCTCCACAGATACTGGTGGGGATCGCCCCACTGATCCATCCGCTGACCTCGTTAACACCGTTCGTCTGTCTCTCCAGCCCTCCATGTCTGCCACTTCACCTGCTATTCCAGCTGATCTCATACAAGCAGCACAACAATCATTCCTGCGCCCAGCACCCGCTGCTTCGCCTGCTGCCTCTGCCAGTCCCATGGCTCGACCTGTGACATTCACTGGTGAGTACTTCAGTCAGTGCCTACGCTCTCCACTTTCGCACCTTGGTGGCTGCTAGTGGCTGGAATGAGATTGCATTACTCACCGCATTCCGACAAGATCTTAACTCCGATGTACGACAGTTAATGGTCTCATCTGGGCATCAACTTCATGACCGACCTTCCATCTTCTGATAATCATACCTGTGTGTTCATAGTCGTTGACTGCTTCTCAAAGGCATGCAAGCTCATCCCTCTCAAAGGACTACCTACTGCCTTCAAAGCTGCTGAAGCGCTGTTCCAAAATGTGTTCCGTCACTTCGGCCTTCCTGAAGACGTCGTATAAGACTGTGGTCCTCAATTCATCTCTCGTGTCTGGCAGGCTTTCTTCAAACTGCTGGGAGTGTCAGTAAGCCTGTCCTCTGGTTACCACCCTCAAACTAACGGCCAGACTGAGCGGAAGATCCAGGAGATTAGGAGGTACCTGAGGTCCTATTGCCACCAGAACCAGAACAGCTGGAGTCAGTTCCTTCCGTGGGCAGAGTACGCCCAGAACTCCCTAAGACCATCCACCACAGGGCTCACCCGGTTCCAATGTATCCTTGGGTACCAGCCTCCATTATTCCCCTGGTTGGGTGAGCCCTCAGAGTTTCCAGCTGTCAACCACTGGTTCCAGCAGAACGAGAGAGTATGGGACTCCGCTCATGTGTATCTCCAACAGGCAGTGCGGAGACACGAGAGGCAGGCTGACCAACCAGGCCAGAAGGTATGGCTCTCGACACGGGACGCCTGCCTTGCTGCAGGCTGAGTCCCCAGTACATAGGTCCATTCACAGTGTAGAGGCAGCTCAACGAGGTCACCTACAGGCTAAACCTTCCATCACACTACCGCATCTCACCATCATTTCATGTGTCACTTCTCAAACCACACTCTGAACCTTTGTTATCTTCCCACAAATAATCTGGTGGCGATGAGGTACCTCCTCCTCCTGAACTCACAGACGACGAAGCCATCTACCGGGTCCTCGACTCGCGGCGGCGGGGCCCCAGGCTGGAGTACCTCGTCGACTGGGAGGACTATGGTCCTGAGGTCCTTACACAATACCATGCTGAACACCCAGATCGCCCAGCTCCCAGGGGTTGAGGTAGGCCCCGTCGTCGTCGTCCCATCTGGCCGTCAGGAGCCGCCCATGGAGGAGGGGGTACTGTCACGAAGACACAACCATCACAGATCAATGATAAACCATCGTCACCAGATCAGCACGCTCCACCCACTCATTCACTTTCCCCGGAATTCTGATTCACTGCACCTGCGCCTCATCATCAGCACCCACTATAAAGAGACACTTCTCCTGCACTCCCTTGTCACTAAAGACTCCTTACCTGATACTTACCTGCTCATTGGAATCCTTACCCATCTTCAGTCATCTGTCATCCATCATCTGCCCTTCGTCTGCTTCTGTTCCATTCATCTGCAAGAGAGACATTTAAGATTACTTCAAGCTAAGTCTACATTCTATCTGCATATTGTTCGATACTCACTAGTCTGTATTCCTGTCCAGTTCCGTGCCTCTGTTCAATAAACTCTTTTATACAACTTGCCTGTCTGCATCCTTCTGTTGTGTGACACTATGTACTTACATTTAACTTAATAATTTGATTCAATGCACTTATAGTGTACATGTTTTTACATTGTACTTATATTTTAAAAAAATACCTGCATGTAATTACAACTGTAATTACATTTACAATTACAAACTTTTAAATGCCATTGAAAAAGCTAAATATTTTCCATACTATATATTACACATATGTATAATAATCTTTCACTGTATAAATGGGTTGTCAAATGTGAAAATATTCCTGGCTGTTTTTTTTTTTTTGTTTTTTGTTTTTTGTTTTAGTAAAGAGGTCGTTTGCAACATGATCATCATATTTGGGGGTCTGTACCATCAGAATAATATTATAAGGGATGCTCTATCTCTGAAACTCCACCCTCTGTTTCTGATTGGCTAGTTTAGTTAAAAGAAAACAAGCATGGACCATTCACATGATTTTTTTTTTTTCCCCAAGGGCTGTCAAAACGACATGTGTGATTTCTCAAGACACCTATTTGACTGATATCAGTCATAGTTATCCAGATATTCCAGACAAAAAAATGCCTTATGCAATGTTGATTCCGCACACACAAACACACACAAAACTCTCTCACACACGCACATACAGCAATGTACACAGAAACAGAGGCATCAACAGAACTCATTTAGAGAGCTATACTGCCTGAAGCAACTGCCCATTTCCTCACAAACCAACACCCCAATGTTCACAGCAAACAATTAATGATAAAAGCAAGAGCTCATTAAGAGCGATGTTCTCATTAAAACCAGTGATTAAGTGTTTGTTATTTATGCCATAACTGTAATTCAGCACCCATCGTGAATCTTAACTCCATGCTGCACTTCCAGTTATTTATTTATTTATTTATTTATTTATTTATTTTTTAAGACGATAGATGTTAGTTCAGGGGAGCGGTGTTGTATAATAGCTTGTAATGTTTTAAATGTTGTTAGCTGTTACCCCTGAGCTCTGGCAGATGGAAGGCATGCAAAGACACATCGTCTCAGGGGTGGGACTCACAAAGCTATTTACACATTTCCTTTGCCAAACGGAGAGAGTAATTATCTGTCTCAAAGAGAAATCAATCCAATAGCATGGAAGGCCTCCAAAGGCGCAGCAGCAATATGAAAGCTACAAACGATGATGATGAAAAAATGAGCTGTACACGGCCGAACCTTTTTTTTTTTTTTTTTCAATGACTGTTCTTCGGTTTGAAGCCTAGCAGAGAATCTGTCTTTGAGCAGCGTTAGCATACCGCTTTAAACCTCCGTGAAGAACAGCAGTGCACTGCACACACCAGATGGGACTCGCTTGCTTCAACTCATATTATTTTGTTTAGCCAAACACGTTTATATCACTGCAAAGAAAGAAAGAAAGAAAGAAACAAACAAACAAACAAACAAAAAGAAAGATCAAGCAACAGTTGAAAAAAACACTAAAAAAGTAGAATATGTTAGCCTTATCTATAAGCTAGCGTGCTCCAAAACAATGACAAAATTTGCATTTAGAAGATAGAAGCATTCAAAACTTTCAGTCTCTCACTTCTGCCAATCAATAATCAATGTTTTTGATGATCACGTTGCACTTCAGCTTCTCGGCAGATTTTCTGTCCAATCAAATGCTCTCTAGAATCTAAAGCATGCCCCCCTGTACATTATAAATAGACTCTGAAGCTGCATCTAAAATCTACATGGTGAATGACATCAAAGTCCCTTTGAAGGAAAGTCTGTTCATACGGCGGCCATATTTGCACCTATTTCGGGCATCAAAGACCAAGTCGTATCTATTTGAATCCTGAAATCTCAAAAACGGTTTTGCTAACTCACAACTAAATAACATATTTCAAATCAGCAACAAAATCTGACATGAACTGCCCCATTAATGTTGCTTCTTATGTTCAAATAGCGTTAAAAAAGCTTATTTTTTTTAAGGCTAGACGAGCTAATGTGCATGTGCAATCTTAAGCGTGAGTCTCAGGTTTCTATGGGAACCGGAGCCTCTAATGGCAGCTGCAGTGACGCAATGACTTTATCAAACAGTGACTGGCTCTTTTACTTAGAAGACGAGACGCATTCCTCCATATTGCGCGTTGCAGTTTCTCCCATTCCTAACTAAAAGGAGTGAACCGTCTTTCTATATCTATAGTCTTTGATGGCACATAGGCCTAGCGCACTATATATAGGGATATGGAACAATTAAGACAGTGTAAATGTGCTTTCCATTAAGGCGAATGTTTCATGTTAGTGTCACGCGAATTATTGTTTCCCAAAAGAAAGAATCAATTCTGAACTGCCAAAACGAGTCATCAGCAATTCCAGTCTCACTTCCTGTTACATACCTACATAACAATGTAACACATTTGCATAATGCCAGCCTATGGTCTTCATTGGCTGCCCGCAAACAGCGTCTACTTTGACCCTTGAATGCTATAGTTGTAGCTGAAGCCTGGAAGAGTTTGGTTTGTGTTGTTAACATGTTGAGAAGATGCTGCAAATCCACTTTGTGTGCACTTCAACAGGACAACGACTTTCTCTGGAATTGATACGGTAAAACTGATAGCATTGTTATGGTTCATATCACTGTGTATCAAGCGCTGAGGAAGCCTCCGGAGCCTTCAGCATTAGGCGAAAAATCTGAGAATAGTCATGATGGGTTTGGATTCTAGTACAGGTACGGTAGGAAAATATGTTATTTAACAGCAAAGAAAGAGGATGAAAATGGTCCTGAAAAAAAATAAATAAAAATAAATAAATAAATATATATATATATATATATAACAGTATACAATCAACTTGACTTAGATTACTTTATTGAATAAAAAAATAAAATGCTGCAAAAGTGTAGAAAATGTCCTATTTAGAGTGGATAACAAGGATAAAACTTGCTAAAAGTACATTGTATGTTTTTTTTTTTTTCAACAATTTTGAAACGGTAACAGAGTTGGAATATGACTAACATACTGTACTGTTCAGATGGCTCATTTAGCATGTGTCACACCTTTGTAAGATATCTAGCAGACCAGTAGGTGCCATCAGGTCCTGTGAGAGGTTTAATGAGACTGTAGACCGCCAGACTCACTTAATGAGAGGTCAAGATCAAAATACTAAAAGACTGCATGTAATGTGTGAACTAGAGAGGGAGAGTTGGCACAGGAGGCATCTGAGGTAAGAGAAAGAGTAAGTGAAGAGTTAACAATCTGTCCTCTACTTCAGGCACCTGCTGAATTTATCATCTTTGGTTCTGGCGGGTTACAGAATGTCTTCCATAGAGTTGGTCTGTTTGGCTAAGGAGTAAACGAGACTGACACAAAACAGTTTGAGCTTGCAAATAACATGACAATCATGTTAATAATGAAAAATAATACAACATCTAATTCTGGGAAAGAACACATTAAATACTCAAAATAATCTAATGAATACAAAATAAATATTACTTAAAAAGAAAGGTGTCAGATTTCCCAATATATTTTTGTAGCACTACAAAGCACTAACTTTTATGATATTTTCTTACTAATTTTCACTATGGTGTCAGTTTTTTTGTCAGTGTTTGTCAGAAATACTTTGATACATTTTATTAGTGCATGCAACACTTAATTTAGTATATAAAGAAGAATATATTAAAAAAAGAAAATAATGTACTCTATACTGATGGCACCCTTGATCAAAGATGGCTGTAAAAATAAATCTGCATTGTTTCTGCAACGATCCTTTTAATCGTTCAATCAAAAAGAATAAATATTTTTGCTCCAAGACATGTTGGCCACAATAGTTGGCACTCCTAAAATTTTTTATGAGTAAAATATCTCTGAAGTATATGTCCATTCATTTTTATCATCCTAATGTTCAGTGAGGAGGAGAATTTGAGTGGACAAAGACTCTCCAAGCATAACAGATGGAGAATTGCAGACATTAGTTGAGTCTTGGGGCCAGGAAGCCTAAAAAAATCAAACATCACCTATCAGTTGTTTGAGAGGGTTTCAAGAAAAATCCTCCTCGTTCATTCAAAAACATACTCAAGCATAATCACAAAAACGCCTGGAAATTCAGACAAAAAAAAAAAAAAAAATTGGCAGCAAACCCACTAGATGGGTTTGGTGCACACATGGATAAAAAGTACCCCATGCCCACGGTTAAATATACTGCTGGATCTTTAATGTTGTGGGCTTATTTTTCTGCTGGAGGTCCTGGACATCATGTTCAGATACATGGTATCATGGATTCTATCAAATACCAACAGATAAAAACTCAAAACCTGACCGCTTCTGCTAGAAATCTTCTAATGGGCCGTGATTAGATCTTCCATCAGGACAATGATCCAAAACAAACATTACAACCAAGACAAAAATGTGTCCCTGAGCACAAAATGAAGCTTCTGCCATGGCCGTCCCAGTCCCCTGACCTGAACCCTAAAGAAAATGAGTGGAGTGAGCTGAAAAGAAAAAGAACATGGAGCTGGGAATCTGAAGGATCTGAAGGGATTCTGTATGGAGGAATGTCTCTGGTCTCTTGTCAGGTGTTCATCAAACTCATCAGGCATTATAGGAGAAGACTCGGAGCTGTTATCTTGACAAAAGGAGGTCGAAAAAAGTATTAAATAAAAGGGTACCAATAATTGTGGCCAACGTGTTTTGGAGAAAAACATTTATTTCATAAAGAGATTTTCCCCCCATTTTCAGTTCTTTTACTTCAATGAAAGATTTTTGTGATTTTTTTTTTTTTTTTTTTTAATAAAAGATCAAAAGGATTACAAATGCAGATTTATTTTTACAGGCCTTTTTGTTCCTATTTACCAAGGGTGCCAATAATTCTGACCACAACTGTATATATAATTTTAAAATCATGTTTACTAATATATCTGAACAGTGTTATTGTCATTGCGTTACAATTATATGTTTTAATTTCTATATTTTCCATATCAATTTTAATGTTATTTAAAATTTTAGTAATTTTTGGTCTATTTTTTTCTCCACCATTTAAGTTTCAGTTATTTTGGTACATCCAGTAAATATAGAAGTGTAGAAAATTTTAAAATAAAAAAAAGTCAAAATAAAATAATTTTTACATTTTGATTTTATTTCAAGTAAAGAATTTTTCGTGGTTTTAGTTTTAGTTAACTATAAAACTCTGCATATGACACTCATAAATATCAGGTCATCTAACACAGTCTCAAGGCAATTTTATGTTTTGGCGAATTGGTGGCTAATTTGTATGAATTTGTACGTTTTCATTCGATCTGCTTACTGTTTAAGGGCTTTTTATTAGCGTCAGAAAGAGGATGAAAACGGTCATGTAAAAACCATTTTAGCGCAAGAAACTTGACTTAAAATGTACTTTAAATAAAAAATAAAATGCTGCAAGTGTAGAAAGGTGTCCTATTTAGAGTGGATAATAAGAACAAAACATTATCATGAAAAAAAGAGAACAACATAATTTTTTTAACAGTTATGTATAGACATATACAACATATAGTTTTTTAAAAGTTATGATTAACATACTGTACTGGTCAGATGGCTCATTTAGTGGCGTTTAGGTTTAGGGGTGGGGTTAGGGGAGGACCTTCATGCTTGCTTTTACAAAAAAAAAACCAAACATACATTTTTGTACGATTCACATCATAAAAATTCATACAAAATCACCACCTCAATAGTTAAATTTTCCCATGAGATTGAGTTTAGGCTATCCCTTCAAACAATGAAATCTATGACATTCTCTTTGCATCAAAATCCTTGGATAATTTTCCTCTCCTAAACTGTAACATTACCGCTCCGCTGGCCCCGGCGGCCCCTAAATCATCCCACACCTCAATAAAACATTTCATCATGTTGAAGCACATCAGCGACACACCCCTGTTATCCAGACTAGTGAGAGAGTCTGCAGTGACTGCCATCTCTGCATATTAATTTACATTAGGTCTGTTTTTGCTTGGCAGGTGTGGGTCTCTACGAACCAAGCAGGCCGATGCATCACCTTCCTAGTCTCCGAGGAGAGAAAGATCTATATTAGGATGTCAGTGCTAACAGCTAATCATTAGCAGAGCCTTTCCTGACCTGTAATTAAAGTGCCGGGCTTCATTTTGCCGAAGGTTAAAGGCATCGTTGTTGAGTTTAAAGAGCCACATATAAAAAGCCCAGGAGATGGACAGACTCTTGACTGTTTTTTGGAGGGAAAGGTAAATCCAGTGTTGCCAGCATATTTGTCACTTTTACAACTCTTTTGAATTCTATTCTCAGTGTCTGTAATGCAGAAGCAGAGTCAAAACATTAAGCAACAGCGCTGATTTATAGCATCTCAAAATCCTGCAATGTCTCGACAAGCCGTGATGAATGAACGCTAATGCTCAAGATTAATCTGTATAATGCTAACTAACAGGTTTGACTCAAGGAGCTAAAGAGCAGCTCTCTCTCTGTTTGTGATCTTACAGCAATATCACACAAAATATGAAAGTGTTTGTCAGATCTGAGAGAAGAAACAGAGCTGGAGCGAGCTAACTTTGAGTCGTAGCCTCATACAGGAAGTGATGAATGGGCTAAAGCGGGAGCGATCCATCACGAGCAAGAGTATTAATTAATGTTGTAGGAGGAATGCCAGAAAGACCTGTTTCACATCAGCAAAAAGAAAGAGAGAGAGAGAAAAAAATGAACGAAAGAGAGAGAGAGAGAGACCTCTCGGTTTTCCAGCACTAGCACAAATTTTAGCCGCCCCAGCAACAAAGGCTAAGTAAGCTAAGTGCAGTGTTTGTGTTGACAGAAGCATAAATGTTTAATATTTATCCAGACAGCCGTGTAATCTGTTAACTGTAGGACAACAGCTGCATATGTCAGATTGTGACTCGAAATACTCAAAACATTAATGTTAGCATTTAGAAATACACATTTAGCATTTTTATATATAAGATATCTTTTTGATTTACAGGTTATAAACTATTCAACTTTTCGTTATAAACTTGATTTTTGCTATTGATTACTGATTACTGAGATATTATACTATTACACATTACATAATTGCTTCACATTCTGTGGTAAAATATTTTTGTATTATATTCAATAAACTATTTTGTTGATGTATTTTATATACATTACCATTCAAAAGTGTGTGGTTGAAAAGATTCTAAATGTTTTATAAAATAAGTCTATTATACTCACCAAGGCTGCATTTATTAAAATACAGTAATATTGTGAAATATATATATTTTTTTACAATTTAAAATAACTATTTTCTGTTTTAATATATTTTAAAATGTATTTTATTCTGTGATGCAAAGCTGAATTTTCAGCATCATTACTCCAGTCTTCTGTGTCACATGATCCTTCAGAAATCATTCTAATATGATGATTTTATGCTCAATAAACATTTCTTATTATTATTAATGTTTAAAACAGTTGTGCTGCTTAGTATTTTAACATTTACATATTGAAACTTTTTTTTAAAAAAAGCCATAAAAAATAGCATTTATTTGAAATAGAAATCTTTTGTAACAGTATAAATGTTCAATTTAATGATCCTACTGACCCCAAAATTTTGAAAGTTACTTTAACTATGCCAAATTCAAACCAAAATAATGTCCATCAATTGTAGTTTGAAGGACATAATTCAGACAAAAAAAAGGGTTTGAACTAGAAGTTTAAACTATAGCCTGTCTCCAATAAACATCATAATTTTATTAACATTTTCATGTCAGAAGATCTTATAAGTGTTTAAGTATAAGACGTTTTTCCAGAACGTTCTCAACCAGGTTCACAAAAAAAAAAAAAAAAAAAATACTGACTCTTTTTTCAGAGCTTGTTCTTGCATCACCACGAGAACAATAGCTGCTTAAATGCAATAGAGGTCTATTCTTCTGAATGTGAACCGTAAATACATAGAAAGAGTTCATGACTTTAAGTCCAAAACCTCTATTGAGCAAGAATAATAGACTAAAGATGCATTTCTTGTTAAAGGAACTGCTGGCCCATTTATTAACACTCCTTAACGAGCCGGCTGGCCAGATGCCTATGAAGAATAAAGCTTGTCATTTATTAGCAGTGTAATTAGCTACACCCACCGACAAACCCCCAAGACGAAACTGCTTGTTCACCTCACTGGCAATTCACCACTTTGTTAAATCTGCATTTCGCAGCACATCTCTTGTGTTTTGTAAAGTCATAAGAAGCTACGCTAAGGAAGTCTCGGGAAGCTGAGCCTGTGAACCCTGGTGTCTCTGTAGTATTTCAACCGTTCTTCCTCATTACGACCACTATAACCAGGCTGATGGATGCAGAAAACATCCATCACTCCACCATGCAGCTCAGCAAGCAGGTCAAACATTACAGGAGTGAAATTATCACTGCCCATCATTTTCCCCCAGGCATTAAATGTGGCATTTATCACAAGACAGGTCCCCAATCTACTGTTTAAAAAAAAAAAAAAAAAAAAAAAAAAACTACTTCGACCATTTAAGACAGGCACAACTTATAGATGCGGCAGAAGTAAAGGCTGTGTCTCATAATTAATTAAACAGAGTTTTATGTTCAAAGCCATGAATTCTAATGGCCTTGTGAGTTCTTAATTTAACTTTGCTTTAATGAACTACTTGTTGAGGCTTCCTTGATATGAATTTCCAGTTAAACTTTGTCCCCAGTCACATGTTGCTAGGTCATATCGGCATTTATGCAGCATATTTTTATGCAAGGCAGTATGAGCAAGTTTCATATGAGCAAAGAAATCCTCGATATTTCATTTACAATGAATTTGTTCTTATCCTTGTTCTAATGTCGACGAATCCAGATTATTGTAAACTTATTCTAAATAAGGCGTGTGCCTGAAGTTAGTAATTAGCATAATACACGTCTCAAACCATCTCCATATAAGGGCTTTCCGCACAAGTTAAGCCCAATGTATACTTTAATTTTTACGCATATACGCGAGGGTCAGCGTACAGTGCGCATGACGCGAATTTCGCCATCAGAAGAGTACGCGCACCGCTCGATTTTTGTACTTTGTACGCGCAGGTCGCACATGCACATTTAATTTTTTTTTTTTTTTTTTGCAGTAATTAGTTTATCCACAAGGTGGCAACCGTGCCCTGGGGGCGTCGATTCACAAGGTAGTCAAAGAAAACCTGCATAAACAGAACAGACTGGAATGCATGCAAGCTCCAGCGACAATGGAGGCCCTTATAGACGACAGATTGTGCTAAGAGGTTAGAAAGTGCACTCATTTGTACAACTCTAGCATTAAAGAATAGAAGTATATTTACATGAGTTGTAACTCGTGGCGAGAGATTGCTCAAAACTTTGAATGCGTCGAACGCCTGTGTATACATACGAGTCGAATGAAGTATGCTTTGCAAGGCTGTGCGTTTGACTGCGCGTACGTTAGAGTAAAAAAAATAAATAAAAAACGAAGTATACCCAGGGCTTTACTGTAAACTTTTCACGCCGTCGCTTGAACACTCTCCAAACAAGTTGAAACACAATAACACGCTTTTATGTATAGACCTAGACTTCGTGTAATCAGTAGCATGTTTATACAGAAAATAATTTAGCATTATCACACTGAGTGCTGTTATTCTGTGATTCTGCTGAAGGTAAACAAATGCACATGATATTCAGACCAGCAGTATTATATTTCTTTTACAGTTCAATTATCAGTTGAGTGACTTACTTTTTAGACACAACAATACCACAATAATTTTTAGACATAAAATGCCAAAAATGTTCAGTAGTTGTGCATCTCCAAGCAATGACTGTACTGGTGGTTGATGAATCAGACTTAAAGGGATACTTCAAAATTGTCCCATGATTTACTCACCCTCAAGCCATCCTAGGTGTATATGACTATCTTCTTTCAGACAAACACAATCGGAGGTATATAAATAATATCCTGGCTCTTCCAAGCGGTATAATAGTAGTAAATGGGGCTCGAGATTTTGAGGCCCCAAAAAAGTGCATCCATCCATCATAAAACTAATCCATACATCTCCAGGGGGTTAGTAAAGGCCTTCTGAAGCGAAGTGATGGTTTTTTTTTTGTTTTTTTTTTTTTTTTTTTAAAGAAATGTACCCATATTTAAAACTTTATAAACTATAATAACTGGCTTTTGGCAACAGCCGAGTCGAGTTCCTGCGGAAGAGTGACCTCTGACCCGACGCCTGACGTAGGATGTAGGTGTAGACACCTCTTAAGGTTCAAACAAATAGGGCTGGGCAACAAATTTAATCTCCTCTTCTCTTATATCAAAATCCTCCGACATTTCTCTTTAAAAATGAATATATTTAGACTTTTAATTCGTAACCGGTGTTTTGTTTTGATTTGATCCATCCCCTGCGCTTCCACGTTCGTCAATATGTCATCCGTCGAGTCAGAGGTCACTGTTCCGCCGGAACTAGACTCACGTTATTATAGTTTATAAAGTTTTAAATATAGATAATTTTCTTACAAAAACCCATCGCTTCACTTCAGAAGGACTTTATTAACCCCCTGGAACCGAGTGGATATCTTTTATGATGGATGGATGCATTTTTTGGGCTTCAAAATCTCAAGCCCCATTTATTATAAAGCTTGGAAGAGTCAGAATATTATTTAACATAACTCTGATTGTGTTTGTCTGAAAGAAGTTAGTCATATATACCCTAGGATGGCTTGAGGGTGAATAAATCATGGGATAATTTTCATTTTTGGGTGAACTATTGCTTTAATTATGGCTACCGATGTATGACACATTTTATATACATTTGCCATCAGGGAAACAGATAGGCTATGTTCCATTGTAAAGTGAAATGACATTGTGCCAGAACTTTCAACTGATTATTTCCCAGTCGGTACTTATAATAGGAATCATCTGTGCTGTATTGCTTCTTGCCTCAGTTTATGTTTTATGCCTTATTTTTCCGTTAGAATAATAAATACAGCCAGCTCCAGAGGTGTCCTGAAATATTTCATGGTTCTCACCAATGACATTATGCTTGAGTATCTTCTCAGCAGTCCTGGCTCGCTATATTTGAATTTATGTAGGGCTGTAAAAGTGAAATTGATTTCCGATCAGGCAGAGGAGCTGGACTGGGTCTCATCCAGTCCCATTAGCTGTGCATCAGAGGAGACACGTGTAATTGCTGCCGATCACATATTAGAGTGAACCCTCAGCGACTGCTGACTGTGCGGAGACAGAAGCAGAGGTAACAAAGACGCCAACACTCATTTAAAAGCTAATTCTGATGTTGTGTGATGTGTTGCGAATGTAATGTAGCTCTGAGAATTGAAGGCCCGGCAAAATTGATAAAAACAAAGAGGTTCCATTTGTAGGATATATTGGCCCCAAAATACCTAGACACTTAAAACACACATAATATGGAAACTTGTTTCCACCACAGAATAAAAAAACATGAAGAAGTAATTGTGACTTTATCACACTATTTTTTTTTTTCTTGCAAGTTCAAGTTTATACCTCACTATTCTGACTCTTTTCCTCAGAATTGCGAGTTTATATTTTGCAATTTGGACTTTATAACTGACAATTGTGAGTTTATATTTGATGATTATGTGGGGAAAAGAGTTAGAATTGAGAGATATAAAATAGTCTAAAATAGGTCTAAAATAGTCAGAATATAAACATTTACTATAGGCATACCGCAGTGATTCAGGATAAAGTCCCCGATATACTTAAAGTGAAACAAAGATCACATTGGTGCGACGCCATTTCGAACAAAATCGGGTTTGTTTTGTGTTCGTTTAAGAAGTTAGAACAGCTTGCCAAAGGTTGGTGAACACCTGGTTGGTGAACACCTCTAAATTACCATTGGTCTGTGGTGATTACGTAATAGAGACAGAGCGACACTTGTCATAATCTGAAAACCACGTCCACTGGGGGAGAAAACAATCCAACCGTCTCCATTGACTTTGTATTGCGTGAGGCTGCCTCCTTGTCATTTCTGACTTATAACAAAAAAACAGAACAATGTCTAAAAGCTGCTATGTGACAAGGTGTACAGCAAACAAGCTAAAAAAAAACCCAGAACCAAAAACCCAGAAGTTTTTATAAGCTGTCGACCCAAAAAACAAGCATTTAAGGACTAAAAAGTGGATACAGGCGATTGAGACAGAGCGCGACATGTCATATTACTATGAGAACTACGCCCACTGGAGGGCAACGTAATCAGCGACAGGAAATATAATATATAAAACTGACACTTGGATATTTGACTTAAGTGACAAAATGTTTACTGCACACGTAGGCTTACTGAGGCATACTGAGTGTCAGGATCCCAAAATGTACCCATTCTTCCTGCTGATGCTTCACGTCTTATTGCCTGTATCCACTTTTGTCTCCTTAAAGGCTGGCTTTTATGGTTTGGTAGCTTATAAAAACTTAGTTCTGTGTTTTTTAGCTTGTTTGCTGTACATCCTGTCACACAGCAGCTTTAAGGCATTGTTCTGTTTTTTGTTATAAGTCAGAAATGACAAGGAGGCAGCCTCACGCAGTACAAAGTCAATGGAGATGGTTGGATTGTTTTCCCCCCCGGTGTGGGCGTGGCCTAAATGCACTCTGTCTCTATAGGCAGGTTTGGCTCGGGGGCTCCGCCTTCTTTGACATGGATATGATCTCCGGTTCATTTCTTCTGTTTAGTCTGTCGAGGTCATACATCCGTGATTAAAAACATGAATACACTGGAGAAGTGCTTTATAGTAGAAATTGAATAATTCTGACACTTTTTTTTTTTTTTTTCATGTTTAATACCGTAAAGCTGCTTTCTTTTAAAAAATCTATTGTATAAAGTGCTATATAAATAAATGTGATGTGACTTGGAGTGCCGAATTGCAGAGTGTCAAATGTCAAATTCTTGCATATATCATTGTCACATCTGTTTAGGTTTTGTTTCATGTTCATGTTTTCATAATTCTTAGTTCATGTTTATTATGTTGTGTCTTTTATTTTGAAGTCATGTGTTTCATGTCATGTGATCTCGGCTTCCCTCATTCATGTGTCTTGGTTTCTTTGGTTCATTGTCCTAATATCTTGTTAGCAGTCTTGTTATTTCATTGGTTAATGATCATTAGTTCCATCTTTTCATTGGTTATTTTGGTCATGTGGTCCCCATAGTTCTGTATTTAGCCCTCATGTTAGCCATGTTTATTGGTTGTGTATTCTGTAACAAGTCATCCACCGTGAGTTGAAGTGAATAACTCATGCGCAGTTTATTGAAATAGTGAAACAAATACAAAGCTAACAAAACACGACAGTGACTTGACATAACTAGAGCTTGACTTGACTTAAACTTGAACATGAATGTGAAGCAAAACCTAAACAGACATGACAATAAGGTGCTGAATAAACTTATCTTGTTATTGCACTAAAAAATGTTAATCAGATCAAATTCATACCCGAGTCTCCGTGATCAGCTGTTTGACTAGGGCTCCGACTAATCATAATGTTGTTGTGAAACAGATGAAATCCAAAAGCACCAAAGCATAATCTCCAAAACACCCCTGTGCCACCCCCATCAAAAACAGATTCACTTCAATGATTATTCCCGATTTTCTACTTACAAACCAAAGATTTATATCCCCAATTTTTTTCCTGACATTCTACAAATAGATTGTTCCGGGTGGGACCCAACAGGCGCTCTGTGGGACATTTATAACACACAGTGTAATTCATCTCTTTTGAAACACTCGATCAAGCCTCAAAAAAGCATTATTTTAGCTGTCATCTGCCTCCTTTCTGATCAATACCAGAAAAAAGAGAAAGCATAAAAAGTTAGATTTGATGGAGAAAATTCACTCTGCGGGTGGGAAATGTGGTGAAAGTGCTCACTTCCTCCGACCTGTGATTATTTTTTATGGTTTTCTGCGGATTTCCAAATCGTTCCGTTTGACTTTGAGTAGTATAAACTGGTCTAGGGTCAGTTTATGAGGACAATCTCTTCAGCTCAACCAGGGCTGATTACCCCTGATGATTTATTGTTTTGTCAGCAGCTGTGTACTGGGTTTTAGTAATATCTCATTTGAAGCAAATCAAATATACATTGTCGTTAAAAACACTGCCAGAATGAAACATAGGAGAGCCAATAAATGATTTTGTCCGAGAGGAGAGCTTTGATGTTAAATTAATGAAAAAGGTTTTTACATCCACTGAAAGTGATTATATTGCTTTGATATTTCAGTTCTGCAAAGTCAATATAACCAGCTACAGTTGTGTGAAATGACTATTCTGATAGCTAAACTGCCAAATATTCTGTAAGGATTTTTAATTTTGTGTCTTTTAAAAACTCACACAAAACTCTCTGTGGATGCTTGTAAAAAAATATGCAAGCACCCATTTCAATTTTTAACCAAATTTGAATGTTTGGTTTCATACAGATAAATCAACTCTAGAACTTGGATATTAAAAAAAAAATGATAGAAAGTGCAACTTTATGCCATATTAAAGTCAAATTTTATACATCAGAAACTCCTTCATCACTGTTTTCACAAAATATTAAGCAGCACAACTGTTTTCAACATTGATAATAAGAAATGTTTCCTGAGCAGCAAATCATCATATTAGAATGATTTCTGAAGGGTCATGTGACACTGAAGACTGGAGTAATGATGCTGAAAATTCAGCTTTGCATCACATGAATAAATTACATTTTAAAATATTCAAATAGAAAAGAGCACTTCATTCAAAAATATTAAAATTCATACTGACCCCTAAGATTTGAACAGTAGTGTGTGATGTAATAATTAAATATATTTTAACAGTCAGAATCTATTGTTGGTACCTTTTATTTATTCGTTTATTTTTGAATGGGAGAAATGGGAGGCTGTAGTCCTGCCTTACAGACAAAGCAGCCAATCATGTGTTTGTTTGCTGTAGATCATCTATTAGGCTGAACTGAATAACATTTTTTATTATTATTTAAATTGCTTAATTTAAGCTTAAAGGAAAATTCTGTCATCGTTTACTCACCCTCATGTCGTTCCAAACCTCTATGGCTTTCTTTGTTTGTGTTCCACATAGTGTTATGTAAATTAACCTACCAGAAACTGTTTATGGAACAGTATTCTTGTGGTCTGATTAACTTTCATTTGACTGGATATTATTATAATAGCCATTGCAGATCAGTGTTTTGTTACTCTCTCTCCACTCGGACAGCAGACTCCTCCGTGTGTTTGTGTTGGCTGTTTTGATCAAAAGTCCATCAATAGTTCCTCTGTCCTTGTGGCACTGGCTGCCTCATTTATAATCTCATAACAGATGCTCTGAGAGACTCATCCTTACAGGAGCAGGAGATTCATGCATCAGTACTTCCTGCCTGCATTCACAATGAAGAGGAAGTCATGGTCAGCCAGACACAACACTCAACATGTAAAACATCAGCTTGCCGAGGAAACTCAAAGAAAAAAAACCTGTGCAGTTTTGGAGGAGGGATGAAGTTTCAGCAGGTGTTTTGTAAAAATATGCCGTAAGGGAACTAATTAGTGCTATAAAGAAATATGTGACATTAAAGCCTAATGGAACTCAATGTAAAACCAAATGTTGGGTTTTATGAGGTGCATATTTCAGGAAAGGTGCTGAATACACTGGGTTAAAAATGTTTGGGGTCTTGCATATGTGCATTTTACTACATATAGACATCAATATGAACAATTTTATAATTTTTTACTCACAATCATTTTTGTTTAAAACCTGTACACATTTTTTAAAATGTGTGTGTGTGTTTCAGGTAAACTCTATGTTATTGAGACAAAATGTCTGCACAAAGATGGCAATATCCGAAATCCTTGCCTTGTGGGGACATTTTTTGCTCCCGACTAGGAAAACAGCTTATGAATCATACTAAGTGATGTTTTTTGAAAATGTAAACATGCAGAAATTTTTCTGTGATTGGTAGCTGCTGAGTTAGGGGATAGAATATACAGTTTTTACAGTATAAAAATCATTATGTCTATGGAATGTCCCTATAAAATATGAAAACCCAACATGTGTGTGTGTGTTAAACCTCGGTGACTTTCATTGCACAAAAATAGTTATTTAAAGGGGCGGTATCACACACAGTTTCTGCCAATCTCATGTTAATCTTAAGTACCTATAGACTAGTATATCATCCTTCATATCACCGAAATGTCTTTAGTTTTATCATATTTATAAAAGATACATACGCTTTACCGAGTCTTTCTGAAAATAGCCGAGCGCCTGGAGGCGTCCTGTGAGCGGAGATAGAGTGACGAGCTGTCACGAGCACGCGCAGCTTTTGCGTAGAGATCGTCTGCAAGCTATCAATGGTCAGCTAAACAAATATTTTTAAACACACAATACACCATCGCATTATCCATGGATAACTTTTGAATCACTATAATGAATATAGTGTATAGTGAATGATGAATAATGAATTTATAAATTCACTACTTTTGTATTGTTTACATTATATGAACGTAGGCGCTGATTGCCAACAGAACAGACATTTGATGCAGTTTTACTCACCACCTGCGGTTCCGACTCATGACTGGGATCGTTATCGCTGTGACCGCTCCATCTTTCAGTTTCAAACGATCTGTAAATCCAGCGTGGAACTGGGCCTTGTTTATGAAACCATAAGCGCCGATCCTGAGGGCTCGAGCCAGCCACGGAAAAACACAAGATATTCTCCATTCATTTTAACCAATAAAAAAAGTGATTGCAACTATCAGTTTCTATGGTTATTTTAAAAACAAATATCGAGAGCACATCAATGTAATGCGTGAGAACAAATCTCTCAGCTCCACTTAAGGCTGGGTTCTTTAGGAAGCAATGTTATCTTTCCCTCACAACCAAAAACACACTTCTTTGGTGACAATGTTGATTTTGTGAAGTCCTGTGACCTGTGCAGCGCTGCCGACAACTTCCGTAAACCCGAACGCGCGTTGGTGGGCGTGCTCTTGTGCTCTCGCTCAAGTCCACGTGTGTGCGTGCGTGCTCTTCCGGGAGAAGTGCCCGTACAAGGAATTCCGCCCCCGTTTACGTCACTCAGGACCATACTCGAAAAAAAGACCCCGAAGTTCGTGAGGATTTGGAAGAGTATTTTTGGCACAGAAATACTCCGTCATACGTCCAACTCGTGTTTTAAACTTTGGCCATGTTTAGCATGAGAATCCAACTCTTTAACAGTGTAAATAAGTCAGAATGCATGAAATAGCATTATCCCCTCCCTTTAAACATATTATTTTATGTTTCACAGAAGAAAGTAAGTCACACAAGGGTTGTTAACAATAAATGATAGATTTTTCATTTTTGGGTGAACTATCCCTTTAAGTTTAGTACTGTTGGTATAACCTGATGTATTTAAACTATCATTCAAAAGTTTAGGGTCAGTAAGATTTTTAATGTTTTTGAAAGATGTCTCTTATGCTCACCAATTAAAGCTGTGCTTATTTGTTAAAAAAAAAAAAAACAGTAAAGACTGTGATATTGAACTATTATTACAATTCAAAATAACTATGTTCTACTTTATTTTAAAAATGTAATTTATTCTTGTGATGGCAAAGCTTAATTTTCAGCAGCATTACTCCAGTCTTCAGTGTTGCATGATACTTCAGAAATCATTCTAATATGATGATTTGATGCTCAAGAAACATTTCTGATTATTATTAATGTTGAAAACATTGCTTAATGTTTTTGTGGAAAAAGTGATGTTTTTTTTAATAAACAGAATGTTCAAAAGAACAGCATTTATATGACAGAAATCTTTTGTGACAGAAAAAAACTTTTGAAAAGTTCAGCAATGTCATTAATTTTTACTTACTAATATTATAACAAGATGTTACCACTACATGAAGCACTTTTTTCATTGCACACACATAGCAACGGCACAGTGTGAGAAAAACACTCAACAGCAGGCATAAACAGTACAGCTGAGAGTTCCAGCAGTCTTCCAGGACTTTGTCCACACTTCATGTCACGGGCTGATCGCAAAGAGCTTGTGTGTCTGAGAGAGAGAAGCGGACAGAGCCTGCATACTCATTAGCTGAGCATGCTGGGATGCCTGTTTATGTCACAACAGTGGTCGTGATGTTTCCCTGAGGTTTATTCACAACACCTACGGAAACAGGAGAACCTAAAAGATAGAGGATGGAAAGGCAAGAAGTGCAGATGATCTTATGTGCAGTCGTGTCTTTCAGGACCCACGAGAATGATGCAACATTACAGCCAGAAATGTACTTTGTGGAAGTTTGCAATCATGCTATCCTTTTGTACATATGTGTGTTCTTGCATTAGTTTGCCACTAACAGATTTTAATTCTTAAATTTCAGTGCTGTGTCCTCATTCAGTTAGCTAGTTATAATTTTAACAGTGTAACTTCAACTAACTGATTGATAAACTGATGATTACATTTTTATATAGCTCAAATAACACATTTTTCATGGAAGAACTGAACTGGAAGAACTGAACTGGAAGAACTGATAAATACAAGCTTCAATATTCTGTTTTTAAATCTTCCATTGTCGAAAAATTTAAAAAATGTAAGGCAGGGACTTGGTTCGGTGCATCGGTTGTTGATTGGATAGAGGCTGACCATTGAAACACCCCTGAATAAGAGCTTTATGCAGACTAAATGATTTGAGAAGCATACATTACCAGAGAGAAGTCTGTTGTTTTAAAATTGCATGAATCACTCAAATAATATCAAGATGCATTTTACAAAATACAGTAAATTTTCATTTAATGACGATTTTGAAATCAAGGTAATTTGCCCCAGTTTTTACAAAAATCTGTTTACAAGCCACAGATGCTGTCAACAGAACTTGTTTCACGTGTTATTTGTCACGTACACAGTGCCACACAATGTAAAAAGTATTGAAATGTTTGTCTATGTACCTCACCACAACTGTATTTTTATAAATAAAAAGGAAAAAAAAATACATGTAAACTATTTATATAGAATAGTTTAAATAAGGATGTTGTTAAGGGAAGAAGGAAGCGGCGAACGTTCAAACGCTCTTTAATGCATCAAAATAAACAAACACAAAACGGAAGTAAAAGCGGCAGCCCCTCACGGACAACTGCCACACACACATTAACAAAACTTCACTGTCATCGCTCCTCCTTTTATGCTTTAGAGCTCCTCCGTGAGATACGAGACCAGTGTGTTTTCACCCCCTTAGCCTCGTCCTGCTTGCCACATACCCTCATTGCCACTCACAGGACAGGGGGTACCCACGAGACTGTGCTCTACTCCTCCTCCGAGGGGACACATCACAGTGACTGCAGCACCTGGGAGTAAGGACAGATGAAGCGAGTGAAAAGGAGATGGAAGCATCACGACCAACAGAGGGAAAGAAAAAAAATTCTTCGTCCGGTTCTCGGACACACTGCTGCTTGGTCCTTAACCAGCCATGAGGCTCTCACTCGCGGTGCCATGCGATGGTACTGGATGCTCGATGGATGGTTCGATACTCCTCTGCCTCCTGGCAGCCGGCGATGGCTCCTCCGCTATGGCGGCCTGGCAGCAAGCTCCCCGTTCCCTCGGTCTGCCTGCTCCTCCCCATCATGGTGGATGGCAGCAGGCCTCGCCTCCAGCAAACGGCGGCAACTTCTCCGTCCCCTCACAGACGGCAGCCACCCTACCTCAACCCAGGAGCACAGCAGTGAGCTCTCTGTTCCACCTGTTGATCAATCGCTCCAACACCACGGCCTTGGGCAGCCGCTGGCGGTCTTCACTCCTTCATGCTGCCTGACCTGAGCTCCACCTTATATGCTTTTATGCTCCTCTGTGTGATATACGAGACCGGTGCGGCATGCAGATGGTGCTCGTTTTAAATCACGCCACTGATCATTCTAGAGTAAATATGCAATGTTAAGTACATGTATAAAATGTATAAGCAGTATAAACTCAGTAGTGCAACTTTTAAGTATATCAGTTGTCTTGAATGTTTAAAGGAGCAGTTCAGTGTCCAAATGTCCACATTATAATATAGAATGATAGAATGATCATGTGACAATAAAGACTGCACAAATGGCTGCTGAAAATTTCAGCTTTGCCATTACAGGAATACATAACATTTTTAAAATAGATTTAAATAGACAACACTTATTTTAAATTGTATTTAAATTCCACAATATTTCCGTTTTTACTGTATTTTTGATCAAATAAATGCAGCCTTGGTGAGCATAAAAGACTTTCAAAAACTTAAGCCATAGTCCAAAACATCATCATAACTGGTAACACATATATTTAAAAGCCAAATGACATGGAAAAGTATGAGGAAATAAATAAGTAAGCAAAGTTTTCTGTAGCTACTTTGCAGCATTAATAATGAACCAGCTTGTAAGCTAGGATGGTGAAAGCCTCCGCACACACAACCTGCCAACACCTCTCCCAGCTGGAGTACAGGTCTCTGTGGAACAGTCAAATCAGAGTGTCTACAGAGTACACATCTGTGTGAAGACATATGGGCGAGACCTGTGAGCACACACACACACTCACACACACACCAAACCACGGGCACCTGCGGTCCCTCTACACCGTAATTACATTTACTACTCTATTTATGGGCACTGCAGCACACACACTGGGTGATCAGAGACATCACTTCCGGCTCCTCATTTTATAGACAGATGCAGATGTGCTCAGCTGGATGGGACATGATGATGGCCTCAGAGGACTGACTAGTATCAACACTCCTGTGGAGTGTTCAGAAATATCCGTATAAATATCCCCTTAACCATTAATGTATGATTCTGTAGTCAAGTTATGTGATTCCTTCCTTCAGTGTGTTTGTGTGTATTTGTTTAGCTCAAACTGTGGTACAAGATATGATGGAAATGTAAAACATTCCCTCTGCAAGTTGTTGACCATTCACAAGCAGTGCACTGCATGCTTATACACCACAATTTTATTCTGCATGCGAAAGAGAGCGGAAATTGGGGCAAATGACAAAAAAGGCGAGATATTTACATTTATATTTTTGGCAGATGCTTTTATTCAAAGCAATTTTGTACATTCAAGGTAATTGAGGCTTGGCGCCTGACCACAGAAAGTACTATTCAGCTTGGCCCAAAAAAGTGACCTCAAAATTGGTTCTCAAATCTGATTGTTGAGAGGCGCCTCAAAAGTGTTTAAATAATAGCACTGTTTTTAGTGGAGGGGAATTCCATAGTTACCACAGTAGGTGGCGATAAGTGATTTGCTGCGTCCGAAATCGCATACTTTATAGTTCATTCTACATTTGGTTTGAAACCTACTTCATGACTATAAAAAAAGTATTTTCTATTTAGTATGAATGTAGCATAAATGAAATTCGGACGGACTACATCCACCATGTTGTCACTGTCATGTGACCTACCAGTACAGCTGCGTCTCTTCACTGCCATTCACAACTCCTCTCCCATGGGCTCATGGGATAGTAAAGGCTGAATCCAAAATGGCACACTTCTATGCACTTTCGGTCTTGTGGACTTACAATGGCTGCCCCATGTGCATGTCCGTTAAGTCCGTTAAGACCACAGGGTGTCCCATTCATCATTTTAGGTTTCAGAAGGGTGCTCGCGGGTGCCCCCTTTGTGGCCGCTATGCGCCCTCGATGCACACTTCAGCTGAGCCCGCAAGTATGCGAGCTACGCAGAGGACTTTACCCGGCAGTCAAAGCGGCATTATGTCACGAAAGTGCTGACTCAGAGGAAGACCGTGAGGGTTTAGGGTGCCATTTGGGACCGGGCCATTGTGTCCATTGTATGCACACTTCAGAATCTCAGTAGGTCATCCACATACTTTTCACCTTCTGTTTTATGAATTATGAATTCAGACATTACTTGGCTCACATACTGTTTTTCACCAACTATATGGGTGTAGGCATATTCTTATGCAAGGATTGTTTTTATGAGTGAACCATTGATTCATTCTAATTGAATTGAGTCATTGAAACATTTACTCAACTGATTTGTACAAAAACGATTCATTCAGGAACAAAGCAGCACCAATATATTGATATTCGAGAACTTTTGCTTGTGTGATATTGCTTGAAATTAGGCCTAAATCTATGCTCAAATACTCATAAATACTCAATAAAGTTGTTTTTTTTTTTTTTTTTTTAATGCTGCTCTGGTAGGTTTCTTCCACTGTCACTCACACAGCTTCTGCACTCAGTTAGCTCAACAAATTGTTGTGACTGGGTAGTACTAGATGCTCAGAATTGATCAAACATACCTGTTTGAGAACCAGTGATTTAGTTTTATCTCTCCAAGGGCGCTTATGGTGAAAATGTTCAAAATGACAGAAGTTACTTGGCAAATACTTTTCATCCAAAGCGGCTTACAGTATACTTACTACAGGAGACGGTCCCCTTTGGGCAAACCTAGAATTAAGCACTTCGCTCAAGGGCACAATGGCGATGTGGGATTTAAGGAGCTCTTCAGTTCATGGATCACCTCTTCCAGAGTTTTCCAGCTCAGATCTTTAACCACTTCTCAACTCCACAAACTAAGCTTGAT
This sequence comes from Ctenopharyngodon idella, assembly GCF_019924925.1. NCBI lineage: Eukaryota > Metazoa > Chordata > Actinopteri > Cypriniformes > Xenocyprididae > Ctenopharyngodon > Ctenopharyngodon idella. Next base: position 36,303,335 of record NC_067220.1, read on the forward strand.
TCGCCTTTGAGACACTCATCACTAACCTTCGCTCTTTTCTGTTTACTCAGAATTACTGCTGTCACTTCACAAAACCCCACAGTGGCCATACAGTGTCCAGTTGTCTGCACTCTCTAATGTATGTCTCACAGCTGCCAAACTACATTAGAGAAATGAGGCTTGTAGTCCCTTCATTAGACCAGTGCTGGAGAGGAAGAAAAATGTTTAACGCTGTTAGACAATGTTGGGTTTCCATGTTTTATGGTGACTTTCCATAGACATAATGATTTTTATACTACCCTTAACCCTAAACCTACCTTTCACAGAAAACTTTCTGCATTTTTACATTATCAAAAAACATAATTTAGTATGATTTTCCTCATGGGGACCAAAAAAAAAAAAAAAGATCCCACAAGATCAAAAATGACTGGTATTACTATGTTTGTGGGGACATTTGGTCCCACAACGTAAGGTTTACCAGGACCACACACACACACACACACACACACACACACACAGTTGGGAAACATTCAAGTAGAAGTTTAATGATCAGCTATAGATTGCATATATCACTTCATCCATGCAGCTGACTTAAAACACAAATTAATTTTCATTTAAAGCTTTATATTTTAATCAATCTGAAATATTACTGCCTTCAAGGCATTTGCACAGAGTTCTGAATCTTTTAGAAGAACACCTCTTCTATTTTATTAATAGCAATTATGTCCAATATTAAGATGAAATGATTGGATTTACAAGTCATTGTGTATTTAGATATTACAAAATAATATAATTTGCAAGCATGAAAGTATTTTGTTACCAAGCGTCTCTAAAATTGCAAATGTTCTGGCTTGTCAAGTCATGATTCACCGCTCTTGGCTGCAGGAGTAGGGTTTGCACTTAGTGAGGGCACATTAAAGTGGACAGAAAAAATACTGCATTTTGGCGGTATTGTTATTTACACCCAAATGAATTAACAGGTATAAATCTGGGCAACTGGCCTAATGGGCCAAAATAGAAATACAACAGGTTGTGCAACAAACACAATGTTTAATATCAAAGCTGCAGGGGGTGAAAATCAGATTTTATTTACAACAAACCAAGAACACCTGAACACTTTTTTTTTTTGTACTCCTGATGATGCACTAGAAATATACAATATGTGCTTTCGCTATTAGATCTCAATTACTAGCCATTTAATTTGTGAATATTGACATTTCATTATATACAGTAATCCACCTTTTTTCATAATTTTCAGTTTGCATACTAGAGGTAGTTCTACCAGAAAGACTCGGAAGGCAAGATAACATAACAATGATATTTATTAACAATCAGCAAGAAAAATATTATAAGATAAAGTTCTTTGGCGTAGGCCCTGTCCATAGCTCACATCCTAAAGGGTTGCGGACTCTGCATTTCATGCCTGAAGATGAAGGCAGGGGCGTAGCCGACCCCCTGGGAGGTATGGACAGGGACCATCCTGGTGGTGGTGGGGAGGATGGGGGTGAAGGTTGACGTCAACATCTGCGAACTCAGACATGTGTAAGTACCAATCTTTTATACTCCAAGTGTAAGATAATGATTGGTTAGATCTAAACTAATAGGTGACGTATCATTGAGTCTTCCTGGCAGAACTTACGCTACAGTTTTCATTTCCTAGAAAGACTGAGCATGGTACACATCTTCAGCACACAGCTTGCTTTCGACTTCAATGCAACCCAAAATCCTAATTGCTCTTAGTATTTTATATGGCTTTTTGTTTAAAATGTGCACTGACATAGTTTTCTTCTGGTCTATGACAAAGGGAGAAAAGGCAAAAGAAAAAAAGATGATGAAATATTCACTTCTTTTAGTCCCGCTGTTAAAAATGTAATGTGTTCCCTTGTGTTTGAGACATTGGTTCTGACAGCTCAGATCTGCTGATGGCACGTCCTACATCCCTCCTCTGTGGTTTTGTGAGGTTAATACCACACTGAACACAAATATGTCACTCCTTTCCACAAAGGGCCAACTGTTCTACCCAAATGCAGGTAAACAAATAGAAAGTATTTCTATTTTTACTATTGTGTGTGTGTGTGTGTTCTTGTATACATGGTTTATGAGGACACTTCCTGTGTCCTCATAAACCAAATGGCTTAAAAAACATACTAAACGGTGTTTTTTGAAAATGTAAAAATGTGGAAAGTTTTCTGTGATAGGTAGGTTTAGGGGTAGGGTTAGTGTAAGGGGATAGAATATACAGTTTGTACAGTATAAAAACCATTACACCTATGGAGAGTCCCCACAAGGATATCAAAACCGAGTATGTGTGTGCGTGTGTTTAGTTGTTTTTTTATTTTAAAATAATTAAAATTAATACATTTTTTTTTTTAAATTTATATCAAAATGGTAAACAATAATCCCATTCAAATCTATGTGATAAAAAAGTAAGGTCAAAAGTAATCTAAAAGTAATCAAAGAGTAGTCAGAGTATGTTACATAGTTTGTGTATCTAATTTGTAATCAGTAACAGACTACAATTTGTAAGTGATCTACCAAACACTGCGTATAATGTTTGTAATGTTGTCACAATGTTTTTAGTCCACTGGGCTGATAGTTTTACTGGAAGCTTTCATCTAATCTACAAATAAGATGTAGCATTACAATTATTTCAATCAATATTTCATGTGTAGTATTTGTTTATTCTTTTTGTAAGTGGCTGTGTATTAAGTGGCTACTCTGCTTTGCACTGCAGTCCTAATTACACTATCAAGAGTTTATTTTGCAATGGTGACCGAATGGCTGCAATTATCCCTTACTTATATGTCCTGGAATCATGTCCAGCAGGCACTTGAGGGTTTACACAATTCAAGGAACAGATTTCTCATCCCACTGTAAGATCCAACTCACCTCAAAATCAGAGCTACTGTAGCTAATAAAGACGCAGCAAGACTCATTTATGATGATTAGTTTGTTTTTTCCTCCTCTTTTATAGTAGCTTTTAATTTTTGAAATTCACACCAGTTCTGTTTATCTGCATTTTTGCATTTTGTTCTGAACCAGCAGGGCAGATTGTTGACCACAAGCACAAGAGCCTACAGGGGATATTGACATTTACAGGCTACTGTTCGGCTGTGCCCGGATATCGAATGGAATCAAACACTCAGCCATCCTGCAGAAGGGAATAATATAACAAGTGTTTTCTCCTGTAGAGCTGACAATGCCCACAAAAGAGACTTTTTATGGCCTCGTTCTGGTCAATCGGTCGGGACACACGCCTCCATCTGTGAAGCTCCATTAATTAATTCTTCTGTCTGTGCAGAGTCATTTTACATGAGCTGCAAGAGGAAAATCAAACTTAATTGACCTTTGCATTGATATTTGAATTTGGCCAGTATCCTTTTGAACTTCATTCCCTGTTGTTTCATGTCAGCTTCTGTCTATAAATAACATCCACAATCCAAGGAAACTGGGATGAAGTCTTTGGTGTCCCACAGAAACATGTACAGAATGCTGGATGGACAGCCGATGAGCGATCCCTATGAGAAGTCCAGTGGTCATAAGCTAAATGTCATTGCTTCTCCACACTAGACCCCCACCAACATAATACCAAAGAGTACGATATTATTTTAACCAATTCTGCTCTTCTGGATTGCTATCAAAGCGACCACTACTCACATTGTTGTTGTGATTATACACGCAATAACTTTTCCCTCACCACTGTAACGTGCTGCTTTAGCAAGGTTCCATGAAAAAGTTTCAGCTTTTATTTTACTTTTACGCCCCGAAGAAAATATCACGAGTTCATCAAGTTCGTCAAAATTATCCATCCTCGATCACTTTTAGTCAGCTTTGATGAAACTCTTTTAGAGGAAACTCCTCTCAGCTAGCGCGTCTTTTCGAAGTGACTAGCAGCCTTGTCACCTGACCTGAATACTGCGTGCTGATTCGCTAAAACGAACTCGTGTTGTGTTCACAAACAACAAAGGTGCTTGTCAGTTTCTGCTGTAAAACGTTAACTCGCACGGCAGTTTTTTTTTTTTTTTTTTTTTTTAAACCTGGCGTTTATCGTTTTTGCAAATGAACTCTTCATATATATATATATAGAGAGAGAGAGAGAGAGAGCGCAAAGTTAATATCATAATATATGTAGCCTACGTTTAAATGTACTTTGTGTTTAATTATCTTGGCATTAAGATAATGTTCTCTCCCAATCTCTCTACACATACATTATAGCATAGCATACAATATATATATATATATATATATACACACACACACACACACACACATATATATATATATATATATATATATATATTGTACGCTATGCAGAACATAATGAATTTGATCTCTTTTAGAAAGTCATAGAAACGCTATTGTGTTTTTTTTTCTTTTCTTTTTCTTTTGCTCCTGGGGAAAAGTGGAACACCAAAAGTCTATTTGTTGTAGTTTCTGTTGACCATTATAGAAACTGATGACTTCCACTTCTAAAAACCCTAGAAATGTGAAAAGGATCCATTAAAATATAAAAAGGTTTCTTTATTCAATTCTGATTCGTCACTGACCTTTATTTGACTTAACTTGTCTTCTGTAGCTTGTAAATGTTGGATGTTTGGCACACATGCGTAATGATCAAGCCTCAGTTTGTAGCTGATCCAAACTGCAACATCTTGACCAGAGATGAACATTCCAGATGCTTATTTCATGAACCTTGTCTTTCATCCATATTCACTCGAATTATTCCAAAACATTGTGCATCTGTGGTGTGCTCGCTTGTTTGTTATGTATGCAAATGTATTTCTCATCAGACAAAACACCTTTTTTGATCTACGAGGACATACAGAGAAGCACGGGTTTAGGATTACCTTTAATTCTGAAGGTAAGGCCTAAAAAAATCTGTCAGGGGACTTCACGCAATCATCGCATTTCTTTAATCTGATCCATCATGAGAAAGATGCAAATGCGATTCAAGTTCAGTGACTTTCTCGCACCGCTGAATGTCAAATCTTAGATTAAAGAGACTTGGCTCATTTGGTTGTGTAACACAAGGGAGCTTGAGCAATCAGAGAAAACCAAATGTGTTTTTCCTTTCATTTTCTGTTGAATGAATTCAGCAGGTGCAACACTAGAAAGATGTGTGTTTTTTTATAAATAAACATTCATTTCAGAAAAACACGTACATGGACATTCAATGTCAGTTGCTGAGGATTTATCAAGGCAAACTTTAAATAATCATTTCTAATTCAGAGGACTACAATTTCTAAAGTTCTGTATGCATATATCATGCCCATAACGATTAATCATGAGTAAAGAAATGAGCAGATTACACATTGTCCCTTATACAGTTGAGCGTATTTGGAGGAAGAAGATATTCAAGAAGCCAAGACAGTTAGCCCATGGCAAAATATTCCATTACAGCTGGATAAATCGGGGCATTAATGCATTATTGAGGTGGTATTCGGAGGCTGTTTTTAATTTCAGATGGAAGATTCACCTTCGCATCCTCAGCTAATGGTGCATCAAGTATTAAAATTTGCAGCTACGCTTAGATCAAAGAGCCGTCAAAATGACAGACTTGAGCCCCAGTGCTGAGACTTGTTGCGGTAAACACCTCTGCAAGGTGAGGTGAAAATTCTTTGACAGATGTATGACCCAGACTAAGCCTTTTAAGTAATTCACTCTATACCGCTTAAAGATTTAGACGAAAATGAATCTTTTTCAAATACATCTCAGCTAATTCCTCACAAAGCCTTTTAGCTTACCTTAAAAGAATAGTTTTAGAATAGTTTTAAAATAGAAATATCTTTCATTTACTCACCTTCATGTCGTTCCAAACCGATATGACTTTCTTTCTTCCTTGTCTTGAAGACATTTTTTTTACAACAATGAAAGTAGGATTGTTAACTCAAAAAAGACACAAGTCTTCTGAAGCCATCTGATATAACTTTGTTATATCTGATGTAATTTTACGTTATTCTGTTTACATACAGGCTGTGTTTTGTGCAAAAAGCAGCATTATAAACCTAAGCGCCGCTTTCCTTACGCAGGTTAAGTGATTAAATGAAACCTGTATATCTTAGATTTCTGCTGGAGAATGTGTTTTTTTTTAACGCATAATTTAAATGGGTTCTTACTGGTGAAGAGTGCACGTGTGTATGGGAAAACCAGGTTAAAAGTACGCCGCTAACAGTGGATATAATTGCCACTTCAGTGTCTTCTTAAACAGCTTTCTCACAATAGAGTGGTGCAGGAATGACATATCTATAGGCCAACCCGGAAGTTAGCATCACCCTGGTTCCTTCGACAAAAACCCAATAGGATTTTTCCAATGGGTTTTGGACTGTTGCAGAAAATAAGGTCTACGACTAACAAAAGCTTATGATTCTTACATGTTTTGTTTATTGTGATTATCTTCACAAATTAACACCACTTTTATGAATTTTGAAGCATAATTACCTTGAAGTTTTGAGTTATAATAACTTGCAAGAGCATGATTATAAACACAACAAGGTTGTGAAAGCAGACTAGTTGTGTAGATGAGATAACCTGTTCGGCATTATGAAGTTTAATGTCCCCGACCACCTCTGTAGTCCCAATTAGCCTAGACAATTATCATAGAGCACATCAAGTGAGACTCTAGATTTCTGCTCGACTTTAGTTGTTATGCAGTCACTTATACCCTGCAGTCACCTACACCTTTTAACAATAGCAAGCATGGGCGGCATTGTTAAATTGCTTTAGCCATAACCTCTGATTACTGTTTGAGCTTTAACTAAGGGTGTGTTCACACTTGTCATGTTTGGTTCAATTAAAATGAACCCTGCTGCGATTGCTCTATTAGTGCGGTTCATTTGAGCATGTGTGAACGCTGCCATCCGAACCCTGGTGCGCACCAAACAAGCGGACCGAGACCGCTGAAAAGATGGGTCTCGGTCCGCTTCCAAACGAACTCTGATGCTGTTCGAATGATATATGAACTCAACACGGACCAAAGACATGTAAACGAACCAAAAACAGGAAGATGAGACCCTATAAATGACAGAATCCTCACGCATATCGGTTTTTCTTGTCATAGTCACAAGTTTTCCCATCACAGGCATCAGACGTGCGTCTCCACGCAGCAGATCATTTGTGTGTGTGACGGAGGAATTCCCGCCGCTGTTTGACTCCTTTACACATTTTATCAGCTCTTCACGAGTTCCCAGCTGGCCAAAATACCATCATATGCAGGCTACACACATACAACAAGCGCATTTACCTCAGTACACAGCATTGTTTTGGATGTTTGGTAAGTTCTATCTCAAAATAGGCAATACATCATAAAATCTAACCAGGTTGTGAATGTATCCCTATGCCTTTAGGTTCGGTGTCTTTTGGTTTGGTGATAAAATTGCCAATCTGAACGCTAATCAGACCAGGACTAAATGTTTTTTTTTTTCTTTTTAGGTCCGGACCAAATGAACCAAACGAACTGAACTACAAGTGTGAACGCACCCTAAGTTGTTATATGTGACTGTAGGGGGCTACATGGGTACCTTTTAACAATGGACGGCATTGTTAAATTGCTTTTGCCATAACCTCTGACTAATGATCGGACTGGCGAATTTGTGACTGTGAGACCCGCGTTAAACGGCCGTCACAAGGCTCTCTATGTGACATAGATTCCTAATGAACGAGTACAATAAGAGTAAAGAGTTAAATAGAATAATCAAATGTCTAGATAATTTATCACAAAAGTGATCAATAATAAATTGGCATTCTAACCTAAATTCAAGGTTATAATAAAATGGAGTCAGATAACAGTTTAATTGGAATTAAACTACTTTGCCACGCAGAAAAGACTGAACATGCAAGAAACCTTTCCCGCCCGATGGGAAACCATCATTGGGCCAATGGGGCGGGCCTTTAACCTTTTCAATTTAACCCTTTTATCCTTTCTTAGGTAGGGTTATTATATTTTATATCAATGCACCAGTTCAGCTAGAATCTGGAGCCATTACTTGCTTTTGTTGTTTGTCTTTGGGTATTCCTTCTGTAGTGTCCTTGCTGAAAAGGAATTCCCAGGTTCTTGGATTCGCTTGGATTGTCTGGAGTGACGTCTTGGGAGGCCAAACACGTTCTTTTGTTTGAAAGTGAAAAAAGTGAAAGTGACGTGAGGTGGCCAAGTATGGTGTCCCATACTCGGAGTTTGTGCTCTGCATTTCACCCATCCAAGTGCACACACACACACAGTGGTGAACTCACATCCGGAGCAGTGGGCAGCCATTTTTGCTGTGGCGCCCGGGGAGTGATTGGGGGTTAGTTACCTTGCTCAAGGTAATGAGAGTGGAAGAGAGCGCTGTTCATCTGGTGCATATGACACACTTAAATGGAAACACTTCAGGAGTTTCAAAGTCATCATCTGGTTGGTTGAATTGTACAGGATGTCCGGGAGATGTGTGTCGTGTTCTTTAATGGTCTGCCTGGAAACAAATGCCGTGATGCCAAACCCCTTCGTAGAAGAAGAAAGCCGCCGTGTTTACAACTGTGACAATGAGCGCTTACCAGGATCAACTAAACGCTGGATTTTCAAACGTATGTGAAGTTCGCAGCTCCATTGTTGCAGTAAACTTGCACAACGTTCTTGAATTAATAATTTATTAGTTGCATGCCGGTCTGTTATTGTAGGGACATTGAATTTACATTTTCACACCCCTAAACATGACGCAGAACAAAATGAACTGTGATTGGTTGTGTTCCATGTCAGTCAAACGTCCTCTTAGCCGGTCCTTGGCCAATGAAAGCTGCGATAGAGTCCAGACCTTCTGCCGTCAGTCTGAAGGTCTGGCTACGCGAGACTACATGGTCTCTAACTTTCCTGCTCTTGGCAGGAGATAATTTAGAGATGATTTCTATAATAACAATATGATACATTTTACACAGATTTGATTCATACCACAATTCAAGAAATGGAAAACCATTCACACTAATACCAAGCACTCCATGCTTCCTATTATACCAATAATATATAGTTCTAAAAAGGACATAAACAATGAGTGATTACAACATGATATTCAAAAGTGTGGGTTGCAGACATGACATAGATTTATGCAATGAAATGACATTTGATCATAAGCTCCCTTGGCATTGTTTTGGAATGGTCTGATGCATTTTGATATTTAAAGATAATCTCTGTGCCATTCAGATAGTGAGTCTTGTGTCTTAGATAAGAAGAGGTCAGAAAAAGGTTTCAAAAAGAGGTTTTGGTTCTGTTTTGGGTCTCTGTCTTGGGAATCACCCAACCCCGGCTCTTTTCGCAATTTGAACGAGTCATCTCTGTCTGATTCTCTACCATTGGCTCTGACAAATATCCAGATTTCTGTTTGTCACACAAATTTATTGTATGGCTTCAGAAGACTTGGTCCACCATAGCAGATAGGAAATTATTTTTGTGTAGTCCACTTTGGTGTTATCTTCACACACTGTATAAATGTGCACAGAATTTGTGGTAATGCTTCACAAAAACATATCACTTATGTAACTGAAAATGGAGTTTCACACCACTGACAAGTTCAAAATACATCTAAAAAGTAGTTTTAATGTATCTACTGTAAGAGATGTTGTCATTTTCTTATTATCGGTTCTAGGACAAGAACCTTTAATGCCCGAAGGATTAACATTCCATTAAGATAAAGGTGGTTTGTAGAGGAAGCTGTGGGAGTGTATTCACAAAGAATACAATGACTTCAGACAGATTCCATATGCTTGTTATACTATCTGGAATGGAAAGTGAAGGGACAGATGTTGTCTGGAATCATTTGGGGATCCGACTTCATCAAAGAGTTTGAGAACTCTCACGGAATTCCAAAACACCCTGTGAACTCACAATGCATTTCTTGTCTTAAGTGTGTTACATTAATGTGTCTGACTAAATGTGCTGATAAATTTTGGTGTATTATTGACATTTCTGGGTCGCGTCATCTTTATTTTAGCAAGAAGTGACAGAGCCATGTGCCTTCTGAAGGATATGAGCTGTTGTGTGGAATATATAGTCAAGTCATCGGTATGATAATTCAGATCTTTTAGAAAAGACGAAATATTATTAAATATTGTATAACATTGGATTGATATTAGGTATCTCTGATGTTTCAGGAGAGCCACATAACCTTTTGAAACTAATATAAAACTACAACAAGACATACATAGTGGCTGGTAATAGACTTCAATTTCCTACTTCTTCACACACGATTGCTCTTATCTTTATGAATATATATTCTGAATATCTAAATTAAAATCACTGGGATAATGTTATAATCTGTATATCAGAAGAACAATTTCTTATCTGGAATCATCGATGTGCCTCCATCTTTAGATAGTCTGCTGAATATTACTTTCAGAGGGTATTCGCCAAGGTCTCGTGTCATGGGATAGAACATCGGCAAAAGCCCAATTATGAGGCTGAATATGAGTTCATAAGAATAATGGACGTGTACCACATTAACTGAGACCTTTCTGGTCATCTGTCACTCTCTGTTAATTAACATTGGAAAAGTATTCATTTTAGGGACTAGGCCCATTTCTTGTGCATGCGTATGCATGGACTTGTGATATGCTTGCATGCCATAAGTATTTATGCATCTGCAGTTATGTAATTCAGACAAACTAACACAAAATGATAATGAACTCCTGACTGCCCACTGTTTACCAGAAGGTAAAAAATAGTGATAAATATGTAGTTTTTTTGGCTGATAAATCACCACTGCTGATGGTGGTAACTGATCAAAAAGTTTCACATTAATTTCCATGTTGGGCATATGTTGAATATTTAGCACTTCCATCTGCTCCGAAGACAAGCAAGTGTATAGTCATACATAAATGTATGAAATCCCCCCCCATCCCTCATCTCCAACCTGTGGCAGAGAAGACTGAAATTATGATATTTATAATCTTTAATCATGTGGTATATCTGAATAACATTCAACAAATTTGATGAGATATACTGTGAGAAATTGCAATCTATTTATAATCTCTTTGGGAACCAGCAAAAAAGACCATTTTACCTCATTAGTGTTTAGAAAAACATATGAATATGAAAAAATAAAAAGCATATGCAGTTTTTGAGCAAAGAAGCCTCAACTTTAAATAAATATACACTAAACTTTGCACATAGTTTCTCAACTGTGTTATGAAAGATATTATGGCACGATTTGTTAAAAAAATAATAAAATTAATTAATTAAAAAGATTACAAAATAACTCATAAATAATAATAATACATGTTTTTGTATTGAAAAATAAATTAATAAATAAATAAAATACAAATAATACAAATAATAATAATTACAAAATTATACATATAAACAATAATAAAATATTTGTATTCCATGAAAAATATATAGCCTACTAAGCAGCGTTATTTTTGCATCATTCAGATATTATAATTTTTATTAATATTTTGAATTTTCTTTTTTTTTTTTTTTTTTAGTAATTTCGTTTTTTGTGTCTGTAGTTTTTATTAATTTTTATTTCTGTTTCAGTTTTAGTTATTTTAGTACAGGAAATTAAACTAAATGAAAATGCGAAATGTTGCTTTGGCAACTAGCTGAAATAAAAAGTTTAATGTTTTCTTTTTTATGTAATTTTATTTCAGTCAACCTTTATTTTATTTAAAGCATCATATTTTTATAGTTTTAGTTTTAGTTTCAGTCAACTATAATAACCCTGCTACTAAGTAAACTAAAAATTAATAGCTACAGCGTAAAATTTCTTCAGTTTTGTCAAAGTGTAAGAGTACACAAGCATATAGATGGCTTCAAAACCAGACATGAACTAAAAGCCACAAATCTTCGGTTTTGATGTCACGAGGGTCTTTAAACCATGACGGGAAGCCCCTCACATCATCAAGTGTGTCACAAAAGCAACACAAAGATTAATGAGATGTTGATTGTTTTTTAAAAGCAATTATACATTAGGACCCCAGCCAGAATTGCGACACGTCCTGCGAGTCATTGTTTGAGTTAAGGTCTTTTCATTACCTCTTTCATTTTCAGTAACCCCACTAGACTCAAGCGTTCATGTTTAGAGATAGTGAGATGTAAAGCGCACAGTGATCCGCTCTCAAGGTTGAAGGTGAGAGAATAATAGACCGAGAGGAGAAAGAGAGAGAGAGAGACACAGAGGGGCGAGAGGGAAAGATGGAGGAGTAGATTGGATGTGAAAGGTAGATAGCAATTGCGTGAGTGTATGAGAGAGAAAGAGAGAGAATGAGTATATGTGGGTAGGAGAAAGAAGGAAGGACAGGTTGAGAGATTAATCTAACCTATGGCGTAATGAGGCCTCGGTCTGGCTGCCTTCCTCCGCCGATGGAGAAAAATCGACTGTATTTATGCCAACTTGCCATCTAGCATGTCTATTCCATGTCCAAGTCCCATCAGCCAGCTGTACCCCCGCCCCCAAAAATATAAAATAATGAAATAAACTTTAACAGAGGGAAGCCCTATTAACTGACAGAGTACTTTCTTAGCCTGGCGAGAGCGATCTCGTGGGTCGAGTTCTGAAATGCCAATGTGCAATGACAATGCTGCCAACTTCCCTGACAAGGGTCTTTTATCAAGCTCTGTGGAAAGCCAGGTCCCAATCATTTCATTCCTGGAGCGAGAAAGAGAGTAAGCAACAGAGAAAATACAGATAGAAAATCCAACATCCACCCACATAGACTCTACTTACTTCCTGTTGATGTGGATTTCAGTTGATGTTGTGTTAGACAGCGTGTGACTTTTTCTGGCAGTAATTATCTGTTGAGGTTCGTCTCTGCAACCTAAATCTTAAAACGTGTTTTAAACCAAAGACTGAAGTTTTGTGGTGTATTTGAGATATGTAAATATACAATAAAGTTATAAATATTGGCAGTATATGTTTTGTCACTGATCCTTAAAGCTCTCCAGCAAGTTACTGTTTCTATGGTTACTTTGGGTTGCAGGCATCTATTTAACACATTCTGACTATCTCGTAATTAACTTTTAATGGTTATAAAGACATAATATGTAAGATCTTTGGATTAAAATATCCAAAAACCACTAAAACAGTGTTATAAATTTTGTTGACTTTTGTACTTACATTATCCCAAATGTTTCCAAGAATGTTTAAATCCAGAGGAATAAGCAATTTTAACCAGGACACGGAGCGTGTCCGTGCGTCGCCTATCAATGACATCATACCTGCGTTACCCTCGGTTTCCGGTTTTATTTTGTAGAAACCATGGAAACACCAAAGACACTCTAAAATATTATGTGTTTTATTAGAGAGAAGAGCAACTGTTTAGATACATTCATAGACAGAAAACTAATTGTTATAAAGCTCAACACAGTAGGGTACAATGGGGCTAAAGGCGCCTTTGATTTTATTTTCCTCTAAACCACTAGATGGCACAAAAACTTGCCGCAGCACTTTCCTAAACTTTTGTTTTTCAAAATTCACGTGCAAATTTGTCTGATCCTTGACGCGATCGCGGGCAGCAGCACAAAGTTGATTCTGAGGTAGTTTGATCTAATATTTGATGTTTTTTAAAATGTTGTTGATTTAAGTAGCAAATAAGAATCCATTAAATTAATGTTTGTATTTTCAGACAAAGGTCTTCTTAATGATTTTCAGTTTTGTTCAAGGTAATTCAAGCAACAGTTTTTTCAATAACGGAAGAATATGGAAAAGTATGGTATTTGGGGTAAAAGGCGCCCCTGTTGTTGGGGCAAAAGGCACAGTAATTAACATGATAATGAATAGCTGGCTGACTTTTCCATTTCTTGACATGACATGGTTAGATTCAAATAGCAAATATCATATATTAAATTGAGTATCCATCTTAGAGATAATACCCATATTTATAATGAAACAATCATATTTTAAAATATATTAATCATATCATAATAAAATATCATTTATTGTTACTACTGTAAATCTATATTAAATAGGCTATTATGGGATCTGCTTCAATGCTTTCAGAATCTTTGCTTTTTTAAATAATTTTGTTTCTGTATTTTTAAAATCTATTTTTATATTTTATAGATAAAAATACATATCACATAGGCCTATTTTAATGACAGTATATTTACTGAACAAAATACAAACATATATATTTTTCCTGCAATCATATACTTTGAGAGTAGTAAAAATAAAATTTTTTCTTAAGGTGTGCCTTTAGCACTGTTGTACCCTAAGTCTTATTGTTTAAATCTCATTTTTTTTATTTACTGTGAGTACCATGTTTTACCATGCCTAATATCGATCTAGCTTACTGCAGTGTACAACAAGTGTCTCATAATAGCCGCCGAGCAAACGCACAGAGTAGCATTATAACAACTTTCAACTAACAACTTTTTTTTTCTAACAGCTGTAGACGTGAAGACAACACCTCCCATGATTCCGCAAAATCAAATGTTTTGAATAAGCGACCTCTAGCGGCGAAAACTACATAGTGTGCCTTTAACGGTTACAGAAACATTTGAAAACACTGCTGTATATATGAACTTACCGTCAACATTAATAGGTACAGCTGTTCACCTGCTCGTTAATGCAAATATTTAATCAGCCAATTACATGGCAGCAACTCATCTCATTTTGAAGGCTGCATCCTCTAGAGGACGTATACGACATCGAGGCGGTCTCATTTAAGAAAAATAACCGTTAGATTGCAAAGTAAGAAAGAAATTATAGTATTTTACACCTCACAAGGAATAACAGTCAATTTGATTACAGTTGCTTTTCTTAAATAAGCAGCCGACAAATCTGCAGCAACTGTGCAATGCTATAATTTCAAAATGGACCAAAATCTCTAAGGAATGTTTTCAGCACCTTGTTGAATCTGTCACGAATAATTAAGGCAGTTCTGAAGGCAAAAGGGAGTCCAACCCTGTACTAGCAAGGTGTACCTAATAAAGTGGCCAGTAAACTTAAACTTAAAAAAATGAAATAAAATAAGTTTAAATTGAAGTACTAAAATGACAAAAAAAAAAAAAAAAACTAAAAATATAAAACAACAACAACAACAAAATAACACTAGATCCTACATTTCACACTATTTGCATAATTTTTACAAAATTACATCTTGATTAGAAACGACACATAAAACCTTCTGCTGTGATATTTGTCTTGATATTTGTCCTTTTTCTTCAAACATATTTAATCTCAAGCATGCTTTTGGTTGACTGTTGTACCCATGGTAACAATGTACACTTTCTTCAGAAAAAAACATTATTAGAGTCAAAATAGTTGGTCATGATGCAAATTACTTCAAAACCTAGCAACAGTCGTAACTGGTGTGAAAAATGTATATAAGTCAGTTTGACAATAATATTAAACAGTTCATGATTATTTCACTCTTTATATCATAATAGTTTTATAAATATAACATTTTTAAGATGGATTTTCATGCAAAACAATAAAATGTACCCACACACAAAGGCATTCGAAAAGTACACGATGGACATTATTAATATGACCTTCATAAAAATCAGTAGAAATCACATAAATAATCGCTGTATTTGAAGAAACGTTACTAGCTTAAAGAAGAAGAGGAAAATGCAACTTTGATGAATGTGTTTGTTTCTGTGTGTGTGTCCCATATGTTCAAGGCTACAATCTAAAATGCCCTAGCTAGTGATAATTAATGCAACACCAGAGGGAGTATCTTCCATACAGTACATCAAAGTTTGATTACTGAACTCACAAATCCTCTGCCATTGGGAGAATTTATGTATTTACGGGCACGGAGAGCTGTATGGGAATTCAGCCTTGGGCTAAATTTAGATTTCCTCATCCACACATAAACAGCAACTATCAATTACGCTGTATCAGAGTGAAGACATCCACCTGTCATTCCACATAAGAATTCCCCAGTCAGTCGGTGAAGGACACCTTGTGCGCGTACTGTATGTGTGTTTTTAGATCAGCGAATCAGACCAAACGCTACATTAAATCTGCTCTCTGATTTGCTGCTGCACAAGAAATTGTTTTCCTCCCTGGAACAGCAGTCATTTTTAGAAAGGACTAAACAAATTCATTTCACCCTCTTTCGCAGATCTAACCAGCAAACATGTCATGCAGTCGCACAGCTCCAAATACCCACGGCACCTTTGTGCCTCTGTTTATAGAATAACTTGAGAGGCCTGTGATAGCATTGTAAGTTTTCGCCTAAGGTTTTCCTTGTGTACCTGCACAATTTGCCTCCAGCACACACCAGCTGTGCACATTTTGCCTAAAGACACTAATGACAACAAAATATCATTAGAAACCGAGGATCCGCCACTGTAATGTGAACCTTGAACTTGTGATTCTGAAAATATCACACACTGGAAACTGTATCTGATGTACAAAAATACATTTATTTGAAACGATTCCAAAATGACAGTAGTTGTCCATAGAAATATTGAAATAAAGATGTAACAATAACCATGAGTCATGCAGCTGTAGATTTTGTGCGACGGGAGATAAGTATTACAATTATTTGTTCGTCAAAACATTACTGGTTTTCTATCACACATTCTATCACACATGGCAAGTATCTTTTCAACCAGCTTCATTTTGCTTTAATGTTTACAGTGTCGTTATTGTTACAAAGTTATGATTTATATCACAAAGAGAGTGTCAGTAGAGCAAATAAAACCTGATGAATATGATACAACTCCACTGAATGAGGGAGAGAGGGTTCATTAGCACAGAATGGCAATAAATAAATAAGCTAAAAGAACAAAAATAGTTGTTAAACCTCAGCAAGTACTTTTTAACAGAGATTCTCACTAACCTAGATAGCAGGTTAGAACAAGTGCTTGGCTCTCCAGACTAACCATAACTTTTACACTGAAGGCTGTAAGAATATGCATGATGCAACACAATCACAGCCAATCAGAACATGTTCTTGTTTGACATATAGTTGTGGAGCGGAATTTTGAAACAATAAGATTTATGAGTGCAGATGCAGTTTAAGTTGGCTACATATGTCATATCTACGTCATTAACCCATATTTGATATTGTGAAATTGTTCAAAATGAATAGATAGATCTGCAAATTTTAAAGAAAACATTGTCAACCTGAGTGGGATTCGAAACCGGAGTCTCTGGCATGGGAGGCGAGCGTGCTAACAAGGACGCTAAAGACTGCAGTCTCTAGTGTCAGTCGCCAGCACGCCTCTTGGGGCCAGGGGAGTGAGGTTTACTCACACAGCTCTTACTGGCCTTTGTTACACTCACCCCCCTAAACCTCACTTCTTCGGGTCACGGCACCAAATGTAACTGGTCCTACTTGACCCGCTCCGAGTGGGATTCGAAACCAGAGTCTCTGGCATGGTAACAAGGACGCTAAAGACTGCAGTCTCTAGTGTCAGTCGCCAGCATGCCTCTTGGGGCCAGGGGAGTGAGGTTTATACGCACAGCTCTTACTGCGTAAGGACAAAAACGATTTAACTGAGGAAAAAAAAGCTTTATCTCTTGTAGATCTTCTGCTTTGGGCCTTGTAAGGACACATAGATTTAGGTGAGTGGAGGACTAAAGATATGAGTAAGAATGAGTAAAAAAAAAAAAAAATCAATGTCACTATTAGAGTGAGACAACAACTGTGAGTTGTAGAGATAAAGCGGCACGCTAAGACGAACTTGCGAGTGTTAATGAGAGAATGTGCGACAGGATGGTAAAGTACCAGCTTTCCCCCATTCCCTCAGCTCAAGGCCTGTGCTACTGTAATTGCATGCTGACTTCAGCACACTGTAGAGCCTCTGAGAAGTCAAGATTAAGGGTAAAACACTGTTTCATGTCACACTGCTTTGGACTTCACAGACATCATGCATTAAATGAGTCTCTGTTGCCTGTTTTAAGTTACTTTATGGAGGAAGCGTGTTAAGCATAACCAGCGTGCCTGTTTGCATCTGTGGAGACTATACTCACGTTTACAAATGCAAAGCTGTTTTAAGCAGCTCTAGAGCTACATCTCTTTAACAAACACACACACACTACCGTTCAAAAGTTTGGGGTTGTAATATTTTTAAAATATGCATCTTATTGCTGTTTTAGCCAAATAAATGTCTTCTTGATGAGCATATTATGATATATTATTACAATTTATACACTATGGAAGCTTGTTTTCACTACTGAATAAAACAGGTAATTGTGACTTCTCACAATTCTAACTATTTCTTGCAAAAAAGTTTTTTTTTTTTTTCAATTCTTTTTTCCCCAGAATTGGACTTTATAACTCGCAATTGTGAGTTTATATCTCACAATAATGAGAAAAGATATAAAGTCGCAATTGCGAAAAAAAAAGTCAGAATTGTGAGATAAAAAGTCGCAATTATGTTTTACATTTTTTTACTTGGTGGCGGAAACAAGCTTACATAATATACTGTATATATTAAAATGCAATTTATTCCTGTGATCAAAGATGAATTTTCAGCATCATTACTCCAGTCATCAGTGTCACATGATCCTTCAGAAATCATTCTAATATGCTGATTTGCTGCTCAAGAAACATTTCTTATTATTATCAATGTCAAAAAAGTTGTGCTGCTTTAATATTCTTGTGGAAACCATGAACATTTTTTTTTCAGGATTCTTGATGAACAATGTCACATTTGATCAATTTAATGCATTTTTGCTAAATAAAAACATTAATTAAAAATATCTTACTGACATTGAACTTTTGAACAACAGTGCATATGTTTCAAACTCATTTTTGAATTCACTTCTGTGAGACACCTCAGATATTGTGGTGAAACAGAAGTTGGTGTGTCAGGTTCTTCTAGAAGTTCTATATTCGAAACATGAGGTCATACTGGATTGAAATCAGAACATACTGTGGTACATGTTGAGGTTGTGGTTAGTCTGGCTGGCATATCTGTAAACTTTGAGTCTGAGATGATCAAAAGACAGAGAATAATATGAGATTTGTTCCAAAAACCTAGTCAGCTGCCCAGGTAGGTAGCATTTTAAGGCATCATAGTGCTCCCAACGCAAAGACTAAAAGGTGTAATCCTAAAACACCCTTTTTTGGGACAAATTCTGAGGCATCACTGCATCCATCATGGAGAAGGCAATCCCATAATGCATTGAGAAAGAATGCATGATGGCAAAATATTGATTATACATATAAACAATTCAACTCTTAGTCTTAGTTTACTCAATATTTGTTGTGCTATATATTTTAACCATATTATCAGAGTATCACACTCTTATTTTAGCAACATGCTAACAGCAAACTCCATTGAAATCAATTATGACTCAAGTCTCTTCACGTGAGGAGCACTATTTTATGACACACACTACTGCTGCCTAGTTCCAAAACAGAGGTTTTGTTTAAATTAGGATGCTACCTTTGAAGACAGCAAGGCAGCTCACTAAGCTTTAAAACAGAACATTAATGTACAGTGCATGCATTAATTAAAATTATTATAAAAAACAAAACAAAAAGGGCAAATGATTTCTTCACTAATTCTGCACTAGTTAAAGAGAAATACTGAGGCATCTAACCATTTTGATTTTTAGTACATAATAATTTACTTGTTCATTTTTAAGAATAAATTACAACATCTGATTGTTCTGTTTAAAACCTCTAACAAAAAAATACTCTTTGAATAGAGCTTTGCACTCATAAAGCATAGATTATACATGGAAATCATGAAGCACAATGTTTTGGTTTGTAATATGTCACTACTTGAGTAGAACAGGAATGAATTGCTCGGGAAGTCATTTTGGCCAACATCCCTTATATTCTGATATATTGCTATACATTTACATTCACAATGGAATCTAAGAAACCACCTGCTTATTCATGAATTATATTCATTTCTTGTGAAACGGGCAATCAACTCCAATACAAAATGTCTAACCATATACTGAAAACTGCTCTCTATAGGATCAACTTTAAATCTGAGGTCAAAATCCAAAATGGCAACACTGAAGCATATGCAATACATCTTTACTATTTTTTCTTGTACAATGCATGAATTAAAAAAAAAAAAAAAAAAAAAAAAAAAGAAACACAACACTATTTACAGTGCTGGCTTATTTACAGCACATCAATAAATCACTGTTTCGATTCGTAAAACACCCTCTTTCTGAAATGTATAGCAGACTGTGTCCAGTGAAGTCCAGTCTTCATTTCTATTATATTTACAGTATAAGGATATGAAATGAAAATACACTTGCTGTATATACAGAAACTTGAGACCTATTGTACAGTTCAATGGTTTTTCAAACCCTGGGAGATGAGATACCTTAAAAATGTATGCAAAAGGAGAAAAAAAAAGAAAAAGAAAAAGAAAAATGCACAACTCAATCATGTCAGTTTGTTAAACTGTTATAAATTAATTTCCAATTGTAAATGTCCAGCTATTATGATGAATACACATTATTAAAAAGGCATTCTTATTTGTAAGGCATTCACTTATGAAGCAAAATGATCATGTAACCCATTTTATCTACAAAAAATAAAGCCCAAAGAACAAGCTGAATGTAAAATAATCTCATGGAATGGATATGGACAATACATTATATATATATGAGGAGCTTACAGGAACTTACATTTAGCTGAAGGTATGTTAATTTAAAGTTAAGTTTTATAACATTTTCAACAAAGATACTGTATCAAGCTCTATTGTGTCTATGTTTGTATATCAAGAGATTTTATTCCACAAAACATTCTCAACAATTGATATTTCATGGACTTTTAAGTTTGAGCTCTGCCCCCAAAAAAGCTTAGCTATAGAGAAGTGGTTTTTAATAGTATTTTCTCTTTATATAAGTACAAAAAGCTTGCCTTCAAATTGACATTTTATCACAGTGCTTTTGGGAAGGTATCTCACTTCTTGACTGAAAAAATTCACATTTTAGTTCATATCTCTCCGCCTTCAGACGAAGGCTAGATATGCAAGATAAATGTGTAATTAAAAGTTGAAATGTTTCAACAACCAACAATTTAGAAGATTGCAAAGCAGGATTGCTTACATGAAGGCAAGGCTGTAATATAGAGAGGGATATAAACACTGTTGGCTTTTTTGCATGCCTCAGCTGCAATTTTGCTCCCTCAGTTCAAGTTATAACAAATATAAAAATGAGATGACCTACTGAAGAGATTAAAAACTTAAAAATTAAGTTAATATAGTCACTACAAGCACTCTTCACAACGTGTGAAAATCAGAACAAGCTTGGCATAAGGTCTGACCCAACAAAATTACAATTTTTGAAACTACTTTTTTTTTACCACTTTTTTCCCCCACAATTTGTCTATCTGAAAAACTGACTCAGATAATGCACAAAGGAAATGCACCGAGAGAGGTTTAGTGGCTTTTCCCCCCAACTTATGTGCATTGTTCTGCTATATTAAGAACGGACCGTTTGGAATTTCAAAAGTTGGTAAATTTTCCTAAGCATGTTTTCAGTGACTTGTACTGTAGTTAATTCTATTCTTATTTTCCACACAGATCGTAACAAACAAGACACCCATGCAAATCTGAGCTCCTTAGAAAACTATTAACAATGACAGTGTTTTGAAATTACAAAAAAAGCAAAGAAGGAAAACTGTCAACCTTTAAAATTGTGATACCTCTGTACACATTTTTACAATACGCCTCCACATTTTTTTTCCTGACGTTTTCAGACACTCGTGCAGTTGGGGATCTCCCTTGTGCTTTCACAGGTGTTGATCACTCCACCTATTTGTCAAAGACACAGAAATGACACATTAGCCTTCAAAATTCAACAAATCAAAATGAACTATTTTCTTAACAAATGTTTAGAAGAAAAAAAAATCCTGAATTTAATTTAAATAAGTTTCTCTACTTCAGAAACAACTTTTCTTCGATTTAACCCAAACCTAATTTTCACAATTTAATCAAACATCACTGGATAAAATCAAGCCTTGATGATTTGAAGTTCAATATATGGCTTTGCTTTGAAATGCATAGCATGACCAAAGTTAAATGCATAGCAAATGCCATTTCATGTTATCTCTAAATGCTTGTTTATACACCCAACTGTATATTAATCATCTATAAATAAACAGACTGGAAGTTTTCCTAGCATTAGACTCATTAAAAATTTATCCTGGTGAAGCAAATGAATGTAAAGCAGGCAAGAAACTGAACCATTAAGTAAGAAATCAAGCAAAATATACAAATGTTTCATCCCCCTATTAAACACCCACAGAAACAGTGGTGGGATTTATTTTCCGCATGGCACCGAATGTTGCATGTTTATTCATCACAGTTGTTGTTATCACACTGACCCCAATTTGACCCCTTTTATAGTTTAATCAGTGCTCTTTTATAATCACTGCTTAACAGCACCAATTAAATATTAATTTGCAGTTATTAAGCAATTACATGATCACAGAAGCATCCACTTGGGAAATAAGGACACTTGGGCCCAATGTAGATAGTTCTCATTAGCATGCATTATGTGTCAGATTATAAACTCTGCTGATTCCAAAGGGTGTTTTTGGTCTGATATGTTTCACTGTGTAATTCGGAAAGCTGAAAGATTCATATTTTTAGTGGAAAACAGAGCATCACGGAAAATCTCGCCTCCGCAACAGTAGTTTTAAAACAGCACACGGGTCTGTGACTCAAATATTCCTGGGGCTAAAAAACTTGTCCTTTCTTTTTTTCTTCTTCTTAAGAACTACTAAATCTAAGAGTACTAGAAAAAGACAAGTAATCAGAGATGTATCCTGAAAAAGTTGTAAAACTGTAATGTAACAGTAAAAATAATGATATGATCGATAAGACATGGAAGCATACTTTTTATACTACTTTAACTCATCAAAACAATTTAAGCAGTTTCAAGATATGCAAGATTCAACTTTATTTTTTAATGTCAGTTTAATATAAGTTGAAATTTGAAGTTATCAGATAATTTGATTATAATTAAGGCAGCAACTGAACTTAAGTTTTTAAGTTGAAATAAGTGGAGTTTTTATTTACTGTACTATTGGTGTTATGTTTGCTAAGCCCCGCCTTAAAAGGTTAATGACCAATCCTATCTTAGCAACATTTGCTAAGTGCCATATCATACAAGCTTTTGCTCTTTTCTAATGTACTGTACACTGAAGGAACTTTTGGTGTGTTTATATAGTTTTAAAGTGGCATCAGAAAATGGCTTCAGTTTGAGGGCTGAGAAAGAATATTACATAACATTACATATATATATATATATATATATATATATATATATATATATATATATATATATATATATATATATAACTGTTCTACATTACAGAGAAATACTAAACTATAATAATGAGCCTTTAAAATATAAATGAAAGCTTGCCACAGCACACCTGCAAAAGTAATGATTGTGAATGTGTCGGGGGGAAAAAAATCAGCAAGGAGACTGTTTGAACATTTTAATAATTTATTTATAAACTAGTGTTTTCTGAGACAGTGTCGGCTGCAAAGATTAAGTTAACAATGCTGACTCATCATCTCCACAGTATTGTGGACGCGCCTATAGAGAGAAATGCAAAAAAAGTTAAGCATGCAGCAAGCACGCTATACTTTAGCTTCCACACTCCGCATGGACACTTGGATATGCCCCTAATTATAGCGCACATTTATCTAGGCTAACGTTAGAATGAGTGGCCATGTAAACTTTAAGCTTCTAACATGTTTCAAATGATAAGCCATGTCTGAGGTCAATTAATGTTAGTCAAACATTTGGATTTCCTGCCCGACATAATTACCACATGGACTAGCCGTGTTAACCATCTGTCCCTCACAGACGGTGTGACTTCACCAATTCCTGTGGATTTTTTTTTTTTTTTCGTGACTAACTGACTAATTCAAATTTGGTCGACAAAGCCTCTTCACGTCAACTAATGTTTAGTATAAGGGCTTTTCACACGGCGCTTAACCCTGGGTTATTGTCGTTCTAAACATCGCTTTTAACCCTGGGTAAAAAGGGGCAGCCCTAATTAAATCATTTTGGTAACACTTTAGATTAGGGTACAGTTCTCACTATTAATTAATATTAACTAATAACTATGAATTTTACCTCAATAAACTCTTAATTTTCTCTTAAGTTTTATCTAACACAAATCTTTATAATTGATTGATTTTCTAAGCATTTCACTCACGTTTGGCACGGGCCTCCAGTTCTTTCTCCATCAACTCACTCAGGGTGATTTTGGGTGTGGCGTCATTCTGGCCCACCGTATTGATCATCTCCTGCTCTTTCTCATGGTTCACCTCTGCGTAGATGTTAATCCAGGGGATTTTTCTGCACAAGTTTTCGTTAGGAAAAAAAAAAAAAACATTGTGATTAAAAGGTGTAGTGTAATTTCTATGCACCACTAGTGGCACAACTCGGAATTGCAATCTGTTTTGTTTGAGCAGATATTCAGAAATCAAAATAATCTCAAATCTAATTACCAAAACAGACAAATGTGAACAAATATGTTTAAATATGCACCCATTTCAGTAGCAAATTGGCATAACACGCATGACAACACAAGTTGAGGGCTGTACACATGAAAACTTGTTAATCTGCAATATAACAAGTTGGTAAATACTCTGTGACTGCAATCACAATCCTTCGTTGTATTCCTGAAATAATGATTGTTGAGTCTATTTAATAACTTCTGGAGAAGAAGTTGCCCAGGCAATCAGAGGTAGTGAGAAGCAAAATACATTTGCCACTTGTCTTGATAATGCTGCGGGACAACCCGGAACAAATCAGAGAGATGTATTTGTAATCCCCCCAAATTTCATGGTGTGCTCTTCCAACACACAAACCACACTTTAATGTGTTTGCCATTTTCCCAGCTCATTTTTTATTTTTATGAATTAGAATAAGTGTTTTTTTCACATTTTTTTTTTTTTTTGTTCTTCAAATTACTATTAATTTTGTGAGCTAATTGCTTTGTTTTTCCAACTGTAAAATTTTCATAAATATGCTTCCTTTTTAAATTACTTGGGGGTGGGAGGTGAAAAATTATATCCATTATTAATGATCGTTTCAACATTTCCCTGAGTCTTTTCCATTTGAATTATTTTGAGACCAAATAAATTATTCAAAGCATTACAAAACATTTTTCCAGTAGAGGAACCACAGCTGCATATTAAACAATCCATTGATATTTTCCTGCACTTTCACAAGAAGATTTTTTCTACCATATGCAAATTAATAACTAGATCTCACAACTAGCATGAGTAAAAATAGCACTCCCTGATGCAAAGGAAAGTCGCTCCTGATACCGTCACATCAAATCTTACTTTATACTTTATATATAGATAAGCAGAAACGAAAACTATGGTGTTCATGAAAAGAAATGAAGTTCAATGGCTGGAGTCTTAGTAAAAGGAATGAGTGATGTAAAAACTGTTTGTGTGGATGTACCTCTTAAATTTGTAGATGAGAAATACAGCTAAACCCAAAAACACCACCGACAGAAGCATCAGCATAGCAGAACTGCTGTGTCTTGGGATGGAGTCAACCAGAGGAGCTGTGACAAAGACAAACACAAGAGTTAATGCACACTGGCTCTTTTTTTATCAGAAAAAAACTCATATATCTTTCAGATCTTACTTCATATATATAATTCAATTGTTGGGTCAGTAAGATTTTATTTAGGTTTTTTAAAGAAGAAAATATTTTTTAGGGCTGTCCCCTGATATTCGACAAACCGACGAGAAGAGGCTTAGTCGAACATTATTTTATCAATCGCTTAGTCGCAGGAAAAAAACCCACAGGAAGTGGTGAAGTCTGTGACGGACAGATCATTAATGGCTGGTCTATAGGTGCGTTCAAGCCACCTCGTAATTCCTGTAATTACGAGATTCTAGCTTGTAAAAAGTGTTCATGTCCTCGTAGAGCTCATAATTACAGATTGTAGTATGGGAATTTTCTGAAACGTGGCCGCTGTACCACCTGACCGCTGTAGATTCATTTAGGCATTGATAGTGGTGCCATAGAAATGCATAATTCTCCGTCTGAGGACGTGAACAGCTCCGAATATAACGTCACGTGTTGTCATCTCAAGATTTCGGTAAATACGAGGTGGTGTGAACGCGGCATAAGTGGTACATCGGGCAGGACAGTACATCGGTAAGAACATTCAAACGCTTGCCTATCATTCATCGACCTCAAATATGGCTTACCATCTGAAACATGTAAGTAGCAGCAACTTTACATGGCCGCTCGCTTTAACGTTAACCTAGAAAAATGTGGGCTATTCAAGCGTTTGTGCGAAAGCTGAATAGTAGCACGCTTACAGCATGAAAGCTAACATGGAGGCGCCGGTGCGATCACTTGCACTTAAAATACTTCATCATTTTTGGTCATACAGATAAAAGTAATACATCTTTCGAATCTGTGAAGAGTCTACTTTTATTTGTGTGCACTCACAATAACAACAAAATGTTCTGCTTTTGTAAAATAATGAAAACAAAGGAGGTGCGATTTCTGCCGTCTCTCTCTATAAAAAGATCCGAACCTCCATGTAAACTTGCCTCACAGACATGAAAAATATATCTATAGAAAGCGAAATGTCTACTTTTAAATGAACCAATTAAAATGGAAAATAAATATTCTCAGGTTATGTAACCCAAATGAAACGTGCATATATGCACGTGCACTACTGCGGAGATGACAAGTCAGCATCATCAAGCTTTATGTGTGCGGTTGAACGCTGATTAGGCTATGTAGGCATTAAAGACTCTTTATTATGATTTATATGGTTTATTAATAAACGTGCGATTAGTTGACGAATCACTTAAAATGAACGACTACAAGTCGACCAGAAAAATCTTTAGTCGATGACAGCCCTACAAAATTGACAGGAGAGACTTTAACATTGTTACTAAATATGTTTTTTTGTTTTGTTTGTTTTTGTTTTGTTTTTTATTTCAAATAAATGCTGTTCTTTTGAACCTTCTATTCATTAAATAATCCTTAAAAAAAAAAAAAAAAAAAAAAAAAAAAAACATATCATAGTTTCCACAAAAATATTAAACACCACAACTGTTTTCGGCATTGATAATAATAATAAGAAATGTTTGCTGAGCAGGAGATCAGCATATTAGAATGATTTCTGAAGGATCATGTGACACTGAAGACTGGAGTAATGATACATTTTAAAATATATTTAAACAGAAAACGGTTGTTTTAAATTGTATAATAGTTACAATAGTTTTGTGGAATACTATTGCTTTACTGTATTTTGATCACATAAATACAGCATTGGTGAGCATAAGAGACTTTCAAAAACATAAAAAAATCTTACTGACCCCAAACATTTGAACAGTAGTGTATATATTATAATCTTTTATAACTCTTTTAATGGCACTTTTTATATATAATTTACTATATTACTGTCTAATACAATATAATATCACTTAAAAGCTGAAGTATGTCATTTTTTTGTCAATTTTGAAATACTTTCTCCTATTCAAACTTAATATTCAGAGAATAATTTGCTTTGAAAACATTGCTCAGTTTTAGCAACCCAACCCATCAACATTGTTTCGACCAGTGGTGTGAGTTTGGGGCTGGACTCTCTGATTGTTTCGACCAGTGGTGGAGAAATGACCTTCGAAACTAAACCTCCTGGTGACGCTAGTGGCATAAAAACTACACACTTCAGCTTTAAAAAGACATACTTCTAAAACCGATTCAGTATCTATTTTCTCTGAGGATATGACACTTGATTCATATTAATGACAACCTATGAAAGTCAGAGCACTTATCGAGGGCAGATGAAATAAAATATTAATTTCTTTTGGCCTTACTTTCAACAGCACAATATTTGCAAGAGGATTCACAGCTAATTTTGTCCAATAACAATATTGTCTGAACAATACATATTTTAGAACAAAATGTACCAGTCTAAAAATGGCATTTCATGCAGAGCTAACACCGTTTATCACAAGTGAAATAAAGAACTGATCTTGAATCGCATCTCCTGTGACATAATTTCCACAAAAAACCCTTCCGCTCTCCCAGAGGGACTTCTGCCAATTGTTGGCATCCCTTCAAAATCATTCATGGATGCTTTACACCCACTGACTGTGACTATGCTGTTGAAAGATAGCCCCATGAATCCTCTGACCTTTCCGGAAGAATCTTGAACGCTTTCCAGAACTTTGGCTACAAAAACGAGAAAAGAAATGGGCCAAGGAGGCGGCCAATGTTTTGCTGTAAAAGCGGGTGATAGCACAGACCATGAGCCAAAGTAAGAGAGCTTCGATGCTATTATCGCTACAAGGAATAAGTAACCATTACCACGTGGCTGGCCTAGTTATGGCACAGAATAGTAAAGGACCCAAATGATATAAATGTGGAGGTGTACAAGATGATGATGAATATAGGGTAAATTAGAATGAATTCAATAAAAGCATACAGGACATATTTTTATTTGAGATTCTGGTTCCAATTCAAATTATTTATTCAGTTGACTTATGTTTTATATGTGTTATTAACAGTATTTTTATTTTCATGCGTGTTCCCTAGGAATCAAATGCATGACTGTTTCTATCGTTATAATGAAGGTAATATATTTCTGTCATAATTTCAAGTTCACTCATTCATTTTGAGACATGCAGAATATGCAGACTTTATATTTAAACAGCAGTTTAATAATCACAGATGGCCTCCATATTGCAATTTGAATTTGATTAATTGTACAACTCTGACTATTGATTTATGAGTCCAATTTGGTGGCATTCTTATACAGTATATCCCATTTTAATGACTGGAATTCACAATTCCATCCATGATTTCCACCTCACAGAAATTATAGGGCCCTACATATTATAGTTTAACTATGCAATTTCAGCAAATATTCCTCAGTGATTAAACAACACTAAAAAACAACACTATTCAATTAAATGCCAAGTTCTAAATATGAATAATTAAATAATCATGCTATGAACAACGAGTCAGTAATTAAACTGATTTAATTACACTGACTTGCAGTTCAGTGAGTGAGTCAAAAATCTCTGAGTGATTCAATGAGCGAGTCGTTAGAACTGAACATCAAGATTGAGATTATTCATGAGTGATTTTGAATAATAATTAAAATAAAAAAAGGTTATGTTTTGCAACAAGATCTGAATAAGATTTCCATTCCTAATCAGATTATTTACACTTTTTATCTTTTAAAAAAACTGCCAAAATAAAAACAACAGACCAGAAAACCTAATTCTATTCAGGGGAGACTTTGTTTTTCTTCTTTGAAAGATCTTGCAAGCCATGATTGGTGGAGAGCAATTATCCAATTATCTTCCAAAAGGCTTTCAGCATCACTAGTGGAGCATAAAAGCACAATCTTTCAACAATATATAGTGCTGACAAGCTTCTGGTCTCAAGAAAGCAATCAACGTAATTACCCAGACGAATCTAGGGAACAGTACATAGCACCCAACAGAGGCTAGAGAGGGAGATCAACTGAAATACCACTATGTAAGGTAATCAAATATAAGCAGTTGCACACTTCAGTTATCAACTAAATCGTGCCGAAATAGCTACAAACAATATGTTTTCAATAGTTTGTTACCTAAAGTTAACTGCGTGATGTAAACGATGACCCGGGAGCCAGGTTTCAACTCGAACTCCACTGAGATCTGATTCAATGCATTAACCAGGATTTCTGATATCTAGGAAGAAAACAGTATACAGAAAAATTATATACAGAATTCAGACTTCAGAAAGTGCTTGCTAAGGTGTTCTAGGATAAAATAAAATAAAATAAAATAAAATAAAATAAAATAAAATAAAATAAAATAAAATAAAATAAAATAAAATAAAATAAAATAAAATAAAATAAAATAAAATAAAATAAAATAAAATGTAAGACAATATAAGGTATCACTCTAAAATAAAATAAAATAAAATTTAAGACAATATAAGGTATCTCTCTAAAATAAAATAAAATAAAATAAAATTTAAGACAATATAAGGTATCACTCTAAAATAAAATAAGATAAAATTTAAGACAATATAAGGTATCTCTCTAAAATAAAATAAAATAAAATAAAATGTAAGACAATATAAGGTATCTCTCTAAAATAAAATAAAATAAAATAAAATAAACAATAAAATGTCAGACAATATGGTGCTGTTGTGTAAGACAATATAAGGTATCACTCTAAAATAAAATAAACAATAAAATGTCAGATAGTATAAGGTATCTCTCTAAAATAAAATAAAATGTAAGACAATATAAGGTATCTCTCTAAAATAAAATAAAATAAAATAAATTGTAAGACAATATAAGGTATCTCTCTAAAATAAAATAAACAATAAAATGTCAGATAATATAAGGTATCACTCTAAAATAAAATAAAATAAATTGTAAGACAATATAAGGTATCTCTCTAAAATAAAATAAAATGTAAGATAATATAAGGTATCTCTCTAAAATAAAATAAAATAAAATAAAATAAATTGTAAGACAATATAAGGTATCTCTCTAAAATAAAATAAACAATAAAATGTCAGATAATATAAGGTATCTCTCTAAAATAAAATAAAATAAATTGTAAGACAATATAAGGTATCTCTCTAAAATAAAATAAACAATAAAATGTCAGATAACATAAGGTATCACTCTAAAATAAAATAAAATAAATTGTAAGACAATATAAGGTATCTCTCTAAAATAAAATAAACAATAAAATGTCTGATAATATAAGGTATCACTCTAAAATAAAATAAAATAAATTGTAAGACAATATAAGGTATCTCTCTAAAATAAAATAAAATGTAAGATAATATAAGGTATCTCTCTAAAATAAAATAAATAAAATAAAATAAATTGTAAGACAATATAAGGTATCTCTCTAAAATAAAATAAAATAAATTGTAAGACAATACAGGTATCTCTCTAAAATAAAATAAAATAAATTGTAAGACAATATAAGGTATCTCTCTAAAATAAAATAAAATAAAATAAAATAAAATAAATTGTAAGACAATATAAGGTATCACTCTAAAATAAAATAAAATAAAATAAAATAAAATGTAAGACAATATAAGGTATCACTCTAAAATAAAATAAAATAAACAATAAAATGTCAAGCAATACAAGGTATTTCTCTAAAATAAAATAAAATAAAATAAAATAAAATGTAAGACAATATAAGGTAGCTCTCTAAAATAAAATAAAATAAAATAAATTGTAAGACAATATAAGGTATCTCTCTAAAATAAAATAAAATGTAAGACAATATAAGGCATCTCTCTAAAATAAAATAAAATAAACAATAAAATGTCAAGCAATACAAGGTATTTCTCTAAAATAAAATAAAATAAAATAAAATAAAATGTAAGACAATATAAGGTAGCTCTCTAAAATAAAATAAAATAAAATAAATTGTAAGACAATATAAGGTATCTCTCTAAAATAAAATAAAATGTAAGACAATATAAGGTATCACTCTAAAATAAAATAAAATAAACAATAAAATGTCAAGCAATACAAGGTATTTCTCTAAAATAAAATAAAATAAAATAAAATAAAATGTAAGACAATATAAGGTAGCTCTCTAAAATAAAATAAAATAAAATAAATTGTAAGACAATATAAGGTATCTCTCTAAAATAAAATAAAATGTAAGACAATATAAGGCATCTCTCTAAAATAAAATAAACAATAAATTGTAAGACAATATAAGGTATCTCTCTAAAATAAAATAAACAATAAAATGTCAGATAATATAAGGTATCTCTCTAAAATAAAATAAAATGTAAGACAATATAAGGTATCTCTCTAAAATAAAATAAAATAAAATAAAAAATAAAATAAATTGTAAGACAATATAAGGTATCACTCTAAAATAAAATAAACAATAAATTGTAAGACAATATAAGGTATCTCTCTAAAATAAAATAAACAATAAAATGTCAGATAATATAAGGTATCTTTCTAAAATAAAATAAAATGTAAGACAATATAAGGTATCTCTCTAAAATAAAATAAAAAAAAAAAAAATAAATAAATAAAAAAAATTGTAAGACAATATAAGGTATCACTCTAAAATAAAATAAAATAAAATAAAATAAAATAAAATAAAATAAAATGTAAGACAATATAAGGTATCTCTCTAAAATAAAATAAAATAAAATAAAATAAAATAAAATAAAATAAAATAAAATAAAATAAAATAAAATAAAATAAAATAAAATAAAATAAAATAAAATAAAATAAATAATAAATGTAAGGTATCACTCATGTCCATAACAGCACAATCCGTGCTACATGTTCGGTAGTAGATAATAGCTTTGTTTGTATCTGTAAACAGGATTCTGCACTCTTGTTTGTATCAAATACAGATCCTACTTAGACATAACAGCGGAGATGATGCATAATGTAATGTCTAATATCAGATTTTGATAAACTGCAGTGCGACACACATACCACATCTCTGTCATCAGACAGGCTGAGAGCCAGTGAGTGTCCAGATGATTTGTTATAGTTCTTTCTGCAGCATCAATAGCAAAACTGGCCAAATAGTAAAACGTGTTGTTATTCTTAAGAGTGTAATTTGCCAGCTGTGAATATGCCTGTGAGATCCCAAGTGTAGAGCTTAATTTTGTGAAGTGGTAGTGCCAGAAGAACAATTTAGGTTTTGGATCAAAAGGGCTTTAAATCCCTAGCCCTAAGTATGAAAAATAGTGATAATTAGTGGCTGACTGATATATGGCCTGATAAGATATTCGGTGTGATGATAATAGGACTTTTATTTTATCAGTGCCAATACTCTATCTTCATTAGTTTACTGTCTTTTTTATCAGATCTGTCTAATAATAGAAATGCAGATGTTATACTACTTTTTTAAAATACCGTCAGTATATATGCATTAAAATAATTTAAACAGGTCTTTAAATACCTGTTAAACATTGACAAATCTAGCTGCAGAGTGCATTGTATTCTGTATAAAAAAAGTGAATGTGAATTGGATGCAGATAGGACAGTTCAGTTGTCACTGGACATGCACAAGCAAGCAACTTCAGACTATGCTGCGCTACATCCAGTTTCCTGCTATGTCATGTCATATTCACGGTGTACTGTATGTAAAATTAGCATTGCCTGGTCTTTATTTGAGACTATATGATTCACAGTATGCACAGACTTACCAGATTATTGAGTGCACTGTTGTTTGGTGTTTACTTGCTTTTTGTTCGAGATTTAAAAAATTTCAATCTTTGAAAATGCAATGAAAATGACAGAATCAGGAAGTTGCTATCTAAAGTAAAAATCTGTGTTATTTACAATCGTAAAAATAAATAGTATGATATCATATATACTGGCATCGGCCATCCCAAAAATAAATAAATAAATACATATTGTTTGAGAGTGCTTAGAAAGCCTTCTAATGCCTTAGAAAACACTACTAATAAATGTTTGACCCTCAAAAGTGTATTAAATTCAGAAGTCCCTACTGTAAAAGACCCTTGTTGTGACACGTCCTTGTCATGCAAGCCTAATTAGACACTAGTCTTTCCGCTATTATCACAAAGATAATTTTGCCTTTAAGGGTAAAGAAAATAGGTAAAAATGTCATACAATCCCCTTCGGGATATTTTTGACACATCGTCTCCTTTTGCGCTGACAATTAGTTTCATTGTAGCCCCAGGTAGAAGCTGCTCTTTTATTCTGATAAAGGTCCATCATTCTTAAGCGCATTTCAACCTTGACCATTAATGTGAAACCATAAAATTTGCATCAGATAACCTGCTCCAGATCTTCCTCTGTCCGTTTCCTGCCATCCGATTGGTTCCTAGGAGGAAGCAGGAAGAGTTCCGCAGCAGTCGGAATGCCAGGAAACACGGCCACCAGCAGCTGGTCTTCTGGAATGTCAGCGACCTGGACAAAACGGCATTAATTACATAAGACTCAATGATTTATATGTTACCGTCTCCTGCATTTATGAGGGTTACATTCATTTTAAACGAGGCTGATGGCTTCCAGTAAATCAGATACGATGTATACAGAATGAATCCCGGCCAAGAAATTATTAGACGCAAGTGTGCGAGGGCAAGCGGTTATACGCACATTGAATTCCTAAAAACCTCAATCAATATCTTTGTCAGAGAGCCACTACAAAACCAAAAGGTCTAGATATTACGGGCTTCCGCAAAGCCAATAAAGGGAAACCCACCATGTATTTTCCTAGAGATACTCACTAAAGGCCATTTGCCTCATAAAGAGGGAATTATCCAACCTCAGGTAAATAATCTTTGTTTTATCTGCTGTTACCACACAGGACTCAACCGGTTATAAGACAATAGCTCAAGAATAGACAGCCTAAGTATAATTTACAATGAGCTATGTGGCCAGAGCTGAAGCAGTCTCACGAATCAATACTCCGAGTCTAAGTTTGTACTCACCGCTGCAATATTGGAGAAAAAAAAGCCCTTGGGCTCATTGAAGGATTCAGCCTATGTGCAACAGCTACTGATATTCCTAATGATTAATGCACATCTCCAAACTATAGCCTTTATTTCTTTCTCAACACACTAGTTTCAACACACACCCCTTCTGCTGGCGAATTAAGGGCCAGAAAGGCAATTAGACAGCAAAAGAGAGACATAACATTGCAGTGCTCTTAATTACACCCTGCTAATAGCTTAAGAGTCATTGTTGTAATTAAATCGCTTAATGTCAAAACATTTTCTTCCCAGACCGAAGAACTGTGGAATAACATTAAAAGGCACAGATGCAATAATCCATTATAGTAGAGGACAAAGTTGTTATTAAAGATGCTGTTTAGACATCTGTTGTGTTTTCTGTCACTGTAGTTCATCTTTCCCCATTTAAGTCAATTTTTGCTCGGCTGCGTGTTATATTGACTCTCCACCAGAATGCAAATACAACTTTACAGGCAAATTTAAACAATTTAACACTTCTATTTACAACTTGTTCCAATATTTGTCATTCAGATGTATAGTGCTATTAAAAAAATGCATTATTGTCATCTTTACAACAGAGACCATCCATTGTGTAAATGCTTCCTTGGACGCAAAATCATCAATGTGAAAGTCCTTGGACAATTTTTAGAGCACAAGACTCACAAATGAACAATTTACTGATTATTATTATAAATGTACACATTTGCACAGCATGGGCTGGATTTTTGTTGAAGAATGTGCAGACATGCACTCTGGTCTTACTAAGAATTCACATTAGGTAAATGTGGTGCAAATGGAATAGTGCGTTAAATGCGTTAATGATTTTAACACATTATTTTTCACCGTAATTAATTAATCTAATTAACGCATTAAATCGACCTAATATATAATAGCCCTAATATACAGTCAGACCAAAATTTATTCAGACACCTTGAACATTTCATTCATTAATACAGTTTATTCACTATAGTTTAAAAAAAAAAATGGTAATAAAATATGACAAGATCTCAGAGTTATGGTCAGGTCAAAGTATCTGAATAATTTTTGGTTCCAAATTTTTATAAATTTTACTGGTAGTCCACTGTATGAAGAATTTTTGGGTATAATATGTCACAATTTACTTTATTTTGCTATCCTCACCTACATAAATGAACTATAGTGTCCTGCACCCACTAGTAAAAATACATCAAAAATATCAAAAATGTCTGAATAATTTTAGGTTTGACTGTATGTACAGTGTATGTATATATATATATATATATATATATACACACACACACACACTACCATTGCTTTTGAAAGTCTCTTATGTTCATCAAAGGCTGTATTTATTTGATCAAAAATACCGTATAAACAGGTATAAAAATATTGTGAAATATTATTACAATTTAAAGAAACTGTTCGCTGTTTGAATATATTTTTAAATATAATTTATTCCTGTGATGCAAAGCTGAATTTTCAGCATCATTACTCCAGTCTTCAGTGTTACATGAACATGATCATTCAGAAATCATTCTAATATGCTGATCTTCTGCTCAAGAAACATTACTTATCAATGTTGAAAACAGTGCTTAATATTTTTCTGGAAGCCATTTTTTTTTTTTTTTTTTTTTTTTTTTTTTTTTTCAGATTTCTTTGATAAATAGAAAGTTTAAAAAACAGCATTTGTTTGAAAAAGAAATATTTAGTAACCATGCAAAAGTCTTCAGTCACTTTTGATCAATTAAATCCTTGAAGAATAAAAGTATTCATGTCTTAAAAATATCTGTTTCCATGTTTTATGGGGACTTTCCATATACATAATTATTTTATATTGTACAAACTGTATATTCTACACTGAGAGAAAAAAAAAAGTGTATTGGATTTACATGACTTAATCTTGTACATCGGTCCCACATGAATCATAAGTTAAACAAACATAATTTGTTTACGTCATTTCAACATCACAGAATTTTAAGTGACCCAATTAAGTAGTATCAAAGTGATTTTATATGGAATTAATTCATTCCATTTCATATACTTTTGTCACATGATTGAATTACAAGATTATACTATTTAGCTAACAAAATCGAGCATAGGATTAGTTCTGGAAGGTCACGTTAGTAAAACTTGCATCGGCTGACTCTCAGCTGATCCATGTGTACCTATAGGATGCCTATCACAGCATCCATATGTAAGGTCCATTCAGTATTATCAACAGCTTTATCCCATTGCTCAGGAGCTAATTACCCTCCTCCATCCCCAGCTCCTCCTCTCGTCCAGTCAGGACTTGGCCTTCTGATATTCCTCTTCGAATCAGATTCATTTTCTTGAATTATGTTGTTACATTACATTGCCATTAAGAACATTAATGATATAGCAATACCTTTATGGTTCTGTTCACCCCAAGCAGGGTTATTGCTGCTCTCGTTGCTCTTATCCATGCTAGGCTGCATGGATGGGCAGGGAGTTCTTGCTCAGAACAGAACCACCGCCAATCCAAACTGTATAAATTGTCAATCATCTTTGACGATAGTGGTCCTGACAGAAATATTAATTAGCAATAGCACATATTACCATGGTAAGTGCCAAGCATTTCTCCTTGAGCAAAGCAGAAATGACATGTGCTGTACCAGTCCACGGCCTATGCAAATGCTCACTCTTCTACACAATGGTAACCCAGTGTTCTAATAATTCCACCATAATTGGACATTAAATATTAAACACTATCAAGTCTCCCCTTTTTCTCATCTTGCTAAAAAACACACAAAACAACACTTAATTTCAAAATTTTTACTCTCCTTCATTTAAAAGGATCTATAAGCCGATTTCCTCATGGGGACCAAAAAATGGTCCCACAAGATCAAGCATTTCTGGTATTACTATACTTGTGACATTCTCCATGATATGGAGAATACATGAAAGAAATTGTAGTATATATTTATTTTGTGTGTGTGTGTGTGTGTGTGTGTTTTTTTTTTTTTTTTTTTACACTTTCTTTTGTAGCACACAAGACTCACTTTTCAATGCAATTGCAATGAATGATGTCTGAGGCTATTAAGCATTTGTGACCTCTGCAAATCATTTATAGATGTAAAATATTGTGAAGTAAAAAAGTGTTTGAACATTATGATTGATCATAGATGTCACAACAAGTACGCAGAGATCCCTAGTGCAATGTGAGTCATACTTGCGTCATTATCTATTCTCTCTATAATATACCGATCAATAGATGTGGGGAAAAGCCTAAAATAATAAACACAACTTATCATTGGTACTTCTTTCAGTATCAAAGTGTTTGTGATGCAAGTCCTGTGTTGACTCTGAGGCACTGGCTCTGCCTTTAACCCCTGCTACTGAAACCCTCTATTCTCATCTCCTCAGGCTGTTATACCGCTATCGCCCCAGTGCACCAGAACAGACAGCCGCCTCCACTCACCTCGCCTGCCTGTTGCCTCAAACAGCCATCTTAAATGGACCTTGACTTTGATTATGTCTGAGCCTCGCTCTCGCTCTCCCTCTCTTTTTAATACACTGAGCTGTTTATCAGCGGCAGTATGGATAAAGTGTATCTGCTACCTCTAGGGCACTATGGGATGTGGTTTATATGCGAGAGGATAAATGAAAGGAATGGGAAAAAGTGAGTCTCTTTACCATGAAAGCTCAATATTAAGCCATTAGGCTTTGAACTTGATGTTGAAACAAAGGGGAAAAAGTTGGAAGAGGACGGTTTTACTTCTAGAGAATTCAGGGTAAAGCCATCTGAGGCCAGGAACCCAGACTGGAAGATAATGAGAGAGAAAGAGCAAATGTAGAAGACGGAGGTGCGTGTGCACTTTACGAGCAGATGTGAGATCAGTAACCTCTTTGTGCTGAGCTATTCTGACCTTGTTCTCTGTTAGATGCTAAGGCTCTGTTCTGTGTGAGGGAGTTTAGATTTAATTGAGATATTTAGGGATTGTTTTTGTGCATGTCTGAAATAGAGAGACAATATGAATGGCTTGATGAAAATAGTTTTTCTAATGAAGCAGGAGTTGAAAAATCAGTTTAGCTTGTTTTTTTGTTTTTGTCATAGTTGGTCTCCCAGTATGGTCTATTGGCTGGCTTTAGAGGAGTTTTTGGCACTTTAGAACTGGTCAAGATGGGAGATCAGCCACTAAACCAGCTTAACCATTTTTAGTCCAGCAGACCAGCTTAGGAAGTTTCAAGGATGTTTATGCACTACAATTAAAAGAAAGTATAATTATGGATTCATTTTAGACTGCACATTTTACAAATATACACTACCATTCAAAAGTTTGTGATCAGTAAGATTTTTAAAGAAAATCTTGCTCCTGCTTGACGCTCACGTGCTGCTCCTGCTGGTGGTGTGAATGCATCCATTTGTTAACATGCATGCTGAAAAAAATACATGCTGCTCACGCGCCGCTGATGCTTGCAATGTGAAACCGGTGTAAGTAGTAGTAGCAGTAGTAGTGGTAGTAGCAGCAGCAGTAGCAGCAGTAATAGTAGCAGCAGCAGTAGTAGCAGAAGTAGCAGCAGTAGAAGTAGCAGCAGCAGCAGCAGCAGTAGAAGTAGCAGCAGTAGTAGTAGTAGCAGCAGCAGTAGTAGCAGTAGTAGTAGTAGCAGCAGCAGTAGCAGCAGCAGTAGTAGCAGCAGCAGCAGTAGCAGCAGCAGCAGCAGCAGCAACAGTAGTAGTAGTAGCAGCAGTAGCAGCAGCAGCAGCAGTAGCAGTAGTAGTAGCAGCAGCAGCAGCAGCAACAGTAGTAGTAGTAGCAGCAGCAGCAGCAGTAGTAGTAGTAGCAGCAGCAGCAGCAACAGTAGTAGTAGTAGCAGCAGCAGTAGTAGCAGCAGCAGCAGCAGCAGTAGTAGTAGTAGCAGCAGCAGCAGCAGCAGCAACAGTAGTAGTAGTAGCAGCAGCAGTAGTAGCAGCAGCAGCAACAGTAGTAGTAGTAGCAGCAGCAACAGTAGTAGTAGTAGCAGCGGCAGTAGCAGCAGCAGCAGCAGCAGCAGTAGTAGTAGCAGCAGCAGTAGTAGCAGCAGCAGCAGTAGTAGTAGCAGCAGCAGCAGCAACAGTAGTAGTAGTAGCAGCAGTAGTAGCAGCAGCAGCAGTAGTAGTAGCAGCAGCAGCAACAGTAGTAGTAGTAGCAGCAGCAGCAGCAGCAGCAGCAGTAGTAGTAGCAGCAGCAACAGCAACAGCAGCAACAGTAATAGTAGCAGCATCAGCAGCAGTGGTAGTAGCAGCAGCAGCAACAGTATTAGTAGTAGTAGTAGCAGTCGCAGCAGCAGTAGTAGTAGTAGCAACAGTAGTAGTAGTAGCAGCGGCAGTAGTAGCAGAAGTAGCAGCAGCAGCAGCAGCAGTAGCAGTAGCAGTAGTAGTAATATCAGCAATAGTAGTAGTATTACAAGGATCATGTGATACTAAGCCTGGCGTAATGGCTGCTAAAAATTCAGCTTTGGTATGATAATATTTGACAATATTACTGTTTTTACTGTGTTTTTGATCAAATACATGCAGCATAAAATAACTCCTTCAAAAAAAATCTCACTGACTCCAAACTTTAGTGTGATATTACAAAAAATGACTGCAAAATTATTGGGCATAAACATATTGCATAAACATATTAGGTAAATTTAGCAAAATATCTTAAATCCCCCCACTCCCCATTCTCCCCAAAGTTAAATCTTAACTATAAATATTTACAAATAAATATTTACAACTTCAACTATCAAAAACTGTTTAATTTTACTTCTGAACGTTCCAAACTTATCCTGTTCTATAATTAATATAGCATATACATATTGAAACAGCTGGGATTCTCTGCTTCTTCGAAGAACACTGATATTGAGCTGCACTGGTCCCAGGGTTGGACTGACAGCTCAGGTACATGTGTATGTGCACTGAGACTGTGTAGTGTCAATGCATCGACCAGCAGTGGGTTCAATCTCTCTGTCAGCTCTGAGAGCTCTGTCACAACTGAGAGCCACAAGTGCACAAAACAGTGCAGTTGTCCACTAACCACACACACACACACACACACACACACACACACACACACACACACACACACAAACCACAGAGGAACTCAGAACTGCAAGTCTTTACATCATCCCCCAAACACCTCCCTAGAAGACAATGAATTACTCCCGCTGAGTGTAGTTTGCTGGCTAGTTCACAAGAGGATTTATGCAAATCAGTTAATATGTGCAGAGCACAATTTGTGTGACCTTGTGGGTCAGTTCTGAGTGCTAGTTGAGCACTAGATATACTTTACTTCACTCCAACACTGTGATCCAGACATCTGAACTAGCTCAAAATGTTCTTGTCTACATGTCGCTTCTGGATATATGCCCCGTTAAAACTGCTGCTATGATTAGGAATAGGAAAATGCACACAAACTTCTCCTTAAAATTAAGTCTCATTCACAGCCTGCTTTCTGCGGGCAGTTACATTGTGACGTTAATTGCACCAGGAAAATAGGCGCTGAGTTTTGATATCTATAATAAACCTAATTTACATATAAAGGACGTGTGTTTGTGCTGAAATGAAAGACAATGACTTAATTTAAATACAACGCAGTGCTATTTTAGAGCATTTAGCACCTGGTTAAGTAGATTGTGGGTGGCAAATAAGATGCAAGATTTTGGAATGAAATACGACAAAAGTGGAGCAACTGTTTAGTGAATTCGCCCCACTGTGTGATGAGGAACTCATGAGTCAGAGACAGACATCAAATGAGAACACTGCAAAAGACAAATTTCTTGACTTTTTTTCCCCAGTCAACATATCTAAATATATGCAACCAAAAGAGTTAGTTATCCTTGCTTTTAGCATAAATCAAAGAAAATATGGTCAAAACCAATTTGCCAGCAAGGTAAAAAAAATAAAAAAAAAATAAAAAAATAAATAAATAATAATAATAATAATAATAATAATAATAAAATTAATTAAGTTTGTCTTGTTGCTACGCCAATTGCTTCTCTTTAATCTGAATAACATATAACATAATATACAGGTAATTTAATAAATTATTAAATTTAGACATTAAAACACTGCAAAGAGACATTCAAATATAATTTTCTTAATCATTATTTTCCTGTCTTGTTTTCCAGTGAACATATGTAAATTTATACCACCAGTAGTTTCCAATGGGGTACGAAAAATACATTTCATTAAATTTCGTCTTGGTGCTAAGCTGAACATTTAACCTAAAAAGAACATTTAATCTAAAAAGTACAATAAAATACTTAATTTAATAAATAATTGTTTAAAATGACATTAAAATACTACAAAATGTCATTTACTTAATTTCTCAATCAACAATTTCTCAATTTTTTAAGCATAAAACAACAAAATTATGGACAAAAATCAGTTTGCCAATGGGTTAAGAAAATAAAATCAATTAAAATTTGTCTTGTTGCTCGGCAGATTGATTTCCCTGTAATGGATGTAACTAAGGCTTTAATCTCAATAACATCATAAAACATATACAGTCATGAGAAAAAGAAAGGACACCCTATTGGATTCCATGGTTTTCCATATCAGGACATAATAAAAATCATCTGGTCCTTGGCAGGTCTTAAAATTTGTAATATACAACCTCAGATGAACAACAACATGTGATATATCACACTGTGTCATTATTTATTTAACAAAAATAAAGCCATGGGTGACAAAATAAGGACACCATATGATTCAATTGCTTGTAGATCCAATGACTGTGAGATGCTCAGTGCCTGTGGCTACAAAACAAGCCCAAAATCATCAACCCTCCATCAGCATGCTTGACTTTTGGTATGAGGTGTTTGTGCTGATATGCTCTTTTGGTTTTCACCAAACTTAGCACTGTGCATTATGGCCAAACGTCTCCTTTTTGATCTTGTCTGTTGAAAAGACATTGTTCTAGAAGTCTTGTGGTTTGTTCAGATGCAACTTTGCAAACCTAAGCCGTGCTGCCGTGTTCTTTTTAGAAAGAAGAAGCTTTCTCCTGCCATACTTGTTCAGTGTTTTTCTAATTGTTCTGTCATGAACTTTAACATTTAAGATGTTAACTGAGGCCTGTAGAGTCTGAGGTGTAGCTCTTGGGCTGTCTGCAATTTCTCTGAGCATTGTACAGTCTGATCTTGTGGTGAATTTTCCAATTTGCCGTAGTTTTTGTTAAATAAATAATGACACGGTGTGATATGTCATGTGTTGTTGTTTATCTGAGATTTTATATATTCCAAATTTTAAGACCTGCCAAGGACCAGATGATTTTTATTATGTCCTGATACGGAAAACTATGGAATTCAATAGGGTGTCCTTTATTTTTTGCTTGACATTCAGATCAATATTTCATGTCCATGTACTTATTACCCTGTCTACATTTATTTTCTGATTCTGACCGGCTGACTTTGCATTATCCATTCTAGGGATGTTTACTTATTGTGCCTGGAAGACAAGGCAAAAATACAGATTTATTTATTTGTTGTTCAGTGAAAGAGAACATAGAAAAGAAGTATAAAGGAAAAGGACAAAGGATAAGACAAAGACGACAGGAGATATTTGACCAGAATATCTGGGAGCTACAGAGACGAGCCAGGAAAAGACAGCGAGAGACGAGATGGATAGAATAAATTCCCACTTACCTGGAGAACAGCCTTCTTAATTACCCGACCCACATCCTGTCTCCACTCTGGGATGTCGGGGTTGGCCTCGTCCAGATTAGGAGAGAAAGATAAAAGAAGTGATTTGAAGAATTCTGTCACAGAGGGAGAGAGAAGCAGAGGCAGACAGACCCTTAATTTTTTTTTCTCATAAGATGCCCAACACCTTCTATCTGCTGTGATTTGTTCCAGA
Source organism: Ctenopharyngodon idella (assembly GCF_019924925.1). Lineage (NCBI taxonomy): Eukaryota > Metazoa > Chordata > Actinopteri > Cypriniformes > Xenocyprididae > Ctenopharyngodon > Ctenopharyngodon idella. The sequence goes on from NC_067220.1 coordinate 36,346,481, forward strand.
TGATTTAGTCGAGCTGTAGCAGAGTTATCATTACTGACAGGTATGGAAAGGTTAGCACTGATCACAAAAATGATTACAGTCTATTTGGCAGTTGCCAGAAGGGAGTTTTTATGACTAGCTTGCAGTGTAGAGAGACAATTTCCTGTAATTCTGAACACTCAGAAAAGCAGCAATAATACATTTCATGAAGTATATATACCATAGAGGAAAACTGTTACCATATTGTTACCATAGAAGAAAAAACATTAAACAATGACTAAACATATATAGGCCTATATATCATTCAAAAAAATCATTCACATTTTGTCATTGCACATCAATCAGATAATATGACAATATTTAGTTTCTCGCTGATGCATCAATAACAAGCATACACTTCCCTTTCGAGGGAACTCGCACTGCGTTCAGGACGCTTTGGGAACGCCTCAGCGTGATTGCGTCTGATGCACGTATGTCAACTAGCCAATGGCAAGAATGAACGTCACGGGCAGGGTGACGTCACGACCAGGAAAGGATAAAAGCACATCTGGAAAGACCGGTCTTTTGTGCCTCAGCAAAGCGTTCTGTGTGAAAACTGTCTCTGTCTATTTATTGTTGTTTGTCCTCAAGCATTTTATATTCTAGACAGGAATTTATTGGCGAGCAAATAGCAACTTGAGTCGTGTGTGCCTCCCTGCCCTCGCTACTATTACGAGTGGGGATACACGCGATTCATGTGTTGTTTGTTTGAGAGCAGAGCATGCACGTCAGCTCTTGTATTGGGATCTGACAGTGTTCATTCATAAATTTCCCGATGTGATGCACTATTGAGACTTTTAACTCTGCTCCTCTTGGCTTTTTTCTCGAGGGAATAAAGTCTTAAGCAATAAAGAATCTATGGCTTGGATCTCGCGTTTCCTAAGGCGACGCATAGATTAGGGGTGTGCAGACGGCAGTATATTTAAAACTATTATGAATATTCAGCCTATCATTCAGACCATGTACAATTGTCTGGTGGTTTATGGATGCATTTAATTTGATGAATTAAATGCAATATTTGCCGGGGTTTTTTAAAGCTATATGTCTGCATTAATTCTCTATATTTAGCCTTTCATCCAGGCCGTTTTTACCTGTCTGGTTGATATGTGACTGCATTTCATTTTGAGACATTAAATGATATTAGATGTGTATATTTTATACTATATTCAGCACTTTCAGACTGTATTAACTTTTCTGATTGATCTTTTGCTGCATTTAATTTTGTGAAATTAAATGGACAGTGTGCTGTATTTAATTTTGAGGAATTAAAATAATACATATTTATCTGACTTTGATTAGTTAGATTCATGTATTAGTTCAGCCTTTCATGTAGATCCTGACACCAGTGGTGGCAGGCTTCTGAGGGCAGCCCCCTGCGGGGTGGAGCAGTGTACACCTCAGTATACGGTGCCCATGCCACTTCGTTGCCCTCAGGGGATCGTTCTGCCAACCCCGCCACCCTTGGTGCTTCAGGGCACACCGGTTTCCAGCGAGCTTCTGATTCAGTGCTCACACGACGTTGCGTCAGGCTCGCACCCTCTGAAAATAAATCTGAGGGCAGCACCACAAGGGATAGAGCGGTGTACACCGCAGTATATGGTGCCCGCCCCACTTCGTTGCCCTCAGGGGACCGTTCTGCCAACCCCGCCACCCTTGGTGCTTCAGGGCACACCGGTTTCCAGCGAGCTTCTGATTCAGTGCTCACACGACGTTGCGTCAGGCTCGCACCCTCTGAAAATAAATCTGAGGGCAGCACCACATGGGATAGGGCGGTGTACACCGCAGTATATGGTGCCCGCCCCACTTCGTTGCCCTCAGGGGACCGTTCTGCCAACCCCGCCACCCTTGGTGCTTCGGGGCGCAGTGGTTTCCAGCGAGCTCATGACTCAGTGTTCTCACGACGCTGCGTCAAGCTCGCACCCTCTGAGGAGGGTCGTTAAGCGGTCAAATCGGTTGTTTCCTGCCATTGTGTTTCAGGTCACCGAAGTGGCTGCTCTAAGTATACCAGAGTCCAGCCTCAAGAGGCTGGTTCCCTTTGTGGATTTTCTGGCAGAGTTGAGGCTTTTGCCAAACATATCTCAATGGGTCCTGCAGAGTATAGAGAAAGGGTACAGAATCCAGTTCGGTTCTCATCCACCTCTATACAGTGTGGTGGTCTTCACATTAGTCCATCCTGGGCAGGCCCTGGTAATGGAACAGGAAGTAAACTCTTTAGTAAAAGGAGCTATAAACGGGTTCCTCCTCCCAGTAGAGAGTCAGGGTTTTTATGGCCGCTACTATTTTGTTCCAAAGGAGGATGGAGGGTTGCATCCTTCATTAGATCTTCATCATTTGAATCATTTATTCAGGAGACTCAGGTTCAAAATGTTGACGCTAAACCAGATCCGAGGACTGGTTTGTCACGATAGTTCTAAAGGATGCATACTTCCATGTCTCCATCCTTCCACAGCACAGGAAGTTCCTCAGGTTTGCTTTCGGGGGCAAAGCTTACCAATATTAGGTTCTTCCATTCGGTCTAGCTCTATCACCCTGCACGTTCATGAAATGTGTAGATGCAGCTCTAGTCCCGCTCAGGCTGCAGGGCATACGCATTCTGAACTAATTAGATGACTGGCTAATATTAGCGCAGTCGGAACAGATGGTCAGTTTGACATCAAGATGTCGTTCTCGCTCATATGAAAAAATTGGGGTTGAGGCTGAATGCCAAGAAGAGTGTGCTTTCTCCATTACAGAGAACCACCTTCCTGGGCATGGTATGGGATTCAGTGACGCTGCAGGCCGTTCTGTCACCCACTCATATTGCTGCAATCTTTTCAGTCACACAGGAGATAAAACTAAGCCAGTCACTCACTGTAAAATAGTTTTCTAAAACTGTTGGGTCTGATGGCAGCTGCGTCCAACGTGATACCTTTTGGCCTGCTGTACATGAGACCCTTACAGTGGTGGCTCAGGACCAAAGGTTTTTCCCCGAGGAGGAACCAACTTCGTATGATCAAGATCACGCGGCGGTGTCTCCATGCCTTGGTTATATGGAAGAAAAGTTGGTTCCTGTCCCAGGGCCATGTGTTAGGAGCTCAATGTCATCAAGTTACTCTCATGATAGATGCTTCTCTCACAGGCTGGGGAGCGGTAATGGAAGGCCGCTCAGATCAAGGGCTATGGAGGAGTCATCATCTTTCGTGGTACATAAATTGCCTGGAGATAATGGCGGTCTTCAATGCATTGAAGTTCTTCCTCCCAGACCTGAGAGGTCATCATGTGCTTGTCGGGACAAACAACACATTGATGGTCTTTTATATAAATCTACAGGGGGGTCTGCGTTCACGCCCATTATGCAAACTGACGCACCAGATCCTCCTGTGGTCCCTGGGGAAGATGCTCTCCTTGAGAGCAATCTATATTCCAGGGACCCAGAATATAGGAGCAGACATCCTGTCGAGACAGGGGCTGAGGCCAGGGGAACAGGGACTTCACCCTGAGGCGGTGAAGCTCATATGGGAGATTTATGGCCAAGTGGAAGTGGATCTGTTTGCGTCTCAGGATATGACGCACTGTCCACTGTGGTTCTCTCTCACGCATCCAGCTCCTCTTGGACTGGATGCTAGGGTACAGACATGGCAGAGGCTACGCGTGTACACTTTTCCCCCAATTGTTCTGCTCCTAGGAGTTCTGGAGAAAATTCCCTGGGAAGGGATAAGTCTACTGCTAGTAGTACTGCTAGTAGCACCTTACTGGCCGAGTCGGATATGGTTCTCGGACCTTGTGTCTCTCCTCGACGGCTCTCCCTCAGAGATTCTGATTCGGAGGGACCTTCTATCTTAGGCGGAGGGCATGATATTTCACCCCTGCCCAGAAGTGTGGAACTTGTGGATTTGGCCTCTGAGGGGGTCCAACTCTTAGAATCTTCACTCCAGAGCTCCTTCCACAAGGAAACTATATGCCCTGAAGTGGAAACTTCTTGGTGTGATGTGCGACAGCTAGATCCAGTTAACTGCCCAATTGGTACAGTACTAGAGTTCTTGCAAGATCGCTTTTCATCAGGGATATCCTTGTCCACCCTAAAGGTCTACATATCCGCTTTTTCTGTATACCATGTCTCTGTGGATGGTACAACTGTGGAGAAGAATCCTTTGATGTATTATTTCCTTCGTTGCACCTTGAGGCTGAGGCCTGCAACACGCACTAGGGATTTGGGATTTGGCCATTGTGTTGGAAGGCTTTTCTGCAGCTCCATTTGAGCCGCTTGATTCTGTCTCAGAAAAATTTCTGATGCTGAAGACTGTTTTCCTCCTTGCCATTTCTTCCCTAAAAAGAGTAGGAGACCTTTAGGCCCTATCTGCATCCCCTACGTGCCTTGAGTTTGCACCAGGGATGGTCAAAGCGTTCCTTTACCTTAAACCGGGCTATATACGTAAGGTTTTGACCAATATTCCACGGCCTCTAGTGCTGCAAGCTTTCTGTCCTCCTCTGTTCTCAGATCCAGACCACGAAAAGTTGAATCTTGTGTGTCCAGTGCAAGCACCTATGTCCACAGAACTGCCCTGTGGAGAACTTCATATCAACTATTTGTTTGTTTTTGGACCACATAAGGGGTCTCCCTGCGTCCAAACAAACGGTTAGCAAGTGGATAGTCGAGGCTATATCACTTGCTTATGAGGTCTCTGGTCAGCAGTCTCCACTGTCTGTCAGAGCTCACTCTACTAGGAGTATGGCGGCCTCCAAGGCCTTGTTGTCGGGGGTTTCCCTCAAGGAGGTCTGTGATGCGGCGGGCTGGTCCTCGCCACTCACATTTGTGAGATATTATATCTTGACCTGGACGCAGCTCCAGGCTCATCAGTGCTCTCGTCTTAGTGTGCCACAGTTTCACACGGACAGGCATTTTGGAAGTACGGCGCTTTGGTATATCGTTCCCAAAGCGTCCTGGACACAGCGAAAGGGAATGTCTCAGGTTCCTATAACCATAGTTCCCTGAGAAGGGAACAAGATGCTACGTCGCTTTGCCATACTCCCTGCATCCCTGTGACCAATTTGCTTCGGCTGTTTAAGCTAAAGACCGGTCTTTCCAGATGTGCTTTTATCCTTTTCTGGTCGTGACGTCACCCGCCCATGACGTTCACTCTCGCCATTGGCTAGTTGACAAACGTGCATCAGCAGTCTCCACTGCTGTACGAATCTTTTGTTTTGAATCAGTGGTTCGGAGCGTGTATCAAACTGCCAAAGTGACGTGATTTCAGTAAACCAGGCTTCGTTACGTCATAAGTGTTTCAAAATTTCAATGGTTCACCACTGGGGGGCAAGACTTTGGCAGTTTGATACATGCTCCGAACCACTGATTCAAAATAAAAGATTCGTAAAGCTTCAAAGCTTCATGAAGCAGTGTTTTGAAATCGCCCATCACTAGATATTGTTGGATAAAGTCGTTATTTTGTTTTTTTTGGTGAACAAAAAGTATTCTTGTTGATTCATAACATTAAGGTTGAACCACTGTAGTCACATGAACTGTTTTAAATGTCTTTAGTAGCTTTCTGGGCATTGAAAGTGTTAATTATCTTGCTGGCAATGGAGGCCTCACTGAGCCATCAGATTTTATCAAAAATATCTTAATTTGTGTTCTGAAGATGAACAAAGGTGACAAATGACATGAGGGTGAGTAATTAATGACAGAATTTTCATTTTTGGGTGAACTAACCCTTTAAGATTATTAAAAATACAACAATTAATATTTTTGTTTAGTTTAAGATTGAAAGTCTGGGTTTGGGATTGGAGTAAAGCAATAAAATAAAACACAATAAGTTATTTGAATAGTTGCAAATAAATGATGAAAGGCATAAAGAAAAGTTTCCAAGACTTTAAAAAGCTTTAAAGGGTTAGGTCACCAAAAAATGAAAATTCTGTCATTAATTACTCACACTCGTGTCGTTCTATATCCGTAAGACCTTCTTCAGAAACCAAATGAAGATATGTTTAATGAAATCCGAGAGGTTCCTGTCCCTCCAGAGATCCAACGCAACTACCACTTTTAAGGTCCAGAAAGGTAGGAAAGACATCATTAAAGTAATCCATGTGACTCCAGTGGTTTAACCTCAATTTTATGAAGTGACTCGAGTGCTTTAATGGCACAAAAAAACATAATTTACCACTTTATGAAAACATTGATCTGCAACGTGCATTCACAAGAGCATCACAACACGTGTTTTGTGTTCACGCGAGAGCTGACATTGCTGTGTGAACACACTTTAGATAATATTATTTTGTAAATAAAGTGGTAAATTATGTTTTTTTGCACAAACAATGCACTCGCATTGCTTCATAAAATTGAGGTTAAACCACTGGAGTCACATGGATTACTTTAATGATGTCTTTACTACCTTTACTACCTTGTAAGTGGTAGTTGTGTTAGATCTCTATGGAGGGACAGAAACCTTTTGGATTTCATAAAAAATACCTTCATTTGTGTTCTGAAGATGAACGAAGGTTTTATGGGTTTGGAATGACACAAGGGTCAGTAATTAATGACAGAATTTTCATTTTTGAGTGAACTATCCCTTTAATGTGACATTGTCGTTTAAAAAAAAAAAAACATTAACTAAAAAAAACTATAAAGTGCTGAATCACTCACTTCCAGCATGTATGTATTAATATCTGTCTGAATGTGAACACCTACCTTGTATGGCAATAGTTCTGGTGTCCTGTAGTATCGAGTCCGCTGAGGAGACCTGAACAGTCACGGTGATCATGCCCTCGGTGCTGAACGTGTGGGAAATACTGCTGTCCAATGTAATTATTGGCTAGCACCACAAATGTAGAGGATACAAAACAAAAAAACAATCAAAACTCAATCCAATGGTAGACAAGAAATCACATTTTTTGTAAGCTCGATGGCTTCCTTAAAAAGCAAACCCTTTTAAAATGAACAGTGCCAACAGCTTTATTGATGTTTCAGGACGAACAAGCATAAACTAAAGAACACATCTAAATACCACAAAAACGACAAGAACAAGAACTACATTATTAACAGTTCATTGCTCCTGTTCTGTTTATCTTCTAAAGTAAAATGTCTTGGAGGCCTTCGCCCAACAAAGCGAGGCAGAAAATCTGTAATTAGGAGCTGGTTGTACCTCCGTGTTGTTCCCCAGCCACCAGAAATAGGTGAGCGTTCTGAAATGAGAAGGCCAGACCACTGCCGTCAGGTTCACCTCCTTATTCTTAATGACCACATATGGAGCCAGCAGCTGAATATGCTCCACAGGGCCTGAAACACACACACACACACACACTCACACTCAATACAAGAACAGAGAACAAGGCATGGGGTGCAAAAAATAAATATTTTGCTAAATCAAATCGCCGGTGGCTTGAATAACTAGTCAACTATTTGGTCTTGTATAATTAGACTGGTTTCAGCTTCACCTGACCCCAATTGGACGCTGTTCAAACAGATCTAGACGGAGTGCTAAGAAACAGAAACAGAACGCAGGGGTCTCAAGACCTGTTTTTAAAAGTTTTAGTATCAAGTATTTTTAACTTGGCACAGCATTTTAGAAACGCAACACTCGCAGTGGGACGCTCAAAAAACAGCGCCAAGAAGTTAGTCAGCATGTATATGGCTGTAGCGGAGGTGTTTTTAATAAGGATGAATTTAAACAAGCAACTTTTCCAAGAAAGTTTTACTGGGCTTACTTTCTAACACCTAAAGCACAGCACACTAACTGAAGCACTAGTGCTAAAAATCACAAAACTACAAAAACTAAAAAAAAATTATAGACAAACTATTTGGACAAGTAGTCGACCTTTGCGACCCATACATACATTTGACCCATGGCCAAATGATCATAAAATATGAAAGTAAAAAAAAAAATCCTTTCCGTCATCATTTACTCACTCGTTTGAGATCTATTTTTATTGTTTACCCTTCCCTGTGTGCATTTTTTTGCTTGTTTAAATAGTCCAACTGAGGTTTATTTATTTAATTTTTTTTGTTTTATTTATTTATTTATTTTTTTTGCTATTAAATAATTCTGTACACATCAGGAAATAAAAGTTGGACTTAATTGCTCTCATCTGATCACAAGTGCCCACCCGTGTTTGTTTGTGAAAAGTGAAGATAAAAGCTGTAATTAAGCACCGCAGTCTACTACACCTGTGGAGTTGGAGGACACATGCAGATTTTGGCAGAGCAACTGTATGAAAGTCACCTACCAAGTGTATTGTACACATTATTTTTTGTTTGTTTGTTTAAGAGATGTTTATTCGAAGTTTGCAAACTAATGTTCTGCCACTTTATTGCATGTGTGGCTACCAATTTGTCTGTATAATTTAGGGGTGTAAAACAGACGGTTCATCACGATTCGACACAATATCGATTCTCATAGCCAGCGATACAATATTTTCCGATACCTCAAAAAGTTCTGTGATACGTTCTGTGAATCATTGTGCAAAAGTATTATAAAGGCTCCAATACAGAGCTGCACAAAGCACTTATGCGCATCCTGTGTGCCGAATGATGCACCTGAAGCAACACAGACTCCTATGCTGCAGTTTATTGTGCATTTTCTTTTAACAGTTTTAAATTTCAGTTACTGTGTGTGTGAAGAACAATTCATAGCGCTCTATTCTCCAGTGTTGTGATCTAACAGACACTGTTTGAGATGTGTGCGCACTGCTTTTTGAACGGCTCTAAACACGAGCAAATTATAAACTTTCGTGAAGATTCAGCACTGGCCTTTTGGGACAGTGACAGTTCCATCTACTGTCCTGAGCATCTTTCACAAGTTCTGAAAGGTAACGTTAGTTTAAGTGAGAATGCACGCGTTGGCGATAACGCATAGACTGACATTGTGTGAAAATGTGGAGAGTGTTAAAACAAAGCCGCCTCTATAAATAGCCCATAGGTATCGATTTTTTACGCGTTGCATCGATGCATTGTATCGTTAGACATTAGATCGATGTATCGATCCATATCAATGTATTGTTACACCCCTAGTATAATTGTACTTTATTACTTAACAGAGTAGACAAGACAGTCTTTGAGTATTTGATGTAAACATTTTGTTCTTTTTGCTGGCTAAATAGGATAGGACATTAGTTAATAACTGGGTCAATTAGATAAAGCTTTTTTTTTTTAAAAAATAAAAATGAAAAATCCTTAAAACATGAAGCAATAAATAAATAAATAATAAATATTAAAACTTGTTTTCAAAGAACATGTCATACATTTGTTTGTTTTCTTACCCTGAATTAGTTTGTTTTCAGAATTAGTTTTTGTATTTTCGGGTTTTAAGCATACCCTTGTGAAAAGAAGTGTGCTTAAATGTATTGAATGTGTACTTAAAATCTTAAATATATATATATATATATAAAAAAAAAAAATGTTATTTAAAAAAAAGACCACTTAAGTGTACTTAAAGAGAGTACATTTTAATGACATTTAATGACTTAACACACTTAAGTACATTTTAAAAATCATTTTTCTAATAATGTCAAATTAAATTGTTATTTGATATTGCATTTAAAGTAAAAAAATGTAAACATACTAAACTGCAACTCATTACAAATCATCATTACAAATATATTTAAATGCATGACATTACATTAAGTCTATTTTAGTTTACAATAAACGTATGTATATTGTCAGTATATTCAGCAGTACACTTTAAAGGGTTATTTTCAAAAATGAAAATTCTGTCATTAATTACTCACCCTCATGTCGTTCCACACCCGTAAGACCTTCGTTCATCTTCAGAACGCAAATTAAGATATTTTTGATAAAATCCAATGGCTCAGTGAGGCCTGCATCACCAGCAATAACACTCCCTTTTTCAATGCCAAGAAAGCTACTAAAAACATATTTAAAATAGTTAATGTGACTACAGTGGTTCAACCTTAATATTATAAAGTGATGAGAATACTTTTTGTGCGCCAAAAATAACAAAATAGCAACTTTATTCAACAATATCTAGTGATGGGCAATTTCAAAACACTGCTTCATGAAGCTTTACGAATCATTTGTTTCGAATCAGTGGTTCAGAGCGCCAAAATCACATGATTTCAGTAAACGAGGCTTCGTTATGTCATGAGTGTTTTGAAATTTCAATGGTTCACCACTGGAGGGCGTGACTTTGGCAGTTTGATGCACGCTCCAAACCGCTGATTTGAAACAAATGATTCATAAAGCTTCAAAGCTTCATGAAGCAGTGTTTTGAAATCGCCCATCACTAGATATTGTTGAATAAAGTTGCTATTTTGTTTTTTCTGGCGCACAAAAAGTATTCCCATCACTTTATAATATTAAGGTTGAACCACTGTAGTCACATGAAGTGTTTTAAATATGTTTTTAGTAGCTTTCTGGGCATTGAAAAAGGGAGTGTTATTGCTGGCGATGCAGGCCAGGATTTTTTTTAAATATCTTAATTTGTGTTCCAAAGATGAACGAAGGTCTTACGGGTGTGGAACGACATGAGTAATTAATGACAGAATTTTCATTTTTGGGTGAACTAACCCTTTAACCATATTTCAAAGACAATTTAAGTAATTATAAAATTACATATAAAGATGCACTTAAGTTCTTAAGTTTAGGTAAAAAAAAAACAAAAAAAAAAAAACACTCAAAATTCAGATAACTGCATTTAATATAAATTTAAACTATAATACATTTTCATTTAATTGCAATTAACAAGCAATTAAGTGTAAATCATTACATTCTGTTCACACTTAAGTATATTCTTTTAAAGTGCGTTATTTAATTAAGTACTCTTTTTAAAAGTATGTTAAATAGTACTCTTTTTTTTTTTTTTCACAAGGGTAAGCTGAATTTACTGTTTGGTGACTTTGCCAGTGAGGTAAAAGTGAACCTGAATTCAAACTCTATTCTCTGACAAACAAGTCTTAATATCTCACACAATGTAACACAAATAAAATAATCTTCTTTTTTAATGACGTTTAGATATTTTTAATGGAAATCAAGACAAAAATGCTATAATTATATAACGTCACCTCATAAAATGATAACTTTTGGTACCTCTGCAAAATGGAGAATAAAAATAAATACTGAAGTAGGCACTTCTTTGTGTGTATGTGTGAAACCTACACGTCACATGCAGGTAGAGGGATGAGGTGTCGAACCCAAGGCTGTTCTCCGCCAGCGCTGTTACTCTGAAAATACCAGCACTGCGGTACACGTGCCTGATGCCCTCCTGCGTCCAGCTCAGGTTGGAGTAGGACACCGCCGTACCATCCCCGAAGTCCAGCTGAATGTTTGTCCTCATGGAGTCGCCCTAAAACAACATGCAGAGCCAAGCCGAATTATTACAACTCCTCTTTAGCACACTTTCCTTAATGACTGTGTCTGGCAGCTGCGACCAAAAACAGCTGCGGGTAACGTCACCATTCTGCTTACACAGACACTGTCCCATCTGTTTTCAGACACAAAGCATTGTTTTCAGCCCCTGAGTTCATTCCTGCTATAACTCTACCTCATATTTGAAATGAGGTGTGTGAAATCAGAGACAGGAGCCGCTTATTTACAGAGAAAACAGTCATTGTATCAAATGAATTACCTCTCAGTAAGTATTTCAACTTCCTGTGGGAAGCAGTCATATTACTTTTGATATGTAATTCATATTTTATACTTTATATTGTGTTTGTTTGGCGTACAGTGAAATATCAGATATCCTGATGGGTCAATTGCAATCCACCGCAATCATAATTGCTGTTTATGAGATATGATATTGCACAGGGAATATAACCATAAATGTGACTCATGGCTGCGAGCGAGTCTGCTGTCAAGTATTCTGTCATTTCAGAAGATAAAAGTAGTTATACAAATAAATGAAAAGAAAAATCTTCATGTGGGTTGGTGAGTGGGAAAACACGAATCCTCAATGAAACAGATTTTTTTTTACTATTTATTCCAATCCAAACAGTCATAACAGTGTGCCATACATACACTTTATATGATTTTTATATGATTTACTTATACAAAATTAGCATATCATACTTTATTCTGCTACAAAGTGGAGGCTGTTTAATGCTATGGTAAAATAAAACCCATTTGTTGGCTTAATGGTGAAAGTTTTCCTGTATCCAGCACATCAGATTACTGAAAGTCAAAAAGTGACAAAGGCGTTTTTTCGTTTTTTAACAGCAGTGTTACATACAGAGTTAAAAAGACAACATTGACGTCAACGGAAGGACTAGATCTGCTACACTGCTGCCAGAGCAATGGTTGCTGCTGCTTATGCGGAGCAAGTACAACTTGCTTCTGCTAAAAGCTCAGAACATAAAATGAAAGGAAACACGCTGCCGCTGCTAGAGAGAGGGAGACCCGCCATAGCAGATTTAGGCAGGTGGTGCTGGGGAGGTGGAGGGCTAAAATGGGAATTTGCATAGCATGCAGAGATTTGATGCATTTGTTTGAATGTGTCGTGATTATATAGGGAAATAGACTTGGGACTGGGAATTGACAGGGAACATTACACTGAACAAACCAGAATTCGAATAGAGCTCCATGGCTGAACTATTCATTTATATAAAATTAAAATGAACAGATGTAAAATTTCATTATATATGTGTAAGTCTATCATACGGCATGTGATCAGCTAAGTACAAAAAACGAAGGCAAACCTTTTTTTGTCCTCGTTCATAATCACTATACAACAACAACAATAATAATAATTATAATAATAATAATAATAATAATAATTATTATTATTATTAATTAAATAATATTTTGTATTTTATTATTATTATTATTTAAATTATTCAAAATAATAAAATATTTTATAAATTAAATATTTTTAAAATTCAATGAATAAATATAAACAATAATAATAATACTTATTATTCTTCTTATTATATACTTGATATTATTATAATACCATTGTACTGTAAAAGGAGTATTTAATAATAATAATAATAATAATAATAATAATAATAAATAACATTCAATACAAACTTTTATTTGGGAATTATTTTAAATGTTTTCAAAAATTCTGTATTTTTCCCCCCTAAGATTTATGCAACTCATGAGTCACAATTCAGGCCAGAAAATATAACAATCCTTTAACTAAAATTATATCCCTAACCGAATAACAGGCCATACAGCAATCCACAGATATCAGAGCTTATAAGCGTTGCATATCTTCTAACACTTGAACTGCCTTTGGTGCAACATCTGCACCAAAATCATCCATTAGCACTAGTTTTAAATATAAAAAACTTAACCAGCCATAAAAACAATAAAAACAGAGAAAAGAAAGAAGAGGAGCAGGACGTTTAGATGAGTCCATGCCTTGAGCCATCCCAAAACACTTTTGGGATCTATTGTACTTGAGGCTCTACATCTGGCTATGGATGCCCCATGCAATGAGAGAAGAAACACTGAAGCGTAAGTATGTGTGTGTGCAATATTCCCAAATCCGTGCTTACGCTTTCCCAAATCCCTCTCCTTTCTCTCTTTCCGCCGTTAGCACATTGTAAGCTAATGCTATTGGGATATTAATTTGTAACACTACATTAGCAGCACATGAAGGAAAGGATGGGGCCTGGTTTATTTCTGTCTGTTTGCTTTTAGGCACAGCTGACTGTGAAAAGTGGCCCGTCTCTGTGCGTTTCTGTGCAAGCATGTGCACCGAGTTGCTTTTCAGATATTTCACGCCTCTTTGTGCAGAAAATCATAACTACAGTACACTATGGGAGGAGAAAGGAAAAGATGACTGACAGGAGAAACCGTTTGTGTAATGACAGTAAGGACACAGTTTGTGCTGAGATCATGAAGTCCAGACAAAGTCCATTTTAAAGGAAATGCACCCAGCAGCTATTTCCAACTGCTTCACAGCACAGGAAAAAAAAAACAAAAAAAAAAAAAAAACTTCATTTTCATCACAATCCCAACAAAGATGTTATGCACATGTGCATGAGCAGTTTTTCATTTAAATTATTGTATAATTTCAAGATTAACAGCAAAAACAGCATGGTCTGACTTTAGCTTTGTGAAATTATGCTATGTAAGACACTTGCAGAAAACACAATCAGCAGACGGACTGAATGAAAATGCAAATTCACTCTCTGACAGCAGGTGGCGCTTATGGAACGGCAGTGAAATACCGTTTCCGTGGTTACCGCTGTACACAATGCAGCGCTGCGTCGATAAATAGGCTACTACTTTATACGGCGATAAGAGGAAGAGCCATTAAAACTTTTCTGAAGACTGTTCCCTTCAGAGATTGATTCATATCAACCCCAATTCAATATTTATATTATTCTTATTTCGCGAACAGTGAGCTTGTGCATGGTAGAGTATTTTCTCTGCTGGCGCGTCTGTTCTCCTCTTTGTGTCCGTATTCAGCGTGTGCCTGTGTTAACGTCCTGTACAGACTTCATAAATATTTCCACACAAATTACATTTTGGGAAATTATTACAAAGTACCTTGTTTGCCAGCCCGGAATCTCTCTCTCTCTCTCTCTCTCTCTCTCTCTGTCTCTCTCTAATATATATACATACATACATATATATATATATATATATATATATATATATATATAGTTCAAATCATCCCGCGGGCCGGATTGGACACCTTTGGGGGCCGTATTCGGCCCGCGGGCCGTATGTTTGACACCCCTGCATTAAATTGATCAAAAGATATACAGTAAAGCCATTTATAATGTTAGAAAAGATTTCTATTTCAAATAAATGCTGTTATTTTGAACTTTCTATTCATTAAAGGATCATGGTTTCCTAAAAATATTAAGCAGGACAACTATTTTCAACATTGATAATAATAAGAGCAGCAAATCATCATATTAGAATGATTTCTGAATGATCATGTGACACTGAAGACTGGAGTAATGAAGCTGAAAATTCAGCTTTGCATCACAGAAATACATTTTAAAATATATTAAAATAGAAAACGGTTATTTTAAATTATAATAATATTAATGTATTACTTTTTTTACTGTATTTTCTATATTAATTTACAGACTATATTCTGTGAAGCACATGTTTTATGAAAGGTGAAATGCAAATAAAATGTATTTATTATTATTATTATTATTATTATTATTATTATTATTATTATCAGATAATATATCATTGTTTAAATTTATTTTTTTTATTTTATTTTATTTTTATCCAATGGCATTTTTTAAGCTGAAATTTAGAAACATAATTTTTCTTAAAACAAGAAAAATAAAGAATGAGGTTAAAAAAAGAATCCTCATTAAATTACCCTGCTTTCATCCCTTCCAACCTGAAAACCTTGAGCTTTCTAACTTAAAAAAAAAAAAAAATGTGTTGCACCTTAAAGGCATTAAACATAAAGGTCCATTTGATTTGCCTAAGAAACAGCCCGGCTCTGACCCTCATGAATATAAATAGGTGGAATTCTGAGCCTATCTCACTATCTCTCTCTCTCTCTTGCACTCTCTCTTTTACTAGCTCTCACTCTCTTAATGAAAGGAATAAGCCCTCATTTCCTCATCTCATCATACTGTAATGTGACAACTCTGCTGTGGTGAGACGCCTAGGGAGAAACACTTTACCTGGAATGAGCGTGTGTGTGTGTGTGTGTGTGTGTGTGTGTGTGTGTGTGTGTGTGTGTGTGTGTGTGTGTGTGTGTGTGTGAGTGTGTGTGAGAGAAAGAAACCAAGAGAGAATGTGTGACCATGTGTGCATTGCACACCAATGAAAAGCTAGTCCCCAGTAGGCCTGTAATATGTATCTGGCTTGCACTATACCATCTGTACGGAGTGAAGCCTTTTCATCTGCCGCAGAGCTCCAACACAGCTCGGAGCAAAGGACACAGAATTATGGAAAGAATCTAGAATGTCAAAATGACCAATGTGGGTGTAAACGGTTACATATAGAGCTTGATTATAGTCTCACTTAGTCAGACTGGTCTGGAAGTCTCATTCACCAAGAACAGCTCACTTAGACAGAAAAAAAAAGAAAAAGTCTGACCGTCAAGTAAAGTGACCAACGCTCAACAGCGTTGGACCATAATTGGCTGCAAAACACATTGTAAAAAAGAAATCATGTTGGGTTTTTTTTTTGTTTTTTTGTTTTTTAGCTTAAGGTGCTATTTCTATCTGAACTTTAAAATGACTTTTGCTAGTGTACGCTAATATATCCCAATATGAGTAATTTTATTTCACAATAACGATATGCATCACAATATAGTTATTTTTGCTTTGAGTGAAGTTTATATTATATTAAAACTTTTGATACCACTGAAATTTTATAATTCTCATCACCAATTTAAAAATAAAAAAATCTCAAGCTTACTAAAATATTTTTCATTGTTAGTTCATGTTAATTAATGTAGTTATCTAATGTCTACAAATGGAGCCTTATTATAAAATCCAATAAATACTGTCTATAGTAGTGCTTCTCAAATAGTGGATTGTGACCAAAAAATGGGTTGCATTTCTGTTCTGATAGGGTTGTGGACAGCATGCTAAATGCAAATGAAAAAAAAAAATGCATCTAAAAATATAATGATGCATTGGTAGGACAGCAAAATAAACAAGCTTATCAACTTTTAAAAAGGAGAAAACACTTCCCATATCTTTTAGCGCCAAAGTTTGTGTCCAATTATAACTTTAATTTTTCCATACATTTATCAGTGACCTGGCTGATATTAGAATTTGTATATTTAATAATATAAAAGTAATATCATTTTGCATACTGCTGGGCCTATAATATGCAAAGAGAATATAAGAACACTGTTATGAAATTTCTGTCATTAATTACTCACCCTCATGTCATTCCACTCCCTTAAGACCTTCGTTCATCTTCGGAACACAAATTAAGATATTTTTGATAAAATCCGAGAGCTCTATGACTCCTCAATAGACAGCAATTTAACAACCACTGTCAAGGTTCAGAAAGGTACTAAAGAAAGGTTAAAATAGTCAACATGACTGCAGTGGTTCAACCTTCATTTTATGAAGCGACGAGAATGCTTTTTGTGCGCAAAAACGAAACAAAAATAATGACTTTACTCAACAATATTTTCTCTTCTGTGTCATTCTCTTACACTGTTTACGTCCAGCGCTCCCAGGTTCTACATCAGAACGCCGGCTCATTATTGCCCGGCTCCTGCATCAGCAGCACAAGTATGCGTCGTGCTGCTCACGTGAACAGCGTCAGCCAATACTGAGCCGGCGTTCTGACTTAGAACCTGGAAACGCTGAACAAAAACATACGAGAATGACAGCAATTTAAATGTTGTGAGCAGCAAGCTCATTGGCTGCAAATGCGACATGAAACAATCAGCTTGTGCCAAGTAGTTTACGCTGAGAATATCATTTGGCGTTAAGTACCCATCAGCCTACGCCATCTAGAGTTTCATGACAGAACTAGGTATTTAAAATATTATACTGTCACCACCTGATATCTCAATCCTGAAGCAAAGCCGGTTGAGAAGTGAACAACTGTTAACAGCTAACATTATTGAACTAACTAGCATACATGGATGTCCTGATATCTGACCATCGATTATCTGTTCATATAGAATTAGCACATCAGTTTCATACTACTGCATAATTTAGGTCTTGACTCAATACCAGGCCCAGAATTATAGCTTCTGTTATAATTTGACTATCATTTTCCATTAGCGGCAGGTTTGAGTTCATCAGATTCTGATGGCCCTCATAATGATCTCACCTCCTCCAGCCGCACCAGGAAGGTCACATTGTTGCCCAAGTTGGCTGTGAGTTTGTCATCACGGGTTGTCAGCACTAAACCTCGTGGGGGGCGGTTCGGACACTGCTGTTTCCTGGCCGTGTACATCTCCTTCACTCCTTTCGTGCAGTTATTCGCTACTACTTTACGATACCTGAAACACACACAGAAACCACAAAACTAGCTTGAAACATGTCTTTCTTTTCAAATGAAAGATTTGACCATTTGATATTACTAACTCAACTGCATTCACATATTTTAAAGTGCTACTTTAGTGTCTCAATACTTATAGGTCATTGTATTTATCCAATTGGATACAACACCATTTATGCAAGCCTGATAGATCCATTCTGAGTAGCTCTGTTTTTTTTTTTTTTTGCAGAATGAATCGGTTTTGGCCACAATTTATGTGCCAGCTCTGACACAATCTCTAGAAATGATAATCGCGTTCTTTCTCTGTCTCTTCCCTTGTCTGTAATTTTGTACTCTTGCTCTGAATGGACATGCTTTTTGACTGATGTTGGTTTTAAATTAGGTTTCAAATGAAGTCTTTCCATTACACAGTGTTATCTGTCCAGCTAGGTCTCTTTGTATGGATTGTCTGTCTAGAAAGTTGTCGTAAAGACGGACGCCACAATCTCCAGAAAGTTTAAAACCTGCTCACGTCAATATGGCTTGCGCCTGCTCATCAGCACAATAAGTTTAAATCATGGTGCACTTAATTAAAAATAACCACTTTACTAAAACAAGATTAGTGCTAGTCTGACTGATTTGCTTCACAAAAAATGCTCTCCACTTTATCCCAATGAACACAGGAAAAATATATGATTATTAGGGTGTTTTCTTATTTTTTAAAAAATATGATATTATTAATAATAATAATAAAAAATAAATATTATTAAAGCCTTTAAAAATATTAAATATATAAAATATTATTTAAAAGAAATATTTTATACTATTATAAAAATATGATTTTTATAAAATGCTAAACAGCATAGTTATTATAATTTACTAAAACAAAAAACAAAAAAAAAAAAACATTTTTGTTACTTGAAATAAATGTTAACTCAAATAAAAAAATATATTAAAAAAATCTTTAACTTATTTTTTATTCAGTTGCCAAAGCAACATTCCAAACTGATGTCCTAAAATTGAAATTGAAGGACACACACACACACACGCACACACACACACACACACACACACACACACACACACACACACACTACAGTTTTAACTACAATTAAGATGAAAACAGAAAATATAAAAAATAAAAACATTCAATTTATATAAAATATATATATAAGTCTAGTCATTACATATAACAATAATACTAACAACACTGTAAAAAAAAATGATAAAAATTGTAAAAATGATAGAAGTATGGTATGTCCTAGCTAAGTAAATGTGTGTGGGGGTCAGATTTAGCTATCAGTGACCAAATGTCCCCACAAGCAAAGCACACCATGATAGAATAAGGTCCATATGTGTATGTGAACACTTCTTACCCTGTGCTGTTGAGGTAGTTTTGCCCTTGGCTGCAGCTTCGAGACACAGTGGAAGGGTTGAACCAAAATGCTGGCAGGCAGTTTCCATCCCCTCTTCTCTCAAAGCCATAATCACTACAAAAGATAAAACAATTCTCATATACTGAACTCAAACAAGACTTATTTCTGTACTCCATTATTAATTTTTTTTAATTTTTAAAATGTTGTTTGAGATATTATTAATCTATTCTTAAAAACGTAAATTCAGTCCAAGCGTGTTTGACTAGTTTCACACAAGGTCAACACGAGTTCATATCTGGTTTACGACATCTCCTTATGCCATTTCCTCCTCTTCTCAATCATTTCCTATCCTGTAAAACATTCTCCTAACTACTTCATGTACATCCTTTCATTCGTGCACAGCAGCACATCTTGTATTCAAGCATGTCCCTCTTTTATGCCCTTGAGACAATTGCAGCCATTGAGATGTATTAATTCTGGGATGACAAATGTCTTTTCTGCTCTGAGAGCTGCAGGCTTCAATGTATGTCCTCAATGTCTTTCAATTCTCTCTCCTCCCAGAAGCCTTGGAACCCGCTGAAGTGAACGTCTGTTCATATATCACCGGTGACTTTGATTTATCAATTAATTACTGATCCACAACAAAACCCAGCAGACCACATGGTCCCTCTTGGCATCAGGCATTTGGGTTTTTAATTATGAGCAGTTCCAATCCAGCACTCAGATAAGATTTTAGCTTTAAAAGATATTTGTGTGCTAGCGCTCAGATTATTCCCATATAAAAGAAGTGGTCACAGCATTTACCTGTATTTCATATCTTAACATGCTCAAAAGATCGTAACATTTCAAAAGATGCAACATGTTTTTGTCTACACAGTAAAATAGCCCATTTGTCTTGTTTAGAAAGACACTTTTGATGACCTGATCTTGGAAACTGATCAGTGTTAAAACACTGAGTGCAAAACATTCATGGAATAAAAAGTTTGCTGTCAAATTTGGAGAGGATTTTGGTAAAATGTGTGATGGTGTGGATACTTGATATTGTGTGGAAGTAATGATGCATGATGGTCATGGATATTTCTTACTTTTTGAAAAACTTGGACTTGCTAATACAAGTTAACATTCAATTTCCTTTGATATCACAAATACTGACTGGTTTAGTAATGAAATCTAATAAAGCTACTCTGAGATCATGATGTAAAAATTCCAAACTGACACTTCTTTAAGGGTTAGTTCACCCAAAAATGAAAATTCTGTAATTAATTACTCACCCTCATGTCGTTCTACACCCGTAAGAACTTCGTTCGTCTTCAGAACACAAATTAAGATATTTTTGATAAAATCTGATGGCTCAGTGAGGCCTCATTGCCAGCAATATAATTAACACTTTCAGATGCCCAGAAAGCTACTAAAGACATATTTAAAACTAAATATGTGACTACGGTGGTTCAACCTTAATGTTATGAAGCGACGAGAATACTTTTTGTGCGCCAAATAAATTAATAAATAAATAAATACCAACTTTATTCAACAATATCTAGTGATGGGTGATTTCAAAACACTGCTTCATGAAGCTTAGTAAATCTTTTATAAAAGCTTTATAAATCTTTTGTTTTGAATCAGTGGTTCAGAGCATGTATCAAACTGCCATTAAAGACACAATTATGAGTAGTATGTCCCAAAGCTTGCCTACTGTTCTTCTGCACACTCAAAAGTATGTATGTTTTCTTAACAAAAACAGTACATACTTTTAGGGCATAGTATAAGTAGGCAAATTGGGACGCAGCACAAGTCATTGAGCACCGCAAACAAACATCAACCAACATTTACAGTTCCTCCTGAACCAAAATGATGAGCTTATGCTCCGTTCACGCCACGTTGTAATTACCATAATTAAGAGATGGCAACCCGTGATGTTCTACTTAGAGCTGTTCATGTCCTCAGCCTCAGATTTATGCATTTCTCTGACAACACTGTCAACAACGAAATAAATCTGCAGCAGTCAGGTGGTACAAATCAGAGTTCTTTAAGTTGTTTACATTCATTATTATTGTAATGTTATGTGCTTTGAGACATGAGGTAATTTAACACTGTCTCCCATGAAGCTTTGCAGACTCTGCTCTGGCTGTGTGCATTCATGTGTTTTGGACGAGGAGTGGCTTTGAAGACAAAGCTCTGAAAGGAAGTGAAAGTGAAAGCGAAAGTGACGTAAGGTAGTAAGGTGTCCCACACTCGGAATGTGTGCTCTGCATTTCACCCATCTAAGTGCACACACAGAGCAGTGAACACATACACACCCGGAACAGTGAGCATTTTTTGCTGAGTCGCCCGGGGAGTGATTGGGGGTTAGGTGCCTTGCTCGAGGGTGCCTCAGTTGTGGGTAATGAGAGTGGAAGAGAGCGCTGTTCATTCAATCCCCACCACCTACATTTCCTGACAGTACCGAGGCTCAAACCTGTGACCTTTGGATTTTCAAGTCCGACTCTCTAACCATTAGGCCACAACTGCCATAAGGGTGGGATCTTATGCTTTCAAAGCTAGCTTGCTATTGCACTTTGAATAACCATTGTGTATGTAATGTGCTATATAAATAAACTTGCCTTGCCTTGTCTTGCCTTGCCTATTGCTAGCCTCTCCAAAATTGTCTACCCTAGCTTAACTGGTCATGTCCCTACTTTCTACAAACATATTGAAATTATCTATAATGCAAGACAAGAAATGAAGAATTTTTAATTACATGTCCTAGCAACAAATGTATTACAAATGTTATTTTATTCTGCCCAGTCCTCAATGATTCTGTCAGCAGCACATATCTAATATCTGCAGCTAGAAGACGTGTTTTTAATTCTTATGCCACAAAATAAACCAATAAAACTTATTAGATGAGCTCTCTGTTTCAGAGTTAATAGAAAGAGACAACATATTATATTTCATAGAACAATTACTCTGCATATCACGACACCAGTTCCTTTTTACCGCTTCAAAACAAATTAAAAGTTCTCTGTGGTTTTGCAGCAAATTAAGTAAAACTTCTTTTTTTTTTTTTCCTCTCTCTCCAAGCATTTTCATATCACGAACATGCAGGATGAGATATGTAAAGGTGGGCCAAATTGATCTGGTCAGTGAATATCTGAAAACAAAGTATCACTTAAATTAGACTGCTAAATTTGACTTTGTTCAGAAACAAATGAGGCTCAATGGAAGAAAAAAAATTACCACAGATTGGCTGTAATTAGTTAATTTAAGATAAAAGAGCAGAACAGGGTAAAATGTGCAAATTAATTAACATGCAAAATGCAAATTAAATCTGTTTAGTCGTTTGTCATATCTGTGTCATCCAAACTATTGCAAGTACAAATCACATAAAAATCCATTAATCCAAAAAAAAAAAAAAAAAAATAAAAAATGCAATAACACTGTGCATTCTAGTTCTGTAATTTATCTACACATGGAAAAAAATCGTATAATTATTCACTTGTGTTCTGGCAAAACTAATCCTAACTTTATTCAATGAAAACTCAATCACAAAGAGAACTTACTTCTGCTAGTTTGAACCAACATGCTGAAACAAAAAGAACTTGAAAGACAAGATCTTGAAATGTATTGTTTAACTCACTTAGTTAAGGCTAATAATCCTTAACAGCTCACTTGGAACATGCAGGTTTGAGTCCAGCCTGCAACATGTCCTCATTTAGTAATCCCTAATTTCATTTCCTCTTTGACTGCCCGCTGTCAAAAATAAATTCAGCAAAAATAAAATGTTTCTTTTCTTTTTTAAGTTAACTTGTAATCATTTCCCTTGGCAGAAAAGGAAATAAATATTTCCTTCTAAGTTATGCGCTCTAGAGTGTATTTACAAGAAAGAATGTATTTACAAGAAAGAAGTTATCAAGAGAAGACGGCTGTGATGGCAGAGGTAATGGTGTACAGAGTCTGGCAGTGACATATGTAAGTGCAAATTTCAATGGATATAATCAAGTCAGTGTAGAGCCAAGTTAAGATGTCGTCCCAGATGTCAATTTTCATCCAATTTCAGTTGTAAGCTGCATTAACATCATGGGGCGGAACTTTCCATATTTTAGGAAGAAGGTCCTCGCAAAGAGATCATCATTTTAGGGAGAACTTCCCTTTCATATTTTGAACAAAGAATTGTTCAATGAATCATTAGAATCAAAGTACTGGGCAAATTCAAGATACACACTAAAACTAAAGAGGCATCCTGGGTACTACTTGCATTTAGAGAAGACAAATGAACACATCTCTGAAAGCATGTTTAAATCCCTCCACTGGGTTTCCAAGGGTTTTAACTGCAAAACAAGACCAAACAGGACAGGAGAATGTACTAAAGAAAAAGAAAGGATACACTGTGCACTGTTGGAAAAAGATGGAACACTTGGTCTGTGAATGTGATAAATGATGTAGATCCCAAGGTATTTATATATACTTTAAAAGAAGCTCCAGACAGACAACAAAAGACTATGATGATAAAGAACCTCAATCTTCTCTTCCTCTTTTAGCCCTGTGGCCTTCAAAAGCTTTAAAGTCCAAAGACTCTCTGTGTCATGCATCTTGATCCTAAATAAGGCACCTTCCCCATCTACACTGACCCTACAGAAGAGGTTATAACCAGCCCACTGCTGCAGAAGCACTATGTCTATTCTGAGATCTTTGAAAACAGCTCCCAGATCCCAGTGAACAAAACACGAAGATTTTATAAATACCTGCGAGCCCACCTATAGAGCAGACCAGGACATAAAACAACAAAGCTGCACTGAACAAGAAGATCTAGACCACATTTACGTTTCAAAGAGTTTCGGGTCTATTTCTGTTGAAACAGTCTGACATATTCAATCAACATAGGAGTATCTAATGTTGTGTATTGATCATTTGTGAATTGGTTTTAAAGAGGTCATATAAAGCCACTTTTACAAGATGTAAAATGAGTCTCTGATGTCTCCAGAGTGTGAATGTGAAGTTTTAGCTCAAAATACTCCACAGATCATTTTTTATAGCATGTTAAATTTGTCACTTTTTGAGGGTGAGCAAAAACGCTCCATTTTTGTGTGTGTCCCTTTAAATGCAAATGAACTGCTGCTCCTACGAAGAGGGCGGAGTTTCAAGAGCTCATGTTAGCAGTGCCGATTAACTCAGGCAGACTCACTGAAAATGTCAGAAACTGTTCAGCCTTTAATGTTCAAAACGGAGTCGGACAATAACGGAGAGACTCAAGAAGAAGTCTTAAAGTCATTGATTGCATATTCTGTCATGATAATCTATAAATCGCTCATGTGGGAACTGTTGTAAGATGCTTACAGAGCCAGAGAATATACTGCATGAAGACAGAACAGGTATAAGTTTAGATTAATTACGGTTATAATTTGTCATGTTGTCATCTTGCTTTTATGACATGCTATTGCATTTGTGTTATGTACTGTATTGCAATAACATGGCCTCACCCCCTCTGTTGCGTGTTCTTGGGGGCAGGGTTTATGTAAATTTTAGGGTTAGTGATGTCACCAACCCGGGAAGAAGCTCGTTGTAGTCCCTACCAGCCATTTGTTGTAGTCCTTAAACAGAGAATTCTTTAAAAGAAAATATCTCCCTTTGCTTTGAACTTTAACTTTTACACACTAAAGTTAAAAAAGTGAAATCGCAATGAACCACCCCTTTAAAGTGTTAAATTTGGCTTTTGAAATAATTTACTGAAGTAAGAGTAGTTTTATTATGACTTTATCATAAATCTGTGATGTGGGTTCATACTAAGGCTCATGGGAGATTGATCTGGGGGTAGTCAGATGTACAATACCGTTCAAAAGTTTGGGGTCAAACCATGCTACACATTTTTTCAGGATTCTTTGAAGAATCAAAAGTTAAAAAAAAGAGCGCATGTATTTAGAAATCTTGGTAACACTTTAGATTAGGGAACACTATTCACTATTAACTAGTTGCTTATTATCATGCATATTACTAGCATATTAGCTGCTTATTAGCACATATTAATGCCTTATTCTGCATGACCATATTCTAGCATCCCTTAACATACCTTAACACCCCATACCCATACCCGTAACCACTACAACTAGTACCTTACTATCAATAAGCAGTAATTTGGAGTTTATTGCGGGGGAAACTTATTGAACCCAAATTTTTTGAATGGTAGTTTATGTGGCTAAACTATGCTATTTTGTTATGATCAAGTATAGCGTGGCCAACGGTACTAGTTAACGATATTAGTTAACCCTGCAAACTGATTATGTTCGGACTAGCGAGTTTGTGAGACCATGACCAGCAAAGCCAAGTAATGAGAATAAGCACCTATAATAATAATCAAATATCTAAATTAAGATCATATCTAAAAGGATTATCAGCATAAAATTATAATCAGTCTACATCTGAGACCTTCTTTTAATTGGTGTCGGATAATAACACTATAATAATACTGCCAATCTAAAGTAAATTAAACCATTTAAGCCAATTTCTCCAGAAGCACAAGAAAAGATAAACACGCAGGGAATCATTGCCCATTCTACTAGATTCAGCTGTTGGAACAGTGGGTGCATCTAATAAGCTTAAGCTGGTTAAGTTGTTTAAGTGTGCTGTTCACTCACCACTCAAAGTCATGTGCTCTGCAGATGCAGGGTTCTGCGGAAAGGATCCTGGAGTTGTCCCATCCCACCATGCAGTAGTTCCCAGGACGACGTTTCATGTAGATCTGCTTTTGACCCATTATGCATGGCTCACCCTAAGAAAATAATATTAAAGTCAGTTACAATCAATCAATAAATATATTCAATATATATATATAATAATAATCAATATATATATATAATATATATTTTACCTGGTTATGCAGGTGCCAGGTTTGGTAGTCTCCCTCTGTGCACCTTCTGGTAAATATGGACTTGTAGTCAATTTTGATAAGCTGCCATTCAGACCGATGGCTGAAGTGTCCAAAAAACCTGCCAACAGACAAAGAAAGGTTCAATTCTCATACGGCTCACTCATTTTCAAGTAAACCAGGAGACATTCATTAGATGGTTCAGGCGTGTAATGTAGGCGTTGGAATTAAGCTTTGCAAAAAGGTACATCTCTAGAGGCCGGATTGAGCAATCCTGGGTTTACTTCATTAGCTATGTCTGAAATTGCTCCCTAGGTCCTATAAAGTGCACAATATGGGGTTAACAGTATTATCTGAATTCAGAGTGAACAATTAAATGGCCTATATAGTTCACTCTAGTAGAAATGCACTCTGATTTGTAGTATACTGTCCTGACTAACTCGGATAATGCAATAAATAAATAAACTAGGGCTGTCAAAATTAGTGCGTCAACGCATGTGATTAATTTTTTTCAGTTTAATGTGTTCAAAATATTTAACGCAATTAACACAACTTCTGTTTTTTCTGTCATCCTATAGCTAGCTAGTGTTACATTACATGATAACGAACATGCAAATGCTTTTAAACCATTCAAACTTGACAAGACACAAAACAGTGCAGTACAGGCGTGCTGTCTGTGAATCTCGCACAGAATGCCGCTTCAGACAGCGTTAGTGCCGCGTTGAGTTCTCTTTCGCACTTGAATGGACACAAAACACAAATTATGCCAAAATGCAAGTTTTGTCAAGTATCCTCATAAGCATGAATGTAAAGAGTTGTGAGAAAATAGGTGTCAGGTGTCAGATACGCCTCATGTGACTCAGATCCTAAAGTGACAGCAGCCTAATAAACCTGCTGCTGTCTGTCATTAATGTTAATCAAAGAACAACAGAAACAAGAGATAATCACTCACTGCTCTTAACTGAATAACTTTTGTAGCTTTAATAAAAAACAATCTATATAAATATAATCTGGATATTTCCTACTTTAATGTTTTAACTTTAATGTTAGGTGCGATTAAGAAAAATGTGAAATTAATTAGTTATTTTTTGTAATCGATTGACAGTACTAACATAAATAAATATGCACTTGTTCATAAGTGTTTATTCTTATTGACGGTCATTTAATTATCTTAATTTTAATCATTCTGAACATATTTTAAGCATGGACAAAGATTTATGAAACAGACAATGTTCATAGTTACAAAGTCAAGTCACAGTGAGTTTATAATGAGACAGCCAGATATATTCATAAACACCAGAAGATACATAAAAAAGGACCACCCACTTAGTCATGAAGAGGCCATCTGACTGACACGTAAAGTGACCAATCACAGTTTGTTTTTAAAGGTGATGATACACTGGGAAACTTTTTTGAGCAATGCTGCTGGACAATGTTGTCTGGCAATTTTGCCGAGCAATGTTACTTGGGCATTTTCCCATTGAGAATGGGAAACAAATTTCTTTCTGGATACTTTAGATCGAAATTTGTTGCCCATTCTCAACGAGAAAGTGCCCAAGCAACATCGCTCGGCAAAACTGCCCAGCAACATTGCTCAAAAAGTTGCCCAGTGTATCATCACCTTAGTCTGTAGTCATGATGTCCGTGGCTGAGACTAGGTAGCACCAACAGCTCTGCAGATCCTTATGCAGGATTCCAGTGTTAGCTACAGTTTATATTTAACAATAAAACCTGATAATTTCAGTCCTATCTTATCCAATACTGCAAGAATTGTTTAATGTGTGTTTAAAACAATAATTAAAAAGTATGAAATGACCCTGTTAAACTACATACCAGCACTGGGACATAATGAGAAATGTTGTTAGTTCACTGAGACTAACAACATTAGCTTAAGAGTCTGATTAATTAACCTTTCCTCATGAGTGTATCTCTTGAACAAGCAGAGCTCAGAGGAATCTATTCGAAATATAAGACATAATGAGGACGCACAGGCTGTGTGCGTGTGTGAGAGAAAGATGATGGTCAAAAACAAACCTCTATAGACTTACGTCATGATCTGATTTTCTGCACCTGCCTCCACCAAAACACCATCCACGAACAGCGGCATGGCTGAGAAACTGTGACGCGTCCACTGACGACCTTCATCGAAACTGATCCTGCAGCAGACATTGAGATGTTCAAATGTCACTGGATGACAAAACTACAAACAGAATGTCATGCAGGTTTGGAAAGGTGTTAAAGGATTAGTTCACTTCAGAATTAAATTTTTTTTTATAATTTATTCACCCCCATGTCATCCAAGATGTTCATGTCTTTCTTTCTTCAGTTGAAAAGAAATTAAGGTTTTTGAGGGAAACATTCCAGGATTTTTCTTCATATAGTGGACTTCAACAGTTACCAACAGGTTGAAGGTCCAAATTGTAGTTTGCAGCCAAGGAATAAGGGACTTGTCTAGTGAAACGATCGGTCATTTTCTAAAAAAAAAAAAAAATATATATATATACTTTTTAACCACAAATGCTTGTCTTGCACTGCTCTGTAATGCGACACACATTACGTAATCACGTTGGAAAGGTCATGCATGACATAGTTGTAAGTACCACGGTAGGGCGAAAAACTACATCTCATTTTCTCCTC
Source organism: Ctenopharyngodon idella (assembly GCF_019924925.1). Taxonomy (NCBI): domain Eukaryota; kingdom Metazoa; phylum Chordata; class Actinopteri; order Cypriniformes; family Xenocyprididae; genus Ctenopharyngodon; species Ctenopharyngodon idella. Next base: position 36,375,162 of record NC_067220.1, read on the forward strand.
TAACATCAAAATCGTCTGACATCGTTGTTTTACCTTTGTCTTTGCACGTTCGCTTTAGGTCGGTACTTCCGCCTACGTCATGTGTGACCTTTCCAACTTGAATTACGTAATGCGTGGCGCATCGCAGAGCAGAGCAAGATGAGCATTTGTGGTTAAAAGTATATAATTTTTTTTTTTTGATGATGACCGATTGTTTCACTAGATAAGACCCTTATTCCTCGTCTGGGATTGTGTAGAGTCCTTTGAAGCTGCACTGAAACTGCAATTTGGACCTTCAACCCGTTATATCCCAGGGAAGTCCACTATATGGAAAAAAAAATTCCTGGAATATTTTCCTCAAAAACCTTGGTGTATAATGGTTAAACTGATAATAATTGTTTTGCTCATTTGAGAACTTTCTTTGTAAATTTCATCAGAATTATTGCACTTTCACCTTTAAGAACAAATTAAGAGAATATCATCTCAAATGCATGGTTTATTTACTCATCTAGTTTCCTAATTTATAATATTATCATTATTATCATAAATTAACACACTAATACATTATGATAGCTGGTAAAACTCAAACTAACAGTGAAGTTCCTAATAGTAGTTTCAGTAATTCTTAATTACATCAATGTTTTTCTATTAAAACAACAACAGAAAAGTGCCTAAGTGCATTTATTCTGCAACCACAATCACAGACCATTTTGACGAGATCCATGTTTGGATTTATTATGATAGATCACTGAGAAAGTTTGATCACTGGTCAAGGTATAGTTCAGTCATAAATGAAAATTCTGTCATAATTTACTCACAATCATGTTGTTCCAAACTAGTGTTAATTTCATTAATGAAAACTGTGACGGAAAATGTTTGTTGATGACAATGACAAGACAACACTGATATCATTAAACACTAAAGCCCAAATTATACTTCACTTTTTACACGTACGCGAGGGTCAGCGTACAGTGCTTGTGACACAAATTTTGTCATCAGAAGAGTATGCGCGTACTGTACACACCGCCGTGTTTTTGTAACAGGTCCCACATGCGCATTTAATTTTTTTTTTTTTTTTTTGCAGTAGTTAGTTTATCCACACGGTGGCAACCGTGCCCTGGCGGTGTCGATTCACAAGGTAGAGAACATACAGTCAGGGCTGTTATTTGAAGTCATACTCACAAGGTAGTCAAAGAAAACCTGCATAAACAGAACAGACCGGAACACATGCAAGCTACAGCGACAATGGAGGCTTACATAGATGACAGATTGTGCGAAAAGGTTAGAAAGTACCCTGATTTGTACAACTCTAGCATGAAATATTACAAAGATATTTACATGGGTTGTAACTCGTGGCGAGAGATTGCTCAAAACTGCGCATGCGTCGAACGCCTGTGTACACGTACAAGTCAAATGAAGTATGCTTTGCAAGGCTGTGCGTTTGACTGTGCGCGTACAAAATGAAGTATACTTTGGGCTTAAGGGGCTGTTTACATATTATGCGTTTTTCCATCCCACTGTGCTACTTTTCCATTGGTTTTCACGGTAAACGTAGTTTGAACTTCTTCTAACTTGAGCGCTGCGTTTTTACAATGCTGCATCATACGTGAGGCGCTGAAAAAGATGCAAGCCAAACGGTTAAAGATGTCCGTCTAGTGCGCATTTACATTGAAAAACAATTCAATTCAAAAATTTTTTTTTTTTTTTTTAAGTTTTTAACATCTTCACATGTAGGAGGGAGTAGAAGCAAGCAAGAGCTGGAGAACTTCCTGAAAGTCTGATCATCATGATACTTTCTGACAGCTTATCAACATTTCACAGTTGCAAACAGTAGAGTTGCATGTGTGACAAGGTCGCAATGAAACGACTGAAGCACGATGGCAAAGTTGCCTCCAAGTTATCTCAGGTCTGCTAAAAGCAACAGTCGGAGGCAGTGTTGACATGTATCCATTAAGAGAACATACAGTCAGGGCTGTTATTTGAAGTCATACTTGCAGAAAATGACACGACTGCCCTCCACAGTTGTGACTCCACTTACAGTCTCGCTTGAGTTGTTTAAGAGAACTAAAAAATGAAGGTGCCACACTTCAGTGGGCCTAAAACTAAAGCCAAAGGCTTCGAGTGATAAGAGAGAAAAGATTTAAGACTCTGGAGGATTAAACACTGCTGAAGCAAAACCAGGCAGGGCCAATTTGAAGAGGGAACCAATGTGTGAACTCGGGGGGGATAAGTGGGAAGCTTTAATATGGAACACTTCCCATGGTTCGTCACGTAAAAACTGATTCCAATCTGTTATTTGGCAGTCTTTTTGTCCTGCTGTTTCATTTTTGTTCTCGTAGGAAGCATGTTCGACTTACACCAACTCATTGATTTTTTTTTTTCCTTCAACGATCTTAATAGCACAGAACCAACCTTGTCAGACAGTGCCGACCGAAGCAAGTGAAGCAGGAATTTCGCCAAACCAGCATGAATAAACCTGGCAGAATCAACCGTATTTTCACCTACCAAAGATGTCTAGTGGGCACAGTGGGCTGCTTCACGGCAACCAAAGCTCCACCTTTGTCCAAAAACCACACGTTGTGTTCTTCCTCAAAAATCTGCAACATGAGAAGAACAACATGGAGTTTTTTTCATCTTATTGAACAAATCAGAACAAAGGCAGTTTGCATACAAATTTGAGTAGTTTTCTCACAGTCATAGTTCTTATTCTTGCGTAAATCTTGCTAATTTAACACTGTTAATATAAATTAGTACAGATATTTTTAGTGCAGAGGTGTGAAGCAGCCATACCTGTCTCCAGTTATTGCCTGCATCTGATGAAATGAACATAGCCACATTATTGTAAGACAGTTCGGAGCCAATATTTCCTGGGAAATAAACCAAAAATAAAAAAATAAAAATAACATTTGCGTTGCACAATGTAGAAAAACCAGCATGCCATATTTAAAATTCATAACCCCAAAATATGTATTTATATTTGAATAAGCAGCCTTTTTAAATTGAGGTCAGGCAGCATGGTTCAATATTTGCTCAATTCATGCTCATACAAGCTCAATATACAAACAGCATGCATACACACACACACACACACACACACAACACACAGCTCTGGCTGACAAAAAAATGATACACTAAAAAAAATGCTGGGTTGTTTCAATACAAATTTGGGTCAAATATGGACAAACCCAACCATTGGGTTAAAAATTTCATTAAAAAAAAAATCTCTTTTGATCAATTTAATGCATCCTAGCAGAATAAAACTATTAATTTCAAGTGCAAAATATTTCAATATGAACTCAAACACTTCTAATCAAATTCATCATCCAAGGCCGACCAAATGGTCTGAGCTACTGTATGCTATATCCACACTCATTTTATGCGTATTCATATTTGATCTCTATACTCTTACATGTAAACAATGGTCTCATTTCTGTGAATTTTAGGGTCAAAGTTCTAAAGCTCTAAAAGAGAAAGTTCTGAGCATTAAAATTTTCCTCTGGGAATGACTCTGAATTACAGAAGAGAGAACAGGAAAAATAAGGAAAGTGTACTGCATATTCACAAATGAACTGATACTCTTATGTAGTTTTGTTGTGTTGCTGTTGTTTTACACCTACGCACATGACTAGCGTAAACCCGCCTGCAGTCGCCTCTGCTGTGTGCTGCTGCCCTGTTCTAAGACTGTCAGAATAAACTGAGAGCAAGTGATTGTACATCCTTGAATTGCCAGTGAGAAATTTGTTTATTTCCTTCAAATGACAACTTTAACCTCTGGGGATGTGAAATGAGAGAGATGGTCATGTTTAGAGAAATTCTGTATATTTAAAATCTGATTGCACTTGAGGTGATTTCATGACAAATATTTGACAGCTGGCCACTCATTGAAGTACAGGATAAGTTATAGTGGAAATGAGTTATGACACTGGATTTTTTTCTTCCTCAAACACTTGGTTTACCTACTTGGTCTTAATGTAGACTGGACAAGATTTATATGGAGACAAGCACTTTAAAATACACAAACTAACAATGTTTTGGCTTCTCGAGTTTGTATTTTTCTGTGTTCCACATTCATTTTACACATGTCTGGTACGTGTGATTTTATTTTCCCCAAACCAGTTCAGCGGAAACTCCGCCCCGCAGCCATTTCTAAAGATTTCATTGGTCAAACACAGCTGATTGCCTACACCAGGGGTCTCCAAACTTGGCCCTGGAGGACCACTGTCCTGCAGAGTTTAGCTCCAACTTGCTTCAAGACACACCTGCCTGGAAGTTTCTAGTGTGCCTAATTAGACCTCGATTATTAGCTGGTTCAGGTGTGTTTAATTGGGGTTGGAGATAAACTCTTTTAAATTTTAAATAACTGTTTTTTATTTTAATATATTCTAAATAATTATTTTAAAAATGATTTATTCCTGCAATGGCAAAGCTGAATTTTCAGAAGCTATTACACTCCAGTCTTCAGTGTCACATGATCCTTCAGAAATCATTCTAATATGATGATTTGCTGCTCAAGATAAAAATTATTATACCTATCAATGTTGAAAACAATTCTACAGCTTGATATTTTTGTGGAAAATGGGATAATTGTAACGACTTTTAAGTCACTGCTGAAGGGTGTTGTTAGACACAACACGAAGCGGAGTGCCTGCAACCCCTTCAGCCATGACTTATTCACGATACAGCACTAGCCTCAAGTACCTTATTGCTTTTATAAAACGGTTACCACACAATACAAATATTAAAGCCTAAAATATGTATCAATGCAACTTTCATGAATTAAACTTTCACCAAAAGCCTTCCTTCTGCCCGAAAAAATAGTCCCTGACCGTGAACAGCAACAGAAGTTACATTTTCACGCCATTAGATGGCGGCAAATACTGTCTTTATGAGTGTGTCAGTCAGTAGCGGAGACTTTTACATTTAAAAGACTGAATTGTTGTGAACACAGAACAAGACGCAACTGACAAATGCTTTGACTCGCGCTGTCAATCACGGGAAAACCCCTTAACTGTTAAAAGGACAAGATAATACATCGGACATTTAAGCAGATGTTTTATTAAGACCATAGGACTGACCTGAAGGAAAATGCTAAATCTGAATGCAGGTAATAAACTTGCTCAGTCGATCTCTTTCTCACAATACTCTTCTAGTTCTACATAATACAGTAAGCTTTAATGAACAATATAAATTGAGAACATATAGTTTACGTTTCTAAGAGTGGTTGCTAAGGGTGTTGTGTAGTGATACACAGAACTGCTGGGTGAAGCGGTCATAGCCGTGTTTTATCGTGAATAAAACACAGCTATTGACCAATCAGAATCAAGTACAGGAACTAACTGTTTTATAATGTGCATTACTGTACATTACATGGAACCACATAGTTTTTTTCTAATAGCAAGGCAGTGTAACAAAACCTGCACAACTGAGATTTAAATCTGGCTAGTCACTTCTGCTAGTTAGCAAAGGAAGCATTTAAAGACTATACAAGATGTTAAATAACAGATTGGATATTAAATTAAACCAAACTGACCAGGAGAGAGAAAAGATGCAAATTATAGGCCTACAACAGAGATAATTCACCCAAAAATGGAATTCGTCATTCCAACCTGTATGACTTTCTTCTGCAGAACACAAAAGAAGATATTTTGAAGAATGTTGGTAAACGAACAGATTTGTTAACCACTGACTTTGATTGTATGGACATTTCTCAAACTATCTTATTTTAAGTTACACAGAAGACAAAGTCATATGGGTTTGAATGACATATGGGTATGTAAATTACATAGTTTTTAGTTTTTTTTGGTGAACTGTCCCTTAAAAACTGGCTTGTTTCTGTGACTTGTGGTGGATTGCTCATCGTCAAGCTGAAAGGAAGTCATATGCCAAATCACATTTCCAATTGGTGCCAAAAAGCACTTTCACACCAACTAAATGGACTGAACTCTGACAGTGAACAGCAAAAGCTCTGGTGTGAAAGCATTCTTAGTGACCAGCCTGAAGTAACAAGCAACGTTTTAGTTTCTTACAAACATGCCGACACACCCAACAGCAGCCGAACATGACAGTCCCACACATACCGCTCAGGTTTTCCATTTACCTGTAGGCCACGATGACTCCCGGTGCAGAGCTCTTGGTGGAGATGGAGCCTGAGAGGTACGGGTTCTCTGACATCTGCAGTTGTAGGTGCAGCGAGCAAAACGGCTGAGCAGAGAGAAAGTGACACATCCTCCATTAGCCACAACAAAGCTATTATGTAGCTGTCAATCAAAACATGCCAACGTGATCCTGCAGGCATGAGAAAGTCTAAGACAATAAGTGTTTGTGCAGTGCTGTGTTAGCCATAACGTAGGCGACTTAATGCTTAATATTAAACAATTCATAATACAGAAACAACTCCCATAATTCACTGTCATGACCCTGGAGTAACATGGATAATGTTGTGTGATCTATTGCGTACTGGGAACTGTTAATCTTGCGGTCGGAGATCTGAATGTAAACAAAATATCACAGCTCGGGTAAATCAGGGCAATAAATCTATGAAGCAAACCTAGACAATCATGCTAAAGGACGATAAAGGACAACACTGCAAATAGAATTTAGGAAATTACAGCTGCTGTGAGAATAATGCTGCGTTACATTCAAATTCGGATGTAGGATGTTCCAACCTGATGTTTTCTAGATCAGACCATAAAGGCCAGACTCTTGGAAGATGATACAAAACAAAACTAAATGGCAATGCTACTTTTAGCTTAGCAGGTGTCCGACTGTCAACAAAGTCACCTGGCAATCAATCTGTGGAGGATAAACAATGCAAAGCAATGTTAAGGTGTTCTATAGGTGTTCAGTTATCAACATAGAGAATCACACCTGTCTCTGCCCGTGTTTGCTAACATATTTTATCACATTGTGTGACTGTTTGGAGTCAGGTTTCTGAACTGACTATCAAACCTTTTAGATCTCTATATAAACTAACACTAAAAATTTTAGACAAGAAACCAAATAGATGGCATCGTTGTAATATTTTACAAAAATATAGTTTGCTTAGTTTTGAAAATTTTATAAATTTGTCTCTTATTAAAATGTTTTTTAAATGTGTAAATAATCTTGCTCCAGAAATAATATGCCAATTAATATCAAAACAGAGTAGTAAGGGGATCACTACAAGGGGTGCAACTAATCAGAATTGCACAGTACCAAAGAGAAAAACTAAATTTGCACAATCCACATTTTCAGTTCAAGGTACACTGCTTTGGAACAGCCTGCCAGCTGAACTGAAAATGCAAACAGAGTTGAACATTTTTCAAAGAAATTTAAAAAAGTGGTTCAAACAAAAGCAGGTTTGTGAACACTGATGGCCGTGCACAGTCTCAGCTTTTTTATTATTGTTATATTTTTACTTTTTGTTTAGTTTTTTGTGTGATTATTGTTTTACTGTTGTTAAAAAAGCCTAACCAAGGAACTGGGGCTGCAAATTAGCCTTTGACTAGAAGCCTGTATGTGGAGCATCGGCTGATTGAAATTTTAGCAGTGTTATACTGCATTGTCCCTGTTAAATAAACTAATAAATAAATAAACAATAGGTTCACAGACAGGGCTTAGCCTAAGCCAGGATTAGGCCTTAGTTCAATTAGGATATTTAAGTAGTTTTTATAAATGTACCCGAGAAAAAAAAAAAACATTACTGTACAAGTTGCCTTCAGTTAAAACAGCTCAAACATGCATTTTAGTGTGAAACTGGGGGCATGACTTATTGATGCATTTTGCTTGCTTAATATGTTTTTTCATTAACTTTGTACATCTCCCTGCCTGGGTGCACAAATGGTTCAAAATTCTATCTTGAGTTGTGAATTTCTGTATAAGTTTCTAAGTTTAAGTGCCATGCTATTACACTTTTCCAAGAAGGAATTTGATTTCCCGAAAGAAGGGTTTTTTGTTGTTGTTGTTGTTGTTGTTGTTGTTGTTTTTTGAAAGAAAGATTTCATTTTACTATTGCCGAAGTAGCCTCAAGCTTATGGCTGATTGGTCCATGTTAGTAAGTATTCAGAAATAGCATGTAGACAGCCTCAAGCTGTGACTTGTACAAGTATGCGTATGGTTTTGTAATAAAGGGCAGGTGTGATGTTTTATTACTGAGTGCAGTTGTGAGTATCATGTACTTATTTATCCAACAGCAAAAGGATAACAATACGAGGAGGGAGGGGGGGTCAAATAATACAGTATAATCAGATTTGGAGTGCCCTCTGTTGAGACTGCTATTCTTACCATGAGCGCTAATTGCCTTTTACAGTCATTACCGGCAAAAGACAGGGATTTGACATTAAAGCAGAGAAGCAACTCCCCAAGGACTTCCAACATAACAAAACGAGAATTATATCTGCTCTCCATGCACCAGAAATTGTCCTTTTCATCCCCTCAATGGATGGCTTGACATTATTACGTGGACGGTAAAGGCAACAGGATTTCAAGTCAGTAATCGTAAGGCATTATAGGAGGCTAATGAGAGTGTCAAAGAAGAGAACTATTACAGTCAGCTCAGATGCAAGCCTTTTCCATCTGCAGGGGCTTTCTGTGTATATTTTTCAGCCTTCATTTTTTTCTTCTTCTGCATCAAACATGATATGGCTACTAAATATTCATAGTTGCCTATGCATATCCAAGACCCTAAAACTAATTTTCATTTACAAATAATACTAATAAAAAACCTTATTACTTGAGTAACCTACACACAGAAAATCTAATATCCTTTTTGATTATGCATTGCAGAGTCTGTAGCCTTTAATCAAATTCTTTGAAGAATATTACCTTGAGAGAATCAGACAGTTAAGCTAAGTGCATGCCAACAAGAGATATTTCCTACATTTCCTTGCATATTTTTGTATTAAAATAAAATAAATAAATAAAATATTTTTTGTATTCCCATAAAATAAAATAAAATAAAATAAAATAAAATAAAATAAAATAAAATAAATAAAAATCCATTTAAAGGAATAGTTCACTTACTAATAAAAAATTTTCATTAAAAAAAAAAAAAAATACACATGTAAGTAATGATAAGAATAGTTCACTGACTCATAAATAAATAAAATAAAATAATAAAATAATAAAATAAAATGAATTAAAATAAAATAAAATAAAATAAAATAAAATAAAATAAAATAAAATAAAATAAAATTTTGTCCAATCCATGCCTTTATTTCTTTCTCACTTCCTTACCAGCACACAATGAATCGTATTTCCTGCCAGGTCAGTAGCAGGCGCCTGCAAAAGCCTCCAGTCGCGGCCCTTGTTGTAAGTAATGTATGTCTTCACCTGGTTCTCCACCTTCCTATTAGCAATGAGCATACCTTCAATCCCCGCTACCTGGGAACAAGGGGGAAGAAATAAGATACAAATATGAACATGAACATCTACATCCACGGTTACAGTGCTTTTGACTGTCATCTAATAAAGCCTCTTAATTACGCAGTCACTATAATGCCCACTCAGTGATAGCTGAAGCTAGCTGACATGCTCCAGACAATTTCAAGGTATTACTCTAGCTGACAAGCATCTAACCCAGTGCCAGGCTGCTCATCCTTGGCTTGAAACAAGTCCAAACTTAGCAATATTGAATCGTGACAGTGGTGCTACCGACCCGTTTTAAAACGCGCCCCGCTAGCGAAGCATGCTCTAAGGCAGGGTCCGAGTCTGTAAGTGGCACTAATAGGGACTGCATTTGACAGTGTCACAGTGACGGAGCTGCATTGGATGGACATGGCTAATGAGGTCCCCTCCTCCGCTGGCCAGACATGTCAATCACAGTGGTAATTATTTATTATCCTTTAGCTTCCATCTCTCCATTCCAATGTTCTCTCGGAAGAAGATGGATGTACTGGTTGTGGTAGAGTGGTTCATATTCAACATGCTCTGCAAATCGGCTCACAATTCAGTGAGTGGATCAGCTGCTCATTCATGTTTACAATGAACTCATCAGGACTACGTGTTCAACACTACGCAAACAACCAAAAAGACAAACAAAGCAAATAACTTTAGCCAGAAATACTTCTGTTAAAAAAACAGAGTAAAAGCAAAATGACCAAGAAAGTCTTGCTGTTTAAACTATTTAAGAAGCCATTTGTGTTGAAACATATGTTGGTGACCAGCAATTCCAGACTTTTCAACTGTGAGGAAAGACAAATTGGAAACCAGTGGCAACCTGGGGAACTGACTTTCTATATCTGCTTATAATCAACTTTGAGACCAGTTGGTTAAAAGTAATAATAATAATGGCTAAGACAATTTTATCCTGAGAAAAAACAAATCAGACTAAAACAATGAAACAATGACATTCACATATTTTTAATTGCCCATATTTTAATTCCCCATATTGCCCTTTTGGGTACACTGCACACTTAAAAATAAAGGTTTATTGGCACTGATGGTTCCATGAAGAACCTTTGAATGGATAGTTCACCTAAAAATGAAAATTCTGTCATTATTTACTCACCCTCAAGTTGTTCCAAACCTGTATAAATTTATTTCTTCTGCTGAACACAAAAGATATTTTGAAGAATATGGGTAACCAAACAGCTGATGGACCCCATTGACTTCGATAGTTTGAAAAAGAAAGAAAGTTTAATAAAATAAAAATCTAATATATATATATATATATATATATATATATATATGTATGTATGTATGTATGTGTATATATATATATATATATGTGTGGAAGTCAATAGGCCCATCACCCATTGGTCACTGACATTCTTCAAAACATCTTTTTTTGTGTGTTCAGCAGAAGAAAGAAATTCATGCAAGTTTGGAACAACTTGAGGGCGAGTAAATGATGACAGAATTTTAATTTCTGGGTGAACTAACTGTTTAAAGGATTAGTTCACGTCAGAATTCAAATTTCCTGATAATTTACTCACCCCCATGTCATCCAAGATGTTTATGTTTTTCTTTTTTCAGTCGAAAAGAAATTGAGGTTTTTGAGGAAAACATTCCATTTTCCCCATATAGTGGACTTCAACAGTTACCAACGGGTTGAAGGTCCAAATTGCAGTTTCAATGCAGCTTCAAAGGGCTCTACACGATCCCAGCTGAGGAATAAGGCACTTGTCTAGCGAAACTATCTGTCATTTTCTTAAAAAAATATAAAAATGTATATAATTTTTAACCACAAATGCTCGTCTTGCACTAGCTCTGCGATGCGCCACACATTACGTAATCACTTTGGAAAGGTCACGTGTTTTGTAGGTTGAAGTACCGATCTAGTGTCTACAAAGCAAACATGACAAAGTCAAACACTCTTTACAGAAAATTAGAAAATTACAGATCGTTTCATCAGACAAGACCTTTATTCCTCCTCTGGGATTGTGTAGAGTCCTTTGAAGTTGCATTGAAACTGCAATTTGGACCTTCAACCCATTGTACCCCAGTGAAGTCCACTATGTAGAGAAAAATCCTGGAATGTTTTCCTCAAAAACCTTAATTTCTTTTCGATTGAAGAAAGAAAGACAAACATCTTGGATGACATGGAGGTGAGTAAATTATCAGGAAATTTTAATTCTGAAGTGAACTAATCCTTTACACAATAGAAGCTTTACATTCCACAAAAAGGTTCTAGAGCGGAAAAAAGGTTCATTACATTTTTTAAATCTTCACACCAAAAAAATAAAAAAATAAAAAATGGAACTTAGGACACTTTTGGAACATTTATTTTTAAGAGTTTTCCGTTCAAAAGTTTGCAGACGTTAAGATTAAATAAGTTCCTTGAAATAAGTCTCTTATGCTCACCAGGGCTGCATTTATTTTTCAAAAAATACAGTAAAAACTGTAATATTGTAAAATACCTTTGCAATTTAAAACAACTTTTTTTTTTTTTTTTTTAATTGTTTGATGAATAGAAAGTTCAAAAGAACACCATTTATTGGAAATATAATTTTTTGTAACTGTTACTTTTAACCAACTTAATGCATCAAAGTTGAATAAAAGTATATATTAAAAAAATCTTACTTACCCCAAACTTTTGAATGGTAGGCTATATTTAAATTTAAGTGTTGCCAAGGAAAGCATATACTTTGCAAACAGGAGGGCACAACACCAAAAAAAGTTTGTGCACAGGGTGCCAGAATCAAAATATGCATTATCAATCATTGCTGTTATAAAACTAGATAAAAAGTAAAACAACCCCACTTCTCACTGATCAATAGGCAGATAAATATGACAAACGTCCAGCCACGAACCGCATCTAGGCTCCAACTGGAGCTTCAGTGAAAAAGGCCAGTTTTCAATAAGCAGTAATGAAGGCTGCTGCAATCTATTAGAGATATGGATGGACTGCTGATTCAGTATTGGCAGGGTAAGCATGCATTGAGCCAGCCTTGGCACAGCAGTGGGGAGGCGCATCATAACCAATGCATTAATGAAACCATCCTTGCTTGCACTCACTAATGGAGACTATTTTTAGCTGCTTGGACAAGGGGAGCGAATGTTTCATTTTTTGTGCTTGCTACAGGCTGCTAATTTTAAAGCAATATAATATAGTATTTGCTGAGAGCAACCATATTCTGATGGTAATGTCTTACTGTCATGAAGGAAGAATGGTTTCCTTGAACTCAATTGCCAAAAACTACAGGCAGTGTAAGTGTTCTGTGTTCGTATTTGGCCACAGACAGCTGGATCAATCTGGAAATACTGATACTAGTTTTCTAGTGAGGATTTATCCTCACAAAATAATATTTATTGTGGACTAGTGATTTTATGCATATCATAAGGTTAAAATTATTTAATTTAATATTAAATTAAATGTCATTAATATATATATATATATATATATATATATATATAGGAGTAAAAATTATGTGCGGTTTGTTCTTCTCTGAAGTATCAATATTTCTTAACCATGCTTGAGCCCAAGCTATCATGCTCCAAAACTCAGCTAAACTTAAGCTAGATTTTCCAGAGGGAGAAAGTTACAGTCTATTTTCATGGTACAATGAACTTTTATCTCAACAGATCAAGGAAAACTTCATTCCTCATGATAGGACCCCTTTAAAAAGGAGTCGTACACGAAACGCGAGCAGTTACCACTGAATCAGCAGCCTCTCCCCGCTAGCCCCCCTCGACAACATTTAACTACAACTCAATTTATCTCTCTGTCTTCATTGCTATCATTCATTTACGCTTGCTAATTCCCCAGAGGCTTAAGATAATGTGGGCTATGCTTGAGTGCCAGGGCGAGAAGTAGCGTCTGACATGAATTCTAATGCAGCCTGAGGAGTAATGAGCATCTAGCATGAAGCCGTTGACTTGAAGGCTAATGTTAGCATGTTAACAAGTTAGTGATGAAGTTATGCCTCGTAAAGGTCGATCATGCTGTTGCCTCCGAGGCCACGGCTGGTCCTGACGTTTTCCAGGGCCAAGGTGAAGTACACCCCACGCGTATCAGATATGTACAGGTTGTAGGTATCGTTCTGGTTCCACTCCTGGACGGCGGTGAAAACCTGACCTTGATCTGTGCTCACAATATGCATGTCCTAGAAAACAGAAAAAGAAAGAAGGAGAAAAGACAGCTGAAGGGTGAGAGAAAAGAAAGCATAAGTCATTAGTAAGGACCCCTGCTAGTTCTCGGTGGGCATGATCTACAGGATTACATGTTTGCACAGGGCTCAGTTGAACATGTGTTTTAATGTATACCCAGATGACCAAAGCTAGCCAACTGAAAAGATTTTGTACTTCAGTTCTTCAACATAAGAAATGTACAGAAATATGCTCTGCATTGGTAACTAAAAACCTTTTGCATAACTATTCATCCAAACCAGTAGCTGTCAGTATAAAGGCCAAAAACACTGTCGTATCAAGTGAGGTATCTGCATTGGATTTGTAAGCTAATTAAATATAACTATTTAAATATAGACGCAAATATTTTATTTGTTTAATCCAGCTAATTCATTTGAAATTTTAAGAAGTCTCTTACCTTGGGCAGAGAGTATTTGGGGATTTTAATGCGTACAAAAGTTTCTCTTTGATAGGACACATAGTAGCTCGCTCTGCCAGTGGTCGTTACCTGCATAGAAAAAAATACACATCTCAGATATCAAATAACTGGCATCAACACTGGAAGATTCACTGACGGTAAATATTGATTTGTCTTTGTACTGGTATGACCAAAATCTTACATTACGGTATGAGTAATTTTATATAACTCTATCTGATGCTGTATATGAAAATATACACTACTGGATTTGTTAAAAAGTACCCCAACTGGCAACTCAGAGCTGGGTAAGTATTGGACAGAACACATGTCGGGCCCTATCAAACACCCGGTGCAATGCGGCGCCAGGCGCGACGCAAATGTTTTTTGCTTGTTTCAGTCCAACGCAGTTATCATTTTCTCGTGCTGCACCACATTTTTTTAAATAACAAATGCATTTGCGGCCATTTGTGCGCCCATGGGCGCGCTGGTGTGAAAATGAGGTGTGTTCAGGCGCATTGCTGGGGCGTTACTATTTTGAGGAAACTGAAGTAGACTGCGCCATTGACCATTGCAATATTTGTAATATGCACCTATATGCAGGTGCACAACACGCGTACACTCTGCTTATTACGCACACAAACATGCCAAATATTAAAAATAAAAGGATTACAATGTAAAAGTTTATTATTATGTGCATAAAGATAAAAATGCTTTGGTGGAATCTGGCTTTTCCCGTAGATAGTCTGCTCGTACGCTTTAACCTCACACATGAGCAGATCTGCATCCTCGATAGAGAAGCGTTCAGTTTGCAAATTCTGTCATGTAAATAGCGAATCCGCCATGGTGCAAGCACAACTGGCTTTTAAAGGGAATGGGAGATGAGACTCTGATTGGTTTATTGCACGTTATGCCCAAAACACACTCATTACTCATTAAGAGAATAGGGACAACCCTTTTAGACCATGCACCAGGCACGCAGACCATTTTTCCCCTCCTTAAACTAGCAAAAGTGGATTCGGAAACGCCCCAAGAGCTTTAGACCATGCACTTAGATTGTTAAAATAGGGCCTGTTGGGTTAAAGGTCTGAATGGTGGTGTATATACAGTTATACATAATCAGAAGATGTCTATTTAGGTAATGGAAATTAAATAAATGAATCAAATTAATTACTTTTTTTCAGATTTTAGATTACTAATTCATTAAAATCCTTAAAAACAACAAATAAAACAATCATTAAAAACATTTGGGGAAAAACAGTAAAAATCAATAGATATTCTGCTATATTGCAGTATACAACAAAAAGTTACATTTTACATGTTATAGCAAAATATCTATCAACATTTCTAGCAGCAATATATAGACCTTATGTAGCCCTGCCTCTTTTCAGGGCTGTGTGCTTGTTTTGTTCTGTCTTCCGGTTTGTATTTCCACAGCATGAAGGTAAGATCTTACAGATTTATGAATTAACCGCTCATATTAAAACCTTCCCGGTCTACAAACATCACAATGCTCATGATAACTTCCATTAACTCTACAATAAATAAATCTACTTCACCAGCTAATTACTCTTCAACAGCAATGTCATAAAAATATACAGTGCTACTGCAAAAACAGAAGTTCAAAGACAAAACTCTAAAGATGGCTGTGCACTTGTTTCTCTGGCACATAAGGTCTATACCGTCATAGCATCCAGCCCTAGTCATTTAATGAGATCCTGAGCTATTAACCTACTGTCTTCTCCATCACATCACACAAAGCTGTAAATTCAGAAGGCTAACTCAGTAACGGAGTGCACAGGTTATATCTAGAGCGATTCGTTTAAAAGAATCTCCCCACCATGATTTGGAGGATACTTCTTGGTCTGGGGTTGTCGATGCCCTTTGCAGTTCAGGAGTGGAAAGTGGTAAATATCTTGTAGGACAATCAATACCCTCATTATTCTCTGTCAAGAGAAATCTTTAATTCTCGCAAGCAACGCGCCTGCTCCCATCCTGCTCTGAGGGGGATTGTTGGCGCTAATGATAGTGCGTGTAGCGAATACACACTGGTTGTTAGCATACACAGCAGGAACTGTCAGAAGCTTGTCATATCTACAGCTGCACAAGGGGGAACGGAGAATGAAATAAATAACTGTTTCGCAGCACAAAAGGTATTTCATTCTGCCAACGTTGCAGACATGTTTGATTCACCCCACCTCTTTTTATAATTTCAATTAGAGGGCATATATACACCCAACAGGATTCCGATTTGAACATGGGAATAAAATGGGTCCATGATTATATGACAGAAACAATTAAGCTTCTTAGCGGGTAACATGCTTTCAATAAAGGAGGAGAGAGAGGCAGAGAAGGAGAGCGGCAGTCTAGGGAAAGTTCTAAACAAACAGCATGTCCGACGTGTCTCCAAAAAGCGGCTCTGCGTGCAACAGAAGGAAGGAGCAGGCAGGATCGATGGTTTCCAGGGGTAGTTGAACTTCGAAAGAAATTGGGATGATCGATTTTTCTGTTTCACATTCTTTGGACTGTGATGCGGCGTGACAAAACATTGAGGTTGAGGGTCCACTCCTTATTGGCAGGACTTGTTATCTGCTCTGCTGTTAGACTTCCAAGAGGGATGTGAGAAAATGTTTTGAAACTTCCCATCAATGTGTAGAACTTTTCGGTTGGCTAGGAAATATTGCAATTCATAATTCAAGTTGTGACCAGTTTTGGCCATTGACTACAGATGCAATTATTTGTATTTTCCTACACCGTTTTGAAACAAGTTTCACTCAAGTAAATTTCACAAACAATTACAAAAAAAACAGCAAGTAACACATTGAATTACACATGAAATTTTAGGGCAGAATCAGGGACTTAATTTGTTACAATGTTGCATTTTCTTCTTGGTTCGGTTCACTTTTACAAGGCAACATTTCACATGTGAGTAAAGATGTCCTCTTATTGGTCAGAGTTTCCTCTGTTTCATTCATCAAAATGGATTAAAAAGTTTGCTCCACAAACATTCAAGATGAAGAGGCGCTCTTTGGTTTTCAACTGCAATAGCTAATGGTGCTCACTCACAGAATCAGACTCTGCTGCTTTTTATATTATATATATCACCAATACGAATTATGATACCACTTGGTTCGTTGGTCCGTTGGGTCGGATTGCTTTCTCGGATTGCCGTACCGAATTCGTTTTCAATCGAGACCACCTTGTTTAGGCGATCTTGGAGTGATTGTTTCGGTGCAGATCCAAGCGCGATTGCCATGTTTATATATGCCTAAACGAACCGAAGAAGAAATAATGCCTAGAAGAAAAGTATAGAAGGACTGAAATAGTATTTTCTTGTAAAATATACTCCAATAATCTTTATTTAAAACTTCAAAAAATCGTTTTCAGAGTAGGTGCCCTAAAATAGTTCCCACCCTCATTTGTACTGTTTCGAAGACAACTGTTTTGCATGCAGACAGAAATTAATATATTCAAAAACTGTCCTGGATTGGAATTGGAAATTTAGGCCATTACCATTTCACTTTTTCCCTTGAGTATACGACTATTATTCTGATCCACCGGGGAGTTGAAAATGACACAAATAAGCATGAACATACACATAAGTAAGCATATAAACTTTGCCTGAATGGTAAGGAAACTTCACAAAGTTTTTGGTTTGCAATGACACAAGGGTGAGGAAATGTTCATTTTCAGGTTAACTATTTCTTTAAGGTACATTCACATTGACAGTGATCTGCAGCCCAAAGCCGAAGTCATTCATTTTCAATGAGATTTGGTGATTTGAGGCAATATGAGTGGCAGCAACCATTGCTGATGTGACAAAAAAAGGTGAGCAGAGTTCAACTTCATGCAAATGAGCAGCGACGCCATGGGAGCGAAGACAGAGGACCTTACGTGATCCGCCTCGGGATAGTTAAATATTTTAATCAAGTTACACTTACAAAGTGATTTTCACACTGTGTTCCACAATCAAGTTATTGGCTCAATTTAGTTGTTAGTTTCTTTTGCAAGATTTTGCAAGACTGTGACTTATAAGATCACTGTTCTACTAGCACCTTATAAATGAGGAGCGACGGGATGACAGAGCATTCCTCAGTGAGAATGAACTGAGAAATTCCATCAGGTCTGTTGTTCCAGGAAGTACTTATCTCAAAGACTAATGGCAAAGGGTTACACTGTTACTCCTATCATTCTACTTTTTATTTCAGCGACACTATTTGACTTTTATTGTGGATATCATTATATAATCTAAAAAATAATAATTAAATGGTTCCATTTGACTTGTTTCTTTGCTCTAAAGCATTTCAGAAGAGTGGTCTTTAATATAACAATAGTTCCACCACTGATTACCTGTTAAACTATAAATCTCTGGGTAAAATAAATATGTTTAAGGAGACTATTTTTCTGCAGTATAGACTTGCAGTTTAGGCAACTTTTACCACAGTAAATGAATTAAAGAGTCATTACATATGAAGCAGAGGCCTTCAACCCTGCTCCTGAGGACCCACTGTTCTGCAAAGTTTATATCCAGCCTGCCTCAGCACAACTGAATTTCACACCAATGTGATTTTCAAGTGATCCTGAAGAGCTTGCTTAGCTGGTTCAGATGTGTTTGATTTGGGCTGGAGCTAAACTCCACAGGACCGTGGGTCCCCAGTAGCAGGGTTGAAGACCTCTGATATAAAGTTTAAGAAACTGGAAGAATACAAACTATTTAAAGTAAACTTTTATTGGGGGGAAGGGGTGTATAGGACTTCTAAATCATAATAGGAAAGCAATACACATGTATATCTCTTCAGTAACTAATGTGATCTCTGGTCCTTACCTGAACGAACACGTATTCATCCTGAACCACGAGTGAGTTGGTCTCAATATAGCCAGAAAATGGATATGTCCTACTGGATTCAGAGCAGGCTTGAGCTCTGCATGTCACATACTGACAATCTGTTGTAAGAAGAGACAGAAAAAGGATTCTAGCTGTTAATTAGATTCTAATACTGGTGGCATTGAGTCCAATAACCCCTGACTACGTCTTAGAATCTCTAAGGGTGTCTCAGCTTCAGAGAACATTAAGTGGAAGATCCAGAATTATGTATCAAGTATCAAATGGAAAGTGCATTCAAACAAATTAAATTTCTGTCATTATTTGCTCACCCTCCAATGACCAAATGAAGAGAATTTTGGTTTTTGGAAGCTTGGTTACTGTGAACTATTATTGTACAGAAAAAAATCCTCAAAATTCTCCCTTTTGTGTTTCACGAAAGAAAGAAAGAAAGAAAGAAAGAAAGAAAGAAAGAAAGAAAGAACTAACGAAAGAACGAAAGAAAAAGAACATAAGGGTGAGTAAACAATGGCAGAATTTTCATTTTTGGGTGAACTATTCCTTTAACCAGTGAGAGAAAGCAAGGTATTGAGAGTCCAGGTCCTGCATTAATCTGCTATCAGATGGTGTATTTATCATGACGGTAATCCTGTCTAGCTGCCTGCAGGACTGGCTTTATCCTCAGCCTCGGAATCCATCCCCAAGCTCACGGGCTCTCGTCTCATCTCTTTTCCTCCTCTAACATCAGGTTTGAAGGAACAGTGTACCGTAGATCAGTAGATGGAATGTGAGAGGAAGGTAAAAGCGAGAAGATGCAGGAAAAAGAGAATTCGAATGAGACTCACATTGACATGGAACGAAACAAAAACTATAGTTTGTGAAAGTACTGGGACATGTTGTTTCAGAACAAATAGAATGAGTGAGGCTTAAGCAAGAATCTGATGGCTTTTTCCTTTTTTCGAATAATCTGTTGAGTGAATTATAAAATGAATCACAAAATTCAGGAAAAAATGTGATGTTCTGAATGATGTGTTTTCACTTTAATAATATAATATAATATAATATAATATAATATAATATATCTTTTTCTTTTTTATCCCTTTGATAAATTAATTATTATTATTTTAGAGAGGATTATACATTGACTCACAATATTTGAAAAGTCTGAAAAATTTAATTTTGAACAGTTCACTAAGAATGAAATATTTTATTACATTTTAACATAAAATAAAATAAAATAAAATAAAATAAAATAAAAATTGATAGAGCTAGGGCTAGGGCCATGACCAGTCAAAACAAATCAAAAGATTTGAGTCACTGGGATGAATCGAAATTCTCACCACTAGATTACAGAATAGAATAGAATAGAATAGAATAGTCAAAAAAAAAAAAAAGATTTGAGTGACTGGGATGAATCAATATTCTCACCACTAGGTTGCAGAATAGAATAGAATAGAATAGAATAGAATAGTCAAAAAACCAAAAGATTTGAGTCACTGGGATGAATCAAAATTCTCATCACTAGATTGCAGGACAGAATAAAATAAAATAAAATAAAATAAAATAAAATAAAATAAAATAAAATAAAATAAAATAAAATAAAATAATAAAATAAAATAATAAAATAAAATAAAATAAAATAAAATAAAAATGACTAGGACCATGACCAGTCCCCAAAAAAAGATTTGAGTCACTGGGATGAACTGAAATTCTCACCACTAGATTGCAGGACAGAACTGAAGAATAGAATAGAACAGAACAGAACAGAATAGAATAGAATAGAATAGAATAGAATAGAATAGAATAGAATAGAATAGAATAGAATAGAAAATGGCTAGGGACATGACCAATCAAAAAAACAAAATAGTCACTGGTATGAATCAAAATTCTCACATTTAAGAATAGAAAGAAAGAAAGAAAGAAGCAACTCACGGCCATCAGGAGTGTGGGCCTCCATGTGCACTAGATCTAATTCCTTGTCCAGGCCGGATACTGACCTGCATTAGACACACAAGTGAGGAGAAAGACGTTTATCACAGAGACGAAAAAAAATCCATAACTGATGTCTTACTGAAGGTCCATTTCAGCCAGCAAAGTGACATAAGAGTTGTGAGGTGCCATTAATCCAAATGCCACATGATGGGAAAAGGAATCAAAGTACACTTTGCAGCAGTAACTAGAAGTGTGTGTAAAACCACGTAATTTGTAGTTGTATATTTGTGCATGGTGGTGACAGTGAAGGAGTATAAGGAAATTAGAATGATGACACCTGCTGGAAACATGAGTGTGTGGTGCTAGTCCAAACTAGTGCACTAGATCTTAAATAACCCCACCATTAACTAGACAGTGTCTTTTATAGCTCAAATAGGACTGTACTAGAGACCACTCTCTCTCTGTGACTCATGCACAAAATGACAACAAACTTCTGCTGAAAGCTCTGCTTTCTCAACCTCCTGAAGTTACACATCTTAGCTACATATTGTGTGATTTGCATACTTTGTAGTCACTTTGGTAAAAAGGCATTGACTAAAAATGCAAATGTACTTTAAACATATCTGCGTATAACTACATATAACTCTCACATAAATAATGTTCTTGCAATCTTTATCTTACATTTTGTCATGTTTATCAAAATAAAAAATGGATGAAAAACTGTTTGTTACCTGATGGGAGTCATCTTGGACTTAACACATAATGGCTTAGAAGTAATTTTTTTTCACAAAAATCATTGTAGAAATGTGCCACTCTCAGTCAGCCATAATTAATATACAAAGAGTGTAAGTGACTAATGAAAAGAGGGTTACTGAAATAAAGCAAGTATAGTATTCAGCTGGTCATGTGATCTCAATATGACATAATGCAACCCAATCCATGTAAAATAAGACAGCTTCTATTAATCTGAGTCAAAAAATAAAAGCTCAATGGTTTAATGTTCGACAAATGAAGAAATTAACACAGCCATAAATATTAGTATTGTAATTTTGCAATTGTACAGTAAAATAAAATTATATATTACGGGTGGAACGGTACCTGAACCTGTTTTTAAAATTGCTATAGCAATTTTTATCAGAAAAATTGCAATTAGATTTCCTCCAAATCTTGCAGCCCTATAGTAGTCTTTATCTCGTGTGTGTACATAATTTTTTTTAGTTTTCATCTTTTAACCATTTTCATCTTTAAAGTCTAGATGCAGTATAGAGTACAATCCTCCTTTCTCCTTTGCTCTCCTTAGTCATCTTTATGCCTCTATTTTCTTTCTATCTTGCTCAGCCATGCTTATTCTCTCCGTTTCTTTGTCTCCATATTGAACAGAGAGGCGTTGTGCAACAGAGGTCTTAGAGCTCAAGCATCTGTGCAGATTTCATCTCACGTAGACATGCACAACAGCCTGTGCTTTTTCTAAGCATAAAGAGAAAAAAAAAAAAAAAAAAAAAAAAAAAGAAAGACACAATTTTCAGCCATATCCAACTCAATCCGCATTTCATCAATGCATCAATGTCAACCAGCACTCTACTAAACTCTCCTTGTTCGCCCATAAAATTGTAAGTTAGTGACATCGTGTGAGAAATGGAGATGAGGTGTGATTGTGACAGTATCACCTACCAGTAGAAGCGGTTCGGAGTCACTCGCTCATGAACTAGCTGCCACTTTCGGCCAAAGTCAAATGAGCTATACAGCTGCAAAAAAAGGAGAAAAAAGAGAGAGAAAAAAACAGGCAGCCATTAAAATCTGCAATCATTCGCTCTGTTAAGTTAAAGCCATATATCCATTTGAAGGCAGTTTCTTCTCATCTCAGTTTAGAGCCTTTTCTCAGAATATAACTGATTCGTCATTGTGATTTGTATTTCATTACATAGTTGAATCATTGTGTGTGCTGCTTTTTAAAGGCTTGAGCAAAAAAGCACAGCCCTTGAATCAGTTGTCATGGGTTAAGGAGAACACCATTATGGTTGGGCGTTTTTAGGTAATTGAACACACAATCGTATGGAAATATATGCCATTTTAATAGTGTGGAAAATGGAAATCGTATTTACTGCACATGAACACGATTAAGGGGGTCATATCATAAGGAATATATTTTTCTTAATCTTTTGATATATATAAAAAAAGGTGTATTTTAGTTTGAAAATACATTGTAACTTTCAGAACTCAAAACTTTTTTCTCAAACAGTTTCTGGCAACAACAAAGGCTCAAAAAATAAAAAGTATCTATCTCTCTCTCATATATAGACTCGTATATAGACATATATAGACATAGATACACTGAATATACACACACACACACACACACACACACATATATATATATATATATACATACATTTGCCAAATATTTTACAAAACAGTAGGGTTTTTTTTAACATTAATTTCTTTTTTTACATTTAATCAAAATTTAAATTTCAAATAAATTGCTGTTCTTTTGAACTTTCTATTCATCAAAGAATCCTGAAAAATCCTGACAAAAATATTAAACAGCAGAATGGGTTCAATACTGATAACAATAAGAAATGTTCCCTAGTTTTGCTGTCACAGAAATAAATTATATTTTTAAATATATTAAAAAAGAATGCAGTCATATTAAAGCAGTGTTAATTTAGTTCTTTTTTTTTTTTTTTTAATTAGCTTTTATCTTTCTATTTAGTTTTCATGTTAATTTTAGCTTCTTTTTTTGGCACTTTCATTATTTTGTCATTTTATTTATTTATTTATTTTTTTCCCCTGCTATTTAGTTTTAGTTTATTTTTATTTTAGTTAGTTTTAGTTTTTATTTTCAGTTCATATATTTCCAAATGATTTTAGTGCTTCAATTTAAAATTATTTCAGTTTATTGCCAAAGCAAGTAGTATTTTAAGTTTTTTTTTAACTAATATTTATAGTTTAATTCAGCTTTATTTCAATTAACAAAAATGTATTTGATAGTT
Source organism: Ctenopharyngodon idella (assembly GCF_019924925.1). Taxonomy (NCBI): domain Eukaryota; kingdom Metazoa; phylum Chordata; class Actinopteri; order Cypriniformes; family Xenocyprididae; genus Ctenopharyngodon; species Ctenopharyngodon idella. The sequence continues at coordinate 36,398,845 of NC_067220.1, forward strand.
TTCGATTTAGTTAACAATAATAACCCTGGTTTAAGTGCAATAATATTTTACAATATTGTTGTTTGACCAAATAAAAATATACATATTATATCATTGGTCAAAAAAAAAAAAAAAAAAAAAAAATCAAAAGAAGCTGGTGCTTTACTGTAGTATTTTTAACAAAATTTTGGCCCGTCTCCTGCTGTACTGTGTCTCAGTGATCCGTTTTGGTACCGCAAAGTCAGAGACATCGACGATACATTTCCTTTGAGATGTGTTCAGAAAATATATCAGACAAATGATATTTAGCAAAATACTATCCTTCCGAATCTATGTTGTGCATTATAATGGCTCAAACCCCGGGACGTGACAGACAGGAACAAGAGAAGAGAACTGGCAGAAGTTAAAAGCACTGATCATTTGAGCTTCAGCACTTTACCTGGAGCTAGCAGCGCGTGAAACAGAACACACATTATAATGTGTCTAAATGGAATTATTTGGGCTTGAAGCTGCAAGGTGAATCTCAAGGGAATCCTAATGGATGAGATGAGTCCACTCAGGTCCGAAGGGAATTCATTTGGAAGTTTCTGCTCCACTATGTGCTCTAGTCTGTACATGTGTCTCTGTCCACAGAAAATAACAGGCAATACCTTCAATCTCCAGAGCTGCAAAGCTGTAGCTTTCTAGAGCCGTTGGGACAGCATTTCTCAAACTAGGGGCCGTGGGCCCCCCGGGAGTCTGTCTCAAATAGCCAGGGGGGCTGCAGAAACTTTCTGTACTTTGAACAAAAATTGCACAGCAAGCAATATGAATGTAACAGAAGTGGCATTTTATGCAGTCTGGGTTTCCTATTCATTCCTCCATAGACATTTAGAATAAAGTGTTTAAGCATTGAACCAAACCATTCAGCTCTGAAAAGCGAGATGGGGGTCCGTGAACAGTTATGAACTTATGAAAGGGTTCAAAAAGTTAGAGAAACACTGAGTTAGGGACTGTTTTTTCTGTATCCTGATGGTGTAATTTTCTGTACATTAAAAAAGACAAAATACAAAGTGCCAAGTTTGTTGTGAAGTAGTCATCCTTAATTTCTACAGAAACATTGATGTAGTTGTTCAAATCTTCAAACGAACAGATACACCAGTCAAAAAACATCTGAAGATTGCATTGTACATCTTGACAAGTTACTGAGCATTACATTAACACAGAACAAAGAGAGTTAGCCATCACAAGCTTTTTACTGACAGGAGCTGGAAGCATCACACAAACACTCAATAACAGGACAATAACAGGAGATCTGGAAAGACCGTTTCTGAGAAGACTGACCCATATCATTCAAACCCCAGCTAACCCAGAAATACACAAAGTCCCAAAAGTACAAAAATACAGAGAGAAGACCGGTCAGGTCAGTTCAATTGGATATTATTATTCCTAAAAGTGACTCTCCACCTTGATTTATTTGCCAAATAATGTTAAACAAATGACCGTAAGCTACTTGTTACGGTTTGCAGGGAAGAGAAGAGACGACGATCACAAGCAGTATTTATTAAATAAACACACAAACACAGATAATCCAAACAGGGAAAGTCGATGACAATAAATCAAACAAGGAAGATGAGAATAATACAACGAGGAAACAGGAGATGCAACAGCCTTACAAAAACGTGTAAAGACAACAACCAACAAACAAAGACTGAAACACAGAGGTATACAGGCACAACAAGAGGTTAACAAGGCACAGGTGAGACTGATTAATTACTATGGCAACTAAGGAAACAGAGGCAAACAGGAACACAGGAAGTGAAAACATGGAAACAACAGAAACAGCAAAACACTTTAAAATAAAGGTACACATATCAAAACTGAGGCTTAGGGGTTAGCAATGTTTTTATTGTCTATAATTAATGACTGAAATAAAGCTGAATATAAAATATAAATATTAGATGGAAAAACTTGAACTAAATTAAAATTACTATGTTGCCAAGTGTAAGCACTAAAATTACTAACCAAACATAAACACTAAAACTGAACAAAACCTAAAATTGAAATAAAAATAAATTAAACATAAATAGCAATCTAACAGCAAAACTAATAAAAATGACAAAAGCACAGAACAAAATCACTAAAATTACTAAGGCCCCGTTATTGCGTTTTCGTTTTAAAATGCTTAAGTTTTGCTACAGTTACGCCTGTTGCTTACACTACGCTGGCATTTTCGAACTTTAAAATCGGAGACTTTCGAAAACGCTGCAGAGCCCGTTTTAGTTTGAAAACGCCGGGTTGCATTTCAGTATAAATGGACCAAAACAGAGACTTTTGAAAATGATGGCGTGGCTGCCCACGTTTGCTCTGCGTATCCTTGACAACCACGTAAACAATAACATCACGACTGAACTGCAATCTTTGCTGTCTTTGTTGTCAATTTTTAGCAGCAATTGTGCAGTTAAACTCTGCGTTTTTTTAATACTGCAGCTGCCTACATGAGCAAGAGGCAACTGTTTACACTTCTATGCGCATGCCCAGTGTGCTTGAACAGTCATGTGACATGCGTTTTCGGTCGTGTAGTGTAGACGGAGATCGTTTCTGAAACGCTGTGAAAACGCCAGTGTAGACGAAGAATGTTTTCATTTTAAAATGAAAAACTAAAATTAAACTAAAATTCAAATGAATACTGAAAATATAAGAATTTAATTTACAACTGAAATACAACTTTTGTATTTTCAGATAATGTTTCTGTAAAATGCTTTATAATTAGTGGTAATTCATATTGAAAAATATAAATATGAAATTGAAAAATATAATAATCATTTAAATCTACAAATTAAAAAAAAAAAAAAAAATGCATTCAAATATTGTTCAAATTGAGGAACTGAACTGCATTAAGAATCCAATTCTGAATGACAAACAACCCTGATGCAAGTTCAAATCCAGCTTCAATCATTTCCAGATCTTGTTCCGCCCTCATATCCCATAAATTCCTGTCCCCTCTGTCTCTCTCTGCCCTTATAAAAGAGGCAAAAATGCTAACAACAAAAATAGTACTAAGAGAAAACATTTGCTTCTAGTGGAATGAGTCGAAGTGAGTGGGAAGTAGGAGAACAGAATGCATACTCAGATCTTATGACCCACAAAGTCATGTTTTCCCATACCTTACCAGAAGCATAACGTTAGACATATTGAACATACTGTCAAAGAAGTGCAGAAAGACCCCTTACTGACTCGAAACATCCCACCAGCCGGCTACATGACATATGAGTGCCAGCATGACCCCTACAAGTTGCTAAACACATGGCCTAATTTCCACTGCTCTAATTGTGTTTCTGCATGCCCAGCCGCACAATTAATGGCAAAGCCTGGCGCGTTCCTATTACACTGATTGATGCCACTGTTGATCGGCCCCCTGCCGGGAATAGCGCGTTTGTTATTCTAGTCCTACAGTGAGAAGGCACCGACCCAGTCAAGCTCTGGCCTATTTCAACAAAGATTCTTTATGACTATTGATGGCTAATGGAGACAGAGTGAAAAAAGTGGACAGGATACAGAAACTAATGTTCCTTTGAACATTTATGTGGGGAAAAGGGTAGATTAATGTAACTTTTGTAGAAATATTTTTAGCTGTCTCTGTATGATAACACTAGAGGGACAGTATTTTGTTAGGATTTTATGTGAAGGCAAACCCAAAGACAATTATACATCACACTTAAAAGTATGTTATTGTATTAATGCATAAAAACATTTGCATATGTTGGATTGACAATGACACAAAGTGTACGAAGAGTATTGTGAGAAAGAGATCGACTGAGTGAGTTTATTACCTACATTCAGATTTAGCATTTTCGTTCAGGTCAGTCCTATGTTCATAATAAAAAAAAAAAAAATCTGTTTAATTGTCCGATGTATTGTCTTGTCCTTTTAACAGTTAAGGGGTTTTTCCTGTGACTGACAGCGCTAGTC